>NC_077229.1:283077038-283720247 GCF_027887165.1 Monodelphis domestica | reverse complement strand
CATAAGGATCACACATGACCTAGCAGTGAATGTGCTAAGAGACCACAAAGCCTGGAACATGATATTCAGAAAGTCAAGAAAACTGGGTCTTCAACCAAGAATCAGTTACCCATCAAAATTGACTATATACTTCCAGGGCAAAGTATGAGCATTCAGCAAAATAGAAAAGTTCTGAGTATTTGCAAAGAGAAGACCAGAACTCAGTGGAAAGTTTGACATCCAGACACAAAAAGCAAGAGAAACATGAAAAGGTAATCATGAAAGAAAGAGAAAAGGAAAAAAAGTGTTTTTTTCTCTTTTATTCAAAATCTCTTCCATAAGGGTTACAATCAGATCAAACATATATACTAACATATGGGAGAAATGTTATATGTAACTTTCAAAAAAAGATATGCATTAATACAGTAATCAGAAGAATCATTCATAGGCAAAGATCAGAACATTTACATGGAGGAGAAAAAAACAGAAAGAAAAATGGAGGGGGGATCAATGATGGTACTAAAATATACTTGAAGAAATAGAAATAAATTAAATAGAATGATCTTTGTCACACAACGGTAAACATGGAAAGGGGAGGGGAAAATTTTCTCATAAGAAGGAGAGAAAAAGGGTGCTAATTGTTATTACTTAAAAATTTCTCTCAGTGAAATCAACTCTGGAAGGGAAGAACATCTAGATCCATTGGGATCGTGAATTCTATCTTATCCACCAGGGTAAGGGAGAAGGGAAATCTAAGGGGAGCTGGGGGGAGTGAGTACAAAAAGGGGGGAAGAAGAGGGGGGAGTGGAATGGGACAAAAAGGGAGGGGCCAGAAAGGGAAGCATAACAAGGGAGGGGACAAGGGGGACTGATTTAAAGTAAACTACTGATTTAAAAGGCTATAGCAAAAGAAGAAAGGTCAGAATTAGGGGAGGATATCAAAATACTGGAGAATTCACAAATGACAATCATAACATTGAACGTGAATGGGATGAACTCACCAATAAAATGTAGACAAAAAGCAGAGTGGATTAGAATCCAAAACCCTACCATATGTTGTCTTCAAGAAATACACATGAGGCTGATAGATACTCACAAGGTCAGAATCAAAGGTTGGAGTAAAACTTATTGGGCCTCAACTTACAGAAAGAAGGCAGGAGTAGCAATCATGATATCTGACTAACCCAAAGCAAAAACAGACCTGATTAAAAGGGTTAGGGAAGATGAATAATTCCTGATAAAAGGGAATATAGACAACAAGGAAATATCACTAATCAACATGTAAGCACCAAATCCTATAGTACCCAAATATCTAATGGAGAAACTCAGAGAATTGAAGGAGGAAATAGATAATAAAACTATACTAGTTGGAGATCTGAACCAACCACTATCAAATTTAGACAAATCAAATAAAAAATAAGTTTAAAGAGGTAAAAGATGAATGAAAGACTAGAAAATTACAGTTAATAGATATATGGAGAAAAATAAATAGGGACAAAAAGAAATACACCTTCTTTTCAGCAGCACATGACACATTCACAAAGATTGACCATACACTAGGTCATTAAAAATGGCATACAAATGCAGAAAAGCAGAAATAATTAATGCAACCTTTTCAAATCACAAGGCAATAAAAAGAATGATCAGTAAGGGTATATGGAGAACAAAATAAAAAAAAATCAATTGGAAATTAAATAATATGATGCCCCAAAATTGGTTAGTTAGAGAACAAATCATAGAAACAATTAATAATTTCATCGAAGAAAATGACAACAGCGAGACATCCTTTCCAACCTTATGAGATGCAGCCAAAGCAGTACTCAGAGGAAAATTCATATGCTTGAGTTCATATATTAACAAATTAGGAAGGGTAGAGATCAATTATCAAAAATCAGATATGCAAATCAAAAAACTTGAAAGGGAACAAATTTTTAAAAAGTAGAAAAACAAATTAAAAATCCTAAAAATTAAGGGAAAAATTAATAAAATTGAAAGTGATAGAGCTATTGAACTAATAAATAAGATGAGAAGCTGGTACTTTGAAAAAAAAACAAAATAGACAAAGTACTGGTCAATCTAATTTAAAAAAAGGGAGAAGAAAATCAAATTAACAATATTATAGAAGAAAAGGGGGATCTTACCTCCAATGAAGAGGAAATTAAAGCAATCATTAAAAACTTCTTTTCCCAATTACATGGGAATAAATATGCCAATCTAGGCAATATGGATAAATACTTACAATAATACAAATTACTTAGAATAACAGAAGAAGAAATACAATTCTTAAATAATCCTATATCAGAAAAAGAAATCCAACAGGCCATCAAAGAACTCCCTAAAAAAGGCCTGATGGATTCATAAGTAAATTCTATCAAACATTCAAAGAACAGCTAATCCCAATACTATACAAACTATTTGACATAATAAGCAAAGGGGAGTTCTACCAAATTCCTTTTGTGACACAAACATGGTACTGATCCCAAAGCCAGGCAGGTCAAAAATGGAAAAAGAAAACTATAGAACAATCTTCCAAATGAACATAGATGCAAATATCTTAAACAGGATACTAGGAAAAAGACTTCAGCAAGTAATAAGAGGGTCATTCACTATGATCAAGTAGGATTTATATGTGGAATGCAGGGCTGGTTCAATATTAGGAAAAACATCCATATAATTGAACATATAAACAAGCAAAAACAAAAAAAAAATCTCCTGAATATCTTAATAGATGCAGAAAAAGCCTGTGACAAAATACAACACCCATTCCTATTAAAAACTCTAGAAAGCATAGGAATAGAAATGTCTTTCCTAAAAATAATGAACAGTATATATCTAAAACCATCAGCAAACATCATCTGCAATGGGGATAAACTAGCTGCATTCTCAATAAGATCAGGAGAAAGACATGTACAAGAATATTCATAGCTGTACTCTTTGTGGTAGCAAATATTTGGAAGGTGAGGGGATGCCCTTCAATTGGGGAATGTCTGAACAAATTGTGGTACATGTTGGTGATGGAATACTATTTTGCTAAAAGGAATAATAAAGTGGAGGAATCCCATGGAGACTGTAACAACCTCCAAGAAGTGATGCAGAGTGAAAGGAGCAGAGCCAGGAAAACATTGTACACAGAGACTGATACACTGTGGTACAATTGAACGTAATGGTCTTCTCCATTGAAATGTCCCTGAACAATCAGCAGTGTCAAGGAGAAAAAAAAACACTACCCTCAAGCAGAGGACAAATGGGGGGAGTAAAAACACCGAGGAAAGGCAATAGCTTGACTACAGGGGTTGAGGGGATATGATTGAGGAGAAACTCTAAATGAACACCTTAATGAAAATACCAACAACATGGAGAAGGGTTAGGAATGAGGACACATGTGATACCCAGAGGAATCACACATCGCCATTGGGAGGGATGGTGGGAGGAGGGAGAAAAAGAAAATAATTGTTTCTAATAAATAATGTTTGAAAATGACCAAATAAAATAATGTATATATAAAGAATAAATCTCTTTTCAATACTAGTGACATGTTTCAATGTAAAAAAAATGAGAAAAGAAAAAATCAAATACTGTATGACACAAGTAGGAAGAAAACAACTATTAAAATGTTTATATTTCACAATTTCAAAGATAAAGTATAGAGTCTAGTTTACAAAAAAAAATAAGATTCATTTCCTTTTAGATTTTCCATGATTTGCAGTGTGAGTGAAAATGAGGCAGATAAATCAATGTGAGTGCACATGAGATAGATGAAGAAATAATATATTCAAGAAAATACAAAAAGAAATCAGAAAAAGCACAAAATGTTGTAAAAGGCACATCAGGTCAATATATGTCACTAATACAGATTTTCTTTTTTGAGGTAGTATATATGTTGCCCTACAAGCCAAATTGTGTGAGTACAAGGGTCAATCTAATAAAATGCAACAAAATAGTACAAATACAGCAATGAAGAAGTCTTATCATGATCAATGATCAAATACAATCAGTACAAGCAATTATTCAACATCAAAAGAAGGTACTCCTTTTACATGGCTACAGTGAATCCATGAGTCCCTTTCTCCAGTTTTTATGGCTGTTGGTGTAGTTAGTAGGATCTGGAATGATCCATCATAAATAGGTTCAGTTGACCCAGTAACTGCCAGAGCATCACCATGCCTTGAAGGAGTAGAAGCAACAGCTTTATTAGTAACCAAATCTGCTGATCTGGTATTGGGATGCCCTCTGACCATAATGTGCCACATGAGATCAAAACAGTGTTATTTAGACATAGGACACAGGCATTTACTGACCAAAGGCTTACCAAGTATGAGATAACCTTATTAAGTAATGAATATATCATATTAAAACACTGTGGAGTTCTTAATTCTACAACTTTGCTCCCTGATTTGCCAACTCCCAGAGAACTTTTACACAATTGTACATCATTAGCGTCCATTACTGATAAATCTTGTAATGATTTACTGGACACCCCTTTGGGTAATTCAGATTTAATATTTACAGATGGTTCTTCATTTATGAGGGATGGTTTATGGTATACAGGAGCTGTAGTAGTTACCAAATTTGATGCTCTGTGGTCAGCTTCCTTACCCTCAAATGTAAGAGCACAGGGTGCAGAAGTCACAGATTTGAAACATTCCTGTGTCATTGTAAAGGATAAAAGAGGCAGAATTTACACAGACTCCCACTACACCTTTGGCATATGTCATGCCATTGGCATTCTATGGCTTCAGAGGGGATTCTTAACATCAGCTGGAAAATGCATTGCCAATGAAAACCTTATTATTGATCTCCTTTATGCCATCCAGCTCTGCAAAGCCATATATGTCCTTCACTGCTCTGCACATACAGGTGACACTGACTGTGTCTCCAGGGAAAATCGCCAAGCAGTTATTGCAGCCAAACTAACAGCCTTAGAAGGTTCTAAATTAATTATGCCACTAACAATTACTGATGATTTGGATCTATCCCTTTCCTATAATTACAAGGATGTGGAAAAATGGAAACAGAGAGTTAAAGCAAAACCAATTAATGGAGTATGGGTATCAACAGATGGCAAACTCCTGCTCTCTAGAGCTCTCTATAACCAGATTTGTCACTCCATCGATAAACATGGTCATTTCAGCACCCAAGGAATTGTAGACTCTGTTAAAAGAGAATGTATAGCACCTGGAGTAATTACAATTGCTTCCAAAGTATGTACAGCTTATCCTTGAGACTTGAGGCTGAAGAGTATGGAACATGGAGTTTGGACAGAAACAAGGCCAGACACAGCTAAGGCAGCAGAGGCTGGAAAGATACCCTCAGGGCAAAACTCTTTTAATCCCACTACACAAAGAACATCACAGAAGTACCTATTCTCATTCAGGTTTCTGACTGGGAAGGGAAAACACTACAAATGCAAAGCCCTGAGAAACAGAAACTAAGAAAGCAATGTCCATCAACATGCAGGAACACCAATTCACTAGTGGCAAAAGGAATGAGAAGTGGCATAAAAATCACTTGACCCTGGATAATTTATATGGAGAATAAAAAGTAAAATACAGAGCAACAGCAGAGAAGACAAACAAGAATACACATCCAAACTTTCGAAAAAAATGGAAATTGGTCACAAGCACTGGAGCCACTCAAAAAGAATTTAGGGAAACAAATAAGAAAGGGAAGAAAATGGGAAGAAAAGTGGGGAAATGAAATGAAATTAATACAAAAAAGAAAATAAAAGCTTAAAAGACAAAATTGACCATATAGAAAAAGAGGCAGAGAAACCAAGTGAATTAATAAGCAAATTGAAGACCAGAACTGACATGCTGGAAGCCATGTAATAAAGGAGAGATGAAAGCCAAATGGAAAATCAAAAGATGATACCTGAAAGTCAATCTTTAAAGGCTAGAATTGGGCATGTAGAGGCTAATGATATCATGAGACAGCAAGAATTAATAAACCAAAATAACAAGAATTACAAAATAGAAGGAAATATGAAATACCTCATTGAAAAGATTACTAAACTAGAAAACAGATCCAGGAGAGACAATTTGAGAATTATTGGTCTACCTGAAAACTTGGAACAAAATAAAAGCTTTGATAACATATTATAAGAAATAACCCAAGAAAAGTGCCTTAACATTCTTAAACAAGAAGGCAAAATAGACATTGAAAGAATCCATAGATCACTCCCTACATGAAATCTGCAAAAGACAACACCTAGGAATGTTATAGCCAAATTCAAGAGCTTCTATGCTGAGGAAAAAAATAGAAAAAAGTCAGAAAGAGATAATTCAGATATCATGGATCCCCAGTTAGGATTACACAGGGGTCTGACAGTTTCCACACTAAAGGACCATAAGTTTTGGAATATGATATTCAGGAAGGCAAGAGAATTGGGTCTACAATCAAGAATCAACTACTCATCAAAACTGTCTATATACATTCAGTGGACAACATGGGAATTTATTAAAATAGAATATCTCTAAGCATTCCTAAAGAAAAGACAAGAACTAAATGGAAAATTTGATATAAAAATAGAAAATTCAAGAGAGCAATAAAAAGGTAAAAAAGTAAAGGGGAAAATTTAAAGGCTTCAGAGAGGACAAATTGATTATATTTGTATATGGAAAAATGAAATCTACAATTCTTAAGAATTGTTCTCATTATCATAAAAGATAAAAGAAATTGAAGGGATGCAAGTAGGCAATGGAGAAACTAAACTATTGCTCTTTACAGATGACATAATGGTATTCCTTGAGAATCCAAGAAAATCAACTAAAAACCTAAGAAACAATCAATAACTTTCGAAAAGTTGCAGGGTTTGAAATAAATCCATATAAATGATCAGCATTCTTATATGTTTCCAGCAAAACCCAGCATCAAGTCTTAGAAAGAGAAATTCCATTTAAAATTTCCCTATACAAAGCAAAATACCTGGGAATCTACTTGTCAAGACACATTCAGAAATCATATGAACATAACTATAAAAAACTCTTCATACAAATAAAACTAGATCTAAAGAATTGGAAAAACATCAATTGCTAATGGATAGGACAACCTAATATAATAAAAATGATAATCCTACCAAAATCAAGTGACTTATTCAGTGCTTTACCTATCAAACTACCAAAACACTTTTATATAGATTTAGAAAAAAATATTACAAAGTTCATCTGGAAGAATAAAATATCAAGACTATCAAGGGAAATAATGAAAAAAATTGAAATATTTCAATTTCAATATCAAAAAATATTGAAAAATTTACCATATCTCAATATATACTATAAGGCAGTGATCATCAAAATTATATGGTATTGACTTAGAGACAGAAGGGTGTATTAACAGAATAGACTTGAGGTAAATGACAGTAGCAAGATAGTGTTCAATGGATCCAAAGATCCCCGCTTTGGGGAAAAGAACACACTATTTGACAAAAACTTCTGGGAGAATTGGAAAACAATATGCGCTTAGATCAACATCTTATACCCTATACCAAGATTAACTCAGAGTGGGAAAGTGACTTAAATATAAAGAAGGAAATTATAAACAAATTAGGTGAACATAGAATAGTATACTTGTCAGATCTATGGGAAAGGAAGGACTTTAAGACCAAACAGGAAATAGAAAATAATACAAAATATACAATGAATAACATTGATTATGTTTAATTAAAAAGTTTCCATATGAATAAAACCAATGTAACCAAAATTAGAAGGGAAGCAATATATTGAGAAAATTTTGTTATAACAAAACACTTTGACAAAGGTCTCATTTCTCAAATTCATAAAGAGCTAATTTAATTGTACAAAAAACCAAGCCATTACCCAACTGTCAAATAGTCAAGGGACATGAATAGGCAGTTTTGAAATAAAGAAATAAAAACTATCAAGTATATAAAAAGTGTTGTAAATCTCTCATAATTAGAGAAATTAAAATCAAAACAATGCTGAGGTGACAGTAAAGGAAAATAATAAATGTTGGAGGGTTTGTGCCAAAATTGGGGCACTAATTACATTGGTGAAGTTGTGAATTAATCCAGCCATTCTGGAAGGCAATACACAAAGGACTTTAAAAGGATTCCTATCCTTTGATCCGGCAATACCAGTGCTGAATTTGTATCCCAAAGAGACAATAAGGAAAAATATGTGTACAGAATTATTCACAGCTGAGCTCTTTGTGGTGGTAAAAAATTGGAAAAAGAGGGGGTATTCCTCAATTGAGAAATGGCTGAAAAAATGTGATATATGATGGTAATGGAATACTATTGTGCTTCAGGGATTGATGATCTGGAGGCTTTCTATATGAATTGGGATTAACTCAATGAACTCAAAGAGAGTGAAATGAGCAGAATCAGAAGAACATTGTATACAGAAAAAAAAAATCACGTAAAAATCCAATGTAATGGACTTTGCTACTAATAGCAATGCAACAATCCAGGACACTCCTGAAGGACTTATGTAAAAGAATGTTCTCCTCATTGAGAGAAAAAAATTATGGGAGTAGAGATGCAAACAAAACATATTGAATCATTTATCACATGTATATATTGGTATATGATTGGAGTTTTAGGCTTTTAAAAGCTGCTCTATAGCGAACATGAACAATAGAACAATATGGAAATGGGTATCAAGTGATAACATTTATAGAACCCAGTGAAATTGCTTGCTGACTCTGAGAGGGGAAAGAAAAGGGGAGGGAAAGAAAATGAATCATGTAAACATGGAAAAATATTTTAAAATAAAAATAAAAATAAATTTGTTCAAATACAACAAAGAAAGAAAATGAAAAAATAAAGACAATTATTTTTAAAAATACATGATTAATATTCAAAATAGCTTAGATTTTTCCAAATGGTGAATCAACATGCACAAAAATTTAGTAATGCCACATATTTAACACAACAAATCTCATTAATGCAGAATCTCATATGTCAGGCATAATCAATTATTTTATAATAATTGTCAGATGTTTAATGATATAGAAGGCAAAGATAAAAGATATTAAAAGGTAGTAAAATATCAAAAGACTAATTATATATATATATGCGTATAAATATATACTTACTGGACTTTTTCCATTGTTCTTGGACTTTAAATAATCAACATTATTGCCTTCTCTAAATAGGAGCATCTGAAGACCCTTACCATCCACATAGAAGCCATATTTCTTATTTTCATCTCTTCCCTAATATGGGTTATTTTGGTGACCATACAACTTTGCTGTGTCCTTTGCCTGATGTTTATTTTTATATTTCTTTAATTTTGAAAATTTATTTTATTTAATTAATTTAGTATATTTTTTCATGGTTTAAAGATTCAAGTTATTTCCCAGCCCTCTTTCCCCCCACTCCCCTCATATCCAACACACAATTGTACTGTGTTTTAAATGTATCATGGATAAAGACCTATACCAGTATTATTGATAATTACATTAGGGTGATTTTTTAGAGTCTACATCCCCAATCATATCCCCATCAACCCATGTGAATCAAACAGCTGTTTTTCTTCTGTGCTTCTACTCCCACAGTTCTTTCTCTGGATGTGGATAGTGTTTTTTTCTCATAAGTCCCTCAAAATAGTCCTGGATCATTGCATTGCTACTAGTAGAGAAGTCCATTACATTTTATTGTACCACAGTGTGTCAGTCTCTGTGTAAACTGTTCTGGTTCTGCTCCTTTCACTCTGCATCAATTACTGGAGTTCATTCCAGTTCACATGGAATCACTCCAGTTTATTATTAATTTGACCATAATAGTATTCCATCACCAACAGATTCTACAATTTGTTCAGCCATTGCCCAATTAGAGGGCATCCTGTTATTTTCTATTTTTTGACACCACAAAGAGTACAGGTATAAATATTTTTGTACAAGTCTTTTCCCTTATTATATCTTTGGGGTATAAACCCAGAAGTGATATGGCTGGATGAAAGTGCAGGCAGCCTTTTAAAGCTCTTTACACATAGTTCCAAATTGCTATCCAGAATGGTGGGATCAATTCAAAATGCCAATAGCCATGTATTAATATCCCAATTTTGCCACATGCCCAGCAAAATTTATTACATTTATTAATTTTCTTTGCTGTCATGTTAGCCAATCTGTGAGGTGTGATTTGTTTACTTCCTAGTTATTTAATTAGCATGACCAATTCATTGATCTTTGCCCTTCCTAATTTGTTAATATATGCACTCAAGGATATAAAATTTCCCCCTTAGTACTGCTTTTGCTGCATCCCATAGATTTTGATAAGATGTCTCAACACTCATTTTCTTCTATGAAAGTATTGTTTCTTTGATTCATTCACTAACTAACCAATTTTGGAGAATTATAATATTTAATTTCATATTAATTTTTGTTTTGCCTCTCCATGTACATTTACTAATTATTATTTTTATTTCATTATGATCTGAAAATGTAGTATTTATAATTTCTGCGCTTTTGCACTTATTTGCCATGTTTCTATGATCTAGTACTTCATCAGTCTTTGTGAATGTACTATGTGCTACTGAAAAGGTGTATTCATTTTTGCCCCTATTTATTTTTCTCCATATATCTATTAACTCTAATTTTTCTAAGATTTAATTCACATCTCTTACCTTTTTCTTATTTATTTTTTGGTTTAATTTATCTATATCAGATAGAGGAAGGTTCATGTCTCCCAATTGTATGCTTTTACTATCTATTTCATCTTTAAGTTCCACTAACTTCTCCTTTAGACATTTGGATGTTATACCACTTGTTACATACATGTTGAGTACTGATATTTCTTCATTGTCTACACTGTCTTTTATCGGTATATAATTACCTTCTCTATCTCTTTTAACTAGTTCTATTTTTACTTTAGCTTTGTCAAATATCATCATTACTACTATTGCCTTCTTTTTCTCCATTGATGCCCAATAGATTTTGTGCCAGCCTTTTTACCTTTACCCTGTGTGTGTCTACTTGCCTCATTTGTGTTTATTGTAGACAATATATGGTAGGATTTTGATGTCTAATCCACTCTGCTATTTGCTTCTTTTATATGGATGAGTCCATCCCATTCATATTCAGAGTTATGATTACCACCTGTATATTTTTCATCACTTTAGTTTCCTCTCTAATTTCTGACCTCTCTTCTTTCACTCTTTCCTTCTACACCAGTGTTTTGCTTTTAATCAGTCCCCCTAATTTCCACCCTTATTTTAATCCCCTTTCTCCCTCCTCCCTTCTTATTCCCCTCTTATTTTTCTATAGGCTCTTTTTTATCTATCCCCACACTCTCCCTTCCTTTTATTGCTCTCCACCAATCCATTTGTTATCCTTCTACTTCTCTATACTGATCAAATCATTTCTGTGCCCCAATGGATCTGATTGTTCTTCCCTCTTTTAGTCAATTTCAATATACTTAAGAATTAAGTATTTCGGAGACTTCCGGTTAAGATGGCGGCTTAGAGAAAGCTAAAGCTCAGATCTCCTGAAAACCCTTCCCGACCGATCTCAAATGATAAGCTCCTAAACGCCGAAATTCAAAACGATCAACAGCACAGACCCTGGGAACCCTCCTCCTGGACCTGGACCCGGTTCAAAAGGTACGGCTCCCCTTAAAAGCCAGAACCCGAGATCACTCGGACCTCAGGGGTAGGAGCGCAGAGTCCAAGGCTCCCGGAAGCCGCAGCCCAGCCGGGATCAGAGAGCAGAACCCTCAGGGCCTTCTACAGTCCCGGTGAAAGTTACTGCCTGGGGCTTCCGCTGCAGAGAGCTGGTCAAAACAACAGCAACCCTCAGGGCGGGCAAGACAGCCTCACGGGCTGGATCCTGCTATCCAAGTCTCAGTGAAAGTCCTTGCCCGGAGCTTGGGAAAGCTGCAGCCCATCCCCCCGCAGGCCGACGAAACAGCCTCACGGCCAGCGATTCTGAAGGCAACTTCCGGAAAGCGAGCCTGGGGGAGAGTGTGGCCTCGTGGTCCGACCCTTCCATTCCAGTTCCAGTGAGGCATATTCAGTTTAACCCAGGGAAAGCTCATAGAACTATCTGCCCAGGACTGCCTCTGAACACCAGAAAGAGACAAGAAAAACTAATCCTCCACATTCAGAAATGGCAAACTCCACAGAACCACAGAAGCCCCAAAATACCAAGAAAAATAAGAAGAAAGGGGCGACTTTGGACACATTCTATGGAGCCAAAATACAAAATACAGAGCAGACAGAAGATAATATAAAAGAAAATGCTCCAAAACCTTCCAAAGGAAATGGAAACTCTCCACAAACCTATGAAGAATTTGAATCAGAAATGAACAAAAAGATGGAAGCCTTCTGGGAGGAAAAGTTGGAAATAACGCAAAAGAAATTCACGCATCTACAAAACCAGTTTGACCAAACTGTAAAAGAAAACCAGGCTTTAAAGGCCAGAATCAGGCAGCTGGAAGACAACGATCGTGTAAAAGAGCAAGAATCAATAAAGCAAAGCCAAAATACCAAGAAATTAGAAGAGAACATAAAATATCTCACCGACAAGGTGATAGATTTGGAAAATAGGGGGTGAAGGGATAATTTAAGAATAATTGGACTCCCAGAAAAGCCAGAAATAAACACCAAACTGGACATGGTGATACAAGATATAATCAAAGAAAATTGCCCAGAGATTCTAGAACAAGGGGGCAATACAGCCACTGACAGAGCTCACAGAACACCTTCTACACTAAACCCCCAAAAGACAACTCCCAGGAATGTAATTGCCAAATTCCAAAGCTATCAAACAAAAGAAAAAAATCCTACAGGAAGCCAGAAAAAGACAATTTAGATATAAAGGAATGCCAATCAGGGTCACCCAAGACCTTGCAAGTTCTACTCTGAATGATCGTAAGGCATGGAACATGATCTTCAGAAAGGCAAGAGAGCTGGGTCTCCAACCAAGAATCAGCTACCCAGCAAAACTGACTATATACTTCCAAGGGAAAGTATGGGCATTCAACAAAATAGAAGACTTCCAACTTTTTGCAAAGAAAAGACCAGAGCTCTGTGGAAAGTTTGATACCGAAAATCAAAGAGCAAGGAATACCTGAAAAGGTAAATATTAAGGAAAGGGGAAAATGTTATCTTCTTCTTTTACTCAAACTCTCTTCTATAAGGACTACATTTATATCAACCTATGTATACTAACATGTGGGGAAAATGCAATGTATAAATAGGGGGTAAAGAAAGACCAAATAGAATAATCATTCTCACACAAAGATTCACATGGGAAGGGGAGGGGAAGAAAACTCCTATAAGAAGGAGAGGAAGAGAGGGGGGGGTTACTTAAACCTCAATCTCAGGGAAATCAGCTCTGAGAGGGAAAAACATCCAGATCCATTGGGATCTTGAATTCTATCTTACCCAACAAGGGTAAGGAGAAGGGAAAACCAAGGGGGGGAGGGGGAGAGGGAGAACAAAAAGGGAGGGAAAGAGAGGGGGGAGGGGGAGGGAACAAAAAGGGAGGGACTAAAAAGGGAAACATCAAGGGAGGGGACAAGGGGGACTGTTTCAAAGTAAATCACTGGACTAAAAGGTAGAGCCGAAGAAGAAAAGGTTAGAATTAGGGAAGGCAATCAAAATGCCAGGGAGTCCACAAATGACAATCATAACTTTGAACGTGAATGGGATGAACTCACCCATAAAACGTAGACGAATAGCAGAATGGATTAGAATCCAAAACCCTACCATATGTTGTCTTCAAGAAACACACATGAGGCGGGTTGACACCCACAAGGTCAAAATTAAAGGATGGAGTAAGACCTTCTGGGCTTCAACTGATAGAAAGAAGGCAGGAGTGGTAATCATGATATCTGATACAGCCAATGCAAAAATAGACCTTATCAAAAGGGATAGGGAAGGTAATTATATTTTGTTAAAAGGGACTATAGACAATGAGGAAATATCATTAATCAATATGTATGCACCAAATAATATAGCACCCAAATTTCTAATGGAGAAACTAGGAGAATTGAAGGAAGAAATAGACAATAAAACCATACTAGTGGGAGACTTAAACCAACCATTATCAAATTTAGATAAATCAAATCAAAAAATAAATAAGAAAGAGGTAAAAGAAGTGAATGAAATCTTAGAAAAATTAGAATTAATAGACATATGGAGAAAAATAAATAGGGATAAAAAGGAATACACCTTCTTCTCAGCACCACATGGCACATTCACAAAAATTGACCATACATTAGGTCACAGAAACATAGCACACAAATGCAGAAAAGCAGAAATAATGAATGCAGCCTTCTCAGATCACAAGGCAATAAAAATAATGATTAGTAATGGTACATGGAAAACCAAATCTAAAACCAATTGGAAATTAAACAATATGATACTCCAAAACCGTTTAGTTAAAGAAGAAATCATAGAAACAATTAATAATTTCATCGAGGAAAATGACAATGGCGAAACATCCTTTCAAACCTTTTGGGATGCAGCCAAAGCGGTAATCAGAGGTAAATTCATATCCCTGAATGCTTATATTAACAAACAAGGGAGAGCAGAGATCAATCAATTGGAAATGCAAATGAAAAAACTGGAAAGCGATCAAATTAAAAACCCCCAGCAGAAAACCAAATTAGAAATCCTAAAAATTAAGGGAGAAATTAATAAAATCGAAAGTGATAGAACTATTGATTTAATAAATGAGACAAGAAGCTGGTACTTTGAAAAAACAAACAAAATAGACAAGGTACTGGTCAATCAAGTTAAAAAAAGGAAGGAAGAAAAGCAAATTCACAGCATTAAAGATGAAAAGGGGGACAGCACCTCCAATGAGGAGGAAATTAAGGCAATCATTAGAAATTACTTTGCCCAATTATATGGCAATAAATACACCAATTTAGGAGAAATGGATGAATATATACAAAAATACAAACTGCCTAGACTAACAGAAGAGGAAATAGAATTCCTAAATAATCCCATATCAGAAATTGAAATCCAACAAGCCATCAAAGAACTTCCTAAGAAAAAGTCCCCAGGGCCTGATGGATTCACCTGTGAATTCTATCAAAGATTCAGAGAACAGTTAATCCCAATACTATACAAACTATTTGACATAATAAGCAAAGAGGGAGTTCTACCAAACTCCTTTTACGACACAAACATGGTACTGATTCCAAAACCAGGCAGGTCAAAAACAGAGAAAGAAAACTATAGGCCAATCTCCCTAATGAATATAGATGCAAAAATCTTAAATAGGATACTAGCAAAAAGACTCCAGCAAGTGATCAGAAGGATCATTCACCATGATCAAGTAGGATTCATACCAGGGATGCAGGGCTGGTTCAACATTAGGAAAACCATCCACATAATTGACCACATCAACAAGCAAACTAGCAAGAATCACATGATTATTTCAATAGATGCAGAAAAAGCCTTTGATAAAATACAACACCCATTCCTATTAAAAACACTAGAAAGCATAGGAATAGAAGGGTCATTCCTAAAAATAATAAACAGTATATATCTAAAACCAACAGCTAATATCATCTGCAATGGGGATAAACTAGATGCATTCCCAATAAGATCAGGAGTGAAACAAGGATGCCCATTATCACCTCTACTATTTGACATTGTACTAGAAACACTAGCAGTAGCAATTAGAGAAGATAAAGGAATTGAAGGCATCAAAATAGGCAAGGAGGAGACCAAGTTATCACTCTTTGCGGATGACATGATGGTCTACTTAAAGAATCCTAGAGATTCAACCAAAAAGCTAATTGAAATAATCAACAACTTTAGCAAAGTTGCAGGATACAAAATAAACCCACATAAATCATCAGCTTTTCTATATATCTCCAACACAGCTCAGCAGCAAGAACTAGAAAGAGAAATCCCATTCAAAATCACCTTAGACAAAATAAAATACCTAGGAATCTACCTCCCAAGACAAACACAGGAACTATATGAACACAACTACAAAACACTCGCCACACAACTAAAACTAGACTTGAACAAATGGAAAAACATTAACTGCTCATGGATAGGACGAGCCAATATAATAAAAATGACCATCCTACCCAAACTTATTTATCTATTTAGTGCCATACCCATTGAACTACCAAAATACTTCTTCACTGATTTAGAAAAAACCATAACAAAGTTCATTTGGAAGAACAAAAGATCAAGGATATCCAGGGAAATAATGAAAAAAAACACATATGATGGGGGCCTTGCAGTCCCTGACCTAAAACTATATTACAAAGCAGCAGTCATCAAAACAATTTGGTACTGGCTAAGAAACAGAAAGGAAGATCAGTGGAATAGACTGGGGGAAAGCGACCTCAGCAAGACAGTATACGATAAACCCAAAGATCCCAGCTTTTGGGACAAAAATCCACTATTCGATAAAAACTGCTGGGAAAATTGGAAGACAGTGTGGGAGAGACTAGGAATAGATCAACACCTCACACCCTACACCAAGATAAATTCAAAATGGGTGAGTGACTTAAACATAAAGAAGGAAACCATAAGTAAATTGGGTAAACACAGAATAGTATACATGTCAGACCTTTGGGAGGGGAAAGGCTTTAAAACCAAGCAAGATATAGAAAGAATCACAAAATGTAAAATATATAATTTTGACTACATCAAACTAAAAAGCTTTTGTACAAACAAAACCAATATAACTAAAATCAGAAGGGAAACAACAAATTGGGAAAAAATCTTCATAGAAACCTCTGACAAAGGTTTAATTACTCATATTTATAAAGAGCTAAATCAATTGTACACAAAATCAAGCCATTCTCCAATTGATAAATGGGCAAGGGAAATGGATAGGCAGTTCTCAGATAAAGAAATCAAAACTATTAACAAGCACATGAAGAAGTGTTCTACATCTCTTATAATCAGAGAGATGCAAATCAAAACAACTCTGAGGTATCACCTCACACCTAGCAGATTGGCTAACATAACAGCAAAGGAAAGTAATGAATGCTGGAGGGGATGTGGCAAAATAGGGACATTAATTCATTGCTGGTGGAGCTGTGAACTGATCCAACCATTCTGGAGGGCAATTTGGAACTATGCCCAAAGGGCGACAAAAGAATATCTACCCTTTGACCCAGCCATAGCACTGCTGGGTCTGTACCCCAAAGAGATAATGGACAAAAAGACTTGTACAAAAATATTCATAGCTGCGCTCTTTGTGGTGGCCCAAAACTGGAAAATGAGGGGATGCCCATCAATTGGGGAATGGCTGAACAAACTGTGGTATATGTTGGTGATGGAGTACTATTGTGCTAAAAGGAATAATAAAGTGGAGAAGTTCCATGGAGACTGGAACAACCTCCAGGAAGTGATGCAGAGCGAGAGGAGCAGAACCAGGAGAACATTGTACACAGAGACAAACACACTGTGGTATCATCGAACGTAATGGACTTCTCCATTAGTGGTGTTGTAATGTCCCTGAACAACTTGCAGGGACCCAGGAGAAAAAAAACACCATTCATAAGCAAAGGATAAACTATGGGAGTGGAAACACCGAGAAAAAGCAACTGCCTGAATACAGAGGTCGAGGGGACATGACAGAGGATAGACTCTAAATGAACACTCTAATGCAAATACTATCAACAAAGCAATGGGTTCAAATCAAGAAAACATCTAATGCCCAGTGGACTTACGCGTCGGCTATGGGGGGTGGGGGGGGAGGAAAAGAAAATGATCTATGTCTTTAACGAATAATGCTTGGAAATGATCAAATAAAATATATTAAAAAAAAAAAAGAATTAAGTATTTCCTGTCTCCTGCTTTTTTACCCTTCTAATGTAGTGATGTTTTCCCCTGTTTCTGCCATGTGCTTCTTTATGAAATATAAATTTACCCCATTCTGTCTCTTTTCACATTTCTCTTAGTATTAAACTCTTTTTTTACCTCTAGTTATATATATATATATATATCCCAAGATAAGGTTTATTATATATATATATATAATAAATATATATATATACATAATAAATAAATAAATATATATATATATATATATACATAATAAACCTTATCTTGGGATCTTGTTTTGCTGATAATTTAATTCTTCACAGTTGATCATTGTATAATATTTCTGATTCCCAAGACAGAGTTCTCCTATTTCTATTCTCTTCATTTTGCATCAATTCATATAACTTCAGGATTTTCCAGTAATGTGTTAGTGTCCTATTTTTCTCAAAATTTTATCATGGTCCTTTTTGGTCATGAGATCCAATTTGATAGGTGTAAAATGATATCCTGTATATTTTAATTTGCATTTTTTTAATTAATAGTGATTTGGAGCATTTTTTCCTATGACTCTGGAAAGTTTCTCCATCTGTACATATCCTTTGACCATTTACCCATCATAAAATTCTCTGTATTCTCGTGTACCTGATTCAGTTTTCTATATATTTGAGAAAAGGGACCTTTGTCAGAGATTTACTATTTTTTCCACCATTTTGTTTTTTCCCTTCAAACTTGGTTATGTTTGTTTTGCTTTTATAAAAACTCTATAATTTAAATTAGTCATTTCAATCTTAATTATATACTCTATATCTTTTTTGGTCATGATTTCCATAAGTCTTAAAGGTAAACGTTCCCATATTCCCTTAGATCCAGTGTCTATTTTGACACTTTCTTGGTTTATTATGTGAAATGCTGGTTTACACCTAATTTCTTCCATACTGTTTTAACATTTTAACTTCAGTTCTTGTCAAATAATGATTCCCCCCCCCCGTAGCTTGATATCTGGGTTCCTCAAGCACTAAATTACAAAAATCATTAGCTACCATGTGTTGATTTCCAAAAATATTTTGCTGATCCATTTATCTATTTGTTTGATAGTACCATATTGTTTTGATAATTAATGCTTTATATTATAGTTTGGTATCTAATATGGCTAAGCTGCCTTCCTTCATATACTTTCCTTTGATTATCTTGATAATTCTAGATTTTTTTTCCTTCCAGACAAATTTCATTATTGTTTCTTTTCTAGCTCTATGAATCATGTTTTTGGGCATTTTGATTGGTATAGCACTGTCTTGGTAAATTAATTTAGATATAATTGTTAATTTGTTATATTGACTCAGCCTATCTACGAGCAATTAATGCATTTTATTTAATTGCTTAGACCTAACATTATTTGTGTGAAGAATATTTAACAGGACACATGGAAGAGTTTTATATTGGTTTATTCTATGTTCTGCCAGTTCATGATGCCTCAATTTCTGTACTACTTTCCTTTCTAACTCCAGTGCCAAGATGGTGAAGTAAGAAATACTCAAAGCAGTGTTCTGGTTCAGATCAACATTTAAAAAAGCAAAGAATTCATCTCACTGGGATTTTAGAAGAGAACTAAACAATTCTCAGTTGAAGTCAGAAACTTTACAGTGCAAAAAGCAAGTGAAAGAAAACATCTAGCTTCATCCAGCCTCAGCACTATAAGAGCAGAAACCAATGTAATACAGAAGAAGCAGTTGTGGGAGGAAAGCTGCCCTGCCTAGTCCTGAACAGATGTGGGGCATCACCCAGGCAGGCAGTAGTGGAAGGAACTCAACTTAATAAGTTCCAGTAATAGCAAGATTGAATGGAACCCAATTCAAAGTAGCAGCTAAATATAAGAACTACAAATCTGAATCCAGAAGGCTAACCAGGTTTTCTATACAACATGCTCAGTCTGAAACCTATTTAGCTGAGCCAAGCCCCATCAAACTATAAACATGGAACACTATTCCCTCTACCCCAGGAACAGAGCTAAGCTGTAGCATATAGAGACATATGGGTCCTGATTTTTACTTCATAGAACTTTATTTACTATTTGTGTATATTTGGAGAACGTTGGTGAGTCAAACTTCATTTCCACTCCAATTTTAGCTTCCAGCATGCAATTCAACAAATTATTGAACAGATATTTCACAAAATAAGTTTTATCAATTGCTTGAAAACCTGCCTTTGTTTGTGCTACTTGTGAAAATATATGGAGGCACCTCTTGGCTCTGAGATGCTCAAAAGTGGCTCACTCAAAGTATATTTGGGCTAATTCTCCCCTAAGACTTATCACATGATTTAAGTGAGAATCATTTACAAATCCTCATGTAGGTCATCTGATACTTCACTATATGGTACATCATATTGTACACATATGCATCACCTATAGTGATGTACGGAGTACCACATCAAGGCTTGTTTTACCTTGGATAATCAATATTTGGTCAAACCCTGCAAAAGAATAAGAAAGAGCCCCAAGAACACTAATTTAAAACAACATAATGAAAATCACTATTTAAATCTTTATTGAATAAAATCTAATAACTAAAGCAATTAATTTCTTTATGAAAAGTTAATTTCATTTATTGTTTTGAGTTTTAAAAATATTATTTGTCACATTCATCACATTTGGGCTTTACTATAACCCTGTGAGGTAGGTATGAGTTTAAGAGAATTATTAAGAGTCACATAGCTAGTAAATGCTGGAGGTAGTTTGGGAACTCATATCTTCCTATGTCAATGCACTTTCCAAGAAATCATTTTTTTTAAATACCAATCACATTACTTTCTTGTTGAAAATCATTATACTCAAGTAATGTCATTGAGATAGAATAATTCTACTAATGTAAAAGCTTTTTTTGAAGCTTGGAGTGGTGAAAATTTTCTCTGAGGAGGCAGTATCATTGAACCAGATTGATTGAAGTGCTTCATTACATCATCAACCTTGCCCTTGGCACAAGTCATACTCTAGAAGCAATCAAGTAGTGCACATCACAGTCTTTCTGAATGAAAAAGGAGAGAGGAAACAAGCCTAGACATCAGCTCTTCTCAAATATTCCCAAGAGATGACATGTTAACATTCAAACTATAGGGGAAATATGATTGAGGATGTAGACTCTAAATGAACATCCTAGCACAAATACCAGCAACATGAAAATGGGTTCGAATCAAGGACACATGTGATGCCCAATGGAATCGCACATCGGCTAATGGAGGGATGGCAAGAGGGGAGGGAGGAAAAAAAAAATTATTTTGGTTTTCAATGAATAATGTTTGAAATTGACCAAATAAAAATAATGTTTAAAATTAAAAAAAATTCAAACTATGCTTTCTCTTCATTCCATTCTCTGTATCTGTCTCTGTCTCTGTATCTCTGTCTGTGTGTCTCTGTCTGTCTCTCCTCCCTTTCTTTCTTTTTGTCTCTCCCTTGACTCCTTCTCTCACACACCTGGAGACAATTGCCAAAGTCTTAACACAGTTCATGACATCAAAAACTAGTGAGGTCCTGGGAAAGTACCTGCATCTCCAGAGCCATTCTAAAAGAGTGCCAGATTCCAGAAAGGTTACACTCACAATGGTAGATTCTCATAATCATACATTATAATACTTGTTTTATAAGGGTGGGGAGACAGTAGGGAAAGTTATAATTGAACCAATTTTTTAAATACCTAACACTAATAGTAATACACTAATGATGTTGGGGAAATATTCAATTAAAATTTCTATTTTCCAAAGTAAAAAAAAAAACAAAACAATTCAACATCCTAGAGGAAATATCTTTTTTGGGAGGAGATAATCAGATGGACTTTTGATTTTATCAGTTCATTGTAGGCTAAGATTTTCAATGATGTTGACTGACAACTCTTTACTAATTTGTAGTCTCAGGAATTGAGTTGCCTGTGACATTAAGAGGTTTAGTGACTTGTCCATAGCAATATAGGTATTGTGTATCAGAAGAAGGACTTTAACCTTGGTCTTTCTGTCTCCAAATATTATTCTTTTCTATATTTCCTGGCTTTTCATTTTGAATCATAGCAATATAATGATAAAATTTTTATAAGTACTTTAAAATTTTTATCAGAGAGAACCTTGGAAACCAAGATGGTAGAGATAATATATGGATCCTTCTGGTCTTTCTCAAATTGTCCTCCAAAAATTTCATATAATGTCTGATAATGAACTCTGTAGTGGCAGAATGCACAAAAAGATGTTATGAAAAAATTATTCATCCCAAAACAATTTAAGAGATCAGCAGAAATGGTCTATTTCACTGGTATGGAAGTGAAACTCAGATAAGCTACCAAAGCAGGCCTTACTTTAGCAAACTAGTTTAGTCTTTTGGAGTGGCTGAATCAGCAGTAACAAATTCAGCCATAGTTGATAAAGGAGTCAGACTACCAGCCATAAAGAGAATGCAAGATTATCTTTGCTCATTGTAGATCAGTGATAACAAACCTTTTAGAAACTGAGTGCCCAAACTGTAATCCCCATGACCTATGCTAGCCTCCCACCACCTTACCTCAGACCAGGAAAGGAGGAAGCACTCATAATGAGCTGATAGATAGAGGAATGGGTGATTAGAGAAATGTCCTCAAGAGTGTGTGGAAGGGGAGATGGGAGTCACCTCCTCTGTCACACATGCCATAGGTTTGCCAACACAGCTCTAGGTACAGGGCCCTGTTGCATTTCAAAAACAGATATAGGTGCCAGTCCTGATTCTGTGTCCTGGGATGTGGAGAAGCATGAGCACATCAGGTCTTGTAGCTAAAAGATATCAGGGGAACATGGTCTAGGTTTCAGCGTGGAAAAGAGTACTTGTGGTAATTCAAATATGAGAGTACAGGTTGGGGATTATAAAACACATCTCTGCTTAGATCATACCACCATAGAACAAATGAAAACTTATATATCACCAGAGCTACCTCTGAAGACATTTGCACAAAGAATTTGTAGCTTAGAATAGTGAATCCTTTGCCAAAGGAACAGGGCTCACCCGTAACAATATTTTTTTTTTTGTTAAACAACAAGAAAATGGCTAGAAAATGAGCAAACAACAACAATAAATTCAACCTAGAATTTATTTTTGGTGTTGAGGAAAAACAAAATAAGCTCCAAAGACAACAAAGCCAATACTGCTGAATTCAAAGACTCCAAGAAAAATATGAACTATTTTCAAGCTGAATAAGAATTATGGGATGACCTCAGAAAGGATTATTAAAATCAAATAATAGAAGTAGAAAAAATTGGAAAAGAAATGGTCAGGATGCAAGAAAATCATGAAAAAAATAGTCACCAGCTTGATTAAAAGAAATGGAAAATTTCTGAAGAAAATAATATCTTAAAAAGCAGAATTGACCTCATGGGAAAAATGTTATAACAGATCATTGAGAAAAATATCTCTTTAAAAAAGTAAAATTGGCCAAATGAGAAAAAGAAGGGGTGGTAGAAAACCTTACTAAAGAAAATAATTCTTAAAATTTTAGAAATCAGTAAGTGTGACCTGATAATTACCTCAAATATCAATAAACAATAAAACACAATTAAAATAATAAAAAAACTGAATAAAATTAAATTTTCTCATTGGAAAACAAAATAAAACAAAACAAGTGCCTCAGAAAATACATCAAGGAGATATAATCTAAGATTTTCTGGACTACTGGAAAGCTATGATTAAAAAAAAAAAGGAGCCTAACTATCATCTTTCAAGAAATTATCAAGGAAAACTGTCCATATAGTTTAGAACCAGATGAAAAAATTGTAATCGGAAGGACCCAAAAATCCCCTCTTGGAAGAGATACACAAATGAAAACTACAGGAATATGATATTCAAAATCAAGAATTCCCAGGTCAAGGAAAAATTTGGCCAACTGCCAGAAAGGAATAATTCAAATACTGTGGAGCCACATTCAGGATACCACAAGATTTAGTAGCTGCTATACTAAAACATCAGAAGGCCTGGATATGATATTCCAGAGGATAAAAGAGTTATGAGAACATTCAAGAATCACTTACTAAACAAAACTGAATATAATCTTTCAAGGAAACAATGGCCATTCAATGAAATGGAGGATTTTCAAGTTTTCCTGTTAAAAATACCAGAGCTGGAAAATTTGACCCTAAAATACAAGACCAAAAACAACCATAGTGATGTATAGAGAAGAATAAAAACACAATATTCAGTTCTGTGGAATTATTTACATCCCTACATGAGAAATTATATTTCTAATTCCTAAGAAATTGATTATGGTTGGGACAGTTAGAAGGAATATAGAGATAGAGGGCAAGGGTGTGAGTTGAATTTGATGATATGATATCCCAGATATAAAATTAAAGAGTTAGAAAGAAAAAACTGTATTGGGAAAAGTGAGGAGAGGTAGAATGAGACAAATTATCTCATATAAAAGAGACATGAAAGAGCTTTTACAGTAGAAGGGAAAATGGAAGATGTGGAAAATTAGTACTTGAATCTTACTCTCATCAGACTTGAGTTAAAGTGGGAACAATGTAAAAACTCAATTGGATACATGAATCTATCTTACCCTACAAGAAAGTAGGAGGAGAAGGTAATAAGAGAAGGGCTACTGAAAGAAGAAAGGATAAATGGGGGAGATAGTGGTTAGAAGCAGAACATTTTTGAGCATGGATGGATTAAAATAATAGAATAAAATAAACAGCAGGGAAATTGGAAGGAGGGCAACATACATTATTATGGCAAAAAATGTAATGTCTAATAAAAGTGTAATTTTTCAAATATGTAGAGAAATGAGTCAAATACATAGCATATAATTAATTATTAATTACTTGATTAGTTAATATAATTGAAAGAAAATTAAAACTACTTTAAAGTGTCACCCAATGCCTATCAATTGGCTATTTTGACAGAGAAGGAAAATGACAAAAGTTGGAGTGGATATGGACAACTCTAAATAACAGGTATTCTCAGCAACATGTAGATCCAAGGCAATTTTCAAATATTCATTATGAAAAATGTTTTCTGATTTCAGAGAAAAAACTGAGTCTAAATCCAGACCAAACCATACTACATTTTCCTTTCCTCATTTTTTGTTTTGAGTTTTTTTCTATAAATGATTAATATGGGAAAATTATTTAGAAGATTACATATATAAAATTTCTATCAAATTAGCAGATTGCTTACTGTCTCAGTAGGGGGGAAGAAAATGAAGGAGACAGAATTAAAGACTCAAAAGATTTTTAAATGTTAAAAACTACTTTAACATGCAATTGTGGAAAGTACATTATCAAATTTTAAAATTACCAAACACAATAATTATAACAATTCATGGAAGTCTTACAATAATTCTGTGATATAAGGATTATAAATGCTATTACCTCTATTTTAATTATGCTGCTATAGATTTCTATATCATTAAAGGCACAAATTAAGTCAAGAAAAAGAGCAAGAGTATGCAAAGTACTTTTTTTATACATCGTATCAATTGATCGTTATAAAGAATTCTCTGTAAGTGTAATTTTTTTCCCATTTTAGAGATGAAGAAACTGAATCTTAGATAAGTTATTACTGGCTTATAGTCACATTTTAATAATTATCAGATAAGATTTGAATTTCTATATTTTATTAATAGAATTTATTTCCAAGTGCCTCAGGTTCTCCTTCTCCATAGATCATAAAATGCATTATAGGAGATAAATATGCATATATACTATCTTTTTCCCTTATTTTTTCAGTTTATATTCTGGAGGCAATATTTATAATTTAGTCTTCTAGAATTAAATATGAAGCTATACATGATGGGCTCTTGGGTCTACTCAATTTTGTTCATTATCCTATGCAATTCTTTCTAAGGATTTTTTTAGTCTGCTCATCATTTCTTATGATACAGAGGTATACCATCATAAATATATATCACATTTTGTTTATCCATTCCACAATTGATGGGCATCCCCTCAATTCTCCATTCTTTCCAACCACCAAGAAAGCTACTATCTATAGGAAACCAGACCCAGCAATGGGTACATATAGTTTTATAACTATAATGTATAGTGTAATTCCAAATTGGTTTCCAAAATGCTTATGTAATTTCACAGTCCACTAATACTGTAGAGAATCCCCATTTTTCTCCTTCCCCTCAACATTGTTATTTGAGCCTTTCATCATTTTATTAAATCTGATGGATTTGAGTTGATAACTCAGAATTTGTTTTAACTTTCATTTCTCTAATCAATAGTTATCTAGGAAATATTTCAGATACTTATATATTGCTTTAATTTCTTTATCTGAAAATTGTCTGCTCATATATTTTGTCTATTTATTCATTGGGGGATGGCTGGTATTCTTGAAAATTTGACAAAGATCTCTAAATATTTAAGATAAAAGACCTTTATCTAAAATGGTGTCTATAGATAGTCCACAATTTTCTGCTTTTCTTTTTATCTGGACAACATTTCTTCTATTTTTACAAAACTTTTTCAATTTAATGTGCTCAAAATTACCCATTTAGCACTTCATAATGCTCTCCATTTCAATCAATTCTCCAACTATCCATAAATCTAATATGTAAAATGTAAAATCTATATTTTATAAAATAAATGGCTACTATAATCTTTTACTACTGATTGTTTTATGCCTGTCCTGTTTTACTGATCTACTTTATATTTCTTATCCAATAGCAAATAGTTTTGATAATTACTGCTTTATGTTACAACTTAAAATCTCCTACTGTTATACTTCCTTTCTTTACTTTTGTTTCATTATCTCTTTTAATATTCTTGATCTTTTGCTCTCTCAAATGAATTTTATTATTTTTATAGCTCAAAATAGTTTTGGTAATGTAACTGAATGGCATTAAATAAATAGATCATTTATATAAAACTGTAATTTTAACTATATTAGCTCAACCTATCCATAAACAATTCATAGTTCTCTATTTATATCTGGACTTATTTATTTTAAAAAGTTTTATAATTATGTTCAGGTAGTTCCTGCAGTTTTTGGGGAAAGGTATGGTCACAGGTATTTTGTTCTATCTTTGGTTATTTTAAATCGAGTATCTCTTTCTATCTCTCTTTGCAGGGCTTTGTTAGTAATAGATCAAAATCCTAATGACTTATGTGTATTTATTTTATCTCCTGCTAACTTGTTAAAATTATTGATAGTTTCAACTAACTTTTTAGTTTAATCTGTAGGATTTTCCAATATACCATCATGTCATCTACAAAGAGAGAAAATTTTATTACATCTTTAATCATTTGATTCTTTCAATTACTTTTTCTCTTATTCCTATTACTAATATTTGTATTTTTATATTAAATAATTTTGCTAAATAATGAGGATCTTTGTTTCATTATTGTTCATACTAAGAAAACTTGTAGCTTATCTCCATTAGAAATAATACTTGCTGATGCATTTAGCAAAGTGTGTTATATTATTATAAGAAAAATATCTTCTTATACCTATGATTTAATGCTTTCCAGTGTTTTTAATAGAAATGAGTGTCATATTTTGTCAAATGATTATTTTGATAAAATCTTGAATAATATTGAGCTTTAAATGGAAGAAATAGTTCTTGGCTCCTTTGATTTTTGAAGGGGAAAAATACAGATAGAAACTTTAACAATATAGTGATTTTTTTTAGTGGTAAACAAGAAATTTACAAATATGAAAGACAAAATGATTTTAAAATAATCATTTCTCTTGTATAAATTATGGAAAGACTGAATAGTCAATAATTAGTCACATTCGAGTGTAAGTTTTCCTCTTTTAAGGAAGTTCTTCCTAATAATACCACTTTTTTCACCTCAGAATAATATTATAATTATATTATAGAATATCCATTGCAAATTTAGAACACTTAATAATTACAGTATCTGGGGAAAATTGCCAAATTAATTGTTTTTGCATTAGAATACATTGAGATTCACTACATTAAAATATAACAAATACTAGAATAATACATTTCAAAAACTCAAAATAAAACTGGTAGAATTTTAAAATGCAAGAAAATTTGGAGAATTAAAAATGCTTTATTGATATGATGTGTTTTATGTTGAGCAATAAAGGTTTTATCATAGTATTAGACATAAAAGAATAAAGGTTAAAATATGATAAGATTACTGACTATTATCTTAAAATCCAATCTTATATAATTAAAAACAATGAAGAAATATATTATTAGAAAGGTTACTTATTCAATAGTGGTGATAACATTGTAATCATAAGCTCATAAAAAAGATAGAATGTACACATTATTTTCAAAAGAATATCTTTTGAGAAATTTGTAATTGTTGCCTGTGCACACTTGTGTGAATTTCAAGGGGGACAAATACTGTGTACTACTAATAATAGCAATATATTAGAAAGAATCATCCTGGGGAAAGACAAAATAAATATTAAAATAATGTATATCAAGAAGAAGAGATATTGCTTAATTTTAAGGTCTTTGTATAAAAAATAATACCCAAAGTAAAAACTAGAAAAATAAAGCCTTAATAAGAAAGACTAAAACTAACATGCTTGATTAGTAGGAGCAAAAAAATAAAAATTATTTTAGGTCACCAGTTCAGAGCTAAGATAAGTTTGTTACAACAGAGTCATTACTTCTCAATGGCTACTTCTGATTTATTTGGATTTTCTGAATCTTTTATTTAGATTTTTTAAAAATCAAATATGTAAGTGTAAAGATTAAAATTTGGGGAAAGCTTAGGCACGTAGAAATTAGTTTCTCTCTGCAAGGAGTATTATTTTTATGAGGTTTATTAAGGTCAAGAGTTAAAGAAAATATAAGCAAGAGAAGCATGTTCTTGGTGGGCCATTAGGCCCACCCAAATTTCACTTACATTATGAGACGTGCCTGTTTGCCAGCTGAGCCAGGAAGAGAAGACCCCCTGCCCTGGGTGGATACCCTTTAAATAATGATTTTGCTCTTGGCCCAGGTGAGAATTCAGTGGGTTTACAAAGCCTTCTGGGGAAGTGGAGCAAAGACTTCTGGGGATTGAAGTCCTAGATTCAAGTCTATTTTTACATCCCTCTGTTTGATTGTCTTGGGAAGAAGGACTTCCCCAAAGGATCATAAAAACATAACCAATTTAAAGATTACAAAAATTTGAGAAGAAGAGGGGAAAAAGAAAAAAAAAAAACAACCAAAACCAATAATTGCTAGGTGCATTGACAAAAAGCCAGTTAGGGGGCAGTCCCCTTTGGCATGAAAGTATACATACAAATAAATGTTCAATCAACTACACCCAAAGTTCATTTTTGTGCAGCTTGTAGTCTGGATGTTTCTTCATGGTGTCTTCTCCAACAGTTCAGTTACTGGATTCAGAGAGGTATAATCTTTCTTTCCCTAAAATTCTTCAAAAAAGGAAATTTAAACTTTGCAATTTAAAATAATGATATTTTTTTACATTCTCCCTTTAAGAGGGTGATTAAAAGAAAGGATCACTTAGGGATGCATGGCTGAGGTATGAGGTATATGAATTAAGTGGCAAGAGAAATTAAAAAGATATCAGAAAAATCCAAATTAAAAAAAAAAATTCTGGATGAAAATATAGACTATCAAAGTCTTATGTGTAAAAATTCCAAGTAAAAGAAAAATAAATCTATAATACGTCCTTGAATCAGGGTCCAATTAAAATGATCTAAGCAATGATGCATTTACCCATGTGACAAGGAAGTCACTTTAAAAGACTGATATATATTAATTTAAGGTTGCCAAGGAATTCAGCTATGTAATTCCTAAATGAAAACTCAAGTCAGCCGTCAACCTTTTATAGAGTTTAATTACAAACAGGAGGAAGAAAGGAATTAGAGATATATAGAGAGAGGGAGAGAGAAAGGGGAGAGAAGGGAATAGGGCTTAAATACCCCTTCTGTTTAGGCTGGGCCAAAAGGCCCAAGCCCTTAGGTAGCTGAGGCAAAGAAAGGAGATCAGTCCCTATTACTCATGTGACCAAAAATGGAAAAACAGTCTCAGTGGCCTCCACCTCCAGCTTCCTTCAGAGCAGCACAACCTCTCAGAGCCAAAAAACTCTCCAACCAACCACCCTCGTCCTCAGACCCCTCTATCTTTAAGGAAACCATCCAAGTTCCCTCCCCTCAGTTCTCACATCTACCAATCACTGTCCATCATTTTCCCTGTGCCAATGGTGGCTCTAGCTTAACCCAGGACTGCCCAGAGGTCTGTGGCTTTGCACATGTCTGTTGAAGGTCATATTCTCAAATAATTAAATCTTGATATTTTGCTACAGCCCTTCCTAAATCCTGTTACCCTGAGTAGGGTAGAGATTGGAATAATTAAATTTTGATCTATGCTGCAGCCCTTTCTAAATCCTGTTAGGACTGAGTAGGGTGGAGATTGCAATTTCCAAGACCTGGTTCTGTCATTCCAAGTATCTCCATTGTATCAATTCTAAAATCAATCATGACTCAAAGAAATTCCTGTTCTATGCTTAAGCATAGGTCAAAGCCCTTTCCATTGTTCAGCAAAAGGTTTCTGTCCTAAAGTAATCTTAAGAAGGGAGGAGGAGGAACCTCCCATGCCAATGGGGTTCACATTCCAATAGAGTTCCCACTCTCAATAGGAAATTTTTCAAGTATGAAATTTCCCAATGGTGAAATTTCCAACATTCCAACAAAATCTAAGAAATTTTAATGTTTACACCCAGTAGCCAGGACTACAAAAAGGTACCACAGTATGAAAGGAAAAAAAGAGGGGACCAGATTTTATGAGCCAAAGTTTCAGGAATACTCATCTGTGAGTATTTTCAGAATGAGTGTGGACACAAGGAAAGCCTGTCATAACAAATGTTAAACACAGTAACCTCGAGTCTTCACACTAGGTTCAAGACCTTTGTATTGGACTAGAAGTGCATCAATCCATCCTGGATTGGCTTTTCTTTGGCTCTGTGCAATGGCTCTTGTGTCTATATCTTGTCCTAGAATCATTAAGCAAAGTCCTATAAGTTTTTAAATAATTAGTGGCATCATTTTTATAGTCTCTAGCTTTTGGGGTATGCATTAGCAAATGTATTTTAAACTTATAGTACTGAAAAATCAAAAAGTTAAAGAAAATCGTAATGCTGGTTACATGTACTTCAAATATAAAAAGAAGAGAAAAAATAAAAAAAAACTGAAATAGTATATTGCACATGCAAGAACAATATAATAATGAAAGAGCTTTTAAAAATTCAAAAATATAGCTCATAATCATTAATACATTGACAAAAATTTCTAAGCAGTGCCTATTAAAGGGTGAACTAAAGATCAGTAAAGAAAAGAATCAGAAGATTGAGAGTATTTCATTTTCCCATTAGGTTGCCATCTGTAAAGATTAAAATTTAGGGGATACTGATAGAGGTAGAAATTAGTTTCTCTCTGCAAGGAGTATTATTTTTATGAGATTTGTTAAGGTCAAGGCTTAAAGAAAATACAAGCAAGAGAAGTACGTGCTAGGTGGGCCATGAGGCCCACCCAAATTTCACTCACATCATGAGATGCGTCTGTTTGCCAGCAGAGCCAGGAAGAGAAGACCCCCTGCCCTGGTCAGAGACCCTTTAAAAATGATTTTGCTTTGGCCCAGGTGAGAATTCGGTGAGTTTACAAAGCATTCTGGGGAAGTGGACCAAGGACTTCTGGGGATTGAAGTCCTGGATTCAAGTCTATCTTTAAAGAAGTGACAACAGACTATGAACTCAAGCAAAAATTCAAAGTGTGTTCTCCTCTCAAACAAATACCACTTCTTTGATATAAAATACCTGTAAAATAGAACGAAATTTGATCCTGCTTTTTAATTGATAACCTCATGGGTAAGGGGTCAGTGTTACTATCCAGGATTTCAAATTTTTGCCTATAACTAAACTAGTAGTTAGCCAAAAGAAAGATTGGACTTGGGATTGTATATCTGTATTACCATTCTACTTGGTATTCAATGATTTCTCATATTAATAGTTAAGTACTATGCCTTTCTAAAGCTCAAGTACATAAGAAATGTTAATTCTTGACTCTTACATGTTCCCAAATTTCTATGGATAAATTATCAATGCTATTGTACTTTATTTTAACCTCTCCCCAAAACATTCCTATCTTTTTATAAATATAAGCTAGTTTATACTGACATTAATTCCCTTCTTTAATATTGTATGGGTGAGGATAATGACTTTACTTGTGATCCTATTTTTTTTATCTTTTGGACATGCTTTAATTTATCTATTCTTATCATAAAATGTGGCACCTAGAAATGAACACAAACATCATAGTTTTGCTGTTGTTCAATAATTTCAATAGTGTCCAAGTCTCTGTGATCTCATTTGCCATTTTCTTTACAAAGAGAATGAGAATAGTTTACCATTCCCTTCTCCAGCTCATTTATTACAGATGATAAAACTAAGAAAAACAGAGTCAAGTTATTCTCTTTGAGTCACTCAAATAATAAATGTCTGATCTATATAGGAACTCAGGTCTTCCTGACTTCAGGTCTTCTTCTCTTTCCACTCTGTCAGCTAAATGCCTCTAAATGGCATAGTACAGCATGATTATGTTGTATCATGTTAAAGATCCTATGTTTCTATGAATCCAATTTTGGAGTCTATTTTTTATCTTCATCATTATCAATATCATTAGTGCTATTATTTGGTATTCATGAAATGCCATTGTTTAATATTGAGCTTTCAACCCACTCAATTCCTCAGGTCTTTTTTTTAAACCTGACAGTCAATAAAAAGATAAATTCATTAAGCAGCAACTTTATACCAGCATTATAAGTGCTGTAGAAACATAAAAAGTGAGAGGACAGTCCCTTTTCTTAAAGACTACATGTTCTGTTGGGGGACTCCACATGTAAACAGTCATGTTTACATGTATAATTTTGGAACACATGGAATATATTGGAGATAATCAATAGAAAGAAGGCTTTAGCCTTCAGAGGAATCTGGAAAGTCTTCTTATAGAAAGAGAGATTGTAGCTAGAACTTGAAAAGATTTAGGAATTCCAGGATGTAGAGATGAGGAAGAATATTCCAGGCATGTACTATGGCCAGTGAAAATGTCCTGACCTGAAGATGGAGAATCTTTTGTGGGGAATAGCAAAGATGTAAGTCATTGTATGTTTAATTTTATTAAAAATATGTGTCAATTGTAAGAAAGTTGGAAATAGATAAAGGTTGTAAAATATTTTGGATTACAAATATTCTAATATCTGATTCCTGAAGTAATATAAAGCCACTAGCATCTCTTAAATGGGAAGAGTGACTTGGTCAAACTTGTGCTTGAAGAACACTAATTATATAGATGGGTAAATATGAGCTAGAATTAAGAGAGACATGAGGCAGTTAGGCCAAACACCAGAAAACAATCCTATCAGGAAGGGACAAGGACCTTCCTTCAACAGAGGACAGTATTAGAAAAGAGAAAAGGGTATAGATGAAAGATATTATGAATGTAAAATTATGATTCTTGTCAACAGATTGGATATGGATATGGGGATGAGACCTATGCTGATATCCAAGATGACTTGAAGAATGATGGAGTTCTTTAATATTAATAAAAAGGTAAGGAAGATGAAAGAATTTGGGGAAAATATAAAGAGCTTGAGCTTGCTGACTTTAAAAATTGTTTATAAACTATTCATTTTGAGATATCTATTGGGCAGTTATAAATAAGGGTTTTCTGGATTATAGGAGAGGGACTCAATATATAAATCTGAGGATCATTGATATAGAGATAGTTTTTCACAGGAACATTGTCTAAAATAGTCACTTTGATCAAACTTATCTTAAAATCCAAATCTGTTTATATCTGCATTAAAATATTTTCTTTCAGTTGATCCTATAAACGAACTATATAAGCAACTAAATGATATAGTTCAGATAGCTATATGGCTCAGTGAATAGATTTTTGGCCCTGAAGTCAGGAAGACAAATTCAAATATGGCCTCAGATACAATAGCCATATAACCTTGGACAGGTGACTTAGAGTCTGTTTCCTTCAAATATAAATTAGGAAAAAAATCCCTACCTCTTAAGGATGTTATGAGGAAAAAATAGATATTTATAAAGTATCTGACACATAGTAGATACTATAAATACTAGGTATTATAAAAATACTTTAAAATCAAAACATTTTCAATAATATTTATAGCTCTCAACTTCATATCTTCTATGGTTTTGATGGTTATATAATTAATGCATTCATCTGAGTTATTGATCAAAATACTAAACAGAATATGAATAAGGTTAGACCTTTGTTACCATCCACTAAAGGTTACAAGCCATACATTTCTCTGGGTCTCACCAAAAGCCACAAATCAAATAATGTATTATTCAAATCATGAATCTCCCTCTCATCTAAAAACATGCCTTGAGAAATTTTATAAACATTTTGCTTAAATCTACATAGAATAACCTGAAGTATTCATCTTGTCTATGTCCAGAATTCAATCAGAAATAAATGAAGTTACTAATGAATCATTTTTTGTTGATAAAATTATGGATATTTTTATTCATCTGTATTTACTCTTCTACATACTCATAACCTATCTCTTTATCAATGTATTCTGAAATCTCCTAGGAATATAAATTTATCATATTGGTCTGTAGGAACTAGATGATCTTTTTTCATATCTCTCTCCCTTTCTTACTAACATTGACCCCATACTTTGACATAAAGTCTTCATTAAAGAGAATTCATTGTAAGTAAATGCAAGACAAAAATAAGTCAATATGGATTCAGAATTACAGAGTTATATCTCTAATGGTAACTGAGCCCCCAGCAGATTGAGTGACTTGACTAAATTCTGAAAGTAAACAATCAAGATAGGATTTGAACCCATGTTTTATGACAGTAGAGTCAGTTCTTTTTGTTTGTTTCCATGAGAGCATGTTTTTCCTTCCTAAATCTCCATAGCTATCTTCATTATGATAATTGAGAATACTAATAATGGGAAACAAAGCATTTGACTTAAAAAATAAAATTTAAAAAGAACTATATATATGTTAATATAATGGAATATTGCTCATCTAGAATATATGGTAACTGAGGAATTTTAGAGAACAAGGAAGATTCTTATGAACAGATGTATGAGAAAATGAGAAAAATCCAAGGAAAATATTTAGTCAGTCATCCATAATTCACTATAAAGTTGAATATATAACTTTTCACTAAAATAAGCATGTTGAATAACAAAAAACAAAACAAAACTAATAAAGACCCTGGTAGATATAATGAAATATTCTATTCCTTTCATTATGTTGGAGTGAGGGGCAGAGAAGAAGGCAGATAGCTTGAGCAGAATGTCATGAATATTGCCAGAATTTTATTGGATGTTTCTATTTAATTATTTCCCTCTGTTACATGGGAAGAGTTAATATGAAAGTGATATTGTTAGGAGTGAGGTGTATTCTCAGAAAACTCTCAATTTAAGCTAATATTAAAAAAAGTAACACTTGGTATTAGGATCAATAGTTGCAATACATTATATCTTAGTATAGGTATTATAATGCTCACAATTTTAAAGAAGGTAAGAGTAAAAAAACATGTCTGTGTTTTACACACTGCTAAATGTTGCCATTCAAATGAAAATCTTATTATAGAAATTTCACTTCTGGCTAAAATGAATGCAATTTACAGAACAGAAATGAATCAACTCTCTAAATCTTCTAAGCCACACAGTATTCACTCTCAGTCATTTCAAGGATGATAGGAAGGAGTTACTGATAGGGAGTTTCAATTGCCTAATGTCCCCAAGATGCATATTACAACGACTTAGTATTATTAAGACAGATGTATATGGTGGTGCAAATTCTCTGTGAGGAAAAAGTATCTGAATAAAAAGGAAATTAGTCCTGAAATGCAGTAAAATCATGCCCAGTTAATACACCCAAAGGAGGGAGTTACAGTTGAGCTTTAGATGTGCTTATTTAAAACTTCCTGTCTCAGGGCTAATGATGAGATCCTGACAATTTTGCTGCAAAGTCAGTAGAGCCCTGTAGGCTGGGGATTTATCAGGTTTCCAAAGTAGTAATCTCTAGGGACTTCTGACCCATCAAGGAGGAAGGAGAAAAGTCATAAAATTGCCTTCCGTCCATTAACTTAAAGTGCTGAAACTAAAGTCAACTCCTTTTTCCATGTATTATGCAGCTTGGAAGCATTTTCTTTTTCTTTTGAAATTGTGGGACAGATAGCAACAGTCAGTTAATTGTTATGGACATAGTTTTGATTCACTTCTCAGTGTTTCACAATTGAGGAAGACATCTGTCATGGCATATTTCCTGGTCATTAAATTTCAGTGTATTAATCACATTGCTTATTCAGAAATTCTGAAGAGTGTTGAATACCTGTGAATGGACTGTGGAATCACTAGTTCATTGAGTTTTAGGTGCCAGAGAGGAAATGGAAGGGCTGGGAAGTGATGTAAAGATTTGGGAAAAAAATAATTTTCCTCTGACATGTTTTATATACATATCACCCCATCCTCTGACCAAACATAATAGGACGAATTCACCAAAAGATGGAAAGTATGTATGAGAAGTATGTAAAGTATAAAAATCAGCTTTAAGAGTAAATGACCTCTCAAATATACCTGGTTTTCTTTTCAGAACTTTCATTCACACTCTGACGTTGTGCCCAATTAACACATAGACTTAAATCTGCTTTGGACCAAAGCGTATTTCCTGAAACTTAACAATATCACTAAAATTTTAGAGGCAAATGGTAGTCCTGCCCCATAAAAACACTGCCAAAAGGTTTCACTGTCTAATTAAAGGTCACACATTTAGGAGAGAAGGACTGTGGTAGAGTTAGGGGAATAGTCATCTACTGAGGAATGAGAAAGAATGTAGCTACATAACTCATTTAAACTTTCTGAGCTTCAGATTTTATTTGTCTCAAATAAACACAATTATATATATATATATATATACTATCTGACTCCAGTGGACTATGAAGATAAAGGAATCATAAAGGAATTATGAAAAGTGTTTTGTACCTACAAAGTTAAAATTGTAACTTCAATCAGAGTCAAATAGGATACTGACTTAATAATAATAATATCCTTGAAATAATTATGCTACTTCCCAGAATGATCATTAAAATTCCATATTGGATTTTTTATTGTTCAGCAAGAAAGGATCAAATTTAATTATAAAATTATAAAAAAATTACCACCCAACATTCCCAGTGTTCTTCTTTATCTAAATAAATAGCAGGATGACTCTCATTTAATCTTAAATTTGCTGTCTACTGATGAAATAATGTTAATTTTATAGTCAGTTTCTGAGGCTCTAGCCCATGTATTTGCCAAAATATTGACTATATAACTTAAGCATAGGATGTGATTGGTTGCTTCCAGTATATTTACCTACTGATTTTTAAGAACTTCGTAATTGTATATACTGTTAAGGGTTTTGGTCATTACTTTTTTCTCTCCATTCTATGCTACAAATTTCTACTAAATGAGTTTCGTTCTTTACCAAGATTGTGATGTGTAGATTGATGAATAAGACATTACTTCACTCATCTTCATGATGACATTTTCATTCAAGTTGTATTTCTCATTCTAAAATCAATTGAGGTAAAGAATTAGCTTAAAGATACCATACTGTTTCTCTTTTTTTTTAAATTAAGTTGGTAGTCTAGGTATTCCATTATTATTTCAAGTTTCAAACTTGCTAATACACTGCCTTGTGGACTGATGATTTTCATGTACCCAGCTTTCATGAGATTTTTCTTGAAATAGAGAAATTTAAATTCATTTGGCCATTGCTAAAGCATTTTCTTAGAAATATAGGGTGCCAATAGATAATGAGTTATTATAACCTGGGGAAAGGAAGTGCATAAAAAATCAAAGCACTGAGACAATTGTCCTAGTATACTTAGACATAGGAAAACATTTTTTTATTAAACCCCCTTGTTGGCATTTCTCAAATAGTTCCTCAAACCATGACTTTAGTTCTACTAACATTCCACATTTATCTCCTCCAAGATGTTAGCATACATTGATTTTACCCCATTGGTTTTTTTTTGTAATTGTAATTACCCCACTACCTCAAGTCATTTAATATCCCAATTTTGCACTCCTACCCACTTGAGCAGTCAAAGGCATATTTGGATGTTTTCAGTATGGGAATTTATTTTACTTGATGAGATACTTTTAATTCAACAGCTTTTAGAAAATGATATTTCTTAATGTTATAATAAGAGGAATTGAGACAACCCTGTTTTCCATAATATCCTCTAAATTTATCTAGTATTCAGGAAAAAGTAGCCTAAGTTTATAATGCACATAAACCAAAAAGATAAATATCTCTGAAAGTCATTGTTTTTCCAATTTATTAAGTGCTCATGAAGTTCCCCTCAAGTTTGATGAATATTGTCCCCTTTATCTCCAAAGCAGATATTTCTGCCAGATTATTTCAGGAAATCAGGAAAACCTCAAAGGGAAGATGGAAACTATTGCTACCTGAGAAATATGATAATGTGTAGTCTTCTTGCCAGGCTTCCAATAAGGCCATGAGTACAGTCTTTCTTTGGTATCTGATAGAGACTGCCACAGGTTCATCTGAAAATATAATGTTGATGTGAAGATGGGAAATCTATCATTATCTTGAATTTTAAAAATCAAAGTATCCCCTTTCACCAAAATGAAAGAAGAAAAGTCTTAGGAAAATGTAATTCTTCTCTTTTCCCCTAACCCCAGGCAGTTCCCTTCTCAGAGTTACATACTTCACTTTGGGGAAATTTCACTCATTTCTTAATTCTCTTGGTAAGTTATAACTGATCTCTTGATATGTGACCAAGTGTCTAACATATTGAAACAGATTTCTTTCATTTTCTACTTTTGACATTCTTCTGGATTTTTTCATCTCCAGAAACACATTATTTTGCAAAATGAAATCAACTATGTATCTAACACCTCCTCAAATCATTTCCAAAGACCTTATCATGCTGTCACATGGGTATCTCTTCACTTCACACCCTGCTTTCAGCTTATTTTTATGTGTTACCTTTTGCCATAAAAATATGAGCTATTTGATGGCAAAGAGTGTCTTATACCTTTGTGTCCCCTGCACTTAACAAAATGTCTATGATGAAATAAGTTTTACAAATGTTTATTTATGACTGACCTCTTTTTTCTCATCATATAACTTAATCCAATGGCTTTCAATAACTTTAGGAACACTGTGGTCCTTGAAGAAACAAAGAATAACAAGGACTAAAAAGACAATAATCAATGAACCTAAAAATAACATAATAACAATTAACATTTATGTAGTACATTATGGTTTGCGAAGTATTTTTCAGATATTACCTCCCTTGATCCTCCTAACAATCTGTGAAGTAGATGTTACATCTTTAATTTCAAAGGTTCAAGAAGTGAAGGCTAGTAGAAGTCAGGAAATGGACAAATAATTAGATGGATCACATATGGGAACAATGTAAATTTCCAGGTGCTGAGATAAGGATTTTATTTAATTTCAATAAGAGCTGATGTTAGGTCAGAGAAAGGGTTTGTGACTTTTACACTGTCCTCTTTAAGAGGGAAGAACAGAGAGAGCTGGTTTCTGGCCCTTTAAGGGTACAGCATAAAACCCAGTGAAGGGAGGATTCTGGGCTAGATGTTTTCTGTCAGTCAAAGGGAACAGGATTTGCTGATTTGAGCTCTCAGCTTGACAGTTGATGAAAGTTGGAGTTACAGAAGATAATTAAGAAGATTGAAGAAGAAAACTTACCTTTTGCAATGAAGAGTCTAGTGATTGAGATGTTTCCCTTCTCAGTGCTCTGAGGGAAGAGGTCTAGCTTTGAGGCCTATTTCTTGACAGGAACTAGAGGAGGGGGGGGTTAGAGAGCTGTCTATAGGAACTGACACTGGCAGTTGGATCTTGGTAGTTGAGTGAGAGAGAGGAGCTGCATTTAGTTTCTCTCTGAAGAGAATTTTGATTTGATTTGAATGATATTTTGAGTTTCATTAATTATTGTAAGCATATATTCAATTTTAGCTTAGGATAAGGTAGAGAAATTACCTTTTGTTTAGTCTGTAAGTGTAGCACAGTGCAGGTCCACCTCAGTAGACAAGAAGAAACTCCATGTGGAGTTAGAATTGGGGGTTTTATTTAGATATTTAGAATAAGATTAATAGATTTCATATACTATCCCAAACTCCTAGTTTCTCTCCTCCATCTTCTTTTTCATACCTCAACCAGAAATAAAATATCCTGGCCATCCATCCACTGCTTGAAATTCATTTTAACCTCTGACAGCTTTAGCTGATTATAATAACTGGCCATTACCATTTTTATTAATATTTAATACTACTCCAGGTTAATAATACTTACAACAGCTTGGTCCCATACCAGCTTTAGTTAACAGTTGGGCATTACCAACTGGCTATTAATAATCAATAATGCTATTTAGATCAATAATAGTCATAACACAGGTTAGAACAGAAGTTTAGTAATTGAGCTGGAATTTCTATTATGAAATCCCTTACATTTTAGGTAAGAAATTCACAGTTTATTCAGTAAGCAGTGGGAAATAAGGCAATTAGTTAGCAAAGGTGGTATAGAGCATGGTAATGATGTGCCTTATTAAAATAGTGTTTTGGGAAGAGTAATCTAAGAGTAATGCATAGAGCAGATTGGAACACCATATATAAACAGAATTAAGGAACCTTTAAGATTGGCCATATAGAAGGTCAAAGAAGGGAAGTTTCAAGGATGAATCTAATGTTTTAAAAAATTTAGTTAGAGTTATTTTGTTAACTACTTTGAAATGTCATCAAAGTTTCTAAGATACCTTTAAAAGCACCAAAGTAGTCATGCCTTATCATTTATTCTATGTGGGATAGCAATTCTTATCTTTTGTCTTACAGGGATATTGAAGGGATTAATGAGATAACATTCCTAAAGACACTTTGAGCTCTTCAGTAGAAAGTCAGAATATAAGCACAAATAATAGTGCTTGAGAGAGAAATCACTAGAGTGTGAATAACAGTTTTTGCCACAAGACAAATACTATTGCAGTCAGATTGTAAACCTCAAAATTCTTTAGACTTATAAATGTTGGAAATTTCACCATTGGGATATTTCATACTTGGAAAATTTCTTACTGATAGTCTATTGGAATGGGAACCCCATTGGCATGGGAGGTTCCTTCTCTTCCCTTCTTAAGATTACTTTAGGACAGAAACCTTTTGCTGAACAATGGAAAGGACTTTGACCTATGCTTAAGCATAGAACAGGAATTTCTTTGAGTCATGATTGATTTTAGAATTGATACAATGGAGATACTTGGAATCAATCTCCACCCTATTCAGTCCTAACAGGATTGAGTAAGGGCTGCAGCCTAGATCAAAATTTAATTATTCCAATCTCTACCCTACTCAGGTTAACAGGATTTAGAAAGGGCTGTAGCAAAGGAGCAAAGATTTAATCATTTGAAAATATGACCTTCAACAGACATGTGCAAAGCCTCTGGGCGGTCCTGGGTTAAGCTAGAGCCTCCATTGGCACAGGGAAATTGATGGACAGGGGATTGGTAGATGTGAGGACTGAGGGGAGGCAACTTGGATGGTTTCCTTAAAGATAGGGGGTCTGAAGACTCGAGGAGAGGTTGAGTAGTTGGGCAGTGTGGTTCGTGTGGGCTCTGAGAAGCTTGCTCTGAAGGAAGCTGAAAGTGGGGGCCTCTGAGACTGTTTCTCCATTTTGGTCACGTGAGTAATAGGGACTAATCTTTTTTCTTTGCCCCAGCTATCTAAGGGCTTGGGCCTTTTGGCCCAGCCTAAACAGAAGGGGTATTTAAGCCCTATTCCCTTCTCTCCCTTTTTCTCTCTCTCTATCTCTAATTCCTTTCTTACTCCTATTGTAATTAAACTCCATAAAAGGTTGACTGCTGACTTGAGTTTTCATTTAGGAATTACATAGCTGAATTCCTTGGCGACCTTAAATTAATATATATCAGTCTTTTAAAGTGATTCCCTTGTAACAAGATCTGGAAGCCAAAATGAATTTTGAGGAAAACTCTGATCTTTTGCATTATGATGTAGAGTGATGGCTACAAGAAACAGGACTCATAATTATGTAGATAAAATGCTTTATACATACTCGAAATCTAGTCATTCTATAAGACCCACTGTTTCATGAAGTCTTCAATAATTACTACAGCTCATTGTTTGCTTCCTGCACTTTGAACTAGTACTATATTTATTGTTTATTCTGTCAGAAGAATGCATCTGCTATCAAATTCTGCTCTCCAAACTAATTCCCAAAATGGTGATGGAGATATTAATCAACATTTGATTTTTAAAGAAGTATTAGATAGAAGTCATTTTCTGGAGCCCTAAGGATATAATAGAATGAGCAGACAATACTACCCACAAGGAGTTAATATTCTAATGGAAGAGAAAAGAATATATATATATATATATATGTATATATATATACATATATGTATACATTAAATAAATATGGAGGTAATAAACATAAGTAAGCAGAAATTAATTAAGTATAAGATAGTTTGAGAAAGATGCCATTAGTTGCCAGTGTCAGAAAACCTGTTATGTAGAAAATGAACTCTTGAGGGAATAGAGAGATTCTTTAAGTTGGAGATAGAGGCTAGAAAATAAGAGCCAAATAATTCAAAAGACCTAATTTTTTTCTAAAGTGTATTGTATTCAAGGAATTTAGATAAGGTGCAACCCTCGTGTCTATCCATCACTTTTCAGAGTTTGTGGGGTAGGTAGAAGAAATAATTGATATTAGGCATCTTTGGCTTAACAGATAGCAAATTAGTCTCTAAGCCAAAGATATCTGAATTAAAGTCCTACTGCTGGAACAACCTGAAGTTCCTTTTCAGAGGCCCAGGAAGATGTCTAAGTTTTATAGAAGTTATAGATTAGATCAGTAGAGGTTGTTTCCACTTTAGTTCTCCATATAAACTAAATCATAGATATACTCATCCCTTCAAAAAAATAGGCCTCAATCAATGTTTCCTGTTGGGCAAGGTCCAGACATAGATCTGAATAATACATAATGAATTTCATTTTTATGGAAGCATTGACATGTTATATTGATAATAATTTCCTGTGACAGAAACATGGTGATGTTGTATGTTTATTATCTTGGGAGTAATCTAGAGTTCTGTAAAGCATACCAGAAATTTGACTACATGAGGATAAATTTTTAAGGCTCAAATACTCACAGATAACCATCTATTTTTTTCTTTTGAAAATATTACATTGACAAATTCTTAGCCTCCTCCTTAATATATTGAGATGGCAAGAAAAAATCATTAAAATTAAAGTGATGCAAAACAAATCCTAACATTACATATGTTAAAAATAAGGAGAAAAAATCCATTTTGATCTTCACTGAATCAATCATTTCTCTATCTCAAGTTGGATAATATATATTTATAATGAATCTTTTGGAATTTTGGTTGATAATTGTGTTGATATAATTTCCTAAGTCTTTCAAAGTTGATCTTAAAATTTTTTTGTTATTATATAACTTTTATTTTGTTTCTTCTCACTTAACTCTGCAGAAATTCATTTTACTTCTCTGTACAAATATCCCAAGATTTTTCTGAAACCATTCCCTTCATCATTTCTTATAACATGGTAGTATTCCATCACATTCATATATCATAATTTGTTTAGTTAATCCCAAGTTTTTTGACACTCTGTTAATTTCAAAACTTTGCAATCACAAAAACTGCTATAAATTATGTGTGTGTGCATATAGATTTTTTTTTCTAAGATCTAGACCTAGCAGCAGTATTGCTGAGACAAAAGTAATGCATAGTTAAGTAGCTTTTGGATAATAGTTCAAATACTTTCCTGAATGGAAAGCAGGGCATAGATTAACCAGCAGTGCATCAAAAAACCTACTTTCCCACATCCCCTACCAGGGTTTGTCTTTTTTTTTGGTTGATTTAGACAAACTTCTGTATATAAGGTGGTACCTCAAAGTTGTTTTAATTGGCATTGTTCTAATAATTAGTTATTTAGACCATTTATCATAAGACAATTATTTCTTCCTTCAAAAACTGCCTGTTCATATCCTTTGATAGTTATGAATTAGGATTTTGTTCTTAGAAATGTGGCATAGTTCTCTATATACATTAGAAATGAGATGTTTAGAAGAGAAATTTGATGCAAAGATTTTTGCCCAGTTTTCTACCACTCTTCCAATCTTAGCTATATGGCAATTGTTTAGAAAATTAGGGAAAAATACTTATGTTATCAAAATTCTCTACTTTACTTCCTATGAAATTTTACCTCCTCCTCTCTATTATTGCTCATGAATTCTTCTCCTATTCATAAATGAGAAATAATTTCTTCTATATTCTTCTAATTAGCATATAATGTTACATTTTATGTTTAAATCATATCTATATACTAAGTTATAGATGGAATATGTCAGTGGAAGATGCTCTCAAAAAAGCAAGATCCAAGACCTTTGAGGTATTAAAGAAACTTAGAGAATAAATCATATTTCAAATAAATCAATGAAGTCACATTTTCCTCTTTTAAAATAGCTTAGAGGTAAAATCATGTTTAGACTGCTCAATATTTTCAACTGGAATGTTTTTTTTTTCTTTTCTCCTCACCATTTAATGCCCTTTAAAAATTTAAGCTGTTAAAATTATAAGTTGGTGTGACATTTTGACTTGCTCCAGTGATTGTATGTCAACATATAGAGCAGTAAATATTATTCACTGCCATGTCCACTTATCAGATTCAATTTTGGTTCCTATGTTCCATATCATCACATGGCTCTTACTTTCCATATCACCAAAGCTACAAATAATTAGAATGTACACTGTGTCACTACTCACTATTTTAAGTAAATAACTGATGGAATATTCTACCAAGATCCTTTTTAGTTCTTTAACTGTCTTTAACTGAAAAAAAATATTGTTTGTTCTAAAAAGAAAAAAAGACAAACTGTTAGTTCCAGGATAATCACTTTAATAAAAAGTCTTGAAAAGATGTACCGAACAAACTATTATTTGGAGTCTCCTTTGACCTCTCTCCATTCGTAGTCGTATTCAGTCAAATATGAATTCTTGTCTATTCATGAATTCATTTATATGTGTGAATTCCCTCCCTTTCATCCTCCAAGGTATGACCCTACTTTAGCTTCCTATCTACTCATGTACTCCTATATCTCTCTTCTGTCCAGTAGTACTTTTCATTGTCTATAGTGCAAAATTTACATACTTCCCATTATCAAGCACTTATAGGATGTCTTTCTAATCTTATTTCCTACTTCTTTCTTGAGTGAACTCTGCCTTATAACGAAATTGGTCATTATTATGTAAATATGCTTTATGCTTTCCTGTTTTATTTTGTCTTCCCCTTCCTGAAGTGTCTGTTCACTTCCATCTCCTTCTCCAAAATGAAGAAGTATTTCAATTTTAGGTAGTACTGTGTAGATAAAAGTTATTTAGCTGGACGGTGATATGAAGAGAGTATGAACACCTAAGAATCTAACTTAGGCTAGTACCATGGAGGATGGAAGGGAAGGGGCACACTCACACGCATAATTCAATGCCTAAAATATACTCTTTTTACTCTGATACTTTCTCTGAATATCTCAACTGAAAGTGATATTATCCCTTAACTCCTTTAGGGAATACTACTCACATTACTTTCAATGGCATTTGCTAATTGATGTCTGACATTGTTTGTGATCTTTTGATGTCAATATGACTTCACTACCTAATGAGGTTATCAGCTTTGTGAGGGCAGGGATCCTAGTTAACTTTTAAAGGGTTTGGTACATTCTTAGATCATTTAGGATGTCATCATCCATGTGAATGATGATGAGGACCTGCTTATGGAAGACTGGTGAATGTGTGAATAATCCTCACTGGTCTACCTCATACCCTTTACCATTTGCCATATATGTGAAAATGTCACTATTTTAAAAAATAGAATTCAAATTTTTGTTGACTGCACATGGAAAAGGGGTGATGGTTCTAGGGTTATCTCTATCCTGACACCCCCCTTAAGTAAGACCTGACTTAAGAAAGACTTGCTCTTTTGGTCTTTGTTGTTTGTCCTTTTCCATTCTAAGAGAAGGGAATAGAGTTACCAACATTTAGAGTGGGTGGGGGACAGAAGGGTCAATCCATAGGAATCTGGGAGTTAAGGAATACAGAATGTATGTGTTGCAAATAACCCATCAGAGAAATAATAAAGGGATTTGGACTTGAACTTGGTGGAACAGATGCTATTTAGAAGCAATATCTATAGTTATGCAAAAATAATGACCTCACTGAGTGAATAGAAAAATAAATCTCATTTTGCATCCTAAATCTATCATCTCTCTGTTAGTAAGAGGATAGTATGTTTCTTCATCCTCTGAATTGTGGATTCAAGAGTAGTTAATGTAGTGATTATAATTATTGCAGTTTTAAAATTCTGCCTTTACACTGTTGTTATAGTATAAGTTATATCCCTGGATCTATTAATTTCATTGTTCACCAGTTCATAAAATTATTCAATATTGTTTATTTTTATAATTAGATATTTTCATATGAAGTATATAATTGTTTTGCTACTTTATTATAGTTTTAAAAATCGTTTCCCCCTTTTTCTAGTTCACATTTTATAAATTTATTTATCTCATACTTTGCCAGATTATATGTAGATATAATATTAATAATAATTTTCTGACATTTTAAGTTTCAGATTCTCCCCCTTCCTCTTACTTGAAATGGTGGATAATATGATATATAGGAAGTACATATGTTATTGTGCAATACTTATTTTCATGTTCATCATATTTTAATTGAAAAAATCATATAGCTTATACGGAAGAAAAATTAATGAAGGAAATAGAGTGAAGAATGACATGCTTTGATCTGCATTCAGAATTCATCTGTTCCTTCTATAGCAATGGGTAAATTTTTTTTGTCCTGAGTCCCATGGAGTTGTCTTGGATCCTTACATTGTGATAATAGTTAAGTTATTCTCAGTTGGTCATCATACATTTTTGCTGTTACTGTGTATAGTTATTTCCTGGTTCTGCTCACTTCACTTTGCATCCCTTCATATAAGCCTTTCCAGGTTTCTTTCTCTCTGTGTGTGGGCATTTGGTTTGTCATTTCTTATGATATATTAGTATTCAATTGTAATCATATACCACAACTGGTTCAACCATTCCCCAACTGATGGACACCAATCACTTCCATTTCCAATTCTTTGCCACCACAAAAAGGAGTTACTATAAATATTTTTGTACATGTAGGTCCTTTTTCTCTATTTTTGATCTTTCTGGGATACAGACCTAGTGATGGTATAGTAGGATGAAACTAAAAATTATTTAAATACGAAGTGATTAAATTGAACTGGGGTGATAGTCACTTACCCCTTAAATGGAGGACAGAATCTGTAAGGATTCAAGCCTATGGAAGAGAAGATATATCTCTTATCCCACTGAGGGTGCTAAGATAACACTGGTTAGGAAAGGGATTAAAAATTTCACAGGCCTCTCTCTCAGACAGAGAGGAAAGAGTAAAATATATATTATGTCTTACATTGGGTTGCATTCATAAATGAGTACACTAACTTTCATATAGTATGTTATTAATACTAACAGTAGGAAATATACCTGATTTCCCTTCCTGTCTCTGAAACAAACTTTAAGCATAACCCAAACACAGACCTTGAATAACAGTCAGTGTGGAACAAACTGAATACTGAAGAGTGAAAAGGACTGGAGAGATTTCTATTCTAAAGTGGTTCATGGACATATTGGAAGTAAATGTAATTAATTTATTTCTAGATTCTTTATTATTAACATGTGATGTAATTATAACATATTAGAATCTTGGTGTCAGAAGTGACTTCAGAAGTACCTACATGATGCATGGATCTTCTGATAGACACAATATACTAATCGTTATATGAAGTATTATTGTCTTTTGCTACATTCCCCAAGGAAGGGTTCGAGTTATTCAGCTCAAACAAATAAAATAGAGAAACCTGCTTTGAGATACAGGTGGTAATTTGTTATAAGAATAGTGCCTCAAATTACATGAATTTGGGTCTAGATCTTTCTAACTGGCTATATTTGACACTTGGGACTTACTTTATCATTCTGAATTCATTTCATCATTAGTAAAATGAAGATCATAATTGTTTTCCAAGCTACCTTTTATATATTTTTAATGATCAAATGAGATAATAAATTTGAAATTATCTTGTGAAGTTATGGATTCAAGAACTTGATTAAAGTGTAACAATTACCTCATGTTATAACCCTTTCAATTTGTAGTATCTCCCATTATTAAATTCTTACTTAAGTGAATATAAAATTTGTCTTCTTGCCACTTCCAAAAATTAATCCACATCTAGTCTCTGTTGTAATGCATCATTTTTCTTTTTTATCCATGTGGCATTTTTTCAGTTATCTGAAAGCATCTATCAGATCCTATAACTTCCAGAAGATTTCTTTCCCTTAATCTTCTTTGTTTCTTTCAAACATTCTTCATAGGAAATGATAACCAATTCCATGTATATATGTGCTAAAATGTGTCACTCACCCAGAAATGAATATTTGTTGTCATGCTGAGTAAATCTCTTAGCTTTTTGTTATTCTAGGCCACTCTATAAGTCTTAGATCCATATTGTCAAACCTGTGGCACACATGCTGGAAGGGGATGCTCAGAGCCCTCATTGTGGGCACATGCACCATCTTCCCAGTACAGAGTTCATCAGAGTTCATTACTAGAAAACCAGAGGTATGTATGGTGGGACTACTTCCCTCCCCATCTCCATGCAGTTTGCAGCTTGGGCACATGGGCTCTAATACATTTGCCACCATGGTCTTAGACCACATAAATTGCACTAAAAGGTTCTGACGCATTGATTATCTGTTTTCCTAATCTCAGAGTTCCCAACATCAATGTTATTATAGATTTATTCATTATTCCCAGTCTCCTGAACAAAATTCAACGTATATATTCTAGTCCACTGTTCTAAATCTAATTATATCCAATCAGTGATCAAAACTGATGTTTCAGAAATACATTCAGATATCATTTTTCCTAAGTGCAATGTAAATAAATTTCCAATGCTGATGGAGGCCATTTCTATTATGGTTTCAACATTTATCTCAGTGTTTCTACATATTTTTCTCTAATATATATACAAACATGTACATATGTAATATGTACACAAATGTAATATAAAATATGCATAAAGTATACATAGAATATACATACAGAAAGTGTATATATAAATAAATAATTGATTTATTAACAGATATGATTATAAAATATATAATTAGCTATGTGTCAACAATAGTATTGAAATCAATGGGACACTTTACCCTGAATGAATTTATAGCTTTAATCATAATCTTCTAGAGGGGAGGAAATGGTTAATACATATATAAGGCCAGTCAATGCATATTGGTAACTATCTTTTTTAGCATACAGTGCAGAATGGAAAGCAAAATTATTAATATGATGTGTTGAATGTTTTAAGAAGTTTCAAATTAATAAACATTTAACATTATTCGATTAGTGACTAACCATGAAAACACCCTTCTTTGTATATCAGCAAATCCATGAATTTCTACTAAGTAACAAACTCAAGCAATTAGCTAGAGAACACAAAATCAATTACTGAAAAGTGAGATAGAATAAAATAATGACAAATGCCAGTCTGGAAACAAGAATTTCAAATGTATATGGAGCAAAAACTGCAGTAAACATTGTATTAGTATATTTTTGTAGATAACAATGCATTTCATTGACCCATGAAAGTTCATTTTATCAAAAGCCTAAAACTACAGAACCTAAAAAAATGCAAAATAATTTTACCTAGCTTTTCAAACCATTCTCTAATTAATGTTTTTTTTTCCTCAACAAGCGTAGTGTTCAGTCTCTTGATATTCAAAGAAACAAAAAGTCCTTGAAATTCAGGTGGTAAACCAACATCTCATAGGTTCACAGATCATGGCTTTAGACCCAGAAGGGATAAATTGTCAACTTCCCTCAACTGGCAGGGTAAGAAATGTGATATATTTGCTTATAACCAAAGTGGCACAGGTAGTAGCTATCAGAATCAGGATGTAAATTTATTACTGGAACTCCAATCTGACGCCAAACTGTCTAGTGCTGATCATAGTGTACTATGTAAAAACATTTGTTACTTTTTTCTGAGAGAAAGATAGGCAATCAGGCAGGCATATAGACAGACAGATTTAATTACTTCTTCCTTTCCTGTCACTATGGAGAAATTGGCCTTAGTTATCCTTGAGTTTTCAAACAGTAAGAAAATACATCATAAACTTTGGAAAGAGAAGGTCACTTTCTCCGCCTTCCTCCATATTTCACATGATGACATGGCCTTTTTTTCTTACCAAGGCTAACCAAACTCATCTCCCTTTCTGTCTCTTCCAATAGCCTGCCCTTTCTGTAATCCTTACTCTTTCACATATTTTCAATCTCTTTCTGTCTACTGACTCACTTCCTTCCTTCCTTCCTTCCTTCCTTCCTTCCTTCCTTCCTTCCTTCCTTCCTTCCTTCCTTCCTTCCTTCCTTCCTTCCTTCCTTCCTTTCTTTCTTTCTTTCTTTCTTTCTTTCTTTCTTTCTTTCTTTCTTTCTTTCTTTCTTTCTTTCTTTCTTTCTTTCTTTCTTTCTTTCTTTCTTTCTTTCTTTCTTTCTTTCTTTCTTTCTTTCTTTCTTTCTTTCTTTCTTTCTTTCTTTCTTTCTTTCTTTCTTTCTTTCTTTCTTTCTTTCTTTCCTTCCTTCCTTCCTTCCTTCTTCATTTATTACATATAGAAGCAATTTTTGACAGTTGTTCTCCTGATATTTTAGGATTCAGATTTTCTCCCTTCTTCCTCTCAGACCCTCTTCCCTAAGGTGGTAAATAGTCTGATATGGGTTATACCAATAAATAAAGAATACATATTTGCAATCATTCTAAGATTAACTCTCCTGGATCTATCTTCTTATTCAGTTTTTTCCTAGTGATTTACTTTACTTCTATTTTTTTCATTCTTTTGATTTTGTCTCATTCTTTACTGATGACGTTGGATTCAATAGCTTCAATTTCTCTAGTTGACATTTTTAGGGACAGAGAGATAGATAGATAAGATGATAGAGAGAAAGAGACAGACAGAGAGATTTACTTATTCCTTTGCTATCACTTTATAGAAGTTGCTTTATTTAACCTTGAGTTTTCAAAAGTATAATAAAATAGATCATAAGCTCTGGAAGGAGAACTTCATTTTCTCCTCCTTCACCCCTGTTTCACATGATGTTGTAGCCTTCTTCCTTACCAAGGCTAATCAAAACTCAGCTCCCATTTTGTCTCCTCCAACAGACTGCCCTTCTGTCATTCTCACTCTCACTTACTTTCAATCTCTTCCTGTATACTGCCTCATCTCTTTTTAAAAATTACTCTCCCCCTTTCCCTTCTTCTATAGAAAACTATCTTTTTAGTCCATCATGATCACAGCCTTTGGGTCTTCTCTTTATACCTCTCACACCTCATATCAAAGCTGTTTGTTAAAGGCAGTTGATTTCACCTTTGCAACATCTCTTGAATATACACCCTTTTCTGATGCTGCAGCCACTAAAGTGCAGGCACTTGTCACCTTATATCTTCATCAATGCAATAAGATACCCCTGGGTTTCCTTGCCCCAAGTCTCATGCTAATACAAAATATTATCTATTCAATCAAAAAAGTGATTTTCTGAAACACATCTGGTCATATCACTCTTCTACTCAATGGACTCTAATGGTTATCTTTTGCCTCTCATAACAAAGAGAAAATGCTTTTATGGCATTCAGAACTCTATATAATCTAGTCCTTACTTTTGAATATTTTATGCTTTAATCCCCTACATGTATCCTTCAATACAGTAGTAATGGCCTTCTGGAAGTTCCACTTTATCTCTTGATTTCAGACACTTTTTCTGACTGTCCCATCTGATTTGTATTTTCTCCCTCATCTCCTTCGACCATTGACCTCTCTGTCTTCCTTTGAATTCCAACTGAAATTCCACTTTTTAAAGAATGTTTCTTCCATAACACTTAATTTCAACATTGTCCCTATGTATTTCCTACCTATGTTGCACATACCTTGTTTTGTACATTTTAATTTGCATATTATAAACTTAATTAGGTTTTAAGTTCCATGAATGTGGGGAATATCCTTAGCATCTTTTTTTATCCCTATCACTTTGAACATTGCCTGGGAGAGAATTGGTGCTTAAAACTTCTTATTGAATAGACTGAATGAAGAAAAGGGTCTAATTTCATATCTGACCACTTAATGACCTGCTCATAGAATTTAGGAAACTCAAAACTTAAAACAGAATCAAATTAAATTTATTTTTTTCCATGGCAGTAACTCAAAGACCACCTCCTGAGATATGAAAGAATTGGAATCTCTGATGTTTTGGCAGTTTTCTGTATTGAAACAAATACAGATTCTAAATCTGGATACTACATTGCATTCCTATTTTAGTATGTTAACTTTATATTTAGACCTTCCTATGCTAATGAATGACTCTGAACATTTATTGCTTTTCTTTACATTCAAAACAAGTTTTCTTTATATTAAAAAAGGTCCCAAAAGCCAATGATCCTATATAGTAGGTTGATTCATTTAAATTTCACTTTATTTTCCATTCCTACTCCTCTATGTTGCAGCAAATTTATCCATAAGATTTGTCTCAATGCTAAAGCTATTCTACTGTTTTGCACTTTCTCCCCATTTTATATCTTTTTGTGAGATTATTTTTTGTTAAGGGTTGAATTTAAAACAGAATATCTTAAACCTAGCTATTTAACAATCACCAATATGGAATTTTCTTTGTCATGATAATACATTTATGACAAAGATCAAATTGCTTAACATTTGTAAGTGGGGGTGAAGAAAGGGATGGAAGGAGATATTTTGGATCTTATATCTTTGAAAAACTTATGTTGAAAATTATCATTATGTGTAATTAAAACAATAAAATAGCCTTAAATTTTCAAAAAGGGAAAATTTTAAAGGAGATCAGGAAAAAAAAAACACTTCTAATTGAAAGACTCAGTGACATGAAATGATTGACTTTTAAAAGAAAATTTGAGAGAAGCCTAAAATAAAGAAAAGCAGTGATAGTAGTCAATTTCTCTGTATCAGATTGTATTCAAGATTTTTTTCTTTCAATATTTTAAAAGTGTGCAAAAAATACTTCGATTACATTCACCATCTGAGTATTAATTGGTATAAGTAATACAAAAGAGAACTTGCTATTGATACATGGATAAAATAATTGATCAAATGGTTTTCTGATTCAATTACATAGAAATATATGTAGAATATATAAAACATATATATAATATATGTGTGCATATCTATATCTATATAAACAAGAGATAATGATGAATTCTTGACCTTTCATGAAATATACTTATCAGTCAGGACTCCATTATCCTTATGAGAAAAAATAAAAAACATGTTAAACATGAAATAATTTTAAAATAATCAACTTCAAAATGTATATACTTATTGAATTAGAGTATAATTTCTAAAAATTAGTATGTGTGAACCTTACTGATGAATAAAATTTTGGAGTTGTCAAAAGATGGGAGAGTTACTGATTGTTATTTCATTTTTGATATTAAGATATTCTAACAAATTGCTACACCTTTAGACAATTCCAGAGTTTGCCTGAGAAAACATAGATATGGTAGAGATTAAAAAGATGAGCAATTGACTAACATTGCATATTAGTAAATTTTCCCACTAAGTAGGGGAAAAAAGTCTCTGAGATTGCCTGTTTTAGGTCATGTTGGCATCATGTTAAAATATAAAGTATATCTCAATGAATGTAATACCCCTAGCATTTTTTCTTCAAGTAATTCACACAGTTTCAAATTTTAGATTATAATTTGTTATTAATTATTTTGGCCAATAGAAAAAAAAGTAATGCCATAATGACTTGCATTAACTAAAAATAAATTCTATTTGGTTTAGGGAATTAACAAATTAATAAATATCACATATATAAATGTATATATCTTAATTTCTTTTAGTCTAAATTTTTTTATATTAAGAAAAAAGGCAGTGGATTGGATACTTTTTGAAGGTCTTTTTAACCTTGTGTCTGTCAACCTATTTTCCTACATGTCTAATGTTTCAGTGTACCTAACATAAAAACAGACTTCCATTCCCCATTGATTACTCCTAGGCTGAAACAGTTTTCTGGGATGCAGAGAGAAACCAAAAGGAAATTTTAAAATATGGACAATTGTAGCAACTTCCTCTGGAATTTGTGTGATCAAATCAGATGATATTTGTAAAAAGCTCTTATAAAAAACCTGACATATCAGGTGTGATATGAAGGCTTATTATTTTCTATACAGATTTTAAAAAGAAAGAAAGAAAATTAAGGATCTCTTGGCTCATCAACAAACTAATTCAAAATTAGTTTATAAATAAAGGAAAAGAGTAAATCTCAGTAACAGTAAATGTCTTATTTTTCCTAGCTAACCATGTTTTCTTTATAGTATTACTGTATAATTGAGAAAGCTCTAAGAAGATAAATGAAATACAAATTGATGGGATGAGATTAGTTGGGGATAGAGATATCCTTTCTTAAAATCAGAAAAATAATTCTATTTCATCAACACATTCTGAGAATTCCTAAAACCTTAGCATTTCCTATAGAGATAGTCTAAAACTGTTGAGTTGAAAAAAAAACAAAAATATTCTTGTTACCAGTACCATAGTCTTTGTCGATTTATTAAGAATAGAGTTATCTAGAAATATTGACCTCAACTTGCCAAAATTTTGAATCATGTCTTTAACCATTATTACCTATGGGAATTTTAAAATGAAGATAAAGAAAAAATAGTAACTTTTAAGATAATAGAACTGAGAGTATACTTATAAGAAGAAGAAATCTGTGTACATATTTAAAACAAGAGTTATTATATATATAAATTATTTTAATTAACATGAAGACAAGGATAAACTTATGAATAATTTTTTTGTGAAAATATCAAAGTAATTGACAGATGGTCAAATCTGAGATCCCAAGTCACATTAAGCCAGTTAAAAATTAAAAAAAAAACAAGGTCTACATTCAATTTTATATATTTAATTCTAGTTAATATCTTAGGTTAAATATATGTATATGCTTTTTACTATAATTTTAAACCCCATAAAATTAAGGATCCATTAGATATAAGTAGAAAATATTATTTTACAAAAAACTCAAAGTACATACTGAATCAATTTTTATTGAATGATCAACTGTGTATTCATAAAACAGAGATATGACAACTGCATAGAGAATAAAATGATCTATCTGAATAAAAACGGAAAAAAAAGATTAGAAGATGAAAAGGAATATCATTACTTTTATTTTAAAGTGTGCTTTGAAATCTGAGTGGCTTCTTTTGGGGTCTAATTTGGCAAAAGGTACTTAATAAAAGCTCTTGAATGATCATCATTTATTTTGACGTTTTCTTATTATAGGAGTTCATTTGATTTTTATGTGGATTTTTGAGTAATGTATCCAAAAAGCAATGATTTTTCAGGTCTATTATGTCAAAATTAGTCTGTTATGCTGCTCCCAAAATTTCAAGAAGAAATATGCCATAAACGTAGTGACATGGTCTTAAAGTAACAGCATGGAAGTGGAAAAGAAATGTTATTTTTGAACATGGATGCTTGTTGATTTCCTTTCCACATTGCACACACTCTGGTTTTGCATATTTTTATCGCTGTGGTTAAAGAAATATTGTAAAGAGAATGCAAAGAAAAAACAAGGTTGTCAACACACAAAATAATCAGGGGATAGATTATCCTGAGAAAACTATAAGTTACTTTCTTATTTATCCTGTCTCTCACTTCAATAAAAAAGAATATTAAAAATATATATCAAAACATTTTCTCCTTATATTGACTTAAGGGATGTTTCTTCCTTGGTATTATGATAGTGGTGTTACTTATACGGTCCTCCTCTAGTGTATAAGTTCTATAAACTGCTGCTATTATTTAGAATAAACTCTAAAATTAATGCTTTATGCAAACTTTATTTTACCATTGAGAAACTATTGGTTCAAGTTTAATTATTTAACTGCTCATTTAGAAAAATAATCTTATAATTTCTTAGGTTTCTTATTTATTCTGGAACAAATGTATGTTATATATATATATATGTAGAGAGAGAGAGAGAGAGAGAGAGAGAGAGAGAGAGAGAGAGAGAGAAGTTTTATAAATATATATAATATATACAAAGTTTTAAATTACTGTGCTTTCAATGGATATATCTTAAGTTGGTTACTTACATTAAGTATCTTACTTATATTCATTGCCACCAAGAGTGACACAAATTACATATCAACTAACAATAGTGATATATGGAATTTTATATGAATGAAATATTTAGAATTCCCTGCAATGCCAAAAAAGGTGCATCTATGCCTTACTTTAGTTCCATTTCCACTTGTTTGTATTTACTGATGTATCCTCATTCAAAAGCACCAAGGTTTCTCCCAAAGTTGAGAGAAAAAAATCAGTTTCACTTATTACCGTTATCTTACTAAAATTCAGACTTTTATTTATTTTAAAAACAATTTAATGCTAACATTTAAGAATATATATACATATATATATATAATGTTTCCCTTATTATCAGTTCCATAAGCAACACATGGGATGCATTGAAATTCAAAGAATTAATAAGTTTTTGTAGCTTATTTTGGATAAATATAATCCCCTAAATAATATTTGATTGCCTGTAATGATATGTGGAAATTGAGTTTCAAAAGGTGGGGGGCCAATCACATTTTCAATATTAATCCTTTATCAGTTCAATTTATTTATTTTTCGTTTTATTTAGTCAATTTAGAACATCATTCCTTGTTCACAAGAATCATATTTCTTCTCTCCCTCCACTACCCACACCTTTCCTGTAGCCAATGCACAATTCCATAGGGTTTTACCTGTATCTTTGATCAGAACCTATTCCCATGTTGTTGATGTTTGCACTAGGATGATCATTTAGAGTCTACATCCCCAATCATATTTCCCTCAAATTCCCCTCAACCCATGTAATCAAGCAGTTGTTTTTCTTCACTGTTTCTACTCCCACAGTTTTTCCTCTAAACATGGATAGTGCTCTTTTTCATAGATCCCTTGAGTTGTTCAGTATCTCTGCATTGCCACTTAATTGTCCATTACATTCAATTGTACCACAGTGCATCAGTTTCTGTGTACAATGTTCTGGGTCTGCTCCTCTCACTCTGCACCAATTCCTGGAGGTCATTCCAGTTCACGTGGAATTCCTCCAGTTCATTATTCCTTTGAGCACAATAGTATTTCATCAACAATATATACCACAATTTGTTCAGCCATTCCCCAATTGGAGGGCATCCCCTCATTTTCCAACTTTTTGCCACGACAAATAGCGCAGCTATGAATATTCTTGTAAAGTCTTTTTCCTTATTTTCTCTTTGGGGTACAAATCGAGCAGTGCTATGGCTGGATCAAAGGGCAGACAATCTTTTAGTGCCCTTTGGGCATAGTTCCCAATTGTCCTCCAGAATGGTTGGATCAATTCACAAGTCCACCAACAATGAATTAATGTCCAACTTTGCCCCATCCCTTCAAGCATTCATTACTTTCCTTTGCTGTCATGTTAGTTAATCTGTTAGGTGTGAGTTGATACCTCAGAATTGTTTTGATTTGCATCTCTCTGATTATAAGAGATTTAGAACACTTTTTCATGTGCTGATTAATGGCTTTGATTTCTTTAACTGAATATTGCCTATTCATGTCCCTTGTCCATTTATCAATTGGAGAATGGATTGATTTTTTGTACAACTGATTTAGCTCTATAAATTTCAGTAATTAGAACTTTATCAGAGGTTTTTGTTATGAAGATTGTTTCCCAATTTGTTGCTTCCCTTCTAATTTTGGTTAAATTGTGTTTTTTTGTGTGTGTGTGTACAAAACCTTTTTAATTTGATGTAATCAAAATTATTTATTTTACATTTTGTGATTTTTTTCTAAATATTGTCTGGTTTTAATATCTTTCCTTTCCCAAAGATCTGACATGTATACTATTTGTATTCACCTAATTTACTCATAGTTTCCTTCTTTATGTTCAAGTCATTCACCCATTCTGAGTTTATCTTGGTGTAGGATGTGAGATGCTGATACAAACCTAATCTCTCCCATACTTTCTTCCAATTTTTCCAGCAGTTTTTATCAAATAGTGGATTTTGGTGCCCAAAGCTAGAATATTTTCATAGACTATCTTGCTGCGGTCACTTACCCCAAGTCTATTCCACTGGTCTTCCTCTCTGTCTCTTAGCCAGTACCATATTGTTTTGATGACCACTGCTTTATAGTATAGTTTGAGATCTGGGACTGCAAGGCCATCTTCCTTCACATTTTTTTCTGTTATTTCCCTGGATATCCTTGATCTTTTGTTCTTCCAAATGAACTTTGTTATGGTTTTTTTGAATTCAGTAAAAAAAAAGTTTTTTGGTAGTTCAATTGGTATGGCTCTAAATAAGTAAATTAATTTGGTTAGGATTGTCATTTTTTATTGTGTTAACTCATCCTACCCATGAGCAATCGATGTTTTTCCAGTTGTTTACATCTAGATTTAATTGTGTGGAGAGTGTTTTGTAGTTGTGTTCATATAGTTCTTGTGTTTTTCTTGGGAGATAGATTCCTAAGTTTTTTATATTGTCTAGGGTATTTTTAAATTGAATTTCTCTTTCTAATTCTTGCTGCTGAGATGTGTTGGAAATGTATGGAAATGCTGATGACTTATGTGGGTTTGTTTTGTATCCTGCAACTTTGCAGAAATTTCTGATTATTTTGACTAGATTTTTAGTTGATTCTCTATATCAGTTCAATTTAGATCAATGTATTTTAATATTTGTAAAAACACTACTGAGCACTAGGAGGCAATGAGAACTCAAAAGCTGGAAACAAAATGGGACACTCTGTCTCTTTGACTTTGCCTCTCTTTGTCTCTTTCTCTCTCTCTACACACACACACACACACACACACACACACACACACACACAGAAGCACACACACACTATACACACATACATGTGAGTAAAGGGACGTATGGATACTGTTATAAGGAAATATAATTTGGATGGGGGAAGGAAAGTAATTCAGAGGGATAAACATATAAATATTGATTTTATTTTAAAGAAGGGATGGAGAGGGAAAGGGGAAAAGGGGATATCTAAAATTTTTAACCTACTATATAAATTGTCTCTGACTTACTCTAAAATAAACTCTAGGTTATCTAAAAGCACATCCAAGAGGGGATGGGATCAGTTTCTCACAAAGAGTCCTTGATGAGCCAGAAACAGTCATCCAACTGGTGTCTTATGCTGTCACAGCAAGGTAGTGATCTATTCTCCAGTCTGGCTATCCACCAGGAATACTGGAGTAATTCTATCACCCCATATTGAAGATCCTCAAGACCTTTTTTTTGATGAATGGGCTCAAGATGATTCAAAATTACACATCTCTCCTTCTTCTCTCAGGTCCAAAGTATCAGTTGGGGAACTGTCTCTTCAACAGTTTGGAATCCTGACAGCACTGGGAGAATCCCGAGTCTCATGCGCTGTCAATCATTCCTTGATAAGTTTTATTCTCCTTTGCTACAGTACCTGGATTCTTGACTTCCAGAAGAGACTGGTAAAAGTGCCCATATGATGGGTAATACATATCTGGAATTCAAGAATCAGGACCCTAACTGAAGTTAAGTCTGGCCAATCAGAGACACAATAGGAGTGACAGTCACTGATCTATAAGAGAGAGGGTCAAGCAGTAGGGTGCTGTCTTAGGGGTTGGTCTTCCTGAATAGGAGCTGGAGCTCACTGGCTCCCTTCTCTGAAGCACTTAATGCTCTGCTTTAACCTGGGAGCTAGACTGTGAAAAGCATGGAAGTGATTTTTTTTTTACTTAAGGTGACATTGTGATTCTCTCTTTCTCTCTCTCTCTATATATATGTATAGATATACATATATATGCTATAATTAACATTTTCTCATCTCAAACATTTATTAATATGTAACTATAGCTTAATATACTCCCTAAGAAAATGTTATAGAATATAGACATATATTTTTTATTTCAAACATAGAACTCATTTACTAAATCTTAGAAAGATTGTGATCTTCTACTCCCAGCCAGGAAGGAACTGATGAAATCATGCAACTTTTCCATTTTCCTATATTCTTATCTTACTTCTATTCCTATTACTATTATAGCACCAATAATTCTAGACATACTTAAATGAAATTCCAATAAATTTAGGATTATGGAAAAATTAGAAGAAAGATGGGGAATCTAGTTGTGTTCCAGCTATTTGAATGTCCTTTGCTAACTTAAAAAAATCATCTTATTTTATCTTTAAAGAGGTTCAAATACATATTTCTATGATCTCTGCACCCTAAACTCTATGATGTCAAATCTCTACACAACTACTCTCCAGACTAGTAGAGTCATTCATCCTTTATATATTATCTGTTATAAAGAGAACATTGTACTAGGACATATACATCATGTCATGTTCAGACTAAGGGAAATGGAAATATCAAGCATAAACCTATATATATTGTTTTTTAGATGGCTGCTAAAACTATTATAAGTGATATGTTTATTTCTATTTTTACATCTTAGTAATTGCAGATGCACATGGCATAGTTGATCAAGTGCTAGACTTGGACTCATGAATAATATGGCTCAAATATTATCCTTGACCTTTGTTATTTCTTAGCTATATTACAATAGGTAAGTCACTTAGCTTCTCTGAATCACAGGCAGATCCTTAAGATGTTTGGAGAGATTTCTATATGCATTAAAGGAGTTCTCAAATATACAAAGTTACAAACTAATGACATAGCATTCAAAGTTTGAACCAGTCAACAAACATTATTATGTAATATTTTTATAGCCTTCACTGAGCTAGGCATAGTGGAAGACACAAGAAAATAAAACATGACCTTCTTAGTCAATTTGTTATTAAAAGACATGAAGATATAATCTGCATTGTATGAGATTATTCATGGAAGCTATTATAGACAAGTGACTTCATGACAGATTTTTAAAGAACTCACAGGCATAGTTTGGTGAAAAGGGTTGAGTTTAGAATTTAAGAGATGAAAAAAGAAAAGCCCAGTATAAAATCATAATGACTGAAATAAACTTTACCAGCATTAAGAAACTTGGCACAGTGGTTAAAAAGAAATTAAGATGGTGAGGCAGGATACAAACAATATAGAGCAACAAAAAAATCTATCTTAACTTCATAAATGTGTTTGGGTATAGTGTGAGAAATAATTTGTCCCCTGTCCTATGTTAGCAGACTCCTATCCATCTTAAATCAATAATTCTTTCCCTATGATTAGTTTTCTTCAGTAGTATTTAGGTTATTATGTTAGTGGTTGATTATTTATTATTGGCAAGATAATCAGAAGCAACTAGTTATAGGTCATAATTGAATAGGTTCTACAAAATAAGGATTTTTCTTCCCATAAACTTTATCTAAAACTTTAACTTGTAAGTAAAGTTTGAATGTCTACTCAGATGTCAGGAACTTCAATTAACATTCCTATGATCATTAATAATAATTGCTCCTCTACTCTATATCAGTTCTCCCTCAATACCAGATAGAGTTGGACAAGAGGCTTTATCTAACATGGAAACATCATTTTATTAGGAATGTGCCCAGAGGTTTATTGCTAAAACTGGGTTTCTTGAGGATGGGGTATATATTGACTTGTCATGAGAATGAGGTATAGATTGGCTAGTTGCTATATGTCCACTTTATTGTTTGGTGGCATTGTGACCAAGGGATATATCAAGAATTTGGAATACACAAATGGACTGATCATGCAAATAAAAGCAACATTAAGCACTGAAGGGAATAAAAACTGTACTTTAAAGAAGGTGGGAGTGTCAGACAATGAATAAGATTTGAGATCCTATTTGCTAGAGGGGGCCAAGACCCTGTAATAAATAATTATTAACTCAGAACTCTGCCCCAGTTGTTTTATTGCATATTGGACACATTTCTGCTGTTATATCACTTGATATTAAATACATGTAAATAAAAATCATAGTATATAATAAAATATGCCACATACATGATATATACAGACATATGTCTTTATTCATGTTTGTGTATGGAAACACCCACATATTTGCATGTATATATGCATACATATATTATATATACATACATATATAAGCTTAAGTAAGAATCCTAGAATAATGAAAATGACATATAAGGAAGCATAGAACCCAAGAAGAGAAGAAGTAACATTAATAGAAAAATTCAAAACAGAACTATTCTTAGTTAAGCAATCTAGAGTAATCTCAAGGAATTGATAATATCAAATGTAATTAGGTCTCAAAATTAAAGTTTAAAATTAGTTCTCTCATGTTGACTTAATTAGACAAAATAGAACTGGGCTAGAAAAGAACCATAGAATCTCAACCCTTTCCTCTTTGTGCATAACATAGTTGCTATAGCAGGTGCGTTGCCTTCTTTCTGAAGTATATGCTCATGAGGGATCTCTAGGATCATGGAAAGATATTGAAATTAAAATGGACTAGCAAAAAATATTTAAAAGAATAATTATAAAAAACAGGATTTTCATTTAAAATCTTGTTAAGTTACTGAGAATTTTCAATTATGAATGATCCAGATTGGGTCTCCTTTGGAGTAGGAGTTGCATTAGAGGTTCTGGGTCCAAATAATGGTTTTGGAAATTAAGTATTTATGAGAACTTAAAGGATTTTGGTTTCTTCATTAATAAAATGAAGAAATTCAATGTGTGATCATAAGGTGATCTCAGAGGCATCCAGGATAAAGTGATTGTTATATTATCATCAGCAAATTAATTAATACCCATTAGTTTGAGTTCTTCATATGTAAAATAAGAAGTTAGACCAAATAACTGAACAGTCCCGTTTGACAATAAATTTATGGTCCTTTTATGTTTTAACTGGTTACTAAATTTGGGTGAGGTTAAAAGGAGGAAGTTTTCTATAGATTATATTTTAAGCTGAAGATTAATTTGAAGGTTAGAGGCAAGGTTAGGAAAAGATGTTGGGATGATATTATAGAAATGATGAATTCTATTTGTAATGATATGAAGTAATATTTTACAAATAGATTGAATATGAAGTCCATATTTCAGTCACCTGAAACTGTACTTATATATACCATGGCAAAAAGAATACAATGCAGTTATGTTTGGAAGTGTTCTAAAACTGATGACTAATTACAAGTATGGAAAGGATCTTAAAACATGTTTATCTCTTGTATGCTACATCAGCTTAATTTTTTTAAATGTCACATAAATGCATGATTGATTTGTGGTTATAAGTTATGAGTGCATATCACCACTTTGTTCATTGTTTTCTGTGCAATTGAATTGCACTATTTTCTAGACCTTGTTTTCATGTTCTGAGGATGAGATCAATGAAGTTCCTTCAAAATGGAGAGGATGTAATTCATTGAAACTGTTGTAGGTGGTAAGGTTTTTTCTATCTGGGGGGAAGATTAGATGAGATAGGTTCTGATACCCTTTCTCACTCTGAGATTCTGGGATTCAGTGATGGCAATTGTCAGTACTTCGTGATTCTTAGATGCTATGATTCTAATGTTTATTCTAATGCTTAAAACATGAAAGTTAACCTCTGAAAATTAAGAGATGCATAAAAAATGTTAGATGAATTTAACTGAATTTACAAAATAAGACATTATACCAATTGACAGTTTTTCATTCCCATTTAACTTTTATTGCATGAGTAAATATTCTTGGAGTCCTGTTGTAATATTATTCAGTTATTATGTCCCATTCACCTACAAAATTATGAAATGTACTATTTTTTTGTCTGGTGGTATTAATTTATTAATAATTACATATATATATGCTATGACCTAGTATATTTGATCAACCTTCAAATACCAGTATAACTTTCAAAATTAAAGTTGTACTTCAACTGCTTGAAATTCACTTCTCAGTATGTTCCTAGCCTCAAGTTAAATACCTCATTAACTCCTATTCTAACTTGTTTTTCAATTTATTAAAAATGGATTAACCTTTTAGAAATTATATTTTTTATTTATTTCACATACAAGCCTCATTTTACATAAGATTATTTACCTCATCATTTATTGTTGCAAATTATTTTAAAACATATGTTCTCTGCATTGCTTAAATTTTCTAGGAAATAATAAATCTGACCCAGCTTGTATTGAAGCCATTACATCATGAATTCTTTTAAAGATATTATTTTAGTACATCTCTTCAGATAATCTTTTTCACATTACATTTTTGCTAGGAAGTTCATATTATTGTTGTAAATTTACTTTTTTATTTCAAATAATTTCTGCCATCCGAATCATTTTAGTAATTTTATTTTCTACTATCTTACATTTATATTCATTTTACCAACTTATTTCCTTTTTTCATGCCTACATATTTTGAAAACCATGTTTCTTCTTCCCCCTTCCTTTATTTCTTGAAGAACTATCAAATAAGTTAAATTGTTTTCCAAACTAATTTGACAAGAAAAATATGATGTCCAAACATTTTCCTTGAACAATCAAAGTAGGGGGAAATGTGCCATTACCTGCTGAACCTTTAAGAGTCAAAGCCAAATAAAACTAAGTAGAAGGCAAAGATATTGTAACTTATAATTATAAATGCATAATATAAGCTTCAGAAAATTATAACTATATATTTGCATATAACCAATCTGCTAAAACACTAACATTCAAACATCTCATTGCAGTAACCACTACCTTAAACTGCCTATAGAAATGAAGTTAGATAGACATATAGATACATAGATAGATACATACATACATTGATATATAGACACATTTATAGATACATAGTCATGTAGATGACATATAGATGCATTGATGAATAGATAATAGATATAAACATATATGCAGAATTTTCTCAACTAAGGTTTTTTTCTTAATTTTTTCATAATATTATGCAAAGATTAATTTTACACCAGCAGCTGACTTAAAAGACACTTTTGACAAATATTTATTCAGTACTACTAAAGCAGCAGTGTGTTCTTTTTTCTAACTCACAGTTCTCCATTAGATAGATATTTCTTGAAGAATAAGAAAGTTGTCCACATCCTTGTATTATTAGTAATACTTTATTTCTCTTCACATAAATATTTAATAAATTCAAGATGGGAAAAGAAAGAAAAAAGCAGAAAAGAATGAAAAAGTGAAAGAAAGAAATTTGTGTATTTATTACAAAGGACATAATGTATTATCTTTATATATATAAAACAAAATTAAGAAATAGTAGCATCATAAATATTTACAAATTAATGTTAAGAAAATTAATTATTTTCCTCATTTAATCTTTCAAATATTATTTAGCTTAGGTATTTCATTTCTTTCCCTATGTTACATTTTAAAATAAAATAGAAATAGAAATCTTTTTCCCAGAGCAACTTTTATTTCTTTTCCATTGAACAAGGTTATTGTACACACAACATTATAAAAGAATATATATATATAAATATATGTGTATATGATCAAAGGAAAATGGGAATCATTTCATTATTAATGTACATTTTTGAAAGCATTTTTCCAATTATAGCTTTATTTTCCTTTCCTTTTTTTCCTCCTTACTACTCATTAATTTATCCATATATTAGTAGCCTTTATTATAATTCAATTCTCTTTCAAATAATTTGATATCAAAATATTTTTTTAGTAATAAACAATATAACAGGACTGTACAGGTCAGAAAATTGGTTCATTTTTAGGTATTTAAAGTTAATGATTTATTTTATCTCATTCATTCATTCATATATATGTATATATAAATATATGTATTAATTGACAGCTGATGTTACTAGAGGATACTGAAGCTTTATCATCAATTATTGGAAAATTCATATAATAACATATGGTAATTAAACAAAATACTGATCTTTAACAATTGTTACTGTGAAGATAGGATTAACTCTCCCTTCACCTATTTTAAAGGTAATCAACAAAAACTAAAAACACCCCTACTTAACACTAAGTAGGGGAGGTTCAAAAGACACTTACTAAAAGTAGGAGAAAACCCCAGAGGTCAGTGACCACCCCCTGGCCAGAGCTAAGCAAATTGAAAGACTGCAATTGGCTCCTATAAAGTTGAGGAAGGGAAAGGAAGTGAGGTGGAAGAACTATAAAAGTCTTGAACTTCCTGTCCAAGTAGGTATTTGATCTGAATCTTGGGTTTGGAGGATCATTAACTAGGACTGTGGCTTGGAGCTATGACTTGGAACTTTGACCTGGGACTCTGGATCTTAGACTACTTCTGGTAAGAGTGCCCCTAGATCTTCTCCTTTGGAGTTTTGCTTGGGTGAGTGAGAAGCTGACCCTCTTTTCCTGGCTTCTAGAGAGATTAGTTCCTGAGAGCTTTTCCCTCTTAGAGGAGACCATGTGGGTGTAACCCCTGTTTAATTCATCACTGCGTCCACTGGTTAAGGATTAACAAGCCCTCCTGAGCTGACCTGGGAACTGGAACAACATTTAGGGTGATAGGCTAGATATCTTCTCTACCCTCTTTTATATTTCTCTACTTTCACTCTTTCCACTTTTTTGTGAATAAAACTACTAAAAGTCATTTTGGTTTGAGCTATAATATTTTTAAATCAGTGACCATAGTATTATCTTAAAATTCTCATATATTTAGTCACACCCTTAATTTTAATTCCTTACATTACCTTTCTTTGGTCATAACAATGAGAAAATAATTATTTTTATCATTAATATTATCATTTTAAACATTATTTTATGCCCAATTAATCAAGATATTTTATCTACTTTCATTGTTTAAGGAACTGATATTTGAGTATATCTAAGAATTAATATGAATTAAGAAGAAGATAGGTCATTTAGGAATAGTTTGAACAAAAGTACTGAAATAGGACAGTATCTGGCATATTTTTGGGGAAAGTGAAAACTCAAATTTGATTGGATCATTGATGTTTGAAGAGAATACTTTTTAATAAATTAGAAAGAGTAGAATTATTTTGGGTTGTAAAGAAAAATAAGACAGAGGAAATTTAAACTTTCCACCAGAGGGATAATACAAGGAATGGCCTTTTGATTGTTTGGCATATTTAATTATGTTTCAGGTACTGAGATAAGTAAATTAGCTTCCATTTTTTCATGGTTACAAAAGTGACTATGCGAATCTATTATTCTGTCTCAGCATTAATGGTCATGGTGGTGTTGAACACAGTGATGGTCAGTTACACTTCAAAAGCTATAAAAGAGGAATGTCACAAATGTTGGTGGCTCTGGTGAAGGATATGGAGATAGGTAAACCTTGACTTGAAATTGAAAACTGAGATGTATGCTGTCTTTCTGAGATATGTATCCAATGCATGAGATACAGTATTATTTAGGAGAAGAACATTGAACATGGAGTCAGGTGACTTACATACAAATAAAAGCCTGGCATAAATTAGTTCTGTGACAGTCAATAGTAAATAGATATTTTTTAACATTTACTATGTACTAAGATTATGCAAAATGTTGAGTATACAGATATGAAAAACATAGTCTCTGCCCTTATGTTTATAGTCTAATGAAAGGAAGACAAAATGTAAAATTGAACCTGAAAAACTGGAGGGGATGGGAGAGGTTCCTGACATTGGGTAAAGTGGAGAAGTCAGTCAGAGAAGTTCCAAGGTGGTGGAGTCAAATGAAAGATAAGGAGATGTTTGAGGCTACATGTCTTCTAGATTTCTTATTAAATAAATATTTAGAGTTTGTGGCTCTTCTGTCAGAGCAAAAAAAGTAGTTAAAAAGTTGAGTACCAATGCAAATTAGATCTTCTAAGATGATACTGTTACCCCCCATAATGAGATTCCTAGGGCAAGGTATAGAACTCAGTTAAGGAAATTCTAATTGATTCATCTTTTTTTTTAAATCTCATTGTTCTGATCTGTAAAATGAGATGATAGTTTTAGTCAATTTTTAACTTGAATTTTGTAATTAAAATATTTCATGATAATTTTAATAATAGTAACCTGATTCACTTTATTTTTAATATGTTCTGAGAAGAAGCCCATAGGTTGTACAGAATGCTAATTTTGCAAATGTCACAAAACAAAATAAAGAACCTGTGCTATATATGTTTGCAAAGATCCTTTCCAATCTTCCATCCAATGGCCTATGAATTGTCAACTTGACAGCCATTCTTCAAAATTTATAGTTCAATTAAGGTTAAATGATACTATGAATGAAAACTTCAAAAGTATACGCAGGCATGGCTTAATTCTAGGTAAGACAGATAAGAACTTGGGATTTTTTCTTCAGTTTTTATTTCTCTTGATGATTCAAAATAGAGAATCCAGAAGAGAAAGGCAGACTTCGAAATTGAACAACTAAGAAAATGGGCTTCAAGAATAAGATTTACCATGAAAATAGAATTGAATTTAGGATCAAAAATGAATAATGATCTCTTGAACAAAGATTCAATGCATTTTTCTTTTTTTAATAAAGGGTCTGTAGTTTCACTTTTGTTATCTTTTGTTTTTATCATACTTTGAAATTTAAATTAAGCATAAATGGATATGAGGTGTTCCAACTTGACTGATTTCTGGTAAATCATTTAGCTTCACTGTTCCACAGTTTTGTCAGCCTTAAAATGAAAGCATGTGATTAAGTCATTTGTAAGATATATGACATTTTAAATTCCTGTCACTTTAATAATCTTAAAAATGAGAAGAAAAAGTTGATCTTAGACTTTATTGGAAAAAGACTGTCCAGTATTAGAGATGTAGAAGTCCTCAGTTCCTCTCCCCTGATTGGAAAAAATGTGTTTAGTATTTAGTTCTACATGACTCATTTTTGGAAGTGTAGGCAAATTAGGAGAGATTTTGAAGATCAGGATAAGTTTGAAGCAAAAAACAGACCATGCCATCTGAAGGTTTGTTGAAGGAAATAAGACAAATTAATGTGGAAAACGGAAGATATGGGGCCAAGTAGCCAAAGCTTGTGCTTGCAAAGTATTCTTTGACTGTCATCATGAAGTGAGAAGAGACTTGTTCTACCTGACATCAGAGAGCAGAAATAGAAATGGGTAGAAATTGCCACAAGACAAGATTCCAAGAGTTCATAATAAGTTCTTTGTACATTCTGGATAAAAAAGATAGCTTGGAATGTATTTTCTTCTCATTTTTGCTTCTTGGAATTCCTCATTTATTTACAAACTCATTTCGTATTGCATTTCCTAATCCTATTCTCCCCAACTATTATTGCTCTTACTTCCTAACTATCTTGTATTCATCTTGTGCATATTCTGTATATACATGTATATGTATATGTATATATGTATACATACAATAGTAGTAGTCTCTCAGAAGCCGAGAATGACTATTGTCTTTGTGCATTATCATCTATTGATGTACCCTCATGTGGCTTTGAAGTCCAAAGGCTTATATAAATATATACATATCTATAGATTTATAATATGAAATCAATTAGATTATATATTTCTTAATGTCAGGCACTGTTTCATTATTGTCTTTGTCTTCCTGATATTTATGTTAAGACATCCAATTCCTGAGGTTTGGTAAAAGTAAAAGACTGGGATCATAGTGTGCATGAGTCCCAGGGAATAGTAAAGAGTCAAAGGACTAAGCAAAACTCTGTGGCTTATTCTTTGATCTAACAATCCCACTACTAGATATGTATTCCAAAGAGGTTTAAAAAGGGGGAAAGAACCCACCTTTACAGAAATATTTATAGCAGCTCTTTTTGTTGTAGCAAAGAGTTGGAAACTGGAAGGATGTTTATCAACTGGAGAATGGCTGAATACGTTGTGCAATATGCTTGCAATAGAATTTTTCCATACGAAATGACAAACAAGATGATTACAAAGAAACTGGAAAGACTTGTGTGAAGTAATTGAAGTGAGGGGAACAAGAAGATTGTACATAGGAATAACAATGATATATGATTAGCAATTGGGAATGACGTAAGTATTATCATCAAGATAAGGATCTGGGACAGATCCAAGAAACATCCAATGCCATAGAAGGAACACTGTCCTAATGCATATTGAAGTATACCATTCTTCAATTTATTTCATCTGTGAATTTTTTTTTGTTAGCAGTATCTGTCATTTTCACAACATTATAAACTTGGAAATATGTATTGCATGATTATACAGATATAACATATCATAGTACCTGCCTTCTTGGGGAGAGGAGAAATATATAATAAAGAGGGAGAACATGGGTTGGTAAGTATGAAAACAATTATTTAAAGATTTCATTGATAAGTAATCTGGAAACATATATGAACATATAATTTTAAAACCTTTCATTCTTTAAGATTATGAACTTCTAATTATATCTTAGTAGTTGGTTGTTGGTTGGTTAATTGTTGTCCTTTATACTTGAAGAGAAGTAAAATGACTTTACTAATGTCTTTTGACTTGTGCATAAACTGAATTTAACTGGTCAAAATTGCACAAAGTCAACAACCTCATGCTTTCTTCCAGAGTCATCCAAGTCCAGACACATACACACATACACCTGCTTGCAAATACACACAATAGCTTCTACACCATGCCAATTCAATCAAATAAAGAGTAGTATGGAAAGAATTAGGACAGGGGAGTTTGGTTTAAATTTCATTTTCTTTTTTAAATTTTCTGTTTAACAAGGGATGGGCCACTTAAATTTTCTAAGAATCAATGCCATTATTTTTACAATAAAAAGAGGTTGGACTAAGATGACTTATATACTCCACTGCAACTACAAAGCTCATGTCCCCACCCTTCATCTTAGGACAGTCAGTCTTTTATGATTTACCTATTTGGTATGACCTAGAGTTTATTTCATAAAATGTTGAATAAATCAAGTTACAAACTAGTAGTTTTTTAATTTCTCTAGAATTTCCTCATGGAAACTATTTTTCAGTAAGGACAATTTCCTAGATTAAAAACAGGTAATAAAATACAATTGCATAATATTATTGAGGAAATATAATAGAAAACTATTTTATGTGAAGTTTTCACATATCTAAGTAATAAAGATAATACTACTTTATTGTGAGTAGGTATATGCTAGAAATTGCCTGCAATTTCCTCTCCATATGAGACTAAGTGTAGATTAAGTATGGAAATAGTGAAAGTACTATTTTCCTCATGAAACAGCTTAAAGAATTTATGATCAGAATGTTATGTCTTTAATTAAAGAGAATAATGAGCTATCAAAATTATAAATCTTGAGATACAATTTCTTAAATTTTTATGTGTTTTATGTAGTTTTGTTTTATATTTATTATTGTAAGATAGGAATTTAGCTAAATATTTTGTGCATCTTGAGTTTCATCAAGCCTTTATCTTGATAGTAAGAGGAGTAAAACATTGTATAACAATAATAATAATAATAATAATAACTAACATTTATTCAATATTATTTGAAAGGCAAAATATGTGCTTTACAATTATTCTCTCAATTAATGCTCACAAAAAAACTTTGGGAAATAGAGGATAATATTCTCATTTTAAAGATGAAGAAACAGGCCAAAAGTGGTTAAGTGACTTTTTTTTGAGTTATACAGATTGTATCTGAGGCCAAATATGAACTCTGATATTCCAAACTCAGTTGTGTACTCTATCCATAGTGACACCTAACACAAAAGTTACAAATAACCCATATTTGAAATAAACTTTATTTTATTTCTTAATAAAAATAATTTTATTATATTTTAGCAATATTTATTTGTAGTTTTGAAAAGAAGAAGAAGTTTCTGGAGTTGTTGAATAAGGGATTGCAATGACCAGGCTTAAGCTTCAGAAAATATAGTATAATGTAGGAATAATTTATTTTATGGTTTTTCAATTAATTATGTTTCATATTGTGTCTTTTTTTTACAAACCAAATGTTTGTGGAAAGCTTACATTGAGCAAGTCTTTGAGTGCCATTTTTTTCAACAGCATGTGCTCACATAGTGTCTTGTGTCACATTTTGTTAATTCTTGCAATGTTTAAAACTTCATCATTATTGTATTTGTTATGGTGATGTCATCCATGAACTTTCATCTTAGTATTATAATTATTTTGCCATGTCATGAATAGCACCTATATAAGATGGTATACTTAATCAATGATAAATTTATTTTTATATTCTTCATTTCTTGATAAGACTTCTATATTAATTAGTCAAAACAGTCAATAAAAAATTTTAGCACCTTTTCCATGGAAGATATCATGCTATGTGCAGGGATTATAAATGCAAAGAGAGAGAGAGAGAGAGAGAGAGAGAGAGAGAGACTCTACCCTGGGTGGTCTAGATAGTAATGGTGAAATGCACAAAAATAAAAGGAAAATGAAGCGGGGAGGAGGAAAGGGAATGTGGGGGGAGATGTCATATACCAAACTTGGGAAAATGGTGGTAAATTAAGAGATATCCCTAAGTAGTATAGTCAGGTAATAAATTAATAAGGAAATAAATGAAGAGATATTCTTCACTACATTCCAGGTTTAAATGGTTGTTTTCAATTCATGTCTCCACCCTCCGATTTGAGAGGGAAAAGAAAGCTATGAGGTAAAGAGAGAGGGTTGAAGGGTATCCTGAATATTTCTTCTTTTTCTCATTCAATATTTCTTTTCAGGGGGCGGAGTGAAGATGGCCATGTAGTAGCAGCAAAAGTTCATACCTCTGAAAACCCTTCCTTACTGATCACAAACTGAATATCCCCAGGGGACTGAAAATCAAACCTAACAACAAAACAGAGTCAACAAACCCTCCTGCTGTACTCAAATCAAAAGGTATGCCCCCCAAAAGCCAGAATCCGAGAACACTTATGTTTATGGGGAAGGCAGAAGGAAGGTCCTAGGATCCCCGCCCCCCCCAACCTGGAACACTAAGCCTCGAGTGACAGCTGAAACCTCTAGGCAGGCAAAGGTGCTGTTCTGGAGGATGTATCTTGTGGACAAGGCTGCACAAGGCTCAGAAGGTCAAACACAGGTGACAGGGAAGGAGCTGGAGAGGGAGCACAGTGCTGGCAACCTGGTCAGAGCAACAGAGACCCTCTATATTGCTCCAGCCTTCCAGGAGGTTTTGGCCTCAGAGCACATCCAGCCCAACCCAGCTGAAATTAATCCTATCAAAAGTATTCAGAACTCAGGGAAGCCAAGCTCTAACACCCCTCCCCCACAGGCTGCTGGAATTTAATCCAATCAAAAGCCTGCAGAGAACAGGGAAGCCCAAATTCCAACACTCCTCCATCATATACTTCACTGAGAGATATTTTGTCAAAGATGCAAAAGTGGAGGCTGACAGAAAATCCCAAAAACAAAAAATGAGAAGAAAAAGACCTCAGAAAATATGGGGAGCAAAGAAGGGGTAAATATGAGCAAACAACAGAAAATGCAGAAAGAAATTACAATCGACAACTTGTGTACAGGCAACAAATCAAAAGCAAACAGAAAAGAGAAGGAGGCAAGGAATAAAACATAAATCCCAGCAAATTCGATACAGGCTTTGGAAGAACTCAAAATGCAATTCAAAACACAATTAAGAGAGGCAGAGGACAATTGGGAAAAGAATTGAAAAACTAAGATAAGTCATCTAAAAACAGAACTTAGTGTCTTGAAAGCCAAAATCAAAAAGCTTGAAAATGAGGCAAAGTAGATGAAAGGTGAGGCAAAGGAGATGAGAGATGAGGTAAAGAGGATGAAAGATGACCTCCAAAGAAAATCAGATCAGAAGGAGAAGGATGACCAAAAAGCCAGGGATGAAATTCAATCTTTAAGAACCAGAATACAACAACTAAAATTAAGTGACCTCACCAAGCAGCAGGGCACTATAAAACAAAACTAAAAGAATGAAAAAATTGAGGAAAATATAAAGCATCTCATTCATAAAACAGGAGATCGAGAAAATAGTTCGAGAACAGGCAATTTAAGAATCATTGATCTACCAGAAGACCATGACAAAAGAAAAAGCAGAGACATAATACTACAGGACATTGTTTAAGAAAACTTCCCCGATATTCCAGATCAAGAGGGAAAAGTGGAGGTTGAAAAAATCCACAGATCATGTCCTGTACTTAATCCCAAACTGAAAACACACAGGAATGTTATAGCCAAATCAAGAACTATAAGACCAAAGAAAAGATATTACAAGCTGCCAAGAAGTCATTCAGATACTACAGAACCACAGTGAGGATAATGCAGGATCTGGCTGTGTCCACACTGAAGGACCAAAAATCATAGAAAATTATTTTCCAGAAAGCAAGGGAACTAGAACTACAACCAAGAAACAACTACTCAGCAAAACTGACTATATTCTTACAAGGGAAAGTATGGCCATTCATCAAAACAGAAGAATTCCAAGAATTTGTAAAGAAAAGACCAGACCCAAACAGAAAAGTTGATACCCAAGCAGAGAACTCAAGAGAATCATCAAAAGGTAATTAAAAAAGAGGGGAAAAAGAAAATAAAAACAAAAGAAAACAAAAATTTTTAAGAGACTCAATCAGTTAAAATGATAGGTATAAGAAAAGATGTCATTGATAAATCTTAAAAATTGTTATTATCAACTGGGTGGCTAGAAGAATTACACTTAGAGGGAACACTGCCAAACTGTATAGGATGAAATGACAAGACATAAGTATATAGATATATGTATGCATAAATGCATATATATGCATATATATATACATGTATATATATATATATATATATACATGTATATATATATATATATATATATACATATATATACATCTAGAGCTAAAAAAAGGTTAATACTAAAGGAAATGGGAAAAGAAACAAAAGGGGGTAAATTTATATGTCATAAAGAAGCTCATGGTAGGAGGGGGGGAGAACATCAATACACGGGAAAGGTAAAGAGGTTGGAGATAGGAAATACTCATCTCTTAAATGAATTAGAATTGACCCAAAGAGGGAAGAGCAATCCAATCCTTTGGGGCAGAGAATAGATTTGTGCCCTATAGGGGAGTAGTAGGGTAACAAATGGATGGTAGGGAGGGAAGCAGTACAAGGGAGTGACGGGGTGGGAGTTGGTTTTAGAAAAACTGCAAGGAAAATAAGAAGGGAGGGGGATAGAAAGGGAAGTAAAATAAGGGTGGGAAATAGGAGGATTGATTAAAAACAAACATCTGTTTAGAAGGAAACAGTGAAAGATATAAAGGCAGGACCAGGAATAGAAATCAAAATGCTGGGAAATACACAGCGAGTAAATAAGAAAGAATTAAGAGAAGTGAATGAAATCTTAGAAAATTTAGTTAGTGGATATGTGGAGATAAATAAATAGGGACAAAAAGAAATGCACCTTCTTTTCAGCAGCACATGGTACATTCACAAAAATTGACCATGTATTAGGGCATAAAAACATTGCAAACAAGTGCAAAAGAGCAGAAATAATAAATGCAACCTCCTCAGATCACAATGTAATGAAAATAATAATTAGTAAGAGTATTTGGAGAGGTAAATTAAAAAATACTTGGAAATTAAATAATATGATTCTCCAAAACCAGTTAGTTAAAGAACAAATCATAGAAACAATTAGTAATTTCATTAAAGAAAATGACAATGATGAAACAGCCTTTCAATACCTATGGAATGCAGCCAAAGCAGTATTCAGGTGGAAATGTATATACCTGAGTTCATATATTAACAAATTAGGGAGGGCAGAGGTTAATGAATTGTGCATGCACATTAAAAAAAAAAAAAACTAGTAAGTGAATAAATTGAAAATCCTCAGATGAAGACTAAATTAGAGAACCAAAAACTCAAAGGAGAAATTAATAAAACTGAAAGTCAAAGAACTATTGATTTAATAAATAACACTAGAAGATGGTACTTTGAAAAAACAAATAAAATAGACAAAGTACTGGTCAATCTAATTTAAAAAAAGGAAAGAAGAAAACCAATTTGAAAGTATTCAAATGAAAAGAGAGACCTCATCTCTAATGAAGAGGAAATTAAGGCAATTATTAAGAAATATTATGCCTTTTTATATGACAACATAATTGGCATTCGAAGTCATATGGATGAATACTTACAAAAATATTAATTGCCTAGACTAAAAGAGGAAGAAATAAATTACCTTAACAACCCCATTTCAGAAAAAGAAATTGAACAAGCCATCAAAGAACGCCCTAAGAAAAAATCCCCAGGTCCAGATGGATTCACAAATGAATTCTATCAAACATTCAAAAAACAACTAATCCCAATATTAAACAAACTATTTGACAGAATAGGCCAAGAAGGGGTTCTACCAAATTCATTCTACGACACAAACATGGTACTGATCCTGAAGCCAGGCAGGTCAAATACAGAGAAAGAAAACTATAGACCAATCTCCTTAAAGAATATAGAAGTAAAAATCTTAAATAAAATACTAGCAAAAAGACTCCAGCAAGTCATTACAAGGGTCATCCCCTATGACCAGGTAGGATTCATACCAGGAATGTAAGGATTGTTCAATATTAGGAAAACTATACACATAATTGAACATATTAACAAGCAAAATGACAAAAAGCACATAGTTATCTCAATAGATAAAGAAAACGCCTTTGATAAAATACAACACCCATTCCTATTAAAAACACTAGAAAGTACAGGACTAGAAGGGCCTTTCCTATAAATAATAAACAGTATATATCTAAAACCATCAGCAAATATCATCTGCAATAGGGATAAACTAGCAGCCTTCCCGATAAGATCAGGAGTGAAACAAGGATGCCCATTATCACTTCTATTATTTATCATTGTTCTAGAAACACTAACAGTAGCAATTATAGAAGAAAAATAAATTGAAGGTATTAAAATTGGCAGTGAGGAGACCAAGCTATCACTCTTTGCAGGTGATACGATGGTCTACTTAAAGAATCCTAGAGAATCAAACAAAATGCTAGTGGAAATAATCAACAACTTTAGCAAAGTTGCAGGATACAAAATAAACCCACATAAGTCATCAGCATTTCTCTATATCTCCAACCCATTTCAGCAGCAAGAATTAGAAAGGGAAATTCCTTTTAAAATCACTCTAGACAATATAAAATACTTAGGAATCTATCTGCAGAGACAAACACAGGAACTATATGAACACAACTACAAAACAGTTTCCACACAATTAAAAATAGATCTAAATAATTGGATAAAACATTGATTGTTCATGGGTGGGATGGGCTAGCATAATAAAAATGACAATCCTACCTAAATTAATTTACTGATTTAGTGTCATACCCATTTAACTACCAAAAATCTTTTTTACTGAATTTGAAAAAAAAAAAAAACAGAACAGTGTTCATTTGGAAGAACAAAAGATCATGGATATCCAGGGAAATCATGAAAAAAAAATTAATGGAAGGAGTACTTGCAGTCCCAGATTTCAAAATATATTATAAACCAGTGGTCATCAAAACAATTTGGTACTGGCTAAGAGACAGAAAAGAGCATCAGTGGAATAGACTTGGGTTATATGACCTCAGCAAGACAGTCTATGATAAGCCCAAAGATGCCAATATCTCACAACCTTCACCAACATAAACTCAGAATGTGTGAATGACCTGAATATAAAGAAGGAAACTTTAAGCAAATTAGGAAAACACAGAATTGTATACTTGTCAGATATATGGGAATGGAAAGACTTTAAAACCAAGCAAGAGCTAGAAAACATCACAATATGTAAAATCAACAATTCGATTTCATCAAATAAAAAAGTTTTTGTAGAAACAAAACAAATGCATACAAAATTAGAAGGGAAGCAACAAATTGGGAGACAATCTTCATTACAAAAATCTCTGACTAAGGTCTAATTACTCAAGTTTATAAAGAGCTAAACCAATTGTACAAAAAGTCAAGCCATTCTCCAATTGATAAATGGGCAAGGGACATGAATAGGCAGTTTTCAGTTAAAGAAATCAAAACTATTATTAGCACATGAAAAAGTGTTCTAAATCTTGATAATCAGAGAAATTCAAATCAAAACAACTCTGAGGTATCACCTTATACCTAGCAGATTGGCTAACATGATAGCAAAGGAAAGTAATGAATGCTGGAGGGGATGTGGCAAAGGTGGGACATTAATGAATTCCTGGTGAAGTTGTGAATTGATCCATCCATTTTGGAGGGCAATTTGGAACTACGCCCAAAGGGTGCTAAAAGATTGTCTTCCCTTTGATCCAGCCATAGCACTGCTGGGTTTGTACCCCATAGAGATAATAAGGAAAAATGGCATGTACAAAAATATTCATAGCTGCTCTCTTTGTGGTGGCAAAAAAAAATTGGAAAATGAGGGGATACCTTTCAATTGTGGAATGGCTGAACAAATTGTGGTATATGTTGGTGATGGAATACTATTGTGCTAAAAGGAATAATAAAGTGGAGGAATTCCATGGGGACTGGAGCAACCTCCAGGAATTGGTGGAGAGTGAGAGGAGCAGAACCAGGAAAACATTATACACAGAGGCTGATACACTGTGGTAGAATTGAATATAATGGACTTCTCCATTAGTGGCAATGCAGTGATCCAAACAACTTTGACCAATCTACGAGAAAAAACACTATCCACATTCAGAGGAAACAGTGTGGGAATAAAAACATGGAAGGAAAACAATTGCTTGAATACATGGATTGAAGGGATATGGTTGGGGATGTAGACTAAATGAACATCCTAGTGCAAACATCCACAACATGGGAATAGGTTCTGATCAAGGACTCAAGTAATACCCAATGAAATTGCCAGTTGGCTGTGGGAAGGGTGGGTGGAGGGGTCAGAGGGAAATAAGGTGATTATTGTAACCAAAGTATAATGTTCTAAATTGACTAAATAAACTAATTCAAATGGGGGAAAATATTTCTTTGAGCCTTTTTTAAAAGTTTGAGCCAAATTCTCCCCCTTCTCCTTCACTCTCATTACCTTTCCCTGCCTCTTCAAGCATTCTGATAAAGTTTACATGTTCAATAATGTTAAACCCTTTTCCATATTAGTTATTTTGTTGCAGAAAATGTTCCAGGTCTTTTAAATTTACTCTCTGTCATTTATATGACAGCCATCTTATATTTAAGTTATTGAAAATTACATGAAGTTAGAAGAAAAAATTAACTCTTATGAAAGTCTACATTTGATAAAATCTAATGTTTCTCTCTCTGTAAAATGAGAATAACTGTATTACTTGGGTCACAGTGAAGTTTGTAAGGACCTAATTAATGTCAGTACAATAAATCGTATAGTCTATAGAGCACCTTTCAAACTTTGAAGTATAAATAAATATGGAAACAGTTATATCAAAACTTCATTTTGACATGGGTCAAGATACCATATTAATATTAAGGGAACAAAGCTCCATTTTACAGCTATGACTATACATCTTTTTTTCATATGACTTTAAGACTCATTTTCCTCTTCCTCTTAGCAAAGATAACATTTTCTAAATTCTTTAATAGAGGCAGCTACGTGGAACAGAAGAGAGAGAGCAAACCTGGAATAGGGAAAACCTGAGTTCATATATGATTTTTTGACTCACAAGATTTGTGACTCTTGATAAAAAACTTAACCCTGTTTGCCTCAGTTCTTCATCTGGAAAATGATCTGGAGAAAGAAATGGCAAACCAATATAGTATCTCTGCCAAGAAAAACCCAAATGGGGTCACAGTTAGACACAACAGAAAATGATCAAACAACAACCACAAATTATTTAATGATGAAAGTTGTTAAGGCCTAGTTATGCCTACTAAAGGGGTTAGAAACTGGATCTGTGATTTTACTGTAGAAGAATTTCCCCAATGAATAATATCTCTAGCAATAAAAGTTTGGTTCTTTTCCTGCAAATTAATTATCTCAGTGTGGCTAAATGACTTGCCAAGAGTAGCCCTTCCAGTATATGTTAGACTGGGAAATTGAGAATAGTTCTGTACTGACTTCAAGACCAACACTTTTTCACTATGCAATGCAGGATCTATCTATGTATATTTGACATTTCTACACTATCTTACTGATATATCATCTTGACCTCTTTCTCATAGCTTAGAAGTTCCTTTATTCCCCAGTTTTTTAAACTAAATTCAGATATAGCCAGTGTTACATTTTAGGCACTTTGATAATATTAATGCCAGGTTGTATTGCTATATCTATATAACCCTGATCTTTATGTCTAATCATTAATGTCCCCAATTCACAATGAGTTTACTAAGTCATTGATATTTTTTATCACTTTTATTACTTCTCATTTGCTGGTTCTCTTATTTTGGTCTCTGCTATACACAAAGCTAGGGAAAAGACATGATTGAGGCTACATTAATCCATTTTCAAAATTCATGTATTGAAATATCAGGTAGATGTCAGAAGAAGACTTTTTTTTCCTATGGTAAAAAGAACTTGGTGAATGTGTTTAATTCCACCAATCTACCTTTATTCTCCTAGAATTATGCTTCTGATTTCACATCCAAATTAAAAAGGAACCTAAATTTACTTGATGAGCAACTGCCAGTTAACTGTTCAGGCTAATCTTTATTTCTTACCCAGAAATTTATTTTTTCAAATACTAAAATAAACTATTTCATAAAGTAAGACTTTCAGTGCAGGACCGACACAGAGTAAAAGATAGTTTGCTCAATTGAATTCCTTTTCACCAAGAAGTTTTGTCATCCTTTGTTAAACATACTGTCCCCTTCAAAAAGGTGTCTGGGAGAGAGTTAGTTCAGAGTTATTCATCATGGTAGTATTATAATTAAAACCAGGTGCCAGTGCTAAATACTTCTTTTCCTGAGTATGTCTTTCCTAATCCCTTGCTTTTGGAAACTATAAAAGGAAGTCAACAGTTTGATATTAGGCTGATTAAACATCACTGAATAAATAGAGACACTTTTGTAAAGAAAAAGCAAAAGATATGTAATGTTGGGAAAATTTCTAAAAATAAATAGTATAAAACCCTCAAGATAAATTCTAAGTAGTATGGAACTTAAAGTACTAGATCTAGAGACAAGAAGACATAAGATCAAATCCTTCTTCAGACACTTTAACCTCAATCAAGTTATTTTTCTCCCAGTCCTCAATTTCCTCCTTAGTAAAATACAGATAATAATAGAACCTGTCTCAGGATAAAAATAATAAAATACTGTTAAAGCATTTTGCAAACCTTAAAGCACTATATAAAAGTTAGTTTTGTTGGCATCATCATCATCTTCATCATCACCATCCTTAAAGCTAACTCTAAAAACAGACATTAAAAATCTCTCTAAATATATGTTAACAACAGTCTCTAAGAAGGCCCCAATAATTCTTACTTATGATCAAAAGAGCCTGAATATACTTTTTGCTTGGATTTCTGGATCATTGCCTGTCAACCAGAAAAGCTATCAATATGGTGAAAATTTACCTCCCTCTAGTGTGCACCAACTCACCTCTAATGAACACACTTTCCTAACTTCATAGAAGAAAAAGAATTACTTTGGTAAAATATAACTAATTGAACTCTAGAAACCTGCTTTTGAGCAGAGACTTTTAAAGGCTGTTATATTTTTTCTTGAATTAAGTTGTGTTTCTAAAACTTAATATGCTTAAACTTAGTTAATTTCACTGAACTTCAGTTTCTGTGTGTATAAAATCTGAATAATCATAGCTCCTAATTTAAATATTTATTATGAGGTTCAAATATATGAAGTAATATATGTAAAGCACTTTGCAAACCTTTTTGTCATAGTTGTTAAATTATTTTCAGGACTCTTCATTACTGAATTTGGGTTTTCTTAGCAGAACAATGGATTGATTTGCCTTTTTATTCTCCAGTTCATTTAAGATGAACTCATGAGATGAGAAAACTAAGGTAAACAGGTTAGAGTGACTTGTTCAGGGTCACATAGCTAGTAAGAGACTAAGACCAGATTTAAACTCAGGAAGATTAGTCTTCCTAACTCTAGAAGTAGAATTTACCTACTGGTCATTTAGCTGTCCTTCCAAACCATAAACTCTCTTTAAGAGGCTCAAACGTTTGAACTATAATCTGGGTCAAGATTCCCTGGGAATTGGCGGGAGGGAGATATCCCTTTGGACATGGGGATGGGATTTGTCTGGAATTTGGTGAGGAGACTATTGAAACGTAATCAAAGGTAAAAAGATCATTCCTTCTAGAACCTAAGCTTCCTTTGCAAAGTATTTATGGATCTGTATAAGCATCTCATTAGATTATCCAAAGCTTTGCTGAGAAAACAGATGTATGATTATATTTGGGGAAAAAAGCACATAGTATTTGCCATTATTATTATAAGAATTGTATTATTAAATAATAATAATAATATGAAATTCTCTGAGCCTCATTTTCCTCATCTTCAAAAGGAGGTTGTTAATATCACCTATTTCACAGTTTGTTTCAAGATTAGAAGGGTACTAAATGAAGGTAAAGTTCTCTGCAAGTCTGAAAGTTAACAGTAACTTTGTGAATGATACTGAATAAAGGAATGGTAGCTAATGTTAAGTCCTTTTAACTTTCAAGACATAGCATTGGTCACTCCTCCTGTAAGTCTCCATGGTCATGCTGCCCTTACACATCACTCTCTGAAGTTTTCTGATACTACTAATGCATGATGTCACCTGACACATTTGTATAGGAAAAGTTTCTCCTTTCAAGTATCCTATCTCTGTATAGTGAATATAGGTATTTTGGAGTTTGGGGTCTGATAGAATTACAATTTAAATTCTGGGCTAATGTTTTTCCTTTCTCAAAAATATTTTTATATTAGAAAACCCTAAAACTTTAAGACTTCTGGAAATTATTTTTCCACTAGTTGAGAACACAAATCTACTTCATTTATATTTAAATGTATTTTTATGAATACAAATTTGAATCTTTTTATTCAAGAACATCTCAAAGTGGTTTTTGCCAAAGATTCAGTCTAGAAAAGCAATTTTAAAGTTTTGGTGTGTTATGGAAAATATTGGAAAATTTTTGAAGCCTATTCATCCATTCTAGAATATTTTTAAAATATATTAAAATATATTAGAATATAAAGAAAATCAATAACATTGAAATTCAGTTATAATAAAAAATTAAGTACCAGAATTTTATATTTTGATCACCAAGTTATAGCTTGAAGAAAGGCCATTTTATTTCCTTTTGAATTTTAACTTTAGTTCTGTAAATTCCTCTAGAAATAAACTGGGTAAAGTTATTCAGGTTTTTTCAGGATATCTTCTTTTAAAATTTAGTGTAGATGGAACAAAGCACTTCAATTAAACTTAAAAGATGAATGAATGAACACATGGAGGCACATGCCCACATACAGAGAGGGAGAGGGAGAGACAGAGACAGAGAGACAGAGACAGAGATCAATTAGAATTATCACTATATTTCTCTTAATTGTTGAAGGAAAAACAGTAACACAATATCCACTAAAATTCATTATCTTCTACTGAATTTGAAAAAAAAAAGCATCTAGTTTGATGGGAGTAATCCAGGAGTACCCAGGAGTAACTGGTGAATAAATAGGATAAATAACTTTCTTACTAAATATATACTGAAAGCTTGTCATTATCTCTCTTAAAATGTAGAAGGTAGAATGAAATACAGTGTTTTATTTATAACCTGAGAGGCAAAATATAGAACCAAATTTTTCCCAATTACATGATTCAATGTTTATATTTTCTAAGTATGTTTTTTTATCTTTTTTTTCCATTAACTGACATTAAGATTATAATCTACTAAAACCCCAAATCTTTTTTACATAAACTGCTATCTATTTCATTCTTTCTCACAGATTGAATCTTTCCACTATACTGTAATTGTATAGGAATGAAAAAGACGGGCTACAACCAGATGTAGCAGGAACATAACCTCTCTTTTCTGCACCTATTTCTATTTATTCAGTTGAAAGTCACATTATTTTAGTTACTACATGACATAATTTATTCATAGTTGTAGTCCACTAGACTTCTAAGTCTTTTTTATACCATCTATTGTCCAGTTGTTTTTCTCTAACTATAGATATACATGTATGTGTATATATATATACATCTTAAAATTCAAATTTATTCATATTAAATAATATTTATTATGTTTGAATTATTAATTATGAATATTATGCTCTTTTTGGCTCTAAAGACTATTATCCACTGAACTTTTTTCCTATTCAGGTTTTGAACTTAACAGAAATTTTCTGTGTATGCATTCTATGCATTGATCTAAGCCACTGATGGAAATATTGAGAGCAACAGAGTCAGTGATAGAATTCAGTGCCACTAGAGATCTTCCTTTAGAATGACATTGATTAATTATTAAAAACTCAGGCTTTCACATTGATGATATTAATAGAAAATAAGAACTAGGCCTTTTATTTCACTGATAAATTGAAATATCTGGTAAGGACATTCCATCTATGAATACAAGTCTGTACTTTCTTTTTAAATTTCATTTGTAGCAGCCCCAAACTCAGAGAGGTTAAATACATTGACTATGGATATGTAGTCAGTATGTATCAAAGGCAGAACTTCAACCCAAGTCTTGCTGGCTTCAAGGCAACATCTCTATCCACTATGCTATCATAATATTAATTGTTAAGTTTAAATTTTTTGCCATATGGATATCTGCATGGCTTGAAGTAGTATTATACCTAAATATAAGACCTAATTTATATTTAACTTGTTATCAAAAGTTCATTGTTTTTTGTTCTTAAGGACATTTGAATTTCTATGCTATTTATTTGATGTAATAGGTACTTGTAATTTATGTCAGTGAAAAATACATTAAATTATATCATCCCCTCATATTAAAACAAACAAACAAAGAACTCCAGAGTCTGATAAACAGAATTGACAATCCTGCCTTCAAAGAGAAGTTATAAGAGCTAGAATGGTACTACATATCATGAACCTAGCCAGGGGTTTAGATTAGTTTAGATTTTCTAAATCTTGTCATATAAAATTTGTATCTTTAAGTAGCTTCATTAATTTCTGTTGTGTTCAATACCTACCAAAAGTATTAGGAACATATTAGAAAAATCTCTCTTTTAATCTTATTTCATTAAGCTGATTCTACAAAAACATAACTGAAAAATATATTTAATCTATTATTAATTAAATAGGTGCATATATTTTGATAATGCTGAAATATTTTGAGTATACATTTGAATATATTTTCAATAAATAATCCCTCTAATACAAACAACACAGAAAAGGTAGAAAATATTAATGAATATAGAAAATTTTATGAAACTGAAATTCTCAGTCTTTTTCATGATGCCATCAATTATCTTTATGTCTGATCCAACACTGAGCTCAATGATGCCTTCTTGGTATCAGTATGTTTCAAATTCAAGTTTAAGCAGATAAAGTTATTTTTTAATGGAATAGAATTTGAAAGTATGAAATTTCCAAAGGGATTTGAGATGTATTTAAAAAAAATTATTCAAGTGTTTCTATGGCTCTGAAGCTGAACGAGTAACATGAACTATTTCAATATGAGGCGTCATTTGTCATGAATGAATTGATTTTTGTATTTTTATATTCTAAATAGTAATAAAGATTACTTGTTGGAGGCAAGGTTAATTCAGGTATTTCCTCTGTTGAGTTTCAAGCTATATCATTTTCATAACTTCAGAAACTCCATTAGTATCAGATTAGCAAATGCCTAAATGATATATGTCATGGAATCCTGTTGAATTATCCTTATTGATTAATTTCATTCAGTAGTGGTCATGCTTAAACCAAAGAGTGAACAATTCTGAAAATTTCAGGAGTCATGCCAGAACAGTGAGATGAACATTTTGAGGGAGGGTCTTTTAGTATCCTCAAATAGCGGTTTTATTATTGTAGTAATCTGAGTGTCCCTGAAGTTCATAAGTGCACAAAAGCCTATGTGGTATTTTCTGATCATATGACACTATGCCCAACCTTTAACTTATACTGATTATTCAATAAACATACATGGATTGATTGAGTACAAAGATCTCTATTACTGCTAGGAATATAATTTCATCGAATATCACCATTTTCAGCAAATGCTAGATGCAAAGTAAAAACCCAGGGACCAACTTAAGCATGGATAATATGGTCTATTAATAAGACAATGAACCTAAAGCTGATATCAGAGAATCTGAAATGCAGACTAGCAAGTATTGACTTGAAAACATAAGAGTAGAAACTGGAGAAATCTTTGTTTAAGGGTGATTAAAAGCACAAACCACTCATTTGGCAGAAAAGTCATAGCAAGATATCAACATATCTTTCTTAATTTCTAAATATATCTGTAAGACTTTAAAATCATTCTATAATCTCTTTCTTTTACCTGATATGCTTTTTTGAGAGGACTCAGTTTCTATTGATAATACCAAAGAAAAGTGAATTTCGCCTTTTGTCAGCATGGGAACTTTTTAATTTCCTTCTTTAATTCTCTGATAGTTCTTAGTTTATCACAGTCAACAAAGTTTAAGCACACACCTAAAGGACAGCTTAATCTTTCAGTCAATTCTTTCTGAGTTGTAGATTCCCATTTTAACTTTATTCACTACATCCCTGAAGTAGCTACTTTTAAGATTTGTAGGTTAGAGAAAGCACCTTGGTTCTCACCCACTAAAGATTAATAATATCGTTCCAACAAGATTAGAGTTATTACTCTTCCTGACCTGATCCAAATGGTACAAATGGGATTTTAAGGACAGTGCCTGTTCAGAGATCCAATAGAGTGATAAGCTGCATGGAATAGCTACCATGAGGAATCACTTATGATAGACTGTCACTATTATACAGAAGATACACGATTAGGTTTAGCTATTATCCAAAGAAAAGATTATGGCTATAAATAAATTGATCCTGGACTCTAACACAATGGACAGGCAGATGTATGGGTGAATGGTCTAGGAACATAACTATTGTTTAAAAGGGAAGCCTCTGGCTAGACTCTGACAGATTTGCAGATTATAGTATGGGCCCTGCAAACTTCAGATTACTGTTTGTCTAGAGCTTTCTAAGATGATAAACAACAGTATTCTGGAAGCCAAATAAACATTAAACAAGAGGCATAATTGTTTGGTAGATAATAAATTCACCTACAACCTAACAGTTATTACATATTCATGGCCTGAAAAGATAATATGTAGAGTTCGATCTGAAAGGGAATATAAGATCTGAGAAAGACCTATAGGGTTCATATCTAAGAATCATATCTAAGAGGGCATTTATTCTAATAAATTCTTCTTTGTTTCTTTGTTTCTTCCTTCCTTCCTTCCTTCCTTCCTTCCTTCCTTCCTTCCTTCCTTCCTTCTTCTTTCTTTCTTTCTTTTTTTCTTTCTTTCTTTCTTTCTTTCTTTCTTTCTTTCTTTCTTTCTTTCTTTCTTTCTTTCTTTCTTTCTTTCTTTCTTTCTTTCTTTCTTTCTTTCTTTCTTTCTTTCTTTCTTTCTTTCATAGTTCCCTAAATTGTTCTTTGAAACTTCCCTCTCTCCCATTTAACTTTATGATTCAAAATCATTCTTTTCCTACCCATACCAACTATCTATTCATAATATAATCATGAGTGATGTTCTTTCCTACTCCATTAAACAAGAAGTTCAATTTACTTATATTCCTACTCCATTACATAAGTTTAATTTATTAATATTTATGCTATTTATTTTTTGAACTTACTCACCTTTGGCCAATTCTGAATTATGTTCTCCCACTAATGAATTTGTTTCTATATTATTCCATCTCCTTTTTCTTTCATGAGAGGGTAACAAATTTGAGTTTCCTCCTCTATTCAATTTATAGTCTATTGATTTTGTAGAACCTATTGATTACTCTATTTCCCCTTGCATGCATGCATACAATTAATAATTGAATAAATGTATTTGTGTATTTATGTGTATTTTATTTTTTTTGTTTTGTTTTAGTGAGATTATTTTCTCCTTGATATTATTTGTGAAAGATATAATTTCATGTAATAGGAGACACATACCCCAAACTATCATTCTCTATTCTTATCCTTGTCCTTATCATGATCTATTACCACTTGTAAGACTAGGTACCTTATTTCTGGTTCTATGTCTTCTCAAACCACAATGAGTATTGGATGCAAACCTCCTGTCCAGTAAAGTGAAATGTTTTCAATTACCATATTTTGTAGATAAAGAATTTGAAGTTGAGTGGGTTTAAGGAGGTGGCCCAACATCAAACAAGTAATAACAGTGGTAGGAATCACAACAAAAAGCCTTTGATTCTAATAGCACTATATCCCCAATTCCATTTTTATATATTAGAATCCAGAGGCCTATTGATGTTAAGTGGCTCACCTAAAGTCACACAAGTAGCACTAACCAAGTTAGGATTCAAACATAGTTCCTCTGTCCTATTTCAAAATATTTCTACACAGTAGGAAATTTACACTTTTTCTTGTAGTCTTAGCCATGTATACGAATCAGAAAAGATATCAAATATAAATATGCAGGCACTAAGAACAGAAAAATTATCTTAATAAGAAAATGTTTCTACAAGACAATGTTTAATGTAAACTTTGGAACTTGAAACTGGAAAATAGTTAACATTCTTGAACTTGTCACTTTACCTGCAGTGTGACTCTAACTGTATCATTGCATTCATGTATCTCTATCTGTTTTCTCATCATTATATTGGGAATGATATTTGTGCTCTTTTCTTTCACATTTTCATCATGACAGTAAAGTGTTCATAGATAAATTGAAGTGACGAAATCCTTTTCATTTTTTTTGCAGCTTTCTTTTGACTTTCTTTTTTATTTTTTTAATTATTAAACATTATTTTATTTGGTCATTTCCAAACATTGTTCATTGGAAACAAAGAACATTTTCTTTTCCTCCTACCCCCCACCTCTCCCATAGCAGACCCATGATTCCACTGGGTGTCAGATGTGTTCTTGATTCGAACCCATTTCCATGTTGTTGGTATTTGCATTAGAATGTTCATTTAGAGTCTCTCTTAGGTCATATCCCCTCCACCCCTGTAGTCAAGCAGTTGCTTTTCATAGGTGTTTTTACTCCCACAGTTTATCTTCTGCTTGTTCAGGGGCATTGCATTGACCCTAATGGAGAAGTCCATTACCTTCGATTGTACCACAGTGTATCAGTCTCTGTGTACAATGTTTTCCTGGTTCTACTTCTTTCCCTCTGAATCACTTCCTGGAGGTTGTTACATTCTCCATGGAATTCCTCTACTTTATTATTCCTTTTAGCACAATAGTATTCCATCACCAACATATACAACAATTTGTTCAGCCATTCCCCAATTGAAGGGCATCCCCTCATTTTCCAATTTTTGGCCACCACAAAGAGCGCAGCTATGAATATTCTTGTACAAGTCTTTTTCCTTATTATCTCTTTGGTGTACAAACCCAGCAGTGCTATGGTGGTATCAAAGGGCAGACAGTCTTTTATCGCCCTTTGAGCATAATTCCAAATTGCCCTCCACAATGGTTGGATCAATTCACTACTCCACCAGCAATGAATTAGTGTCCCTACTTTGCCGCATCCCCTCCAGCATTCTTTACGTTCCATAGCTGTCATGTTAGCCAATCTGCTAGGTGTGAGGTGATACCTCAGAGTTGTTTTGATTTGCGTCTCTCTGATTATAAGAGATGTAGAGCACTTTTTCATGTGCTTATTAATAGTTTTGATTTCTTTGGCTGAAAACTGCCTGTTCATGTCCCTTGCCCATTTATCAATTGGAGAATGTCTTGATTTTATGTACAATTGATTTAGTTCTTTGTAAATTTGAGTAATTAGACCTTTGTCAGAGCTTTTTATGAAGATTGTTTCCCAATTTGTTGCTACCCTTCTGATTTTAGTTATATTGGTTTTGTTTGTACAAAAACTTTTTTAATTTGCTGTATTCAAATATATTTATTTTACATTTTGTGACTCTTTCTAAGTCTTGCTTGGTTTTAAAATATTTCCCTTCCCAAAGGTCTGACATGTATACTAAGAATCCATAGATTACCATCTACCTTAACTTCCCAAAAAAACAACACCCAGAAATGTTATAGCAAAATTCAAGAGCTTCCAAGAGAAAGAAAACATATTACATGCAGTCAGAAAGAGATAATCCATATATAAAGGAAGCTCAGTCAAGATTACATACAATCTTGCAGCCTCCACACTAAATGACCCCTAGACTTGGAATATGATATTCAGAAAGGCAAGAGAATGGGATCTGCAACAAAGAATCACCTACCCATCAAAACTGACAATATACTTTTAGGGAAAGTTTGAAAATTAACAAAATAGAAGATTTCTAAGCATTCCTAAAGAAAAGATCAGAACTAAATGGAAAATTTGATATCCAAATACAAAATTCAAAAGAATGATATAAAGGTAAACAAGAGAGAGGGAAAGAAAATAAGCACTTAAGTAAGGTAAAATTGATTGTATTCCTATATGGAAAAATAATATCCGTAACCCTTAAAATTGTTTTTTTTTATCATCATAGTAGATAGAAGAATTATTCATAGGCAGAGGTTGGTATAAAGTTGTTTAATATGATATGTAAAAAAATATTAGGGAGGGCAAATAAAAAGAGGATGTACTAAGAAAGTTGAAGGAAGAAGAAAAATAATTATACCACATAAAGGGGTACATGGGAAGGAGGAGAAAATACTATTATAAGAAGGGAAGGGAGAGAGTGGTAATAGGTACTACTTAAACTTTACTCTCAGTGGAATCAGTTCTGAGAAGGAAGAACAGTCAAATCTATTGGAATATAGAATTCTATCTTACCCTACTGGGAAGTTGAGAGGGAATAACAAAGCGGGGGGAGTGTAATGGGAGTATTAAAATGAAGTGAAAGGTTGGGGGTGTGGTTAATAGACCTTAAAGAGAAATAAGAGGGGAACAAGAAGGGAGGGCATGGAAAGTAAAGTAAAATACAAATGGGAAACAGGGGGCTGCTTAAAAGTAAAACACTGGTCTAGAAGGAAATAGTGAAAGAATAAAGGGCAGGACTAAAAGAGGAAATTAAAATGATGGGGAATACACAGGTGGTAATCATAACTCTAAATGTGAAGGGGATGGACTCACCAGTAAAACAAAAGAAGATAGCAGAGACGATTAAAGCCAAAATCCTACCATATGTTGTCTACAAGAAACACACATGAGACAGGTAGACACACATGGAGTAAAGGCAAGAGGCTGGAGCAGAATTTATTGGGCATCAACAGAGAAAAAGAAGGCAGGAGTTGCAATTGTGATGTCTGACAAAGCCAAAGTAAAAATAGATTTGATTAAGAGAGATAAGGAAGGTAATTATATCCCAACAAAAGACAGTATAGGCAATGAGGAAATAATAGTACCCAACATGTATGCATGAAATGGTTTGGTTCCAGATTTTTAAAGGAGAAACTATTGGAGCTCAAGGAGGAAATAAATAGTAAAACTATACTAGTGGGGGACCTCAATCTTCCTCTATCAGATCAACATAAATGCAACCAAAAATAAATAAGAAATATAATGTAGGAAAAATGAGATCCTACTCTTTGGATGAACAGCTAGCCTGAGGGGGGTGCAGCTGGCTGAGGAGGAGTTGAGAGGGCAAGATAATTCTGGGCAATTGATTTCACTTCCAGCCTTGGAAGAGAACTGACAGAAGTATTTCCTGAGGGTGAGAGAAATATCAATCCACAAGAGGAAAAAAAACCTGATTTTCTTCTTCTTGTCTACCTGTCTCCAGCTAGAAATCCTCAGAACCTCCCTTCACTTGTCTCCTGCTACTCAAGACTGAAAAGAACTTCAGTTGAACTCTGTGGCAGAGACAATATGCCCTCTACCTTCTGGGTCTCTCCTTTTTGTTTTTAATTGTATAGATTTATAGAGATATTACTTTAAGTTAGTGTGGTGTAAGAAAATAAGAAATAGGGTGTTGGGAAAAATGCTTGAGGCAAATGCCTCTGGCCAAGGACCTTTGAAAACCAACTATTGTAAAATGTAGTTATTAGGGCATCCCTATCCCTCCATCCTACTGCTTTGTCCCTTCAACTCCTTTGTTCCTCATCTCTTCAAATAAATTTCAGTTTATGTGAGTTTGAGTTTGGTTGGGGGTTTCATGATATGATAGAGGTTAAGTGAAAAGTGAAAAGACCAAGTAAGTCTCATTACATCTGTTACAAGCAAAGATCTAGCTTGTCACTGAATTTATAGGTAAGGATTCAACAACAAAAACTCTTGCCTTGAAAGGACTTTCTGGGATACACCATCCTTCCCAGCCTTTGATCCCACATTCACGACTCAAGGATATAGGTTCTTGTGTATCCTTGGGAAGATAGATGGACTATCTCTGTCTATCTCTCTCTGAGTAATCAAAAGCTCTAAGGTCGGCCAAACTTGAGGAATAAGAGACACAGCCATCTTTCCTCAGTCCTTTAATCTTTCTTTCATATCCCTTCCCTTAACATCTCCCTTTCAACCTCTCACTGGAGAAACACATTCATCCAGTGGGTTAAAACCTATTCATCCCTCTCCATTAGTAAGAGAGGAGAGTTTTCTCTCTCCATTTTCCTCCTCTTTTACAGAAAGTGGTAAGATACATGAATTAAATCTTAGAAAAATTAGAGTTAATAGATATTTGGAAAAAAATAAATAGGAATAAAAAGGAAAATACCTTTTTTTCAGCCGCACATGGTACTTTCACAAATATTGACCATGTACTAGGACATAAAAACAAATGCAAAGAAATATAAAAAATCAGAAATAATAAATGCAACTTTTCAGATCATAATGCAATAGAATTATATTAGTTATGGTACATGGAAATGAAAATAAAAAATTAATTGTAAATTAATCTGATTCATCAAAACAGGTTGGTTAAAGAAAAAGTCACAGAAACAATGGTTTAATTGAAGAGAATGACTATGAGGAAACAACATATCAAAATTTTTGGAATACAGAAAAAGCAGTATGCTGGTGTAAATTTATATCCTTGAGTGCCCATATTGACAGAAAAAGAAAAAGAGGAGATTAACAAATTGGGCATGCAACTAAAAAAGAACAAGAACTAAATAAAAACCCTCAGATGAAGAACAAATTGGAAATCCTAAAAATTAAAGGAGAAATTACTGAAATTGAAAGTAAAAGTACTAATTAACTAATAAATTAGACAAGAAGCTGGTATTTTGAAAAAAAAATAAAGTATTAGTTAATCTAATTAAGAAACAAGAAGAGAACCAAATTAACAGTATTATGAATGAAAAAGGTGATCTCACCTCTAATGAAGAGGAAATTAAGGTAATTATTAAGAACTATTTTGCCTACTTATACTGCAATAAATATGGCAATCTAGGTGAAATGGATAAATATTACAAAAATGGAAATTGCCTAGATTAACAGAAGAGGAAACAAAATACTTAAATAATCCCATATCAGAAAAAAAGGAACATGCCATCAAAGAACTTTCTAAGAAAAAAAATCACCAGGTTCAAATGGATTCACAAGTGAATTCTATCAAACATTTAAAGTCAATTTAATCCCAATATTCCACCAACTATTTGACAAAGTAGGCAAAGAAGGAATCTTACCAAATTCTTTCATGGTACAAATATGATACAAGCTAGGAATGCCAAAAACAGAGAAGGAAAATTATAGACCAATCTCCTTAATGAAAATAGATGTGGAAATATTAAATAAATTACTAGCTAAAAGGCTACAACAATTTATTACTATGGTTATTCACTATGACTAGATGGGATTTATACCAGGAATGCAGGGATGGTTTAATATTAGGAAAATCATCCATATAATTCCCTATGTCAACAAATAAACTAATAGAAATCACACAGTTATCTCAATAGATGCAGAAAAAGCCTTTGACAAAATATAACACCCAATTGTATTGAAAACACTAAAAAGTTATAGGAACAACATAAGAAGATCAGGGGCTTTACATCAAGCAAGGTTTTGGAAATGCCTGATATAACCGAGCTTGCAAAGTCTCTAGGTAGAAGCTATAGCTTACAAATAGCCTGACATGTAGCTTGCCTCCTCAGCATGAAAATTCAACCTCTCCCCAAATACTGTGTACTCTTTTAAGAAAATATTGATTCAAGGATTCTGTGAGAAACTCAGTTAGATGGTTACCCATTGACATGTTGAATTATCACGTACAGAAAACTCTGTTTAGAGGTGTTGACATAATCTAATCCATTGTCTCCATCTTGTAAATCATTACTAACCATTTTCCGTGCAAAAGGCTTTCATAATCCCTTAGCCTATGTCGCTTTTTCTATAAGTATGTACCTGAAATCATTAAACTTTGTCACTGATCAGCATGAGGCCTTGAGTCTATCCATATGTTTGTTTTTTATCCTCCTGATCCCAACCACATCCCACTTATTCCATTCCATGACCTGCAGATAACTTGATATGCTGGTCTCTAACAAGTATCTACAGAAAGTATAGGAATATGTGTCAAGGAAGTTTATCCCATCCCCCTCCTGAGGGGGAGCTTTACATGTCTATCAAACATTCTTGACATACCACAGTTGCACCAGCCTTTGTGTCGGTCTACATACTGTGCATTAATAAAGGTCAAAGTTGGGGGCTTCTTAGGGGAGAATCGAGAGAGAATGTAGGAGAATGGAGAAGAGAACAGAGCAGGCAGGTAAGGGAAGGAATGAGGAAGCAACTAGCAGGCTAGGCACCATGAGGTCAGGTTACTTAGGAATGTTGTCTACCCTTACAATAAATTTTATAACATATATTTGGGTAGAAATATTATTTTTAATATTATTTTCTTCTGAAAGAAGTTTTGAGTAGGTATAGCTTACATAAGATAGTTTGTTTATAGCAAACTATAAGCCATAGTTTGCTGGCCTGCCTTCATATGTGAAAGGAACCTTGGAGGAGAGATGGAAAAGGCTGCTGTTTTTCTGAGGTTTGAATCACTTTGGATTGGTGAGAAAACCTCCTTCCCTGGTGGCATCCCCCCCCTAATTCTCACCCCACTTTTTTATTTCTTTCGGCTTGAATAGGGGTGAAGGAGCCTGTTTTCCCATATGGAATACAGGGGTTTGAGGACCCAACAGGAACTCCTGATGTTTTATTTTCCACAGCACTCAAGGTCCTACAGTTCCTTCTTTTAGCCTAGTGCAATGCAGGGCAGGGGGAACCCCTTGAACAGATCCTGGGGGTCCTTCCAGACTGTGAATTAGAGTTAAGGATTAGAGAAGGGAAAAGGACTCGCCATGTGGTTCCTACCCCATCCCACCTCACTCGACCTGACCTAACATGTTTTGGACAAGAATGGGGCATCAGAGGATGGGGTAGGATCCCATGTGGCTACTGACGGTTTGACACTGACGGTTTGACATTCTCAGGGGTTAAAAACACAGACTTCTGTTTCTTTCTAACTTCTGCACTCTCCCAGGTGAGTGATCAGCACAGCCCTGCACATAGGAGCACTGCCCCCATTCCAAATAGGACTGAGTTTACTTTTTTTTAAACCAAGGGGAACTAGAACCAAAAAGGTATTTCCCAGCCCAGTGTCTGCCTGACTTTCCACACATGCCATACCCACTGTGCGACCACTGTGGCAGGGACCTGCTTGGCAACACCCATTAAATTAATCCAAGGAGCCTTCCAGTCTGTGCTAGGGATAGGAGCTCCCTTTCCCCTCCCTCAACTTTGAAAAAAATGTGTCCAATGCCTAACCTCAGTAGGAGGGGAAACTTCATTTTACACAGTTCTCTTTAAGTTTTCTCTCCCTCTACCACCTTCAAACTACCCTTGTAGAGTGACTCCTTTCTTTAGCATATCAAAAGACACTTTAAACTTGCTTGAAGACTGCCTGCCTTCTTTAGCACATTAAAACCCACATTTTTTTTTGCTTTCTCTTTATTTGACTGCTTGCTTAGATAACTCTACCCATAGAGGCCTTCCACTCTACAAGCATTTATAGCTCCAGCTACTGTCAAGAATGAAAACTGCAAGAAAATAAAAAGAATTCCTTTGCTACTGCTACTAGTAATCTAAAATAATGGTATTAAGTTGAATATATTTAAATAAATGGGTTATTAACAAGAAATATTAATATCATTGAATTTAAATTAAAACCAAATTTGTAAAATTGAACAATGACAACATTAAATCAAATTAATTGCATGCAATATTATGGAATTATTTTGAAATCCAATAGTATTAATAAAATAGTATTAATAATACTATCAATAACAATAATTATTAATTTAAATGACCATTTGTCATTAATATTAATGACTATAAGTTATTATTTATTATTAATACTTGTTTATAGTTGTTAATTATTGATAACAATAATTATAATAAATTCACCTTAATTATGTAGAACATTATTGATAATTATAATAAATATATATTATTCATTATGACATCAATAATTATAAAAGATTCATATTGTTATTAATTATTAACAACAATTATTACACTAAATACACATTCATTATTTATACTATTGCTGTGCTACAATTACTGTTTATTTACATTATCCTTTTGTTTTAAACTTCCTGTTATTGCCTTCCACAATAACATTGAAGAACTTTGTGTCTCCATTTTTTTTATGTTTTAGGAACTTTTTATTGTTTAAGCTGATCATTTAGCAATACTCAAATTAGCTTAAATAAGACATACATACTAGAAAATATGGGAAATACTGCAACACATCATGGGAAATCAGGAACTATTCCTTCTGATTCACCTCTGCATAAATTTCTAAATTCCTGGAGTGATCATAATTTGCCTAAGGAGAATTGAATGACAAAGAGAAAAGGTAGAAAGCTTTGTAAGGCATGGATGGACATCTCTTTTACCTGGCCAAAATATGGCTCTTTTGACATTGAGATCTTAAAAGAAATGAAGTTAGCCATTAAAAACAAAGATTCCAAAGATTATAAGTACTAGTAATTATGGGCATATAATTTTGATAAAGTGACCATTTTTTCCAGTGAGGAAACCTTTTTTTCTTTGAAACCAAACCATTTTAGCTTAACTCTTTCAGTAAAATCTAGCATGAAACACACTCTATTTTGCCACCAGGCCTGTGAAGAAGTTTCTCCTCATATTGACCAAACCAGGATTTTAACCCCTCAGCTCCTCTCCCTGTCAGATCTCAGTCATCCCCCCACTCCTCCCATCCCCTTTCCTCCCAATCTACCTCTCTACCCTCCTTTTCCCACTCATCTCCCCTATCCCCACCCATACCACCCCTACTTCAATCCTTTTCCTCTTTCCTAGACACCTTACTATGACTCCTGTAGAGCTCACACATCCTACTACTTTCTACCCTAAACCTGTTTCCACCCCCCTTCCTCTCTATCCCAACCCCAGCTGTACCCTCATTCCTCTCTACCCTCCATCCCCTCCCCATTCCTCTCCACACCACCCCAAACCCACCCCAATCTTTTTGCTCTGCATCCCCACCTGCTGACCAGCACCATTCCACCACCCCAACCCCTTCCCCTACAAGCCTCATTATAACCCACTCAATTGAACTCCAAAACACAGGCCAATTGCCACAGATGATTAAAATTAATTCTTTTCCTTCTAAGAGTTGCCCCTACATATAATAGATGTGGAGATTTAGTAAACATTAGACATCATACACCTTTTTCTCCATAGGACATTGAGAGATTCAAAGAAAAAACACCTTCATATGAAGCTGAGCCTGTGGTGATGATAAATAAATTCAAAAGCATTTTTCACACATATTATCCCACATGGCTTGATATAGAATATTTTCTCCAGGCCTTGCTAACAGAAAGGGAAAGGAATAAGATTCTTTCTCTTGTTAATAAGGCCCAAGGAGAGGGAACAGTTCATCAGCCAACTGAAGATCTCAAATGGGATCCAAATTCAGAGCAAGATTACTTACAACTATGCCAGGCAAAAAATGCATTGACAAAAAGGTGTGAAAGCCTGTTCTGATAGGCTTGGTCCATGGACTTAATTTGAAATCTTAAGCAAGAAGATAGTGAAAATCCTGCCCAATTTATGGATAGACTTATTGAACTGGGAGGTAGATATTTTGAGCTTGATCTGGATAGAGAATGCGACCTTTGACAAATCAGAGTACAATTTGTGAAAAACAGTTGTTAGGTTGTTAGGAATTATTTTATGACTAGCTGTCCAAATTGGCTTACTATAGACCTTGAAGAATTGAAAAGAATGGTAGATTATGCTTTTGAGGGACATAAGGAAAAGGAAAAGAACACTGATTTAGTGAAAGCATTAATGAAGGAAATAAAGTAATTGACTTATAAACAGGGTGAGAAGGATAAGGAGAATGCTACTTTAGTAGAGATATTGAGGAAGGAAATAAAGCAATTAATTGAAACAGTTGTGAAGGTAAAGCAAGGAGAGATCATAGCTCCCTTACAAGAATCAACAAAACAACCACTAACATATTGTTTTTGTGGAAAAGTTGATCATATAAGGAGAAAAATCAGGAAAATAGGAATAGAAGTTTCAGCAATAGTAATATTGAAAGTAGGAATAGTTATTCCAATAAGGAAAAATCAAAAATCACAACCAAACACCTATACTCAATGTGGGAACTCTCCTCTGTATGGGGGACCCCAGAGGTATGGACAAAGGGATAGTGATAAATGATGGGACTTGGGAGGGGAAGGAACCTCAAAGAGTCTGGAGGTGAATTTTTAAGGCTTTAAGACCTCATTGCCCCATTGATGTTAATTGTTTCAGTTTGTTTACCATCCCAGAGTGAATAAGTCTCTGTAATTCAATACAAGATATAGGTAATTTATTTGTAACTATTTCATAAGTTATCAAAATTAAAATTTCCTGTTACATTGTCTTTATTTGTACCCCCACCATGACTGTGATTCTACTGTAGAAAAATATCTACTGTAGAAAAATATATTGTAAAGAGCTCACAAACAGCATTTTGGTCCTTTCTTGCCTTTATTAATTGTCACACAGAACTGATGGATGAACTCCATCACATTGCTTTCAACCTGTATACAAGTTTCGGCAATTTACTCGTTTAATAATTTAAATTTATTTTAATGGGTATTCAGACATGATTTTCAGATATCTGCAAACATCCCTACCTCTGACTGATCATTTATTTGTCTGCCTCTTGAGTTGTTTGTAACAGGAGGTAAGGGTACATTTGTAGTTGAAGTGAGGTTCACTGGCATTGTTGTATTTTCCCATCTCTGATTTATTGCAAATGAATTGGATGACACACCTGAAGTGATTTTTTCCTTTTAGTCCTTGGCTCTACATACAAATGGGTGGGACATATTGGAGATGGTTATGTTATATTGTTACAGACTCATACCAAGAGGGAGGGAGGTGCCCAAGTGGCTTAATTACCCTGTGATATATTATAATCTCATCCAGAAGATGGGAATGATTTTTTCTTGTGTAGTCTTGTAGCTTCTAAATGGATTCATTATATTTTGTAACTCCTCATCACCAGAACAGAGATTTTTTTTGAGTTTTCTTTTCTCCTACCAAATTTTGGAATTATGGTAATGATAGACTTTGTTGAAAAAATATCTTTGCCAAAGTTGGAAGATTGGCTAAATCTGTAGCATATGTAATGAATATTCATGATTTCAAAGGTTTTTTAAATGCCATACAGCAATTCATATAAATCCTAATGATAGTGGGTTTATTTGCTATTGTCATTAACGGGCTCTTATAATTTTGGGGATTTGGGGATTTTTTTAGAATCTGTATTAGTTGTTGTACTACTGTTTTCAAAATGTTTTTACCTGGTGAAAAATTATGTACACTCACACTGTGGATCCTAGCCAAGTTAAGAATGATAGACATTTCATTTTTGAGTGAACACCTTTTGTGTTGTGCCTCTGCTTGGCTAACACTTTGTCACATGGAATGTGAATTGTGAAATTATGTTTTTTAAATTACTTTTTCTCTTTATGTTTGTAATAGGATATTTGATTTTTTTCTTTCTCTTTTTCCGAAGCTTGGTGAAACTTAAAGTACATGAAATTAATATTAATGGTTTTTATTTTGCCTTGAAGGATAAAGTTTAAAGTATAAGTTTACAGTGTCTTTTAGCCCTAGTAATATGCATACCCAAAAGGTTTTCAACTATGGAAACCTGCCATACATTGATAAATATTACGGGGCTTTGTTAAATTATTATGTCTGATTCCAGGAGAAGGGAACAAAAGAGTGCCAAGTAGCACAATATCAAAAAGGACCAAAAACCCAATCCAGGGAGGATTGTTGAAGTTCTATGCCAATACAAAAGTATTTGAACCTAGTGTGAGAATCGAGGTTATAGCATTTGACATATGTTAAGATGCAGGACTCCTTGTATCACACTCCATGTGCAATATTCTGACTCAAATATATCAGTTTGGCTATCATCCTGGCTCCCCCTATCTCTGACAGTGAAGATACAATCAGATCAGGGAATGATTTTTCCCATTTGCTACTGAAACTTAGTCCATTCTTTCTTATAGTTTGGCAATTTTCTGTAGTCCTGACTACAAATGGGTAAAGTGCTATATTGCTGTTATTGTCCTATAGGCTTGTGAGACATAAATCTCTTTAATGGAGCCTTGCCTGTGATTCAAGAACCTGCTACAGGTTTATTATTTTTTAATCATAATTTTATACATATAAAATTTTTATTTTGTTTCTATCATTTCTGTACTTTTTATTTTTATACAGAATTTCATTTCTTTTTACTCTTTTATTTGGGATATTTTGGGTGGTTTGTTTTTATTTTGTTTTTTCTTTTGACAATTGTTTCATATACCTCATAACTCGGTCATGTATTCCAGTGTTATTCTGGTGTTTGTCATCACCCTCCTTAGGGGGGATTGTGTAATTATCTTAAAAATCCAAGGTTTAGAATTTATTTTGAAAAATTTCAGGAAAAGAAACTTGCCAACACCAGAAATCAAAAAAGTAGATCCTTTTGGAGAAGGTGCTGTAAAGATCCCTGAAGAAGCCACACACTGCATCAAAAGATCCAGACTGAACTTTGGGATATAATGAACTGAATAGAAGGCGTTGAACGTACTTATTCTGAATGTAAACTCTTATGCCAAAGGGAACTGCCCCCTAATTGGAATTTTGTCAATGGGTCTATCAATCAGGATTTTTTTTGGTATTTTACTCCCATCTATTATAACTCCCTTTTAGAAAAATGCAATATTGTATGTACTTTTAGCTTGAAGTTATTTAGAGTTATAAGATAGTTAAAATTTAAAGACCCACTGGGGAGACAGATCTCCCAAAGGATCACAGGGAGATTGCATCAAGGAAGTTTATCCCCTTCCCCACCTGAGGAACTTTATGTGTCTATCAAACATTCCTTACATAACACAGTTGTGCCAGGTTTTGAATTGGTCTATGTACTGTGAGTCAATAAAGGCCAAAGTTGGGGGCTTCTTAGGGGAGAATCAAGAGAGAATGGGGGAGAATGGAGAAGATAACAGAGCAGCCCTGTGAGGGAGTAGAAGGAGAGAAGAGAAATACAGGCTAGGCACCATGCAGGCAGGTTACTTAGACCTTTTTTCTTGTGTCAATTCCCCTAATTTCACGTCTACCAATCACAGCTGATGCTCTGCTCTAGTACTGCTCAGAAGGCAGTTAGTCGTTTTTCATTCATTACCCACTATTGCACATGTGAATCACAGACCTCCCACTTCTATCTTCACATTATGTTCTCTTCACCTCACTTTGCATCACTTCATATATGTATTTCCAGGTGCTTTTATGATCATATTTTTGTCATTTCTCATTGCACAATAGTTTTCTATTACTGGCATATACCAAAATTTCTTCAGCTATTGATGGGCATCCCTTAACTTTCCAGTTCTTTGCTGCCACAGGGATGCTATAAACATTTTTGTGCATGAAGGTTTTTTCCTCTACTTTTAATCTTTGTGTATGTGTGTGAGTGATACAGACCTGCTAGTTATATTGCTGGGTCAAAGGATATACCCACTTTGGTGTCACTTAGGAAGTAGCACCAGATTGCTCTCCAGGATGGTTGCATTAGTTTGATGCTTCACAAGTCATGTATTAGTGTGCCAATTTTGACACAACTTTCCAGCATTTATCATTTTATTTTTAACATGTTAGCCAGACAGGGTGTGAGACAGTCCCTCAGAGTGACTTTAATTTAAACATCTCTAATAAATGGAAATTTGGAGAGTTTTTTTTAAAATATAACTCAAAAGAATTTTAATTTTTTCACCTGAGAATTGCCAGTTCATATCCTTTTGTCAAGAAATGCTTTGTATTCTGAGAGATTTGTCAGTCATCTATATATTTAAGAAATTAAGCCTTTGCCAAAGAATCATGCTATAAATTTGTTCCCATTTAGTTGTTCGCCCATTAATTCTGTTGGCATTTAGAAACTTTTTAATTTAATGTATTTGAAGTTATCTGTTGTACATATCTTTATGTTCTCTATATCATAGTCTAACCTAAATTCTTCTCTTATCCATAAATCTGGCAGATAAACTACTTTGTACTCCAATGATTTATATATGTTATCAAATTTTATTATTAAATCATATATCCTTTTTTACTTTATTACATGTGTATAAACTGCGAAGCTTAGTCTATGCATGTTTTCTGCCATGTTGTTTTATAGTTTTCCCAGAATTTTCTTGTGAAATAGGGACTTCTTCCAGGAACATGGATCTTTAAGTTTATCAAACACTGTTACTAAGTCTATTTACCATTGTATGTTGACAGCCTACTTTATTCCATTGATCTTCCATTCTATTTCTTTGCCAGAACAAGATTGTTTTGATATTTGATACTAAAGCTAAGGTAACTCTTCTTTCATATTTTTCTAGTGACTCAGCCTACTCATGAACAATGAATATTGTTTTTTTTTTTCAAATTGTTTCTATCTAACTTTATCTTATCTGTGTGAACAATAAGTTGTAGTTGTGATCATATACTAGTTTTGTTTGGCCACTATATTGCCAGAGATATTATATTGTCTACAATTATCTTAATGGGATTTTTCTTTCTACCTCTTGATATTGGGCTTTATTGGTAGTATTAATAAATGCTGATAATTTTGTGGGATTATATCCTGCACCTTTGCTAACATTTCTAACTTTTTTTCTTTGATTCTCTTGGATTTTATAGGAATGCCATCATGTCATCTGAAAACAGTAATAGCTTCATTTTCCCATTGCCTATTTGAATTCCTTCATTTTGCTGGATGGCAAAAAAATGGGGAAAATGTAATATTCCTCAAAATGAGAACTATCATTCATCTAAAATTGTCAGCAGATATTATACATATATAAATAGGATAAATGAGAACCCTTCCCAACATCAAAAGTAAAACAAGAATGAGCATAGTCACCTCTACTATTCAAAATTCAAATAGAATTGGTATAAGAGAAGACCATGTTGGGCTGAATTCTTCACACTGTGACATGCACATCCCTACAAGTTTTCCACCAGCAATGCATTAATGTCTCAATTTTGCCACTGTCATATTGCCCAATCTGATAGGTGCAAGGTGTTACCTCAGAGTTTTCAAAATTTTCATTTCTCTAGTCAAGAGGGATTTAGAACCTTTTTTCATATGATTATTGACAACTTTGATTTCTTCATCTGAAAACTGTCTATTCATAGTCTTTGACTATTTATAAATTGGGGAAAGACTTGGAATCTTATAAACTTGACTGAGAAATGAGACCTTTATTGGAGAATTTCATTATGAAAAATTTTCCCAGTTTGTTGTTTCCCTTCAAATCTTGGTTGAGTTGCTTTTGTTTGTACAAAACTTTTAAAATTTAATATAATCAAAATTATACATTTTACATCTTGTACTGTTCTCTTTCTCTTGTTTTGTCATATATTCTTCCCTTCTCCATAGATCTGACAGGTTAACTTTACTATGTTCCCCTAATTTACTTATATCACTCTTTGTATTTAAGTTATATAGCTATTTTGATCTTATCTTGGTATAGGGTGTGAGATATTGATCTAAACCTAATTTTTGTCATTTTTTTTTCAATTTTCCCAGCAGTTTTTGGCAATAGTGAGTTCTTATCCCCAAAGTTGCAATCTTTGGGTTCATCAAACATTAGATTGCTGAGGTCATTTATTCACAATCTATTTCACAGATCCAACCTTATATTTCTTAGCCAGTACCAGATTGTTTTGATTATTACTGCTTTGTAGGATTGTTTAAGATCTGGTACTGCAAGGTCACCATTCTTCACATTTTTTTCATTAGTTCCCTTGTTATTCTTGACCTTTTCTTCTCCCATAGAGATTCTGTTACCATTTTTTTAGTTCCATAAAATAGTTTTTTAGTAGTCTGATTAGCATGGCATTGAATAAATAATTTAATTTAGGTAGGATTGATATTTTATTACACTAGGTAGGCCTACACGGGAGTAATTGATGGGGTTTTTTCCCAAATATTTGGATCTAACTTTCTTTATGTGAAAAGTATTCTATAATTGTGTTCATATAATTCATGCGTTTGTGTTGGCAAATAGATTCCAAGTATTTTATATTGTCTGCAGTCATAGCAAATGGAGTTTCTCTTTCCACCTCTTGCTGTTGAGTTTTTTGGAAATATTTAGAAATGCTGATAATTTATTAGAGTTTATTTTGTATCCTTCAACTTTTACTATTTCAATGAGATTTTTAGTTGATTTTCTAGGATTTTTTAAGTATGCTATCATATCATCCACAAAGAGAGATAATTTAGTTTCTTTACTGCCTACTTTAATTCCACCAATTTATTTTGCTTCTCTAATTGCCAATATTAGCATTTCTAGTACAATATTAAATAATAATGTTAATATTGGGCCAAATTCTAATTAAAAAATAGTTTTCTTCTATGAGCTTTTGAATCTCCTTTAACATTTGGACAATTTTACTTTTAAAGAGACACTTTCTACACTTAATTTTTAAACTCTTTTCTTTTAGCCAATTCTCTTACATAGAGTGTTTTCTTCTTGCATTGTTTTAATTTCTTTCCATCATTTCCCCTCTGCTTCTGAAAATTTAAATCACAAATTCCAGGTTCTTAGTTTCCATAGAGTTTATTAATAATACTTGAATAAAGAAAGCAAACACATATTGAAGCCTATTTTCTAATCTTAGATTGACCACATAGTTGCTCCACCTGGATGGCTCTCACCCAGCTTCCCACATTGCTGTCCAAGGGAAATAGAGAGAGCACCAACACACACACATACCTTCCCTAATCCTCTCTAAGTGCTTGCAAACATCACCTGTCTATTTACCTGAAGTCTAGTCATGCATCATAGTCACACAGGTCAGACAGGATGAGATTCCACAATTAGGTGGGGGAAGGGGCTTTATTTACGCACTTCTCTTAATTAATTTTTCAAATTATTTTTTAGCTCCTTCAGATCTTTAGCCCAATGCCATATTTTCTATGTAGTTTTGCATGTATTTGTTTTGATATCATTTTCCCATTCTGGATCTGTTTTTTGCCCTTCTTTTCCACATAATAACTTTCTATGGTTAGGTGTTATTTTGGTGCTTATTCATTTTCCCAGCCTTTTTCTTGATTTTTCATTTTATCTTAAAGTTGGGCTCTGTTCTCAGGATAGAAATGTTACTCTTAAACTTCAGTTTTTCCTTGTTTCTATCCTCAGCTATGATTCTAGATTTCTATAATTTTCAATTTTTCCAAGATGGTATGCTGGCCTATAAGCGAAAAGGTTTTAAATTTTTATTGTCTCCCTTCTGATTGATTACATTAATCAGAGAACTTTGACCTACATTGTGCTGGGGCTCTGGGACTCTGGGCTTCTACTTGACAAGCCCACTGTGGGCTGTCATTCTGAGGTTTGGGTCTCCACTATAGTCTTGTGCTGGGACTCTGGACCTCCACTTGGGCTTGTACTTCTAGGCACTCTGAACTACATTGAAATAGGGTTTGGGGCCTCACTGTGGACTTGGACAAAATTTATGATTACATTGTCCAGGTCTACCAAGGATTGTCTATTCCTAGGGCTTCTGGCCTCACTGTAGGTTTGTACCAGGGCTACGAACATCAAGTGTGGGTGTGTGGTGCTCTGCTGTTGACTTAGGCATCATAATAACCTTGTGATAGATTATATCCTTTTTATCAGTGGAGGAACCTGATACCAAGAAAGTTTTAAATGACTTTTTTATGTTCTCACAACTTGGAAGTGTTAGAAGCAGAAATTAAAACCAAGCTTTTTTTTGGTGTCCAAGTCTACTATAGTACCAAACACATTGTTAGGCTCTGCATCCTGTCCACAGATGGTAGACTAATAGATAGCATTTACATAGCATTATAATATTTGCATAGTACTTTACAAATATTATCTCAATCTAGTCTGACAGCAATTTTTTTTAGATAAGATGCTATTATTATTGCCATTACACAGGTAGAGACACTATGGCAAACAAATGTTAATTTGATTCCGCATGGTCAGACGAACTGATATTTATCAGATGTCAGAATTGAATTGAGGACCCCTTGAATTTGGGAACAGCACTCTAACCACTGAACCATGCCTTAAAACATAGGAAAATGAAAGACCTGGCAAATTACCAATTAGAAAGAAAACTAGCAGCTATCACTGAAGAAAGTACAAGATTACAAACCTGCTCTGACTTTAGGTTGTGATTTTTCAAGTCTTATGGCAATGGACATTATATAAATTTGAGGTAAAGAAATATTTAATATATGGTCAAAATGAATGCATTAAGAAGACTCAATAATGAAATACACTGAATATTTCACAGCTTCAATAAACAGGTAGAAATGTTAGAAAGAAAATTGTCTAATTACTTACCAAAGAACATTACAATCATTGCATTTGGGAAGTAATGCAACTGCACTTCTAATTCTATCTGAAGTCTGCATATAAGTATTTAAGGAAATTAACAGATATAGATTAAAAATGCTTGTATTTATGAGTGCCAAATAGGTCTATAGAGCAGTGATGGGGAACCTTTTAGAGACAGAGTGCCATATCCCACTCCCACTTGCACCCCCAGACCAAGTGATTTGTCCCCCACCAAGTGCTGGGCACATCCTACACCCCCTGTTACCCCACACAGGGTTGGGAGAAAGCATTCCCATTGGGATGCTAGGCAGAGAGGAGTGGGTGATGTCAAAAAATGTTATCAGACATGGTGGAGAGGGGGAAGGGAGCAGCTCCATCTAAGTCCCTCTATCTTTCTAGCAAAAAACTTGGGGTGGGGGCAGAGAAGACAGCCATGTGCCCACAGAGAATGCTCTACATGCTCTCTTTGGTACCTTTGCCATAGGTTCACCATTACTACAATAGAGTATCTGTAGAAAGATTAATTCCTGTTGAACTTGATCACAAAAATGGCCTCCTAACAAAGCAGATGAAGCTATTCACCTCAAAAGTACTTAAAAGAAAGAAATGTGTACTTCTATCTGTGTGTCTTTTTCTTTCTGTCTTTTTCTGTCCCTGTCTTTCTCTCCCTGTGTCTTCCTTCTTTCCTCTTTGTGCACCTAGAAAAAATTTCAAATATTTAATCTGGTAAATGACCAGTTCATATGAAACCAAAATATGTGTGCATTTATGGCAAAAGCAATCTAAGAGAAATCGAAGAGCTTGCAAAAGGTTTAAATTGCAATAGATGTCATTGATCATAAAAGCTTAGTCACTTTTTAAACTATCTTTTCAGTATCTACTATGCATCATTCTGTTCATTCTCAATGTACAAAAATCTAAAGAAATAACAGTGAGGTAAAGATGAAAAGATAATGCATGTACAGTTATAATATCAATACATTATTTTTGAATAAAGTTGTGTGGTGATTTTACTGCAAATATGTCATGATTTTTTTTCACCAGAAAAATACACTTTAGGATTAGAAGGATCTATGCAGATCATCTTGGCAACAAGACTTTAAAAAAAAATTCTTAGTTTGAACAAGGATCTTTATTTAGATTAACTTTGGTACTTATTTACCAATTTCTATTGTCTTTAATCTTAAACTTTCCATTAATAGACACTTATCAAAGGGAGCATGACATTGGAATTAATGAAATCCAGAGATCTAGGTTTAAATTTTTACACTTCTATTTACTAATAATTTGAACTTTTTTTTAAACATTATTTTATTTGGTCATTTCCAAATATTATTCATTGGAAACAAAGATCATTTTCTTTTCCTCCCCACCCACCCTCCCAACACCTTTCCCTCTCCCATAGCTGATGCATGATTCCACTGGTTATCACATGTGTTCTTCACTCGAACCCACTTCCCTGTTATTGGTATTTGCATTAGAGTGTTCATTTAGAGTCTCTCCTCAGTCATATCCCCTCAACCCCTGTAGTCAAACTGTTGTTTTTCATCAGTGTTTTTACTCCCACAGTTTATCCTCTGCTTGTGGATGGTATTTTTTAGATCCCTGCAGATTGTTCAGGGACATTGCATTGCCACTAATGGAGAAGCCAATCACCTTCGATTGTACCACAGTGTATCAGTCTCTGTGTACAATGTTTTCCTGGTTCTGCTCCTTTCACTATGCATCACTTCCTGGAGGTTGTTCCAATCTCCATGGAAATCCTCTACTTTATTATTCCTTTTAGCACAATAGTATTCCATCACCAACATATACGACAATTTGTTCAGCCATTCCCCAATTGATGGGCATCCCCTCGTTTTCCAATTTTTGGCCACCACAGTGCAGCTAGGAATATTCTTGTACAAGCCTTTTTCTTTATTATCTCTTTGATGTACAAACCCAGCAGTGCTATGGCTGGATCAAAGGGCAGAGAGTCTTTTATCTATCGCCCTTTGGGCATAGTTTCAAATTGCCTTCCAGAATGGCTGGATCAATTCACAACTCCACCAGCAATGAATTAGTGTCCCCACATTACCACATCCCCTCCGGCATTCATTACTTTCCATAGCTGTCATGTTAGCCAATCTGCTAGGTGTGAGGTGATACCTCAGAGTTGTTTTGATTTGCATCTCTCTGATTATAAGAGATGTAGAGCACTTTTTCATGTGCTTATTAATAGTTTTGATTTCTTTGGCTGAGAACTGCCTGTTCATATCCCTTGCCCATTTATTAATTGGAGAATGGCTTGATTTTTTGTACAATTGATTTAGCTCTTTGAAAATTAGAGTAATTAAACTTTTGTCAGAGGTTTTTATGAAGATTGTTTCCCAATTGGTTGCTATCCTTCTGATTTTTGGTTACATTGGTTTTGTTTGTACAAAAACTTTTTAATTTGATGTATTCCAGATTATTTATTTTGCATCTTGTAACTCTTTCTAAGTCTTGCTTGGTTTTGTAGTCTTTCCCTTCCAAAAGGCCTGACATGTATGCTATTCTGTGTACACCTAATTTTCTTATAGTTTCCTTCTTTATGTTCAAGTCATTCACCCATTTTGAATTTATCTTGGTGTACGGTGTGAGGTGTTGATCTAAACCTAATCTTTCCCACACTGTCCTCCAATTTTCCCAGCAGATTTTATGAAATAGTGGATTTTTGTCCCAAAACCAGGGATCTTTAGGATTGTCATATAGTGCCTTGCTGAGGTCCCTTGCCCCCAGTCAATTCCACTGATCCTCCTTTCTGTCTCTTAGCCAGTACCAAATTGTTTTGATGACCACTGCTTTATAATATTGTCTGAGATATGGGACTGCAAGGCCCCCTTCCTTTGTATTTTTTTTCATTATTTCCCTGGATATCCTTGATCTATTGTTCTTCCAAATGAACTTTGTTATGTTTTTTTTTTCTAAATCAGTAAAAAAAAATTATGGAAGTTCCATGAGTATGGCACTAAATAGATAGATGAGTTTGGGTAGGATGGTCATTATTATTTTATTGGCTCGTCCTATGCATGAGCAGTTAATGTTCTTCCAATTGTTCAAATCTAGTTTTAGTTGTATGGAAAGTGTTTTGTAGTTGTGTTCATATAATTCCTGTGTTTGTCTCGGGAGATAGATTCCTAAGTATTTTATTTTGTTTAAGGTAATTTTGAATGGGATTTCTCGTTCTAGTTCTTGCTGCTGAGCTGTGTTGGGATTATATAGAAATGTTGATGACTTATGTGGGTTTAGTTTGTATCCTGCAACTTTGCTTAAGTTGTTGATTATTTTGATTAGCTTTTTGGTTGAGTCTTTAGGATTCTTTAAGTAGATCATCATGTCATTCGCAAAGAGTGATAAGTTGGTCCCCTCCTTGCCTATTTTAAAGCCTTCAATTTCTTTTTTTTCTCTAATTGCTACTGCTAGTGTTTCTAGTACAATGTCAAATAATAGAGGTGATAATGGGCATCCTTGTTTCACTCCTGATTTTAATGGGAATGGATTTAGTTTATCCCCATTGCAAATGATATTAGTTGATGGTTTTAGATATATACTGTTTATTATTTTTAGGAACGACCCTTCTTTCCTATGCTTTCTAGTGTTTTTAGTAGGAATGGGTGTGGTATTTTATCAAAGGCTTTTTCTGCATCTATTGAGATAATCATGTGGTTCTTGTTGGTTTGCTTGTTGATGTGGTCAAATATGTGAATGGTTTTCCTAATGTTGAACCAGCCCTGCATCCCTGGTATAAATCCCACTTGATCATGGTGGATGACCCTTCTAATCACTGGCTGGAGTCTTTTTGCTAGTATCCTATTTAAGATTTTTGCATCTATATTCATTAGGGAGATTGGTCTATAATTTTCTTTCTCTGTTTTTGGCCTGCCTGGCTTTGGAATTAGTACCATGTTTGTGTCATAAAAGGAATTTGGTAGAACTCCCTCTTTGCTTATTATGTCAAATAGATTGTATAGTATTGTAGTTAGCTGTTCTTTGAATGTTTGATAGAATTCACTGATGAATCCGTCAGGCCCTGAGGATTTTTTCTTAGGAAGTTCTTTGATTGCCTGTTGGAATTCTTTTTCTGATATGGGATTATTTAAGAAATCTATTTCTTCTTCTGTTAGTCCAGGCAATTTATATTTTTGTAAATATTCATCCATATCACCTAGGTTGGTATATTTATTGCCATATAGTTGGGCAAAGTAGTTTTTAATGATTGCCTTAATTTCCTCTTCATTGGAGGTGAGATCCCTCTTTTCATCCTTGATGCTGTTAATTTGCCTTTCTTCTTTCCTTTTTTTAATTAGATTGACCAGTACTTTGTCTATTTTGTCTGTTTTTTCAAAGAACCAGCTTCTAGTCTTGTTTATTAGCTCAATAGTTCTGTCACTTTCGATTTTATTAATTTCTCCCTTAATTTTTAGGATCTCTAGTTTGGTTTTCTTATGGGGGTTTTTAATTTGTTTGTTCTCAAGTTTTTTGATTTGCATTTCCAATTCTTTGATCTCTGTCCTCCCTAATTTATTAACATATGCACTCATGGATATGAATTTTCCTCTAAGTACTGTTTTGGCTGCATTCCCTAAGATTTGAAAGGATGTCTCTCAGTTGCCATTTTCCTCAATGAAATTATTAATTGTTTCTATGATTTCTTCTCTAACTGATTTTGGAGTATCATATTATTGAATTATCAATTAATTTTTGATTTGGCTCTCCATGTACCCTTACCAATCAATATTTTTATTGAATTGTGATCTGAAAAGGCTGCATTTATTATTTCTGCTTTTCTCCATTTGAGTGCCATATTTCTGTGACCTAGTGTATGATCTATTTTTGTGAATGTGCCATATGGTGCTGAAAAGAAGGTATATTCCTTTTTGTCCCTATTTATTTTTTTCCATATGTCTATTAACTCTATTTTTTCTAAGATTTCATTCACCTCTTTTTCCTCTTGTTTAGTTTTTGGTTTGATTTATCTAAATTTGATAATGGTTGGTTCAAGTCTCCCACTAATATGGTTTTACTGTCTATTTCCTCCTTCAATTCTCCTAGTTTCTCAATTAGAAATTTGGATGCTATACCATTTGGTGCATACATGTTAATTAGTGATATTTCCCCATTGTCTATACTCCCTTTTAACAGAATATATTTACCTTCCCTATCCCTTTTGATCAGGTCTATTTGTGCTTTGGTTTTGTCAGATATCATGATTGCAACTTCTGCCTTCTTTCTATCAGTTGAGGCCCCAAAGGTCTTACTCCAACCTTTAATTCTAACCTTGTGATTGTCAACCCGCCTCATATGTGTTTCTTGAAGACAACAAATGGCAGAGTTTTGGGTTCTAATCCAATCTTCTATTTGTCTACATTTTATGGGTGAGTTCATCCCATTCACGTTCAAAATTATGATTGTCATTTGTGGATTCTCTGGCATTTTGATATCTTCCCCTAATTCTGACCTTTCTTCTTTAGCTATCTCCTTTTGAATCAGTGATTTACTTTAGGTCAGTCCCCCTAGTCCCCTCCCTTGAGATGCTTCCCTTTCTATCCCCTCCCTTTTTATGCTCCCTTCCCCTCCCCCTCTGCTTCCCTCCCTTTTTATACTCCCTCCCCCTCCCCCTCCTTAATTTTCCTTTCTTTCTTGCCCTAATGGATGAGATAGAATTCAGGATCCCACTGGATCTAGATGTTCTTCCCTCTCAGATTTGATTTCACTGAGAGTAAGGTTTAAGTAATTCCACTTCACGCTCTCTTCCTCTCCTTCTCATATGAGAGTTCTTCCCCTCCCCTTCCCATGTGTATCTTTATATGGGAAAGATTATTCTATTATGTCCCCCCCCCTATTTCTTGAAGTAAATCTTAGTGTTATCGATGGTCCCCCCTCCCTTTTCCTTTCTGTCACCCCACTTTCCCCAAATTTTCTTAATACCCCAATCTTTCCCTATACATGTTTCTTCTAACTACTCTTACGATGCATTCAATTTTTAAGAGTTACACAATACATTTCCCCCACATATTAATATATATAATTTGATGTAAATGTAATCCTTATAGAAGAGAGTTTGACTTAAAAAAAGATAAGATTTATCTCCTTTTCCCTATCTTTCATATTTACCTTTTCATGCTTCTCTTGCTTTCTGTGCTTGGATATCAAATTTTCCACTAAGTTCTGGTCTTGTCTTAGCAAATGCTTGGAAATCTTCTATTTTGTTGAATGCCCATACTTTCCCCTGTAAGTATAGAGTCAGTTTTTCTGGGTAGTTGATTCTTGGTTGGAGACCCAGCTCTCTTGCCTTTCTAAATATCGTGTTCCATGCTTTGAGGTCTCTTAGTGGGTTAGCCAATAAGTCCTGTGTGATCTTTATGGGCACCCCCCTATATCTGAAGCTCCTCTTCTTGGCTTCTTGTAGGATTTTCTCCTTTGCTTGGAAGCTCTTGAATTTGGCAATTACATTCCTAGTGGTTGTCTTTTATGGATTTAGTATAGAGGGTGTTCTATGAACCCTTTCTATTTCTATTTTGCCCCCTTGCTCCAGAATGTGGGGGCAATTTTCTTTTATAATCTCCTGTAGAATAATATCGAGTATATTGTTTATCTCTGGTTTTTCTGGGAGACCTATAATTCGGAGATTGTCTCTTCTTCCTCCATTTTCCAAGTCTGTGACCTATTCAGTGAGACATTTTATGTTTTCTTCTAATTCATTAATTTTTTGGGTTTGCTTTATTGATTCTTGCTGTTTTATGATCTCGCTTTCTTCGAGTTGCTTAATTCAGGTTGTTAGGGACTGGTTTTGCTTTTCAGCTTTGTCTGCCTTTCTATTGGATAATTCGAGCTCTTTTTCCAATTGAGCAGTCTTATCTGTCAGACTGCTGATCTCTTTCTCCCATTTTTCTTTCCAGGTTTCCATCTTTTGGGTAAGTTCCAGTTTGAGATCTTCCAGAGCTTGTTGATAGTTTCCATTTTGGGAGGCATGTTCTGATTTTTTTTTTTATTTCATCCTCTTTCTCTCCCTTTCCTTGGGTACTTCCACCATAAAAGTTTTCAATAGTCACCTTTTTCCCTTTCTTCCTGGAGGCTTGATTTTGGGCCATGTGAGCCATCCCTTTGATGGTTTTATTCACCTTTCCTTTTTGGTCTGGGGTCTGGGTGATATGGGTGGGTTTTCTGTGAATTTAGGTTGCCTCAGACTAGTTCTTCTCAGCCTCCGAGGTTTCTTAGAGCACTGGGCCCCTGATCACAGCCAAAGTGCCCAGGTGTTCAGCTCTGCCCAAATAATCAGCCCAGATGCTTAGTGCAACCACCCCGAGTAAGGCTCCCCGGCCCAGTGAAACCTCCCTGAGATGTTTTTTTCTTGGTAGTCCCCAGATCCCAAGGACCCTGGAGTGCCCCCCCCCAGACAGAAGAGTTCCCCACTCTCTCGCTGTCCCAGTGAGCTCTCCGGTAGTTCACTCTGGTTTGGTGGGAGAAGTGGGGGTGGGAAGGGTGGCTCAGTTAACGTTTCTGTGCAAGCTTTTCCTCCTTCTTATTATACTGTGGAAATGTTCAAACCCCACGCACCTTCTCCTCTGTGGTGTATTGGAGAGTACTGGGGAGTCCTTCTGTTCCTTCAAAGGTGATTTTTATGCTCCTTTGATGTAGTCTATTTCATTAGGTGCTGGGCAGAGGAAGCATGTGGCATCTAGATTGCAGCCATGATTACCTGGAAGTCTCTAATACTTTGAACTTTAGCAAGTTATTTCCTCTTTAGTCTGAAATGGTTACTTTACACACCAAGATATAAAGTAGTTTACCTGGGTTCAGAAGGACTATCTGTTAGAAGCATAACTTGAACTAATGTCTTCCTAACTAAAATGTTGATTCTATCCACTGGGAATTACTTATACTCTAATAAAAATGAAAATTATTTAAATTTGATGAAATTATTTAGTATTTTTTCTTTTGTCTCTGAATCCTCAAGCCTAAGTTGGTATTAACAAAGGAAACAATTAATGAATGCTCATTGGAATGCACTATATTTGTTTACATGATGTTTGGGGCAAGAATTCTAATATATAATGAGCATATTCCTACTTTAAAAGTAATAGAACAAATCAAGAGACAGTAAAGACAAGATTTGTATTTACAGGAGAATGTAATGCCTCTCTAAATTCTGGTATCCCCAGAATGACACCTAATATAAAGACACATGGGACAAAAATCTCTGATCACACTGCATGAGAAATTAAGTAAATAATCAAACATTAAATGGGGAATTACACAATACAACTAAGATGGATGTGTCCTAATTGACTAATGGCATAAAATCAAGTGCTGGTTTCATTTGTGAGACTAAAGTCATTTACAAGGTTAATTGCTATGTCACCTTACAGCCCCTAGTTGTTTTTCATACTTTGAAAAATAAGTGTGAACAGATGGATCAGCAGAACATCTGGCTGAGATGAATAAGAACAATACTGCTGCCATTCTTGAGTGATTTCCTTCAGAGAATGCTCAAAATAGTTGGGGAGAGAAAGAACCAGAGGTAACGGTAAGATCCTAAAATAACAATTTGACATCCAATCAGTCATACCTTGTCCCTGGCCAGTGCCTCCAGCTGCATGATAACTACTTTAAAAAGATTGTTTGTAATTTAATCTGAATTTTCATATATTTTAATTTCTTAACACTTGCATCATGTAAACCTAATTACGTATTGTCACTGAATCTATCTTACTAGTACAATATTTGCTCATTTTTAAACCCTTACCTTCCATCTTAGAATTAATGCTGTGTATTGGTTCCAAGACACAAGAGGAGTAAGGGAAAGGTAATAGGGGTTAAGTGACTTCCCCAGGGTCATAAAGCTGGGAAGCATCTGATTCCAGATTTTAATCTAAGATCTCCCTTCTCTATTCCTTCTCTCATTCCTCTGAACCACCTAGCTGCCCTCTATTTGCTCATTTTTTAAACAAGCACATTTTTCTTTGTGTGGTTTCTTTAATGGCGCTGTAACCAATTTACCTTACATTTTGTATGTAATTTCATATTCATGTTACATATATTTTATATATAATTGTTGACTCATTCTTATGCATAGTAATTGCATGTAGGGTTTGACTCATTCTTGGTACTTTTGTTTCAAGGATGTCTCATAGTGCCTAGACCTTAGCAGACACTTAATAAGTATTTATTCATAGATATAGTAACCGTTTACATAATTTTGGTAAAGGGAATTTACTTACTAGATTTTTCTTATGCCAATTAAATTAATGGCATAGTAAAAAAATGTCTTTAAAGTGGTTGCTACATTCGAGTACTTATGCTGAGAACATGACAATTTTATATTCATAAAAGATTTTAATCATTAAGTGGATTTGCAATATCTAACTATTATTAAATACCATTTTGTATTGGAGTGCTTCATATCACATGAAAATTGATACTATTTGGAGGCAAGAAAGAAACAGATAAATTATTCTACAACTATAAACAATCAATATCAATGGGAAGGAAATCTGAATTTGTGGAATTTTGTTTCTTTGTTGCTTTGTGCTTATGCTGAAGGGATCCACCATTCAGACTGACAAACTCATTACAGAGTGCAGAGACTGTATGTAGTACATTTGAGAGGAAGTTCAAGGATCAGTTCGCCTGGCCTTAATTTTCCCTTTACAAGTTATAAATAGTGTAGCTGCTGTCTTGTCAGAGAAGAAAACATTGCACATAGCACATGTAATTAATTATCACTACTGTCATTATCCATGAGATCCAGCTAAGATACAAAGTGGCTGGCTTGGTTTTTCTCCTTCATTCAGAATAGCACTTAATGTATTCCCCTTTTCCTCTAATGGAGCCCCACAATAGTTTTCTCTCTTAACAGCAAGAGTTTTTTGTAAGTGTATTAGAACATAGAATATTTATAGATCTGGATTTTTCTTCAAGACATTTTCCTCTTTTATGCTTAGATGATTCTTCTGATATCTTTACAGCCCTCATCAAGTCATCAGTACTCTTGAGTTTGGATGGAAAACATCCATTGTATTAAAAGGGCTGCAAAATAAAAGAAACTTTAATTGAACTCTTCTACTTTAGTAAGCAATATTATGTGAATGAAACAGGAAAGTCATTTCCTTATCAGAAATTCCAAAATTATATTAACCAATGATATTATAATTCCCAGGTATTTTTAAAATTCATAACTCTGGTGTACATCAATTAAAATTAATTATGAAAAATTATAAAAATACTCAATAAATTAGAAAATGAGATTTTGTCCAAAGATTTTTTTTTAAGTATGAGCAAAATTCTTAAAGGAGATAAAACTCCATTAAATCTTTATTATAACATATAAGGAATAGGTCACAGAATAAATATTAATAGAAAAAATAACATTTTGTTGAAATATACAACTATTAAAACAAGAAAAAAGTTAGGAAAATATTAGAAATATAAAAATTTATTTTCCATAATTACACAATAATTTTTATAAGAAATTTACTTTTTCTTTATTTTGTCTCATGGGGCACTAGGGTTGAAAATGGAAATAATAAATGCTTTATTAAAAATAAATTTTTAAAAGAATAATTGCTTCTTATAAAGAAAATGTCTCATTATAATGTTATTTCCAAAATTGCAACAAAATGGACTATTTTATCATCCTAATTTTAATAAACATAATGCAGATATTACTTAGTAGTTATTAGAAATTCAATGAACTTTGTATCAATAGACCATTTTGTAAACTAGAAGGGCCACAATGTACAATGAAGGATAACAGATATATCCCAAGACATGTTCTAATTATGACTTTCCCATTTCACAGCTATTTTGGTCTAGTTATTTGACCTCTCTCAACTTTCATCTTCCATTTGTAAAATAAAGATTCTCACTATCAGAGCAGTTTTGAGAATCAAAGGAAATAAAGTATTGAAAAATGCTTCAAAAAGTATTTATAAACTTTCCTTTTTATGTCATCTAAGTCTCCCAAAGGAATGTATATTCCTTTATTTTTTTTGTTTTTCATTGAGAGTTGTCCATGAAAATAATCAACAATAAAACTTCACTGAAACCTAAAGATACATAGAAAAAGAGTAATATTATATGCAGAGTTCAATATTCATAATTCTCCTCCTCTGTGAAACAAAAGAAAGTTGTCTCGTGAATGTACTTTTGAAGTCAAGAATGTAAAGTATTATCCACAGTCATACAGGTAAGAAATCTCAGAGATGAGTCTCTAATTTACTTTTCTTTTTTTTTAATTTCAGATCTAGTACTCTTTCTATACCTCACTAAGCTAATGCTTGCTTTTTCTCTGGCCCTGTACAAATCATTAAATTCCATTAGTCCCTCATTTATAAAATGAATAAGACTATTTGACCTCTGAGGACCCTTACTTCTCTAAATCTATAATCCAAACCTTCACACAATTTTCTTAATAGTACACTAGTGTGTAATTATGTGATAGGTGATGTATAAAATGTTGCATTTTTCTGTATATACTTTCCTCAAATTTTTGATAGATCTTATTTATTGTCTGAAATACATTTTTTTTCATATCAGATATATACAATTTGATATAGATGCAGAACACTTCAAACAATTAGCATCTGAGATACTTTTTAAAATAAATTTCAACTTTATTATAAAAACATGGAAAGGTAACTAATCTATAACTGTGGAAAAAAGTTAAAGTATTCAATATCTGCAGTTAGGTGAAGTCATATAGGTTATAACCTTCATCATTTTTCCAATACTTCATTATTACTATGGTTATTTGCTCTGTCAATTGCAGAATCCCTCTTCATTTCAATTCCTTTTTGTTTTGTAAATCTACAATTTCGCTCATTTTGCTATTGAAAAAAAGTTCATTTATTCATTACTAAAAGATAAAAGGAGTCATTTAATGCTAGGGAAATTTACATAGTAATTGTTGTTCCCTGTCAATTTCCCTTGAGATTGCAAATCCTTAGGGGGTCTGAACCTTTGTCATTTCCAATTAGTACACAATGAATAAGGTATTTTAAGATATTATTTATTTTTTAAATAAAATACTACTTTTCCCTATGATCTATCAAAGACACATTGCTAATATTTAACACAGAAGCTCCGGTATGTATATATATTATTTATAAAGTTTTATGCTATAGCAGAGATGTCATCTGTGTGGGAGTTAAACACATTTCAGACTTTCACTCATCCAATTCAGGCTATCCATTATGACTTGAATCAATACTCATTACTTTCTTAGTTGCCCAAATAGAACATTACCAGGTGTAAGGTGAATATATAATCCATTCAGACTAAATGGTCTCATTTAAAATGCTATATTTAATAATATATTCATTAAAAGATAACACCAATAAGAAAAATAGATGAGTCAAAGTAACCTGTTTATTTAATTCTTCCTAAAAATAGGATAAAACAACAACAACAAACAACTGAATCTTAGTTAGAACAGGAAGTAAGTTTTTAAATGAGAATAATTATTTCATGCAAATGTTATATGAGCAGTTAGTTGAGTTTTCTGCATATGGAGACCTGATGAATTTCAGGCAATTAAAAAAAAGAACAAGAAATAAATTGAACTAAAATTGTATTCATTATAATTAGTGGGATAGAGAATGGAGGCATTGGGTTTCATTAACACAAACTATTGCATGCAAGTCAGTTATAACAATTTATTTTCCATTATAAAAATATTACATTACTGAAATGCTTATTTTAGTTGTGTCCTTAAGTGTCTAAATATGGAATTAAAATGTGTTATTGATTTTTAACATCATTGTAAATGCTGAATGATTCTGACCTAACATAAAGAACAGAATGCACAGTTGTATAAAATATTATAAACAAAGTTAAGGAAAAAAATAATGAACACTTAAAGCATGTTTGCTTCTTTACAGAACTATATTCTACTGATTGAATGATTTCTCAGTGAGACTTTGAAACCATTAGCAGATACTCTAATAGAATTTTAAAGTTTTTTTGATTTTGCTTCTCTTTGACATTATTATTTTGGTTATATGATTAATTACCTTTCATTGGCTTTATTAAACATTAGTTTTCCAGTTTCTTGAAATTATTTAATTTGTCAATTCTTTTTATACAACCATATTCCATTAAATGAGTACACAACAATTTCTTACACCTTCCACTTAATATGCATACTGATTTCCTTAAAAAATACATTTTTATGGAGCAGCTAGGTGGCTCAGTAGATTGAGAGGTGGGTGATCCTAGATTCAAATCTGACCTCAGACCCTTCCTAGCTGTGTGACCCTGGGCAAGTCACTTAATATCCATTATCTAACCCTTACTACTCTTTGGCCTTGGAATCAATACATAGTATTGATTCTAAGATGGAAGGTAAAGGTTTAAAAAATAAAAATGCAATTTAAAATTTTTTATCGTATTCATATACAGATATAGCTCTGTCCATTTATCTATTTAACTAGCACTAATAGCTAAGAAATAATTACAAAGGAGAAAACCAAGGGTTTTGGTAAAACCAAGCAACATATCAAGTTTTTCTGACAATATAGATTTAATAATGACTCCTTTACAGTTAGTATAGGGGTATCTTTGTGTGAGTCAAAAAAGAGATAGAATATGTAGCTCTAGCATATTATCTACCCAAACTTCTCCAAAGGAGACTTTAATTCCTCCCAGGAGACAATCTCATTTAGTAAAAGAAACTTGATCACTGTGTTCTTCTCAGAGAGTTAATACTGATCAAGAATTTTATCTATGTAATCCATTCATAGTTTTCAGATTGAAGGTAACTTTTTATTGCTCTTTCCAGTTCCACAATGAACGCACATGGTGATTAGCCAAGAAACCTTTTTTTATGCAAAGCCATAGCAGAAATAGAAATCAGAAAATTTTACTGATATGAAAACATGGCACATCATACAAATGAAGGAACTCATTCATTGGGAGTTAGAATTAGAAGAGAGAGAGAGAGAGAGAGAGAGAGAGAGAGAGAGAGAGAGAGAGAGAGAGAGAGAGAGAGAGAGAGAGAGAGAGAGAGAATCGCAAAGGGACTATTTCCCAAGTTTCTTATGTAGCAAGATAGCAAGATACAGGGACAAGATAGAGACTTCTAATTCCTCTCATGTCACCTTCTTTCCTACATTTTTTTTATCCAAGTAGTGTATTTCATCTTTTCACTTGAGGCTGGAAGCTAGAAGTACCAAAAGGAACTACAGACCTTGAAGAAGCTGTAGATAAAAGAAGAGACCTGGAGAGACCTGGTGAACTTGGACTTTTACCCTCTACTCTTCTTGTCAACTCTACCCTGACACTCACACCAGCAAGAGATATTGATCTCCACCATCAAGAAAACCATCCACCATCAATGGACTTTGGTCCTAAGTTTACATATATAATATCACGTACAGACATTACTGTGAATGTACACATTATTTAATTTGCTAAATCTCTGGAATTTTCTAAGCAAACAATTGTTTGTGTCTATTTTTATTTCATATTGTTCCACTATTTTATTTTGATAGCTAACATTTAATATAAGCTATTAAATACTAGAACTGACTTTACACATCCTTTGTTTACTCTTGATATTACTGAGAAGTCTTCTGGTGTTTATTAAATGTAGTGCTTCTTTGATTTGATAGGTTTTTTTGCCTTTTAAAGTGTTGCACTAATTCATAGGCTTTAAAACTTTTGACATACTCAGATGTATTAAATGCATACTATGTACAAGGTACTGTCATAAGTATTTAACAGATAACTCACTTATTCTACACACAACAATCTTTTGAAGTGGATGCTATAATTACTACTTTTGACAGTTGAAGAAAATATGACAAATACAGCTGTGTGGCTTGATTAATGTCAGATAATTAAGTAAACAAATGAATACTTTGTTTCCTTAGGTATTTTTGAATAATTTAATAATTGTGTCATCTTTATTAATTTTATCACATTTGATTGTAGCTTTCCTTATGAGAGAAAGTAAACAAACATTTGTTAAACTACTACTATGTCCCTGGCAATGTACTAAGTGCCTTACAAAAATTATTTCTCCTCTATTTGCCTCCTCTGAAGTACCTAAACTATAATAACCACATCTGTTTCCTGGAATCATTATGAGGGTCAAATGAGAAAGAATTTGTAACATACTTATTATATCATTTATATAGTAGGTTCCAAATAAATTCTAGTTGTTATTCTTTTTTCAGGTGAGGAAACTGATGAAGGAAGAAATTACATGGAATGCCTCTCATCATGCTATAGCATAACTAGTAAGTTTGGGGGTTAAAATTTAGACATGTATTTCCCAGTACAGTTTTTTAGCTATAATTCAACAATCATTTCATTGTGATATAAATTAAACAAGTTAAAAATAAATAAATTAACTATATATATTTCAATAGCCTTCTTGCTAACATTTTATTCAATATTTTTCATCTATATCCTTTAGTGCTATTGCTTTATATGTTTTCTGGTTCATCAATATTTGTTTAGACATGAAGGACATGTATTTTGAGAAAAAATTGGTAATAGCAAGGATTTTGGGGGATTTAAAACAATTTATATAATCTCAGACTTAATTATTAGATTGTTTAATAGAATTTACTTATAATCTCACTCCCTCTGAAATTTATTTAAGAGTTTTGTTTCTTATTTTTGTTTTTAAACTTGTTCCTAGTATTAAAAACTGAATTATTTGGGCAATATTTTTTTTTATTTTGCCTCTTTGACTTTCATGATATTTTCCTGACAAAATTTGTCTTTGAACAGATGTATTTTCCCCTATGGATTGCTTTGGTAACATCTCAGTTGTTTGTGATTATAATTATTATTTTATTCAATGAAATTATTAATTTTATATCATTTTATTTGACCCTCAGACACTTTGGAACTACATTATTTCATTTCCATTTAAGTCTGATTCATTTCTTCACATTTCCCTAGTTTATTATGAATTGTGATTTGATCATTGTATTAAATATTTGCACTTGACTTGAAATTTTTATGATATCTTCAGGAAATCATGACTATTATTTTGTGCTTTTAATCTGTATTTTATTAATATATAATTATAATATAAATTATAAACATAGACAAAGATATGCATTGTTGAGTAAGCAAACTGGACATGATTCATGAAGATTAGTTATTATTTCCTAAAGCTGTTAGGATTGATTTGTTATTTGGCACATGCTCAAAATTATTCATTTTTCACTACAAGAACCCAGATTTGCCTATATGGATAAATCAATGCAAAAGTAGAGTAGTATGGGGTATGCATCAGTTATTTCTTTCAATAATATCTACACACCAGTCTATCATAAGAAGTATTATTCACTTAGATTAAGAATATTCTAGAATTCTGAGATAACAAATATGTTACAGCTGCCCTAAACATTTTTTCTGACTTTTGTTTCCAATATCCTATAAATAGGGAGCTCATTTACATCATTTGTGAAAATCTACTTTCCTAGATATTTTCTTTGGTGACAAACCTACTACTACAGTAAGATTAAAAGAGTTCATCAAGTCTAAAACAGTGGGTTTCTTTTCAGTCAGTTTCCTGTATTTATTATTGGTATAAATAAACCAATTAAAAATACATGTGTTTATATATAATTAACTGAGACTTAGAAGGGGGAGTAGTTGATACTTAGAAAAAACAAGTTGAAAATGAAGGATGGTTGGACTCAAAGTGGGCTAAAATAACTATATTGGAAACAATGTTCTCTGTGCCTTATTGTGTGATCAGACCTATATGAGTTTGGTAGGCTTTGCCACAAGTCAGGTATCAATAGTCCCTATGAATTTGTTGGGACAGAAATGTCTCTAAATTTCTGCATTTCACACTTTTTTTCTACTGAAATTCTGACTTGCTTTAGTTACCTTTTTTTTTTTTTAATATATAGGCATACTACATTGGACAGCCTTATGCCAGTGTCTCCCATGTTGCACAATAAATACCAAAAGTCTTTAGAGAGACCTTGAGTGTGTCCTTGTATTGCTTCTTCTCATATCCATGTTAGTAGTTACCTTGTATGCCTTTTCTATGAAATAGTCTGTTAGGCAAATGTAAATTTGGTAATTAAATGACATAGCAAGCCCATCTGAAGTGAGCTCTTTGAAATACAGTCTGAAGGCTTGGCAATTCAGCTCAATAAAGGACTTTTTAGTTTCTAATATTATACCTTGCCAGGTGATCTTCATCATCTTGCCAAGACAAATAAAATAGAAGAGATTCAGTTTGCTGGCATAACACTGGTAGACTTTTCAGTTTTGCAGACATGCAATGATATCACGGCAGCAACTGTGTAGACCTGCAATTTCTTAGGCAGCCCATACCTCTTCTCTCCCACACTTTCCATTGAAAACTTCCAAAAACTGAGTTTACTCTGGCAATATGTGTATGTGTATATATATATATATATATATATATATATATATATGTATATATATATATGTATATATATATATAAAGATAGATAGATATATCAATCTTATCATCTATATGTACATTCCTAGAATGTATACTGCCCACAGTAAGCAAACCTGTATTTAGGTGAAGCAGACAATTTTTCAGACACCTTTTCTACTCCCTCTTGCCAGAAGATAATTTATACAGTCCTTAAAAAAAGCTATTCAGAAACACTTGGGCAAGTAAATCCATTGTTATTTTAGGCCAGTGAAAAGACCATCCTATGCCCTACGCCACCTCTGTACAGGGTTGTGAAAACAGCTTACAATATATCTGTACCTGCTTTGTTGTCACTTGCCAATTACCACATTATGTAAGTTTTTTTTTAAAGGAGATGTTAAATAATATGATTTAAATGATTTAGGTCATGTCTTTTTGCTTGTGCATAAATTGGATTCAATAAAGCATAGTTGCATAAAATAATCCACCTCCCTCTCTCTTCTAGAGTTATACAGTTTTGGAAGTCCAGTGATAAGAAAAAAGTATGAAGTGGGTGACCTTGGTTTCTTTGATATCTAACAAATCTCTAAGTAGTCCACAAATTCTGTTTATGTTGAAGTCATGGTCATTGTGTAAAAAATGGACTTGAATCCAGGACTTCAATCCCCAGAAGTCCTTGGTCCATTTCCTCAGAATGCTTTGTAATATCACTGAACTCTCACCTGGGCCAAGATCGAGAAGGGGTATTTAACCTGATTGGAAAGGCTTTTGCAGGTCTTTCCTGTTTCCGCTTGCAAGAAGATGTGGCTCTTTTCATAATGTAGGTGAGGTTGTCTAGGCCTCTGGGCCTAGACATGTGCTTTCTTATCCTGGATTTTCTTTAATCCTTAATCTTCAATAAACCTCTAAAAATATAATACTCCTTGCATAGAGAACGAATTTTTACCTGCCTCAGTTTCCCCCAAATTTTAATCTTTACAATTTGGCGTAACCACTTTGGGATAATGAAATATCTCAGTCTTCTGATTCTTTTATGATTCTTTTCTCTACTAAGCTTTAATAGCTAGTGCCTAGAAATTTTTTTTAATCCATGTTTCTCCAAGATACTTTTTTATAAAACCATCTTGATCAGCTCCTGCCAGCAGCTATCCACTTCAGACTTCTTGAGCCCTTCCCTCCCACCGGCTCGGCTGCTTCTCCCTGCCTGCATACATCCTTCTCTTCAGCCCCCTCTCCAGACCTGTTGGCAAATTGCAGCTCACCTGCCCAACCTGGCTGCCCTCTCAGGCTCCCAGCCCTGCTTGCCTGTGTTCCTGTCTTTCCTGGCCTACCCCAGTGCTCTCTCTAGCTCACCCAGTCCTTGTTCAACCCAGATCCTTGGAGCAGATCTCTCAGTACTCATTTCTACTAGCTGGTAACAAACGGGGGGTATTGGCTCCACGTGGGCTGATCGGAGGGTAGGAGGAAAGAGAGAAAAGGGAGAGAAGAAGAGACAGACTTTTCCAAACAGGAACTTAAAAGCAATGGGCTATTTAAAAGGATACCTTTTGACTGTTCTGGTAATTTCATTCATTTCACCTGCATGCCAGAAGAAAGATTCAGCCCAAATTCAACTTTACCTTTGAAGTTGCAAATGGGTGGTTCAGCGAACTGAGAGCCAGGCCTAAAGACATGGGGTTCTGGGTTAAAATCTGACCTCAGATACTCCCCAGCTGTGGGGCCCTGGATGGGTCCCTTATCCCCCATTGCTTAGCCCTTATCACTCTGCCTTCTGACAATAGACATTTAAATGGATAATTAATAATTAAAAAAGAAAAAAAAACAAAGAACTTTGAAGAGACTAAAGGTTATAATTTTGAGGCATTTCAGACTCCAATGGTTTACACAAATCTCTGTATTCTACTGCATATATATATATATGCATACTGCATATGTTTTCTTTGTTTAAGATATAACTTTGAGATTTTAAATTCATATATTACCGAATTCAATATTATTCTGTTACACTGTTCATTAAATGTACTGAGTTTTAAAATTCTGTTGCTTTTCCCTATAACAATATTGAGATCATTGTAATTAAGTGCATATATTAAAAAAAACCAGCCTTTCTATTTTTGACTTTGTAAATTGTCACATAGAGCATAGATGGAATTCATCAGAACTGGTTACAATTGCTATAACAACCTTTGGAAAATTTAATGTGCTAAATATCTCAACTGATTTTAAGGATTTTTAAAACATGATTTCTGTATTTTTTTTAACAATCTCTGGTTATTTTTGCCTGCCCCTAACATGAGGTATAAGGTCAATTCTAGCTGAAGTGAATACAATTATAACCCCCAACTTTCCCGCATTTCTAAATATGTGAATGGAAGTTGGGGCAGTTGATCTCAGGGCATTTGTACCACTAAAAAAGCCTCCAAAAAGGAGCATCTCTCATTTATACTCTTCAGCTCACTATTTTACTTTCACCAGAATGATATATAGAATTATGTTCAAAACCCAAAATGAGTTTTACTTTGTTTAAAAATATGTTTATTACCAAGGTTGAAAGATTGCTACATTTGTAAAAAAAAAAAAAAAAACTTGTGACAAATATCAATCAATTCATAGGCTTTTAAAAATGCCATACAGCAACTTATGTGCAATATGATAATGTGTTTGTTTGCTATTGTAATTAATTGGGCTATTGAGAATTTTGGGGATTTTGATATCTACATATTTATACTACTATTCTTTAAAAATGAAAAAGGTTACCTTGCTCAATTCTTTTGCTCATACTCACAGTGGAGCATGGCCAGACATGAAGAGGAAATGGATCTCATTTTTGGTGAGAAAGCCTTGTATTCTATATTTTCTTAGCTGACACAGTGTGTCAATGATTATAAGCTATATTTTTGAATTTTAAAAGCTCTTTTATTATTATATTTTTCTTGCATGTGAAATATATTTTTTCATTGTTTTTTTAATTTTTTCTCTCTTTTTTATATTTGAAGCACATGTCACCAGCATTAAGATTTTCTTTAACTTTTTGACTTTTCAGTATTATAAATTTAAAATACATTTGCTAATGCATGCCCCAAAAGCTTGTGACTATAAAAATGATGCCACTAATTATTTAATAAGTTATGGGACTTTGCTTAATGATTCTGTCTGATTCCAGGACAAGATATACACAAAAGAGCCATTGCACAATGCCAAAGAAGCACAAAGCTAAACTGCATAGTGCCAATTGAGCACAAGGTCAAAGAAACCAACTAATCCTGGTGGGATTGAAGTAATTTTGAGCCTAGACAAAGAGGACTTGAATGTATTTGGGTTTCGAGGTTGTGGCTGTTTAACATGTGTTAAAGGTAGGTCTTCCTTGTTCCACATTCTACCAAGTATCTCAATCTTGGCTCCTATAATCTGGTCCCTTTTCTACCTGTCATAGTGTGGTACCTTTCTATACTCCTGGCTATTGACGGGATAAATGCATCATTGCTGAGATCATTTTGATTGGGCCCTGATTCAAGGACCTGTTATAGACTTATTTTTCTTTTTACTTTGAATTTTTACACATAAAACTTTGATAGTCTATATTTTCATCCAGAAATTCTTCTTTTTCATTTGGATTTTTCTGATGTCTTTTTAATTTCTCTTACCAATTGGTACATATACCTCATACCTCAGCCCTGCATCCCTAAGTGATCCTGTATTTTTCAATCACCCTCTTAACAGAGGAATGTAAAAAAAAATATTTAAATTACAAAGTTTAAATTCCTTTTAGAAGAATTTTAGGTAAAGAAAGATGTTACCTCTCTGAATCCAGAAACTGATCTGTTGGAGAAGAAACCATGAAGAAGCCTCGAAACCACAAGCTGCACAAAAGTTAACTTTGGGTGTAGTTGATTGAACATTTATTTGTATGTATACTTTCATGCCAGAAAGGGGACTGCCCCCTAACTGGCTTTCTGTCAATGCATCCAGCAGTTATTGGTTTTGTTCTTCTCCTCATCCTCAAATTATTGTAATCTTTAAGTTGATTATGTTTTCATGATCCTTTTTTGGGAAACCTTTCCCAATAAGAATCAAATGGGAGTATGTAAAAATGGACTTGAATCCAGGACTTCAATCCCCAGAAGTCCTTGGTCCACTTCCCCAGAATGCTTTGTAATATCACTGAACTCTCACCTGGGCCAAGATCGAGAAGGGGTATTTAACCTGATTGGAAAGGCTTTTGCGGGTCTTTCCTGTTTCCACTTGCAAGAAGATGTGGCTCTTTTCATAATGTAGGTGAGGTTGTCTAGGCCTCTGGGCCTAGACATGTGCTTTCTTATCCTGGATTTTCTTTAATCCTTAATCTTCAATAAACCTCTAAAAATATAATACTCCTTGCAGAGAGAAACTAATCTCTACCTGCCTCAGCTTCCCCAAAATTTTAATCTTTACAACTAGAAAAAAAGTTATTCTCATCCATCCATTCCTCTATTAGAAGTCATCACATTTTTGTGGTAGCTGCCCCTACCCCTATTTAACTAATGGTTTTGAGGCCTATTAGTTACAATCAGCCTGTTTTGGTCTCCTTGCTGAGAAGGTTTACTGGTTTGTGTCTGCTGTGCATGCTAAAGCATATTAGAGCCATAGTCAAGGGCAAGGTTATTGGTAGACATCAAAGGAAGAAAGCAGCCCAACTAATATTCCCTGAATTCCATGTATTCCTCAAGAACAGGGATATGTTTCATAATAAATATAGAGGGTTGTCCTTTGCAAGAAGCAAATTAATCAAAATATCAGAGGAAGGAAAGAGATGAAACCATGATTGTCAATAACTAGAAAGGATGTCAAAAGTTTCAAAGTTTAGCCAACATAAACTTTTGTTAAGTTTGTAAAGGAAGAAAATAATTTTTATTCTTTGTAAAAGAAGAAAATGTTAAATGAATCCACCTTGGAAAATTGGATAATTGTTTAATTATTTAAATATAACAAATACCAGAGAATCTTAATTGTGTTATATTGATTTATTTACATGATTAAAAGAGACAATATAATAAGCAGTAATATTTTATACAATTTAGTATAGATTTGGAAGAATCTTAATATCAGTAGGTACCTTAGAAGAAACAGAATTATATTAAACATATTACCACACACTAGATTTTTTAAAAATGTGTTTTCTTAAAATTCAAAAATTTTCCCCAAAATATTTTACATCTTAATTTTTTCCACTGGGCAATTTAGCAGAAAAACACCTATTAATCAATGAGTTTTCTTTAAACAGAGGAAAAAAAATGTTGAGACATAGTTGGAAAGAATTGTATGCATCTTTGTCAAGATTTTAACAGTTATGACATTTTTACAAATAATTTTAACTGGAATAATTAAATAAATAAATAATGTATGCCACTTCAGTGGCTGTTTTCCTCTATTTTGACATAAAGTTTTTATTCACATTTTCTGTACATGCATTCTTTATTCTCATTTTATACATTGATGATGTTTTATGACAATTTTAAAAGTATATATGTAATTTTTGTTTTCATTTTTTATGTGTCCCACTCACATTGTCCAACTTATAGTGCAAGTCCTGAGAAAACAAAGCTGTTTATAGAGACATCTTTGGATGTACTGATCCCAGATTAATATACAATAAATTTCTATTAAGTTTTTTTGGATGTTAATGATAGAATATTTTCTATCATATTGAAAATAAGAGTTTTGTTTTTCTTCTGAGATCATCTTTATATATTCAAATTTTATTGAGTTTATTTGAATTCACTTAATGTAACTTTATTTTACTGATGTGGTCATAATTTTGCACAGGTTGTTAAAATTAAATCATTAAAAGCTGCTATCATATACATCAGAGTATACAGCAAAATAAAGAAGTTTTCTGTAAATAATTTGTGAAAATAAATAGCATATTGGATAACATGTTGGATTTGGAATATACTATGTTAAAAATTGATATTTTCCTCTTTCTATTTGAAACAGTCAAATCACTAAAATTTCCAAATCTTAGAAAATCAGTTTTCCATATCTGTACAATGAGGGATAATAACACCTACAGTAACTTCTTTTAAGGACTGTTCTACAAATCAAATGAGATAATGTACAGTAAAGCATTTTAAAAACATTAAATAAATGTCAGCTATAATAATTTGTAAACTTTGAAATATAGTGTGAATCTGTTGCATTCATACCCCAAAGAGATAATAAGGGGAAAAAAAGATGTACAAAAATATTCATAGCCTCACTCTTTGTGGTGGCAAAAATTTGGAAAATAAGTGGATTTCCATTGATTGGGGAATGGCTCAATAAATCGTGGTATATGTTGGCGATGGAATATTATTATGCTGAAAGGAATAAAGAAATGGAGGAATTCCATGTGAACTGGAATGACCTCCAGGAACTGATGCAGAGTGAAAGGAGAAGAACCAGGAAAACATTGTACATACATTATGGCACAATCCAATGTAATGGGCTTTTCTTCAGTAGCAATGCAATGACCCAGGACAATCCAGAGGAACATAGGAGAAAGAATGCTATCCATATCCAGAGAAAGAACTGTGAAACCAGAAATTCATTAGAAAAATATTTTATCAACCGCATAGTGCAATAGGGATGTGATTAGAGTTTTTATGTTAAAGAATCACTCTAATGCAAATATGAATAACATGGAAATAGATTTTTAATGACGATACTTGCATAACCCAGTGGAACTGCGTGTCGGCTTTGGAAGGGAGAAGAGAATAATGCTGGGGGGCAAGGTTGTGAATCATGTAACCATGGAAAAATATTTAAATAAAAATTAAAAAAAAGAAATATAGTGTGAATATGCTTGGTTATTATTATTTTATTTTCATGATTCAATATTCCCCTGCCCCCTCCTTAATACAAGATAAACAATTATAATAACAACAAATTAGTCAATCAAGAAGCATTTATTAATTGGAAGATAAAGGACAAAGGTTAAAATTATTCCTACCAGCAATGAACTTTCATATTATCAGGGGAGACAACAAATACTTATATGGAAATATGTAGAAGGCATACATCAGGAATCTATATAAATGAATTCTAAGTAGTTAAGTCTAATATATTCTTGACAGATGGCAACGGTTTTTGAGATAAAAAAGTTTTCATGCAGAAGGTGCTGCTTTTGCTACATCTTATTGTAAGAGGGTTGGTCTCATAATTAAGCTGGACTTCAAGACCAAAAACTCAGAGCACTGGGAGAGATCTTCCTATATACCCCAAAGAATATCACAACATATATTCCAAGTTAAAAATAATCCAGGACCATATTAAAAATAGAGCAGAATGTTCTTCTCTTTGATAGAGGAAGTAATTTGACAATGACTTAGAACTCACTTGATAGACAAAGGGGAAATGGGGAAGCCTAGACTAGTGAGGATCAAAGAGTCCCATTTCACGAGATTACAGAATATGAAAGAAAAAAAAGGCTAGAAATATAAATTGAGACTATGTTGTGAATTGTTTTAAAAGTTAAACAAAGGAGTTTTATATTTTATCCCAGAGGAATTGGTACATCACTTGAATATATGGGGTATTAATATGTGAGCTCACAGGGGAAAAATATCACTGGCAGAAGTGAGGAGAATGGACAGAATGAAGGACTTGAGACAACAAAGAGTGTGTTATGCTACTTTAGGATACAGTGGACAAGAGCTCGAATTAAGTTTACAAATGGCTATTCAAAATGTATTATTTGATTTAGAATCTCCTTATATCTTTAAACACTCCTTAATTCCTTATGAATAAATTAATAACTTCTGGGTTGCCTTACATTGAATTTAAATAATCTAATAAGTTTATTTTTAACATTTCTTCATGCAGTTTAAATTACAATAAAATGTGAAAGTTCTATTATATATTCCATGTAATAAAAAGGAGTCCTGTGTTTCACTAGCTCAAAAGGTTTTCCAATCAGTTATATTTTATTTTTTAAAAGAAACTGTTCTATGATAGTATAGGAAGTGTAAGAAAATACAGAGAAATGTATGAAAATATCACATCAATGACATTCTTCAAAATATTTCCCCTGATTCCAGTTTTTTCTACTATTTGAAACAAAGAAAAAATAAAGCATACAGAGCTTGTATTTTACTGAGGGAAAGTGTTATTTTATATTTTTATTCTATTTGCAGATTGAATTCTTCTTGGTCATATGTACTTAGAATATGTACTATATTTATTAACTGTCAAAGGTTATTTTTATTTGTGTCCAATAAACTAAAACAATTTATATTTATAGAGGCAACTTTAAGGTTTTAGGTACTGTCACATATATGGCAGAAATAAAGCATTGATTTCAGAGATAGAGGATTTCAATTTGAGTCCCAAGCCAAACACTAACTATACTTCAGCCAATCAATTGAAAATTAAATGTATTTATATGCTTAATTTTGTTCTAGGTGCTCTGCTCAACATTGGGTATATAAAAAGAGACAAAAGATAGTGTCTGTTTTCAGGGAGCTAACAATCTAATGGGAAAAGCAAAATGCAAAAAGACATGTACAAACAAGCTATTTATATGATAAATAGGAAACAATTAACAGAGAGGAGGTACTTGAATCAAAGATTTAAAGAAGGCTTACTATTGAATATGGGATTTTAATTGGGTCTTGAAGAAAACCCAGGAACTCAATGGACAAAGATTAGGAGGGAAAACTTTCTAGATAGTACTCTAGGTAACAGACAGAGAAAATGTTTGTAGTCCAGTAATACACACAGACACACATACACTTGTGTGTGCATATTTATATATGTGTATATATCTATGTATATATGTATTTGCATGTTTGTTATTTTATATGATTTATGTATTATATGATAATTATATTTTGCACATTATATATGATTCTATATGTGATTCTATTTTTTTTTCTATGAGGACCAGGAAGAAGCTAGGTAAACTGGATTGAAGACAAATGGCAGAGAGTGAAATATGGAAATCTTGGAAGGGGTAGGATTAAATAGGTTATTAAGGTTATGAAAGACAAAGAAAGGATTTTGAATTTTGTTCTTAAAGATTAAAGTTTATGGAATTTATTAAAGGGAGGACATTGAAATGGTCAGAACTGTTCTTTAGGAAAATCACTTTTATGGATGAATGCAGGATAGATTGTGAAAGAGACCTCAAGTAGGCAAAGCAACCTGCAGATTCTTACAATGGAGAGATGACAAGGGTCTACCATAGAGTACTAAGCTATATCAGATGAGAGAACATATTTCTGAAAGATGATGTAAAGATAAAATTGACAAACAACATGTTGGATGTGGGGATAAAGAAACTGAGGAGTGAAGAATAACATCTAGGTTGGAAGTTTGAGGGACTAGAATGACAAAGTGGAGAATATTATGGTTCTCTATAGTTACAGGGAAGGTAGAAGATGGGAGTTTAGAAGGAAAGGTTATCATAATGAATTCAGTTTTAGACATATTGAAATTAGGATATCTATTGCACTTTGAATTTGAAGTGTTTATAAAGCATCAAAGACTTAAAAGATTAATGTTTTTTCATGTATCTTATACATATATTATACATATGTAATGCATAAGTATGTACTATATAGGTATACATGAATAATTTATACATGTTTAATACTACTTATATAGTGCTTAGTATACTTTATATAGCATCTGACTTGTAGAGGTACTATCAAAATGTATATTCCCTTTTACTTCCCCAACCCAAGGCTACTGAAAACTGTGAGATCAGAATTCATATGAGTAGTTAGGCAGGATAGACAAATTTGAGAAAAATCAGTGTAACAATGGTAATTAAATTCATGAGAGCAAATTAGATCACAAAGTGAAAAGGCATAGAGAAAGAATAGTGCACAGAACAGAAACCCATGGGGCAGTAGTAGTTAGAAGACACAACTTGTATGATGATCTAGCAAAGAAAACTAAGGGGAAATTTGATGGGTAGGAATAGACCCAGGAAAGAGTGGTGTCCTAAAACATAGAGAAAGAAATGTAAGGAGAAAACAAATTATCAATAGTTTCAAAGACTACAGAGGGTTGAAGATTGAAGACTGAGAAAAAGTCATTATATTTGGTAATTAAGAAATATGGCTTTGTTTAATGTAGTTCCTGTTAAAAGGTGATATAGAAAGTTAGATTCTAAAAGGTTATGACATGAATGAGAAGAGAGAAAATGGCATCATTAGAATATCTTTTTAAGGAGTTTAGACACAAAGGACAGGAAGTATATGATGATAAAAGCATGAGTGACAGAGGTTGCCATCTTTTGGAGGATTTTGTCTATAATTTTCTGGGTACGATTCCCCAAGTGTGATTCTCTCCCCTGATGCACATTGTATTACACCCTCACCTTAGCAGATCATTTAATATATAGTGGTTGATAAAATTATTTGATTAAATATGGTTAGATTTCTTCTAAATCCCTTTTAACTTACTTATGGGTCTTTAGATGACAGTATGATACTAGCCCCATATTTTAAGACTATCCATATTACTTTGACTAACCAGAGGGCTTCCCCTCTGTCCAGGATACTACTTCCACCTTCATTCAAAGAATATTAAAATTCAGAGATATTGAAAAATTTCCCCACAAAGTACAAAACAAGAATACAGTATAGACAGGTCTACAACTCATTTTTCAGAGCAGTACTCCCTGCACTGCCATACTGGGCCATATCTTTTCTTAGCTGAGATATTCCTTGTCTCTATTGTTTGCTTGTTTGTTTTAAATTTCTGATATATATATATATATATAGATAGATAGATAGATAGATAGATAGATAGATAGATAGATAGATAGATAGATAGATAGATAGATATAGATATCTATATATATATCTATATGTCCCTCAACAGATATATATGATATTTATATATATATGTATATATATATATATATGTCCCTCAACAGAATTTCACACATTCTCTTCAAATTTTTAGACCACTGATGATTTATTTCAAGTAAAGATGAGACATAACTTAAGAATTTAAAAGAACTTTTTTTTACTCACTCCCTAACCTCACTATTCTCTCTTCTGCAATAGACTTAGTATTTCATTTCCTAGCATTTCTACTTTTGTTTGAAACTCAGTCCTGATGATGTAGGAGCTGAGAACAGGAAACATCTTCCTTATACAAACAAAATACCAGAAACTCTCCATAGCTATTCTAGAATCAAAATGTCTAGAGCTGAAAGTCACCTCAGGAGTCATCTAACCCATCCCTCTCATTTTTTAAGATGAGGAAACTGAGGCCTAGGAAGGATAAGTTATACCCTCATGATCACACACTCAACAGGATTGAATCCAGGTATTCTGATTCTGGAGCCTATCTTCTTTCTACTGTATACAAAAATAAATATCTTTACTCTCATCAGGGATTATTTACCAAAAACCATTTGGGGGGAGAGGAGCTACATAAAAAGAAAAAATAATAGCTATCCCAGGGGTACCAGTCAACATCCTTTAGTATTTTTCCTCATTCTTTTCACTTTATCTAAGGGTCAAAAGAGTTACCAGGTTTTCTAATATGATCAAAGATATTTCTTGTCACAGATGTCACTGACAACATCTTTTAAACTACTTCTGCTTATTTTTCTTAGTACACAATGAACCAAAAATGGAACTGACGTGGTTTTACTGATGGTTGTAGCAATGGGTGATGGTAGTGGTATGGACAGTAAGTCGCTGACTAAGAATCCCATTGGAATTTGTATTCCCAATGCAAATCAATTACTTAAAATAAATGTGTAAAATGTAACTTTTTTTGACACCTTAGGTGTTATAAAGTCTTCATCACTTATAACTCTTGATTCAAGTTTAATATCATTGCTGGAAATCATGTGAGAGCCAGCACTTTTAACACCAGAGCTATACGCATTTTACAATCTGAAATGTAATAAGCCTGGAACCTGAAATTTATGAGTGTGTACTGGCTGCTGTGAGGGAAATGGGGATATAAGGTGAGGGTCAACAAACACAAGGCTGTTAGCTGCAAATTAGCCCGAGGAACAAACAGCCAATTGTCTTTCTCTTGCTTTTCTATGAGGTTTAACAGCATGCTCACTGCAAAATGTGACTTAATAGCATTTTCTATTAAAAATACACCAAGACCTATCAGTTAGTAATATCTTTACTTAGTCACAAACAGAAAAAAAGCCCAACGAATATAACTTTTGGAAAATGTTATGTTGTTGTTGTCTTGCTTTTTCTTAAACTAATTCTGATTAGTTCTCTTTCATGGACAAGATTGCCTGGTTTTTGTTTTCCTTTTTTAGTTGTTGTTGTTGTTTGCTATCTCCTTAAGAGTAGTCATCCTTTTCTTAATCATGTGGCTCTTTTCCCCAGATATACCACATATATTGAAATACCACAGATGATACCACAGATATAGAAATAATAACTCACATTTACACGGTGCTTTAAGTAATACAAATTTCTTTGTTTGCAACAAACTTGTGAGATAGGTAATGAAAACATTATATATATATATATATATATATATATATATAATTTTGTCAGTGAGAAAACTGAATTTCTAAGATTTTTCCATCACTTGACCATGTTTCAAACATTAGGAATGTCCTCAATAAAAATCAATTCATTTGTCCTATACAAGGTCTTAATGTGGATTTCACTATACCATACTGAGCAGTCAACTTAAATTTTACGAAAGAATAAAAATCATTCAAGTTCTTAGTACCATTATAAGTCTCAGGAACATAATAAAATGGAAACAAACATGACAGTTAATATGCATAATCAAATAGTGTTCCATAAAACCAAAGTTCCAAGCTTTTGCAGAAAGAACTCACTATTTGTCAAAAAAAATAAATAAATAAATTGGGAAAACTTGGAAGCATTATGGCAGAGAGTAGGCATGGAGAAACATCTCAAACCATATATCAAGATAAAGACAAAATAGATGTTTGAAGGGGGACACCATAAAGAAATTAAGGGTGTATGGAAAGGAGACCATTTACTTGTCAGATTTATGGGGAAGAGAGGAATTTATGACCCAAACAGCATATAGAGAACATTAAAAATAATGAAATGTATAATTCTGATTAGATTCAATTTTAAAAGTTGTACAAATAAGCCCAATGCAATCAAGATTAGAAGAGATACAACAAGTTTTGGGTGAAATTATAGCAAATATCTGTGAGAAAAATACTTCTTTCAAATACATAGAGAACTTGGTCAAATTTATAAGAATACAAAACATTCCTCATTGGAAAAATGGTCAAATGATTTATAAATTTTTTTTTTCTCAGAGGAAAAAAATTAAACTATGCATAGACATGAAAGAATGCTCAAAATCACTCTTGATTAGGGAAATGAAAATTTAAAAACCTCATACTTTGCAGATTCCCTAATGTATGAAAAGGAAAATAACTGTTGGAGGTGATGTGGGCAAATTGGAACATTATTATACTTCTGGTGAAATTGTGAACTGATACAATCATTCTGGAAAATAATATGGAATCAGGCTGATCGGCCACAAAACTATGCATATCCTTTGCCCTAGGATCACCACTATTGCATCTTTATCTCAAAGATATCAAAGATAAGGGAAAATGACCTACCTGTGCCAAAAATTATCAACATCTCTTTTTTGTAGTGGCAAAAAAACCTGGAGTGGCTGTTCATCACTTGAGGAATGAATGATCAAGTTTTGGTATATAATTATAATGGAATACTATTCAGAAAAAAACCTGGAAAGGCATTATGAACTGATGTAAAATGAAGTGAGCAGAACCAGGAGAACAATATATACAGAAATGTATATATTAGGAGTAAACCATTATGAACAAAGCCAATCTCTTAGAAAACCACAAGGGACTTATTATGAAAATACCATCTGCAGCCAAAGAAGGAAATGTTGAAGTCTTAGAAGAGATCAAAGCATGCCATCTTCTACTATATTTTCTTCATGAGATTTCTATTATATGTGTGATATGGGTCTTCTATCATGATATGAGCAATATGGAAGTATTCACTACATGGATGTACAGATATAACCTATATAGGACTATTCCCTACCTCAATGAGGAGGTAGATTAATGAGGGAGAAAACATTAATTCTAAAATAAAAAAAAAAAAAACAGTTGTCAGAAATCGTTTCTACATGTAACTGAAAAAAAACAAACAAAAAAAAGGAAACAAAAAGTGTTTGTCCTTAAAGAGCATTTATTCGTAGGGGTAGGTAAGTGGCTCATTAGATAGAGAACCAGACTTAAAAATGAGAGATTCTGAGTTCACATTTGATCTCTGAAATTTCCTATATATGTGACCTTGATTAAGTCATTTAATCCCAATTGCCAAGCCATTACTACCTTTCCGCCTTGGAAGTAATACTTAGTATTGATTTTAAGATGGAATATAAAAGTTTTATATAAAAGAACTTATATTCTAACAAGGGAAAGCAACTATATAGTGAAATTTGGCTGCAGAGTCAATGAAATGTATTTAAAATGATAAATAATTTAATTAACCTGGAGTATAGAGGGGATATAAGAGAAATATACCAATACATCATGGGGCCATTTTCATTGATAAAAGTACACTATTTCTAATTTGGAAATACTTGAGTGAGACAACAACTTTGATGTCTGTCAGCAGGTGGGGTTTTAGGCCTATCAGATCAGGTCCCCTTAAGGCTTTCTCCATTGATGATTATGAAGAGGCCAGGCTAAAAGAAGGCTAGTGGTCTGGTCTAAAAAACAAACAAACAAACAAACAAACTGCTATTCACAGGGCTTTTCAGCACTGGGTCTCTTGGTCATCTCCAATACTGTGATAATAGGCTGTATTTTTTTTTAGAAATCAGACCTTCATTTTGTTTCCTGTCTTTCATTCAGAATAAAACACCACATTACTTGTCACAAGTTGGTTTCCTTGAAGTAAAGATGATTGTTCAGGGGTAGATTTTGGGTACAGGTCTTCTATATGTTTTCTCCTACAATCCTTTATGACTTCTTTATATAGTAGGTTATACTATAAAAAGAACATAAGTGCCATTCTTGACACTGCATAGCAAGGACTTTAGGAGGTGAGATTCACCTATAGAGAAGGCAGCAAAAGGCACTAGGCCATTTTATTTGCATAAAATAGAATAAGGGTAGATTTTATATGATTAACATAAAACTATGACCAACTTTTTAAGGACCAATATCAGAAATGCTTACTAAGCAGTTAAATTAGTAAGTAAAACAAAGTTTGATACAGACATATGTATAATTTTCATTGCTATACATGGAATAGATTATATCTCATAGAGAATGGAATGATGAAAATGGATGGAGAAAAGGTGAAAAAAAGTAATTATTTTCTTCCTTTTTCTCCAAAGTAAAAATGATCATTTGTATAAAAAGTTCAGAACCAAACCAAATAATATGTATCTGATCAACAACTTATTAAGGAAATAATAATAAAATATCTACTTTATCTTGCTGAATTTAAATTATCAGTCCCAAATGAGCTACATCATGGAATATGGAAAGAAATAGCATATGTGATTCATGAATCACTATTAATAGTGTTTGAAACATGATAAGTCAATAAGAGTCAATACATATTTATTACATATCTATAATTTGTCAAACACTGACCCTAGCACTAAAACTATTCAAGTGAAAAAAAGATGATACCTACCTTCAACGACCTGGCAAACTAATGAGGAAAAATAACACACCAAAGGACACTCAAGAGTATGGAGGGAGAATTAAGATATTTGACATGGGGCATGGTTGAGAAATTAGAGATATACCAGAAAAAATGTAGCCATATGAGAAATGAGGGGATATTCTGAGTAGCACTCCCTCCTTAATGTTTCAAGTCACTTCTCTTTGGAGTTCAAGTCTCCTCTCTTCAATCATAGGTGAAGAGAATAGTTATGAAGTACAAAGGCAAGGCTGAAGAGATTTTTCAAGGTGATGGAATTTTCCCAATATAACTCTATTGGATGTATTATGGAAATTTTCAGGAATATTCTAATGGCAAGTGACCAGGCAAGAAATGACAATAAAATATATCTATTTTATCTAGTTTTATCTAAGTATTGAATGACAGAAACTTAACTTAGTGTCTTTAAATGTAGTACATTGTCTTCAAATTATAGATTTGTGTAATAGCCATTGATTTTTAGCAAAACAATAGACTGCATGTTAACAAAATGATTACTGACATGAAGAAAAGGATGCAGTGATCACAAAATGCAAAGAGAAAGCATGGCTCATTAGGAACAGGTCATTTCTCCTTTTGACTCAGGTTCTAGGATTGTATAGTAGGGCAATGCAATACATATATTAAAGACAGCAAAGTGAACCCCAATTTTTTAATGCCATACATATGCTTATCTTTTGGGAAATATGGAAATATATGGGCTATACAATAGGGAAATTAGACAGATTCAGACCTGATCTATTCATCAAGATCCCTTCATACCCTGAAATTCTCTGGCCCCATACATCCCATTATAAATATACAATAGCCATATTTCTATGTGATCACTTAGTTGAAGATCTTGATAAAAAATAAACTACTCACCAAACTAAATTTGCTTGAATTCTTAACTGAGAATAATTAAAAAATCATCTGTGTAGAAGCAGCTTCCCTTAAGTCAGAGAAGCATGGAGTAAAGTAACAATGTCCTTACTGCTAAACTATTATTCTTTTTTGTCCCCAGAAAAATTATTCCTGAATGGTTATGACAGGTCAAACTGATTAGCCACGGCCCGCCTTCAGGGCAGAGTAATTGGCAGAGACCCAGAAGAAAGGTATTGATTGCTCTCTTTGCTCTTCATTTGCTCACCTGAAGGCTATGGTCAGAATCACTCAAGAACCATTCAGTCACTGAACACATATACTCAGGAAAACGTTAATATTCTCATATCCTTTCCATCTTTCTCACTGTTTGGATTAGTTGGGAAGGAAAATGGCAAATAGGTCCCAGCATCTTAAAGCAGCTTTTAATCAAAATGCCAAGAAATTTTAACCTGCTCACATGAGGTCAGACACAAGCCTCGGAATTTTCATTAAAATAGCATTTTACCACAGTATTAAAGTGTGCAGAAGACACTGGCTGATAAACTGCTATATTATATTCCAGTTGCCTGTTAAAGTGTGTTCAGTAGTTTTGCATTTTGTATAAGAATTGTTTCATATTCAAATTAACACTCACTGGAAAGTTGAGACACACTCTGCTGCTTTTATTACCTGTGAATTTAGAAATGGGAGACTCATTGTTTCTTCTTGTGGTTGCTGTAAAAAAGCAAGCACAAAAACAAAAGAAATACTATAGTGTCTGAATAGATTGTGATACTTGTTGTCAGAGTAAAAATTAGGCCAGAGAATGTTCCGTTACCTTTGTAGTGTATTTAAACTTACCTTCATCTAATCCACTTGTAGCAAGTAATATCAGAAATGTGAGTATCATGTATTTTATATATAACATGCTATAACAAAATATATTACATATTATATATATAATTACATCCAGTAATGCAGGTTATAATCATCTATGCCTTAATATAGTGTGTGACTCTACTCTGTGTTCTCTCATCAATGAGTCAAGTATTTATTGAACACCTACTCTGTCCTAGACACTGTTCTAAACCCTCAGGATAGAGAAAATTAAAAGATAATCTTTACTCTCAAGAAAATTGTTATTCAATAAGAGAAACAATATGCAAATTAATTGTGAACAAATAATATATACAGCTAAACAAATTAGAGAAAATCTTCCTGGGAAGGCATTAAAATTAAGAGGACATTGATTTAATTATGTTAAGTTCACAAATACTGAAGATCTCAGGGAAGTGATGTCCAAAGTATGGACTCATTCTAAATGTTGAGGGGAAACATTTTTGTTTGTGTCACTGCTAGGTTTTTAAAGTAAATACTTATTTCTGAAATCTAATTGATGATAAATGGATTTTTAATTAGTGACAGCTAATAATAAGGTGGTAAATTACACAGAAGAAGGCTTTATTTTGCATTGACTTGCATATTCCTAGAGTAAAAAGGGATATCTTAATTACTTAGCATAAAGGCATGGTCTCAATACTTATCTTTTTAAACTCTCTGTAGTCTTTGATTCCAGATTAACTTTTTATCTAGATTTTATGGCTCTTTTCTCCCCTAATTGTTCTCTCAATCTGACTGCTGGTTGTCAATCTCTTTTCTTGGATCTTCCTCCAAGGAATCCTCACTAAGTCTGAGTTTCCCATAATGGTCTATTTTGACCTTCACTTTTTCTTCTGTATTATCTCTTTTGGTGACCATGCAGTTTTTTTTTAAACTCTCATTTTTCTATATATGATGATCACATCAATACATACCCTACTTTATTCTCTCTTTCAATATTAAATCTGACATTACCAATTCCCTTTTGGGCACCTCAAATTCTTCCATCCTGTTAACTCCTCAAACTAATGATTTACAAAACAGAACTCACTATTTTTTGCCTCAGGGAACTGTCATCCTTATTTATCCAGGCTTGTATTCTTGATGTCAAATTCTACTATTCAGTTTCATTCAAATCTCATAATTAATATGTTGTCAAATCTTGTCATATTAACTACATAATATATTTTTGATGAGAAACTCTTTTTTTCACTCACTGTCATCATTAATGGTGTGGACCTTCATTTCCTTGCACCTGCACTACTGCAAGAGCTATCCAGTTGGACTCCCTGTCTCAAGTCTCTTCCACTTCCAATGCATAATCTTCTCAGTCATGTCTCTCTGACTCTCTTGCTCTCATACTTTAAAATTTTTTATAGATGCATTTTTTACATTGCAAATATTTACAGATAGCTCCCACTTTTTGAGAAGTCTATTTTAAGAAAAGAATTAAATAAAACTAAAACAGCAAGCTTCTCTGAAAGTCAATGTAATATTTCACATCTATAATAACCCTTCCTCAGCTCCCAATAATTTTTCAAATAAAGTGAAATATGTTTTCCCTCTCTTCTCCTAAGATCTATTAAAGAGGAAAAAGGCAAGAAAGCTTTTTTGTAAAAATAGTCAAGTAAAACCCATTCCTTCAATGGTTGTATGCAAAAATATATTTGGTCTCATTTAAAGCATATTTAATGCTTTAATGGAAATGTTCATGGAAAGCATATTTAATCATTGATCCTCTGATATCAAGACTTATCATTGCATTTATTGTAATTATTAAAGATTTCAAAATAATTTATTTGTAGAATATTATTTTTGTCATATAAATCATTATATAGCTCATTTTATTCTTCATCAACTTATAGAAATATTATGATATTCATTTTTAAAAATATTGACATTATATTATGAATTATTCTTCTGGCTCTACTTCACTCTGCATTAGTTGTTATAATCTTAACATGACTTTTTGGAATTCTTTATGTTCACATTTCTTACAACCAAATAGTAATCCATCACTTTCATAGGCCACAACTTATTCAACTATTCTTCAAATTAAAAAAAAATCACCTCAGTTTTGAGTTTTTACCAATGCAATATTACTGCTGTGAATGTATATTATAGTAACTAAAATGCATTTTCATCTTTTTAATTATTTTTTATGTATGGTTCTAACATCAAATAGCCAGGTTAATGAATATTCACTCAATAGTAACTTGTGGGTCTATAATTCCAAATGCCTTTCGAGAATGTTTGTATCCTTTGACAGACAAACCAAAAATGGATTAATGTACTAGTTTACCAAAATGCCTTCCCCAAATTTAATTTTGTTGTCATCATTTCCACTCAAATGTATGTATGTATGTATGTATGCAAGATGGATACTGAGAACTACTATAATTTCCATTTCCAAAATTATTAGTTATTTGTAGAAATTTAATTATATATTTATATAACATATAATTATAAATAATCTGGTTTTTCTCATTTGAAAACTGCTTGCTCATATCCCTTAGACAATCGATCAATTCAAGAGTGGATCTAATTATGAATTTAAATCACTTCTTTATCTATTTTGTAGATAATCTCTTTTCAGAGAAACTTGCTGCAATGTTTTCTTTCGAGCTGTTTACTTTTTTAACTTAGTTTTGTTGGATTTGTGCATAAACTTCTTAAATTTTTTATAATCAAAATGATCTTTTGTGTTCTGTTATCTTCTTTATCATTTTGTTGTAAGCTTTTCTCCTATCCATAGATCTGATAGGTATTTTTCAATGTTTACTCAACTTACCTATGATGTGATCTGTTATTGATTTTCAAACCATTTGGCATCTGTCTTTTTATAATATGTAAAGTGTTTGTCTGAAACAAATTTCATGCACACTATGATGTAATTTAAATAGTTTGTTCCCAGAATGAGACCTTTTTTAAATCATTATACATATATGTAATGCAGATAAACTATAATCCTTTGAGAGAAATAGTAGTTCTATTATCAACACTTCTATTTAATTTAGTATAAGAAATTCTGAATTTAGCAATATGACAAGATAAAAGTGATTGGGGAAAAAGTTAAAGGTGAATAAGAAATTATCACTTCTTTGCACAAGACACAATGATGTATTTTTAAAAAAACAACAATCAACTAAGTCAGTTAGAATAATTAATTATATCAGCAAAATTTAAGAATAGACATTAAATTCATATAAATCATCAATATTACTACATAATAACAATAAAACCAGTAAAAGAAAAGATAAATCATATTTTAAATTACATGGGAGTGTTCAAAATACATGGAAGTTACCTTCCAAGAACTCCATAATAATGATAATATTAATACAACTTCAAGCAAAGGATTACAAAAATCAGGTCAGAAAATTAATTGGAACAAATGAATTGTTTGAAGTAGAGAAAGTCAATCTAAATACAACTATAATACTATCAAAATAATTTATTAAATTTCATAATAATCAAATTATCAAAGGATTACTTTATCAATCTAGAAAATAATAATTAATTTCATGCTGAGAAAATATGAAGAATCTCAAATGAAATAATAAAAATGAATTTGAACAAAGTAGGTCTAGTAATCCCAGATCTCAAACTAAACTACAAATCAGTGATTATTAAAATAATTTTGTTAGTAATTAAAAGATAGTAAGATTAATTAGTGGAACAGATTATATACACAACATATAGAAGAAAATATATCAAATAATCTACTATTCAATGAACACAATGGCCTCATGTCCTCAAAAATATAACTCAGTATTTGACAAAACTGCTTGGAAAATTAGAAAGAAATATGGATGAAAGTTTACTTATATCAATACCTCATACCCTAAATATGATTTTCCTTTGGTTAGGCCAAATATTCTTGTATCCTTGCTCCTAAACTCAATAAAGTCTCGTAGCTCACTATTACCTATACTATAAAATATGTAGTATCCAAAATGTCTTAATTTAGTTTTAACTTTTACTAAGGCTAGGACTTTTGGTGTATGCAGTATAAATTTCACTATTAAGCTCTAAAATTCCTTAACATAAATACCTCCTATCTTTCTGGTCTTCTTAAATGTTATTGGCCTACTTGTTCTTCAACAAAGGACATTCTATCTTCATACTCCACAAATTAATTCTGCATGTTCAACCAAATAATAATTCTTTCCTTCTTCATTCCTTATTTGGGGTTACTTGGCCTCTTTCAATCTCACCTCAACCCCATCTACATGATGTCTTTCTGAGGCCTTTATTCACTATCTCCATTTGCTTTTCTCTTCCCTCTGAATTTATCTTCAATTTCCTCTGTATATAATATTCTATGTATAAATTTATTGGAGATTGTCTCTTTATTAAAACATGAACTCCTTGATGTCAAACATAACAAGATACATAAGGTAAGAGCTAAACAATATCCTTTAGGGGTAAATACAGTTAAAAAGTACTTAGAATGCAGATTCTAAATGTTTAGAGGAGAGGATAATTGTATTTAGAGACATTGAGGACATTTTCACTGAAGTGAAAATTGATTTGATGCTGGAAAAATGAATGCCTATGATGATCAAAATAATACTGTGAATCCATGAAATCAAGATATAAATTTGACAATATATAAATTAAAAATTATAAATGTAACATGGGCCATGGGACTACTCTTATAACTGTCATGTAGATAAGCAAGTTGGATTTTGACATTCTAAGGAATATAAAGTTTAGCCTTGATTGCTTCGAAGTGCTTTCTTTCCATTAAGTATTCCATTGATATAATTTAGATAGCTCAACCTTTTTAGCTTTTTGAAATGATTCTGTACTAAGGTTGTGTAAGAAGAACTAATACAAAACTTCTCCATAGATATGAGGCATACTCCCAGAAATATGTAAACATGCAGAGAAAATTGGACTGAAGCATAGAGATCATATGTGATTTGAAAGTTTAATTCAAAACCCTGGTTTTACAGAAGTTACTTCCTACTCTTCAGTCATAAAATTTTCATTTGGAATGACATACTTTTCTGGTAGGCTGCTTTTTATAGTCTTGAAACTGCCTTTTTTCAAGATTTCTAGTTTTGACTTCACCATATTGATCATCTAAATGTAGATGCTTTTATTAGGCACTGTCATTCCTGAAATATTTTGAATGCTTCACAGTCCCTCAAGGTTTTAGCAGATCAATGTTGTGGAGAAAGGAGAGTTAGAAGTTCCCCAAATCCCATGCCAATTTTCTCCTACATGTTTGTTTAGAGTAGCTCCACAATTAGCTTGATGTGCCATAGAATACTAGATTCTGAGCTAGTTTGATGTGTGCTAACTCCACAGGGTATGACTGAGTGTTTTCAACTAATTTCAATGCACTACTTCTGTTGTACTCATTTACCTCATTTTATTCAATTGTTTTCATTCCTCCTAATTAATTAAAGGATTTTTTTTCATTTAATTTCAAAAAGTGTAATTTTCATTTAACAGTGTTGATTGACTGGTTGATGCATTGGAACCATTTTCAATTTATAAAGTTGTGGTGGCATCTTGTTAATTACTTTATGTATGTTTAGGTGAATGGTTTGTTCAATTAATCCTCTACCCCTACACCCTATGAAGAAACTATGTATTCTTGATTTTTTATCTAATCAAAATCTCTAAGGAAATAATTTAAACATATGTTAAGAATACCTTTGATGAAGGACTGAGAAAGGAAGAGGAAGGTCTTTGATGATTGTGTTCAATGGCAGAACACATCTTCACAATCTTACTATTGAGTGAATGAATCAATGAATAAAGAAAAGAATGAAATCCTAATATAAATTCTTAGCACTTAATATGGTTCAGGAAATATGATAAATGCCTGTAACATCTTACGGTGATATTCTGTTTTAAAGATACTATATCCTTATTTTCAATATGCTATTATAGACAAATTGAGAGATGAGAAATAGATAGATCGATAGATAGATAGATAGATAGATAGATAGATAGATAGATAGATAGATAGATAGATAGATAGAAGAATGCCTAATTTCCAAGCTATGGAATGCAGTTGGATAGGTAGGGAAGCTATATAATTTTTTTTTCTTTTAGTACATATATCTTATAAATTTCAAAAGTGTAATGATGTACAACCAGAATTGAGTAGGAAGAAGAGAATGGGTTGGATTGCATTTGGGAAACTTTCCAGTGATATTAGAAGCCCTAAGGTTTTTCTTTGAACTTCACTCATCTTTTAACACCAATATTCTTCTGAGGATGTTATATAGCTTCAAGTCACAAAATATCAGAGATTCTGAAGAATAATAGTTTAATGACATTCAATGGGCAATGGAGAGCTGCATAGTATGTGTGAACAAATTGCAGCATATTGCCAACTAAAGAACTATTCACCAAAAAAAGGTGAATTTAAAAGATATCACTATGCTGGATTGCCATAAAGCAAAAACAAGAGATGTTCTATATCAGTATTGGTGAAGGTATTCAAGGTCATGTGCCCAGACTGCAATTTCAAGCTACATGTGACTCCATGAATTAGTCCAGAGAGCAGAGGGAGGAAATGATTGCTTTGGGGGGCTGAACAGAGGGACAGGATATGCAACAATGTTCTTAGACCCTAGGAAGAGGGGAAATGAAGCAGCTCCCTGAGTACCAGCTCTGAATATGTGCCAATATTTTGCCAATGATGTACTATGTTCTGTATAACTAGTAAATGAAAAACAAATAATCTAGAATAATACCCTCTGAAAGTTGGGTAGATTCCCTTAGGAAATATTTATGTTCATGTAGACAAGATTATTTTTTTCATGATCATTGTGTGGAAGGTATGATTTGACCCATTGGAGAAAATAGATAAATCTATTGGGTATGTCCTAAAAAGTTACATTCAAAATAGTTACACAAATACTTATGGTAGCAACAGCTTTCTACAATAATGGTATATTTAGAAAACTTTTCAGAGTAACTCTGATCTTGAATTTTTTGTTAATTAAAGGTAGGGAATTTGGGTATGAAGTTAATTTTATACTAATGGCCTTATAATATAGTCTTTGAAGAGGGAGTGGAATTCACTAAAGGATTCCTACTTTTACTTTCATAATTGATAGAAGAAGTAGGTACTCTTGGGGAGCAGCTAGGTGGTTCATTGTAAAGAAAGACTAAAGATGGGAGGTTCTGGGTTCAAATATGGTCTCAGATATTTCCTAGGCTAGTTACTTAACCCTTATTGCCTAGCTCTAACCACTCTTCTATCCTAGAACCAATAGATGATATTGATTTGAAGACAGAAGGTACGGGTTATAAAAAAGAAATGAGTCCTCCTTCCTCTAGTACAGAACATAAAGTTCTCTGGCTTAGTAATGATCTTTATGAGTTCCTATAGCCAAAAATAATAATAATAATAAACAAAAAAAAATACCTCAAAGCTACTTGTGGAAACATCCCTTTGAACTTATCCAATTTGTTCCTTAGATACAAGATAAAAAGATTAAAATTTGGCCTGTATCTGAAGCTTTTCTAAGTTAATGAGAACTGTCAAAATTAATATTCTGCTGGCATAATGTTATATATATATATATATATATATATATATATATATATATGGGGTTACCTTAATAAAATAAATAGAATTCAAGAGGAAGAACTTAATAGAAATTTAAAATTTAAAAAGTTTATACATTGACAAAAACACTCAGGTATCATTGAAAGGAAAAATTCTTTTTTTGCATACTTACCTTGATTAACAAGGTAAAATTGAGTACAAAAAGAAAGTTAAAGTATTTTATTTAAAGTATATCAAAATACTAATATATTCATGTTGATGTTGATGAATACTGGGGATCAGTAAAGTTACAAAGTAGTCCAGCTTTTAAAAATGCATCATTCATAATGAGATAGAGACAATTCCAATAGGTTCTGGTTAGTAAAAGAAGTTGTTCCCTTGTATATCAGTTCCTCCCTGAGGTAGAAAGACAACATTTTTGGATTACAGGTCTGTGTGTGTGTGTTGGGGGGAGGGTAATGATTTGATTACCTGACAAAGTGAGTGAAAACTTGTCCCAACTGTGATTGATTATCTGGTCTTGGAATAATAGCTCATTGAGTCAGAATAATTTTCAAGGGTATAGTACAGCACGTCGTCAGCTATTTCTCCTTTATAAAATTTTCAGTAGGCACAATGTCAATTGTCCAAATATGATATTCAGACATTTTATATTATATCATGAATAGAAAGAACACTTAATTAAACAGAAGTCAAACTGGTCCTGCCTCTTTCCCCAACTAATTGTGATCTTATGATAATTAAAATAGTGGAAGACTTAAATTGTGGTAGATAAAAGAGTTGGAGCCTTAAATTGTGACAGCAGAAAATATGTTTTCAAGACAGTGTCTTGCTTTTAAATCAAATATAAGGTGGTTGCCAGGGAAAAATTCTCAATTATTAAATATACCCAAGTCAGCTGGGTTTTATAGAAATTTTAATTAATACAAATGAGGAATTAAAGAAAGGGAGAGAGAGAGAAAAAGGAAATAATGAGAAAAAGTTAGGCCAGCCCAGGCCAGCCCTGGCCAACCGAGGCCCAAGCCCTAAGAGAAAGATCAGTCAGTCTTTATCCACTCACCACAAGATTTGTCCAAGTAAGGATTCTAATGTTCAGAGAGACACCAGATCAGCTTTGGCCAGCTGCCATCTCCAGTGAGAGAATCTCTGAGACCCCCTGAGACTGAGCTTTTCCTCTCCTTTTAAAGGGAATTTTCTCCTATGTCACCTCCCCTAGGTTCTCACATCTACCAATCACAGTAGACGTTTTCCAAAGGACAGACCATTCTTAATTCACACCTAAGAAAGCTTGAACTTCTGATTAAGTTCACACCTGAAAAACCTCTGAGTAAACCCCCCCCCCTTTTTTACTCCTTGTAAATTCACAAGTTGCCTGACCTTTATAGGTACTTAGCACCCGTTTGTATTAGATCTAAAAATAGGTACAGCTTAAGAACTTTTGCCTTACTATAAGTATGGGTTTAAGTATTTTTCATTGTTCAGCAAGGAGTTTATTCCCCTAAAGCAGGCTTAAGTAGGGGTGGAGTAGAGGTCTCACATTCCTGATCTAAGTAGCGGTCTCATATTCCTGATCTAAGTTCCTTCATTGTTAAAATAGGGAATGGTCTTAACCAAACCTTATGAAGTAGGGTCTGAGAATTCTTAAGGTTCACAATTTTAGATAAGTTATTCAAATTTAATTTGGCTTCAGTTACTCCACTGGTAAATTGAGAGTCTATATGTTGTCTGGTTTCCCTTCCAGGTTCAAAAATCTTTTATTTCATATGTGAAGAATAAGATAATAAAGAATAAACACTTTAGAAAGAGGGAAGGAAGGAAGGAAGGAAGGAAGGAAGGAAGGAAGGAAGGAAGGAAGGAAGGAAGGAAGGAAGGAAGGAAGGAAGGAAGGAAGGAAGGAAGGAAGGAAGTGTAGAATGTTCTACTATTTCTATTCATTTCACATCACATACACTTGTGGAAGTATTCCTAGGTTTCACTGAAATCCTCATAATTTCTCTCTTTTTTATTTTGAAAGTATTTATTAAATACTTCTTATATTTTCAGCAAATGTTTATTAAGTACTTATTCTATCATGATGGCAAGCACTTATTAATCCCCTACCATGTCAAATCTAGCATGCATTTATTGTGTTAAGTGCTATGCTAAACTCTGGAAATACATGTACAAAGTGATATGTTCTCTACTTTCAAGAAGCTGATGTACTATTAAATTCTCCATAAATATTTTACATTCCAAGTCATCTGAATAGATAATTAGAGTTGCAAAGAAGAAAGATCAGAATTCTTGATCCTTGAACCACCAAATTCTTTCTACCTTTAATTCTTCCTCCTCTTCCTAAAATCATATTACAACACAGGCAGGTCTCAAATGACCATTGTGAATGAGGCTCCTAGTTTCTCAACAAGCCTCATACTTGGAGGTCCATGGACTTGATGTCTTTAAGCAGAAAATCATCATCATCATCATCATCATCATAGTAATAAAAATAATAACTCACCTTCCTACAAGAAAGCATCAAGGTCGCTGAAGTGATCCACACATATTATCTCATTTAATTCTCACAACAGCCTATAGAAGTAAAGGAATCTGTTTATCCCCATTTTGTAGATAAAGAAATTGAGGTCTGAAGAGGTTAAAACACATGCCCAGAGTTAAATCATTCAAATATGTCTGAGGCAGAATTTAGACTTAGATCTTCCTGCCTCTAAATCTAGGGTCCTCCATTGTATCACCTACATTTATTCAAATAAATCAGTTAGGTTACATTAATTGACATTGTTTGTGCCTTTATGAGTCATAGAATCTTAAAAGTAAAAGGCCATCTAGACTGAGACTTAATTGAGACATGAAACCCTTCTTTCAAATTACCGACAAGCAGTCATCAAGCTTTCATCAGCATTTATTTGAAGATCTCCAATGACTGGAAATTGATAACCCCTTTAGTCAGTACTCTCCTTTTGTGGACAGCCTTAATTATTAGGGACTTTTGCTTTAATTGGATTTGAAATTAACTTCCCCAAGAGGCATCATCCAGGAACCAGATATTTTCATACAAATTAAGTCTTTCATGTTTCCACCTTAACTCTCTGTAAGTCCTATTCACTATTTATGTTTTGATACTGTGGTTAGACATGATGTTCTTCTCTTAGTTCTACTAATTTCACTGTTCCTTATCCCATCAATTCTTTTCAAATTCATTGTTTATTTTTTTTAATTAGCCTGCTCATCCTTTCTTATGGCACTGTAGTATCTTATCACAATCATAAACCACAAGTTGTTTAGCCACTCTTCAGTTGATGGACATTTCTTCAATTTCCAATTTTTGCCCCACAAAAAGAAATGCTATAAATATGTAGTAACACATAGGTTCCTTTTGATTTCCTCTGATCTGCTTGAAAAACAGACCCAACAATGGTCTTGCCTGGTCTAAGACTATACACATTTTTGCAACACTCTGGGAGCAATTCCAAATTGCTCTCCAAAATGGATGAATTCTGTAAAATTGAGATTTGAACTCTGGACTCCATTCCCCAGGAGTCCTTGCCAGCTCCCAGAATGCTTTGTAATCTCACTGAATTCTCAGGTGGGCCAAGATCGAGAAGGAATTTAACCTGATTGCAAAGGCTTTTGTGTCTTTTTTGGACTTCCTTTTTGGAACAGATGAGGCTCTTTCCATAATGTAGGTAAGGTTTTGTCTAGGCCTCTCTGGCCTAGTCACATGTTTATTATTCTGTATTCTCTTTAATCCTTAATCTTCAATAAACCTCTAAAAATATAATGCTCCTTGCAGAGAGAAACTAATTTCTACCTGCCTCAGTCTCCCCTAAATTTTAATATTTACAGTTCACAACTTCCTCACCAATGTATTAGTGTCTCCATTTTTCTACATCCCTTTCAACATTTGCCATTTTTGCCCTTCTCTCATTTTAGCCAATCTGATGAGTGATACCTCAGAGTTGTTTTGTTTTGCATTTCTCTAAGTAGTGATTTAGATCATTTTTTTCATATACCTACATATGACTTTGATTTCTTCATCCCAAAATTGTCTATTAATATCTTTTGCCCTTTATCAATTGGGAAATGACCCAATTTTCTAAATAGAAAAGTCCTTTATATATTTAAAATGTGAAACATTTATCAAAAATGCTATTTTCCCATTTTCTGTTTTCCTTCTAATCTTGTAACATTTATTTTATTTGTACAAAAGTTTCTTTGCTAGTATTTTATTTAAAATTTTGAATCAATATAAAATGGAGTTTGACTTATTGTTTTATTTTTCTATTTTCACTTTCTTGTTTAGGTAATAAAACTAAAGTTAATTCATAGAAATAATTTGATAGGACTCCCTCATCTATTTTTAAAAATTAATTCTGTAGTATTGATAATAATTGTTCTCTAAATGTTGGGTAGAAAATGTATTAGTAAATTGATCTGGTCATAAGGATTTATTTTTGTTTTTAAATGAATAATTAATTTGTTACTGGGAATCAGATTCTCCAAAATGTAGGGTATGCCTACTGAAAAAAAAAAAGCAATATCTTTTGCTTAAATGAATTATGATGTTATTTTTAGGTGTCTCCCTTCCTCCCTTCTCTCACCACAGTAGAGAAGGCATCATTTGACTATATGTATATATATATATATACATTAATATATATTTATAATTATATCTTTCTTTTATGGATCTAACTGTTCTTTCTATGGAAGTATACACATATAAATCATTTTTCGAACAGTGTATCTATTGGTATATATACTGTTTTCTTTAGTCTGCTTGTTTTATTCTTCATAACTTCATGTAGATTTTTCCTTGTTTTAAAATTAATCTGGTCATCATTTCTTATAACTCATAAGCATTCAATCACAATTATATGTCACAGCTTAATTAGTCATTCTCCAATTGATTAACATTTCCTTAATTTTAAGTTCTTTGCCATCACAAAGAGAGTTACTACTATAGATATTTTAGAACATTAAAATTATTTTACTTTTTCCATGGTCAACTTTGTAAGCAGACTTCCTTCAGTCTTCCCTTTAATTTTCCCCAGAAGTCTATTAAATCTTACATTTCTAAATTGATGCAACTTCTGCTATCACTGTTTCCAAGATCCACCCCTATTGTTACCACCACTTATTTTCTGTTTCTGTGACCACCTCAGTGTCACAAACTTCTCCTTACAAACTACTAAATTTTTGTGTGTTGGAAAAACATCTCACTTCAATTTTAGTGTGCTTTTATGATATAGAATTCAATGGGAGGTTTTATTTTAAAGTTATTTGGAGGGCAATGTTGAGAGAGGTAAATTGAAGTGCTTCCTCTACTCTGTCATCTTGACTTCACCCCTCCAATACATATTTTAATACAGTAGGACATAAACAATAAGAAAACATTTTTTTTAATTCTCCTTGTACTCTATACTCACTTGAGTTAAAATTCCTTAAGACATTCTTTCTGTTTCCTTTTGTCCAGGTAGACTAAAATATAGTGACATTAAAATAATAACATTACAATATAGTTAATTTATTGTATTGATTATTACTCAGATGTTTTCTACTATACTTCTCCTAACCAGTTCTTGACCAGAGACACTTGAAGGGAGTCACTTGGAGTGAAGACACTTAGAGTGAAGAGAGACTTGGAGTGAACAGGGATACTTGGAGTTCAAAAGAGACACACTTGGAGTGGAGCCTGCTGGAGTTGAGGCTGATAAAAGAATCTGCTGATTGAAGTGACAACATGGTGAGTAAAAAGGCTAACTTCCTTCCTTGTCCTTTCTGGAGGCATGAGCCTCAAGGAAGGTCCATCATCTTAAGACTCCTTTCTCCTGCCTGGGGCCTTAGAATTTCTACCTGGCTCAGAGGAAGCCAAAGGTGCTCGCTCTCTCTCTCTCTCTCCCTCTCTCTCTCTCTCTCTCTCTCTCTCTGTCTTTCACCTTTTCTCTCTTCCTTAATATCTTCCCTCTATTGTAAAATAAACTACCATGAATTCCATTTCATTTCAGCAATTCACTTTTAGGATCTAGAAATTAAATCCCTGGCAACCAATCTAATATTCAGTCCAACCATAAATTTAACAATCTCCCAGAGAATAATCGTATGTAATACTACTCTATCCACTCCCTTTTTGATCCTTTTACATAAGAAGTAATATTCTAGTAGCACATTTTTCATTTATAAATCCCATATTACCATGGCGGTATGCGTCTTACTTTATACACATACACACAAAACACACACACACATATACATATGTGTATATATAAACATGATAATCTCATCAAAATATCTTTCAGCTGAAAATATAAAAGAAAGTGGATTTGGGAGGAACCATTTACATATGTCTGTCAAACAAGAAACCAAGTAAAGTAAGAAGTATCTTTGAGTCTGAAAGGGCAAAGAAAAATGGCTAAGGATGTACTTGACTATTAGTATCCAAGAGATCTAGGATTCCATGTTTTCTACCAATTCTTTCTGGCTTCCTTTTGGAGTTCATCACCATATAATATAAATCACTAGGAGTTTGTAGAGGACATTATATTTGGCATGTCTTTTCAGAATCTCCATAACATCCTAGAGGCATGTCTCCAAAATATAATGGACATCTTGGATATTAATACTAATTTGACAAATATTTGCTTTAATGTTTCTTCATAGATGGGAATCACTTTTTGCAGATATTTATCTTCCCTTACCTTTTCAGAGCTGTATGTTCTCATGGGGACACCTAAAAATAACATCAGAATTTATTTAAGCAAAAGAAGTTGCTTCTTTCTCAGTAGACATACCCTCCATTTTAAAGAATCTGATTTCTGGTTAGTCCTTTTTTTCTTCCTTCTTTCTCTATGTCATATACATTCTATCTATAAAATCCTATTTATTAAGGTTCCCCTTTGCCTCTGAAATATTTCCTTCCCTCTGAAGAACTTTATTCAAAGAATGTTTCATGTTCCCAGATAGTCTAAGAAATAAGTACACCCCTAGCTTAGCCTTTGATTATTTTCAAGCATATATTAGCCATTACATTATGCATACACTAGTGTTACCTTGGCAATAGCAAATGATTTGAGTGCATAAAGGTTTGACTCTATGATAAGAAATCTTCCAATGGTATCTGCTCTCATTTTTCCCCTGGGTTGCCACATAATAGCTTTTATTACCTCTAGCCACAGACATGACTGAAACTTGAAGAAATAAAATTGTGACACATACAAAGGTTTCTGTTTCTGATTTTAATAGGAAGCAAACCAAAGTTGGGGAGTTCAATTTCTCTAGGATTCCCTTGTACTATAAATTAAAGCAATTCATACTTTAGGTGAGATCTCATGTCAATAAAGGGTCTATACTCCAGAGCAATTAAGTTTCAGTTTATGTGCCTAAATGGTTTAGAGGTCGTTCTTTATTCTCTTTCGCATGGAAACCAAAGAGGACACTATCACTCAAAATCACAGCATAATTCAAAGACAGTTATAATTCAAAAAGCCACTTCTATTGTATACTGTCTATCCTAACCTGACAAAGTATAAATTGCTTCCTGATAAGAAAAGCAGAATCTTTAGTGTAGTTTTATAATTTCAGGTGCAGTCTCTCAAAAATAACCCATCCCATTAGCTATAACAATCACATACAAAGGAGCCTCTATTATTTATAAAAAAAAAACAAAAAACTTTTTGCACTTTTTTTTCTAATAACAGACAGTGAAAATTAAAACACAACTCTAGTATGTCTCTATATAAATACTTTAAACTCTTTCAAAAAGCTTCAACTTTTTGACTTTCCTATATGAGGCAGTGTGAGTTCTTTCTTCCTTCCCCAGCATTTTCATTTCTTTTTGGAATTCTCTTAATGAATTCTAATAACACTTGGAAAAGTTATGACAAATTGATATGAACTTTTCTCGGACTAATTTTTCTAAGTCTCCATATCTCTATCTCTCTGCTTCAGTCTATGTTTTGAATGTCTCTGGATAATCCTGGCTCTATTTGTCTCTGAATTAGTTTTCTGACTTTTTGTTTGTACTGATTTTGTTTCTGGTTGTTATTGTGAACTAACTTTTCATGTTATTTTGTAACATTTTGTTGCTTTTACTCTGATCTTTTTGATAGTGCAATGGAAAACAGCTAATAACACTGATGTGGTTTTACAAAAAACTTAAATAATTTAAGATAATATTTTGGGGACTATTGGGAACACTTAAAGAATTGAAGGAATGTAATCACATATTCTTTTTTCCAACTTAGGTTAAAAATACAAGCTTTTTAGTTTTTACTAATGAAAAAGTTACAGGAGAAAAGACAAAAATAATTTTCCATTAATCTTTAGAATGGGAGAATACTTAGCCTTAATAGCAAAACACCCAGTAATATCATTAACTAGCTAACTTTTTTTTTATCTTCAGATGACAATCATCACAGTCTAATTAAAGGACCATAGATTTAGTTCAATAAAGGACCTGAAAGTCATATATTCTAAGTATCTCCTTTTGTAGCTGAAGAAATTGAGTCCCTAAAGGGTAAGTGAATTATTAAAGATCAAACAATAAGTAACAAACCTCCTAGATTTTCTCACTCCATATTCAACTTTCTTCCCTCTGCATGTAACATCCACATCAAAAATTAAGATCATGCAAATGAAGGAATAGCCACAGTGGACATCATTTGCTTCTCAGTTTTGTCTAGGATGCTACCCTGCCCCTTTCAATTAGAACAAAACCTGCTTCTTGACATGTAGTCATATTTCTCCTTTGTTTTGCTTAGTACAATTTTTGTAGTGCTGGTGATAGTAAATAATATCTAAAATAAAACAAGAATATTTCTAATTCCATTTTTGAATTTGCTGATATAATTCACTCAAGAGACAAATTACTTTTGCCTTTGTTGTAGGAAAGTTCCATTGAGTACATAAATGCCTATACCATTATGCTTTAGTTCAATATTTATATTGAACTATGCTTTAATAGCAGGGTGAAATCATACATAATGGTGTGTAAAGAGAACCACTTCCTCCCAGGTCTGTGAACTTTCTACTTGCCTGACCCATCCCATTAGCATGGCTACAATGCTCCAGAGGTCAGAGGTTAAGTGCCCTTAGGAACATGATCCAGAACTAAGGTTTATGAGTCCAGGTCAGAGAGACTTTGATAGGTTCCTGAGATGTGATAGACCAGCTCAGAGAGACAGGAAGTGATGTGGAGAAAACTGCTTTAAAAGAGGAGACTGTAGAAGAGATTAAGGGCTTTTGCATTGAATTTCTTGGGATTGATTCTTCTACTCCATTTGGTTTTGGTCCTCAGGCAGAAGACAACCTCTTGGACTGGTAAGATTCTTGCTCCAAAGAGACTTCCAGACTTCTACTTGAAGATCAGAACCTTTTTGAGGAGCGAGCTGAAATTCTACAGATCAGACTTTAGAGTGATAGGCTAGGAAATAAATTTTCTTCTTTCCTTCCTTATTTCTTTCTTATATTATATTTATATTAAATTAAATTGTTAAAAGCTATTACCATTCTCATGACTTAAGAGTTAATTTTATAGGGGACAGCTGGGTATCTCAGTGGACTGAGAGCCAGGCCTAGAGATGGGAGGTTCTAGGTTCAAATCTGACTTCAGACACTTCCCAGCTGTGTCACCTTGGGCAAGTCATTTAACCCCCATTGCCTATCCCTTACATATCTTCTGTCTTGGAACCAATACACAGTATTGATTCCAAGAAGCAAGGTAAGGGTTAAAAAAGTTAATTTTATACATGGCAACCACAACAATTTGTTTTTACTAATATTATTTAACAAAACCGATTTCTAAATATTACATGTAGCATTTTAATTATAACATATAACATTTATTTTCATTATTACAAAGGACAAAACTGTAGTTACTATAGTGAAGCCCTAATAATAGCCAACATGTCTACTAATAAAGTGGGAGTCAACATATATTACTTTTTTAAACCCTTACGTTTCAACTTAGAAACAATACTTTGTATTGATTCTAAGGCAGAAGAGTGATAAGGGATAAACAATGAGGGTTAAGTGATTTTCCGAGATCATATATTCAGGAAGTGTCCGAGGCCATATTTAAGCCCAGGACTTCCATTCTCTAGACCTAGCTCTCTATCCACTGAGCTACCTAGTTGTCCCTCAGAAGTCAGCATTTAGAAGAGTTTCCAAATTGTATTTTCTTATGAGAAATTTTTCAAATTCATTGATAGCCTCTACTCTTTTTTAAACACATTCTTTCTTGCAGACTTAGAAATATGTTAATAGTTAAATAAATAGTTTAAAATAGTTTAAAATTGTAGGTTTCAACTTTCTTGATATATCTAAATCCTCCTTACTTACTTGGTATTGGCATTTTATTGCCACTTCTAATCTGGGCAAAGCTAAAAAACTCAGAATAAGTCTAACCAACAGTGAAGCATTCTCATTTTGGTACAAAAGGAGTTGAAGGAGAAGATAGGATGGTAAATAAAACACCTCCGTCTGAGTTTGTACTTTATACCATGTCTTCATCCTTTTGCTTTTAGTGAATTTCCAAACCTCTCTCTCTCTCTCTCTCTCTCTCTCTCTCTCTCTCTCTCTCTCTCTCTCTCTCTCTCACACACACACACACACACACACACACACACAACACACACACACAAGCACACACACACTGTGATCCTTAAAAACTTCTCAGACCCTACTTCATAAGGTTGGATTGTGAAGCTTAAAAAATTCCTAGACCCTACTTCATAAGGTTGGGTTAAGACCATTCCCCACTTTAAACAATGAAGGAACTTAGATCAGGAATGTGAGACCTCTGCTTAGATCAGGAATTTGAGACCTCTACTCCACCCCTACTTAAGCCTGCTTTAGGGGAAGAAACTCCATGCTGAACAATGAAAAGTACTTAAACCCATACTTGTAGTAAGGCAAAAAGTTCTTAAGCTGTGCCTAATTTTAGAACTAATACAAAAGGGTGGGTGCTAAGTACCTATAAAGGTCAGGCAACTTGTGAACTTGAAAAAGGCAAAGAGGTGAGAACTTACTCAGGCATGAATTACTTATAAGTTTAGATTTCTTAGGTGTTAATTAAGAATGGTGTGTCCTTTGGAAAACATCTACTGTGATTGGTAGATGTAAGAATTTAGGGGAGGTGACATAGGAGAAACTCCCTTTAAAAGGAACTCAGAAAGGGAGCTGAGGAGATTCACATTCAGTTTGAGATTCAGGATTGAGCTGGTGGAGTCAGCTGAGATGAAGCTGGCCAGGTGTCACAAGAATCCTTGCTTGGACAGATCTTGTGGTGAGTAATTAAGGACTGACTGATCTTTCTCTTAAGGCTTAGGCCTGGGTTGGCCAGGGCTGCCCTGGGACGGCCTATCCTTTTCTCATTATTTCCTTTTTTCTCTCTTTCTTTCTTTCTTAATTCCTCGTTTGTATGAATTAAAATCTCTATAAAACCCAGTTGACGGGTATATTTCATAATTGGGAATATTTCCCTGGTGACCACCTTATATTTGATTTAAACAAGAACTGTCTTGAAAACATATTTTCTGCAGTCACAATTTACTCATCCACTCTTTTATGTACTACAATTTACATCTTCCACTATTTTAATTATTAAAACACACACACACACACACACACAATCAAATCCCAGAACAGAAATAGTTTTGACATAAAAATTTGGATTACCCTCATCTATGTTTTTCATCTGTGTTAGTGTAGATAGCTTTGGGGAATAGCAGTAACAGATCCAGACCAAAATGATGAAATAAGAAACAGTCAATACTTGCCAACTATACTTCAAATGACCACAAAAGAGCAAAAATACCACTAATGCTGGAGTGGCAGATATAACAGAAGAAGCTGTGAAGCAATGCTCAGGCACAGAACAGCATCCAGAGACAGTAATAAAGACTCATCTCACTGGGATGAAAGGAAGGTGAGATGAAGAAGCCTCAGTGAGCCTTAGATGCAAGATAGATTAAGCAGTAGGAGAAAGAGAACAGCCAACTTCTTCCAGCTTCATCAGGGTAAAAATGGAAATTAATGCAATACAGAGCAAACATCAATAGGAGGAAAGCACACCTGCAAAATCCAGCCAGTGAAGAGGTGGGGCATTATCCAGGACAGGCAGCACTGGAAGTAACTCAGCCCAACAAGGTGCAGCCCAGGCTGGGTTAGGCAGAACCTGAATTTAATCAACTGAACAGAAAAGCTTCAAATCTACACATAGGAAACCAACCAGGCCAACTCTACAGAGTTCTAAATCTGAGACAGAGATAGCTGAACCAACCCTAGGCATAGGACAAGCAAGGGATCATACTTCTGTCACTAAAGGAATGGAGCTAACTTTAGTTTATAGACAAAATCAATGAGAAAATAATCTCAAAATGAACAAAAGATGGAGAAAATGCTCAGCCTAGAAAAATATCTCAACAAGAAAAATGACCAAATTATAAACTCAGAAGAGGAAAGCAATACAAAAATGAAAATGTGTGAAATTTCAAAGGAAAATTTGAAAAGATGTGAGACTAAAATGAACCTATGGAAATGTTCCAAAAAAGAAGAAAGTTAAAAGAATAATTTGGAAAGAAAATGATAAAAATAATGATTAGCTTAGAACAAAAATGTTACAGAAAAAAGTCACTAAAATAGTATTTATAATACCTCTAAGAGAAAAATAACTCCCTAAGGAAATTCAAAGCCTCAAATAAGAAAAAAAACTCACTAAATATAAGAATTAGATGAATACAAGCTAACAATTTCATTAGACAGCAGGAAATAATGGGGAAAAAAACAAAAAAAAAGAAAAATAGAAGAAAATTTGAAATCACTCAGTGGAGAAACAACTAACCTGGAAAATAGATCCAGTTTAGAGAATCTAAGAATCATTGGGTGATCTGAAAGCCATGTTAAAAAAAATAATAACCTGGACAACTTATTGAAAGAATTTATCAGAAAAAAACTCTCCTGATGTTCTTAAATAAGAGAAAATAGAAATTGAATAGAAAGTAAAAATAGAAAGTATATACCATTCACCTGCAGAAATAAATCCAAAATTAAAAAATCTGAAGATTGTTATAGACGAATTCCAGAAATTCCAAGTCAATGAAAAAAAAATAGTGTTGAAACACAACATTTTGAATTACACAGAACCTAGCAGTTTCTACTTTGAAGAATCAGCATGGATGAAATATGATATTCTGCAAAGCAAATGGTCTAGTCCTATATTCAAAAATCACCTACCCCATGATATGGAGCATATACCCAGGGGAAGAAATGGATATTTATAGAAATAGGGGAATTCCAAGCATTCTTATTGAAACAAGCAGAGCTAGAAATAATACACAAAAAGGCTCCAGATAAGCATAAAAAAGTAAACTGGAAAAAATACAAGGGAATTAGTGGTGTTAAAGTAATCACATCCCTGCCTAAGAAAGTAGAAACTAGGATACTTAAAATCTCCAAAATACAAGAGATAACTAAGGTAATTAATAATAGTTAAGTAATCAATGTAACCAATAGGGTTAAATTCTTTACATTCTTTGCATGGGAAAGCAATAGCTAAAATAGTTATATGAGGTAAAATATATGCCGAAGATACTTTAAGATAATTAAGGGAAACAATGGGACTAAACTAATTACATTACTGGTGAGAAGATGATAATTAACAAGCTTATAGATATCTCTAATTCTTAATATGTCCAAGAGGTCTAAAGTATTTGGGATGCTTAAGATTCTTCAGATACTTAAGAACTTTATCAACATTAGGGTAATGAATGCGAGCACATATGGACAAAGAGTAAGGAGTACATTGAATATAATGAGATTTTTTTTTAAAAATCAAAGAATAAGAAAGAATAATGAGGAGGAATGAAAGAGTCAATAAAGTGGAAATGAAAATGAGGGGATTTTCAATAATGCTTAAATCTTATTCTCTTTGGTATTGGCACAGTGTCAATAACATCCAAACTCAGTTAGGTAGAGAAATTGATCTTTCCAAATATGCATGTAACAATGGGAGGGGGAAGAATAAAAGGAGAGGCAGACAAAAGTGAGGAACAACTCAGGAAATCAGGTAAACAAAAGCAAAACATTTCTGGATAGAGAAAGACTCAAATGAGCAAAAGAAAAAGATAAATATGGGAAAAATAAGATGAAGAGAATCATATAATTAGTAATTATAATTCTAAATGTGAATAGAATGAACTCACCCAGAAAACAGAAAAGGAGGCCAGAGTGGAATAAAAGCCAGAATCTCACACTATATTGTCTACAAGAAGATCATTTAAAAAAGAGGAGACATAAAAAGAATAAAGAACTGGAGTAAAATTTAGTATATTTCAATTAAACTAAAAAAATGTTATGCTATAAAACATGAAAAATGAAGGGAAGGAAAAGGAATAATGAGCAGAATGTTTTTAAAAAAGCCTGAAAAAAATCATATGAATTCTTACAAAGTGAATTGAGGAGAACAAGGAGAACATTGTGCAGAGAGATAAAATATTTTAAGGCTGATCAACAATGAAAGTCTTAGGTATTCTGATTAAGACAATAATCAAAGAGAATTCTAAGAACCCATGATGAAAAAAAAAATATCCATTTTCAGAGAAAACTGATTAATTCTGAATGCAGAATGAAGCATACATTTTTTTTGCTTTATTTTTTCCAAATTGTGTGTATGTTTTCTTTTGAAAACTTACTATTATGGACATGTTTTGTATGATTTCACATATATAATTGAAATAAAAATTCTCACCTTCCCAAAAGTAATAGGGAAGGGGGCCACTGGGTAACTCAGTGGGTTGAGAGCCAAGCCTAGAGATGGGAAGTCCTGGTTTCAAATTTGGCCTCAGATACTTCCCAGCTGTGTGTCTCTGGAGAAGTCACTTAACCCCCATTGCCTAAGCCTTACCACTCCTCTGACTTGGAACCAATACACAGTATTGATTCCAAGACGGAAGGTAAGGATTTAAATAAATTAAAATAAAGTTTTTAAATTTTTAAAAATGTAATAGGCAAGGGTGAGAGGAAGGAAAAATATTTTGAACTTAAAGTAGGACTATCCTGGAAATAAATACCATAATATGCTAATTAAGGGATTGAGGTGGGATTCAACCCTTCTCACAATTTGATGAGTTGATTATATAACTTTGTGATACGAAGCTACAGACTTCCCCTAGGCATCCCAAATTCCTTTTTGTACCAGTCAGAGAGTACATAAAAGATTCATTTTTCCTTGTATTCTTTCATTGCTAGCTAAGGTGACTTTGAGCTATGAAAGAGATCCCCTAAAAATAAAAAAAAAAGATCCCTTCTGGCCTCTCCCCTCATTTTTTATCAGCATAGATAAGGACCTCCCAGTTTTCTCCTCATAAACATCTATTTTATCCCAGATATCTGATTATCCTCTAAATTAGACAGTTCATCTCCTTTTGACTTTGAGACATAGGACATAACCATATAACCCATATTGGATTCCAGAGACACATAACAAACCATCATCATCCTATCTCTAGTCATATAGGCCCTATTGTTGAAAGGGTATAAAAAGACCAGAACACATCTCCTGTAGGAGGCAGTTTTCCTCTCACTCTGCCTCCCTCAGCCATCTAATTTGACTTAACCATTTGGCTTAAATCAAATTAATAAATCTTATTTTTTTTTAATTTTAAGCTAGTTATTTGTCATTCTTGAGAAGGGCAAACTGTCCAGATCCAGGGTTTTACCTTAGAACTCTGCCACAACACTTGCAGTTAAGTCAAAATACTCTTTGTAAGGTATCACTTTGGAAACAACTGGTATATTAAATCTACCCATCCTATGTCCTCTAGATACTAAATAATTAGACATAAATTTTAACTTGCCATCTTCTGATTGAGTTGGCTTTTTATATATATAGAAACAAGAACTGTCACTTTGACCTCCTTTGAATTAAAAGCATCTGAAAATTTCCAATTAGTTTTTCATCACACCAGGTATCCCTGTGAAAAAATATGTTCAAGCATATTTGTGTTCAAGTATGGACTGTACCCTAAGAAATAAATTCATTATATTTAGCCACAAATATATTTTCTGTCTTATGGCTTATAGAATTTAACATAGGACTTCATTCTTGTCTATTTCTCCCTTTCCACACATTTTTATGGGGATAAATTTACATTTCAGTCTTGAACCAAACTGTATCAAAATAGTTTCTTATATTGCCAGCCAATTTATAGAAATGAAAAACAGGACTTCCAGTTAAGATGGCGGCTTACAGAAAGCTGAAGTTCAGATCTCCGGAAAACCCTTCCCGACCGATCTCAAACTAGAAGCTCCTAAGGCGCCGAAATTCAAAACGATCAACAGCACAGACCCTGGGAACCCTCCTCCTGGACCTGGACCCGGTTCAAAAGGTACGGCTCCCCTTAAAAGCCAGAACCCGAGATCCCTCGGACCTCAGGGGTAGGAGCGCAGAGTCCAAGGCTCCCGGAAGCGGCAGCCGCGCCGGGCTCAGAGAGCAGGGTCTGAGGAACAACAACCCTCAGGGTCTTCTACCCAAGTCCCAGTCCGGGTGAAAGTTATTGCCTGGGGCTTCCGCTGCAGAGAGCCATTCTGTCCCGGTGAAAGTTACTGCCTGGGGCCTCCGCTGCAAAGAGCTGGTTGGTCCGGGTGAAAGTTACTGCCTGGGGCCTCCGCTGCAGAGAGCTGGTCAAAACAACAGCAACCCTCAGGGCGGGCAAGACAGCATCACGGGCTGGATCCTGCTATCCAAGTCTCAGTGAAAGTCTGTGCTCTCGGAGCTTGGGGAAGCGGCAGCCCATCCCCCCGCAGGCCGACGAAACAGCCTCACGGCCAGCGATTCTGAAGGCAACTTCCGGAAATCGAGCCAGGGGGAGAGTGTGACTTCGTGGTCCGACCCTTCCATTCCAGTTCCAGTGAGGCATATTCAGTTTAACCCAGGGAACGCTCATAGAACCAACATCTGCCCAGGACTAAAGCCTCTGATCACCAGACAAAGGCAAGAAAAGCCAATCCTCCACGTTCAGAGATGACAAACTCCACAGAAGCACAGAAGCCCCAAAATACCAAGAAAAATAAGAAGAAAGGGGCGACTCTGGACACATTCTATGGAGCCAAAATACAAAATACAGAGCAGATAGAAGAAGATATACAAGAAAATTCTCCAAAATCTTCCAAAGGAAATAGAAACTCTCCACAAACACATGAAGAATTTGAATCAGAAAGGACCAAAAAGATGGAAGCCCTCTGGGAGGAAAAGTGGGAAATGATGCAAAAGAAATTCACGCATCTACAAAACCAGTTTGACCAAACTGTAAAAGAAAACCAGGCTTTAAAGCAAGAACTAATAAAGCAAAGCCAAAACACCAAGAAATTAGAAGAGAACATAAAATATCTCACCGACAAGGTGATAGATCTGGAAAACAGGGGGAGAAGAGAAAATTTAAGAATAATTGGACTCCCAGAAAAGCCAGAAATAAACACCAAACTGGACATGGTGATACAAGATATAATCAAAGAAAATTGCCCAGAGATTCTAGAACAAGGGGGCCATACAGCCACTGACAGAGCTCACAGAACACCTTCTACACTAAACCCCCAAAAGACAACTCCCAGGAATGTAATTGCCAAATTCCAAAGCTATCAAACAAAAGAAAAAATCCTACAGGAAGCCAGAAAAAGACAATTTAGATATAAAGGAATGCCAATCAGGGTCACACAAGACCTTGCAAGTTCTACGCTGAATGATCGTAAGGCACGGAACATGATCTTCAGAAAGGCAAGAGAGCTGGGTCTCCAACCAAGAATCAGCTACCCAGCAAAACTGACTATATACTTCCAAGGGAAAGTATGGGCATTCAACAAAATAGAAGACTTCCAACTTTTTGCAAAGAAAAGACCAGAGCTCTGTGGAAAGTTTGATACCGAAAATCAAAGAGCAAGGAATACCTGAAAAGGTAAATATTAAGGAAAGGGGAAAAATGTTATCTTCTTTTACTCAAACTCTCTTCTATAAGGACTACATTTATATCAACCTATGTATACTAATATGTGGGGAAAATGTAATGTATAAATAGGGGGTAAAGAAAGACCAAATAGAATAATGGTTCTCACACAAAGATTCACAGGGGAAGGGGAGGGGAAGAAAACTCCTATAAGAAGGAGAGGAAGAGAGGGGGGGGGGGTTTACTTAAACCTCAATCTCAGGGAAATCAACTCTGAGAGGGAAAAACATCCAGATCCATTGGGATCTTGAATTCTATCTTACCCAACAAGGGTAAGGAGAAGGGAAAACCAAGGGGGGGAGGGGGAGAGGGAGAACAAAAAGGGAGGGAAAGAGAGGGGGGAGGGGGAGGGAACAAAAAGGGAGGGACTAAAAAGGGAAACATCAAGGGAGGGGACAAGGGGGACTGATTCAAAGTAAATCACTGGACTAAAAGGTAGAGCCGAAGAAGAAAAGGTTAGAATTAGGGAAGGCAATCAAAATGCCAGGGAGTCCACAAATGACAATCATAACTTTGAACGTGAATGGGATGAACTCACCCATAAAACGTAGACGAATAGCAGAATGGATTAGAATCCAAAACCCTACCATATGTTGTCTTCAAGAAACACACATGAGGCGGGTTGACACCCACAAGGTCAGAATTAAAGGATGGAGTAAGACCTTCTGGGCCTCAACTGATAGAAAGAAGGCAGGAGTGGTAATCATGATATCTGATAAAGCCAATGCAAAAATAGACCTGATCAAAAGGGATAGGGAAGGTAATTATATTTTGTTAAAAGGGACTCTAGACAATGAGGAAATATCATTAATCAACATGTATGCACCAAATAATATAGCACCCAAATTTCTAATGGAGAAACTAGGAGAATTGAAGGAAGAAATAGACAATAAAACCATACTAGTGGGAGACTTAAACCAACCATTATCAAATTTAGATAAATCAAATCAAAAAATAAATAAGAAAGAGGTAAAAGAAGTGAATGAAATCTTAGAAAAATTAGAATTAATAGACATATGGAGAAAAATAAATAGGGATAAAAAGGAATACACCTTCTTCTCAGCACCACATGGCACATTCACAAAAATTGACCATACATTAGGTCACAGAAACATAGCACACAAATGCAAAAAAGCAGAAATAATGAATGCAGCCTTCTCAGATCACAAGGCAATAAAAATAATGATTAGTAATGGTACATGGAAAACCAAATCTAAAACCAATTGGAAATTAAACAATATGATACTCCAAAACCGTTTAGCTAAAGAAGAAATCATAGAAACAATTAATAATTTCATCAAGGAAAATGACAATGGCGAAACATCCTTTCAAACCTTTTGGGATGCAGCCAAAGCGGTAATCAGAGGCAAATTCATATCCCTGAAAGCTCATATTAACAAACAAGGGAGAGCAGAGATCAATCAATTGGAAATGCAATTGAAAAAACTCGAAAGCGATCAAATTAAAAACCCCCAGCAGAAAACCAAATTAGAAATCCTAAAAATTAAGGGAGAAATTAATAAAATCGAAAGTGATAGAACTATTGATTTAATAAATAAGACAAGAAGCTGGTACTTTGAAAAAACAAACAAAATAGACAAAGTAGTGGTCAATCTAATTAAAAAAAGGAAGGAAGAAAAGCAAATTCACAGCATTAAAGATGAAAAGGGGGACAGCACCTCCAATGAGGAGGAAATTAAGGCAATCATTAGAAATTACTTTGCCCAATTATATGGCAATAAATACACCAATTTAGGAGAAATGGATGAATATATACAAAAATACAAACTGCCTAGACTAACAGAAGAGGAAATAGAATTCTTAAATAATCCCATATCAGAAATTGAAATCCATCAAGCCATCAAAGAACTTCCTAAGAAAAAATCCCCAGGGCCTGATGGATTCACCTGTGAATTCTATCAAACATTCAGAGAACAGTTAACCCCAATACTATACAAACTATTTGACATAATAAGCAAAGAGGGAGTTCTACCAAACTCCTTTTACGACACAAACATGGTACTGATTCCAAAACCAGGCAGGTCAAAAACAGAGAAAGAAAACTATAGACCAATCTCCCTAATGAATATAGATGCAAAAATTTTAAATAGGATACTAGCAAAAAGACTCCAGCAAGTGATCAGAAGGATCATTCACCATGATCAAGTAGGATTCATACCAGGGATGCAGGGCTGGTTCAACATTAGGAAAACCATCCACATAATTAACCACATCAACAAGCAAACTAGCAAGAACCACATGATTATCTCAATAGATGCAGAAAAAGCCTTTGATAAAATACAACACCCATTCCTATTAAAAACACTAGAAAGCATAGGAATAGAAGGGTCATTCCTAAAAATAATAAACAATATATATCTAAAACCAACAGCTAATATCATCTGCAATGGGGATAAACTAGATGCATTCCCAATAAGATCAGGAGTGAAACAAGGATGCCCATTATCACCTCTACTATTTGACATTGTACTAGAAACACTAGCAGTAGCAATTAGAGAAGATAAAGAAATTGAAGGCATCAGAATAGGCAAGGAGGAGACCAAGTTATCACTCTTTGCGGATGACATGATGGTCTACTTAAAGAATCCTAGAGATTCAACCAAAAAGCTAATTGAAATAATCAACAACTTTAGCAAAGTTGCAGGATACAAAATAAACCCACATAAATCATCAGCTTTTCTATATATCTCCAACACAGCTCAGCAGCAAGAACTAGAAAGAGAAATCCCATTCAAAATCACCTTAGACAAAATAAAATACCTAGGAATCTATCTCCCAAGACAAACACAGGAACTATATGAACACAACTACAAAACACTCGCCACACAACTAAAACTAGACTTGAACAATTGGAAAAACATTAACTGCTCATGGATAGGACGAGCCAATATAATAAAAATGACCATCCTACCCAAACTTATTTATCTATTTAGTGCCATACCCATTGAACTACCAAAATACTTCTTCACTGATTTAGAAAAAACCATAACAAAGTTCATTTGGAAGAACAAAAGATCAAGGATATCTAGGGAAATAATGAAAAAAAAACACATATGATGGGGGCCTTGCAGTCCCAGACCTCAAACTATATTACAAAGCAGCAGTCATCAAAACAATTTGGTACTGGCTAAGAAACAGAAAGGAAGATCAGTGGAATAGACTGGGGGAAAACGACCTCAGCAAGACAGTATACGATAAACCCAAAGATCCCAGCTTTTGGGACAAAAATCCACTATTCGATAAAAACTGCTGGGAAAATTGGAAGACAGTGTGGGAGAGACTAGGAATAGATCAACACCTCACACCCTACACCAAGATAAATTCAAAATGGGTGAGTGACTTAAACATAAAGAAGGAAACCATAAGTAAATTGGGTAAACACAGAATAGTATACATGTCAGACCTTTGGGAGGGGAAAGGCTTTAAAACCAAGCAAGATATAGAAAGAATCACAAAATGTAAAATAAATAATTTTGACTACATCAAACTAAAAAGCTTTTGTACAAACAAAACCAATATAACTAAAATCAGAAGGGAAACAACAAATTGGGAAAAAATCTTCATAGAAACCTCTGACAAAGGTTTAATTACTCATATTTATAAAGAACTAAATCAATTGTACAAAAAATCAAGCCATTCTCCAATTGATAAATGGGCAAGGGAAATGGATAGGCAGTTCTCAGATAAAGAAATCAAAACTATTAACAAGCACATGAAGAAGTGTTCTACATCTCTTATAATCAGAGAGATGCAAATCAAAACAACTCTGAGGTATCACCTCACACCTAGCAGATTGGCTAACATAACAGCAAAGGAAAGTAATGAATGCTGGAGGGGATGTGGCAAAATAGGGACATTAATTCATTGCTGGTGGAGCTGTGAACTGATCCAACCATTCTGGAGGGCAATTTGGAACTATGCCCAAAGGGTGCTAAAAGAATATCTACCCTTTGACCCAGCCATAGCACTGCTGGGTCTGTACCCCAAAGAGATAATGGACACAAAGACTTGTACAAAAATATTCATAGCTGCGCTCTTTGTGGTGGCCCAAAACTGGAAAACGAGGGGATGCCCATCAATTGGGGAATGGCTGAACAAACTGTGGTATATGTTGGTGATGGAATACTATTGTGCTCAAAGGAATAATAAAGTGGAGAAGTTCCATGGAGACTGGAACAACCTCCAGGAAGTGATGCAGAGCGAGAGGAGCAGAACCAGGAGAACATTGTACACAGAGACTAATACACTGTGGTATAATCGAACGTAATGGACTTCTCCATTAGGGGCGGTGTAATGTCCCTGAACAACTTTTAGGGATCCAGGAGAAAAAAAACACCATTCATAAGCAAAGGATAAACTATGAGAGTGGAAACACCGAGAAAAAGCAACTGCCTGAATACAGAGGTTGAGGGGACATGACAGAGGACAGACTTTAAATGAACACTCTAATGCAAATACTATCAACAAAGCAATGAGTTCAAATCAAGAAAACATCTAATGCCCAGTGGACTTACGCGTCGGCTATGGGGGGTGGGGGGGAGGAAAAGAAAATGATCTATGTCTTTAACGAATAATGCTTGGAAATGATCAAATAAAATATATTTAAAAAAAAAAAGAAATGAAAAACAAAACAATACCCAATGGTAACTGAATAATGCATAACTGATAATTTGTAACAATTGTCTGAAAAAAGGTGAAAGTGATTTTCCCCTTTAATTTCCTAGAGAAGTATTTTGATTCTGTACTTTACTTAGAATGAGAAGACAGAACCCCAATAAATATAAAAATAGCATGAACCCCTGAAGACATCAGCACTCAAAATAAGACTGTAGTAAATACTCAATATAAATTGATCATATTGATTGAATATTTATTTCAGAAGAGTAAGAAAGCAAAGACTTTGGTTTATCAATTTCAGTTATTTTTGAGTACCTTCATTTGTACAATGCATAATAACAAGAGAAAGATTAGATTTGTTCCTTGATGAATGAAATACTATCTATAAATCCTTTGAGATGCTCAGATATCCAGCTTCTCAGATTACATTATGCAATATCAAACGGAAACTCCAGATACAGAAAATTTCCCCCTCTTCCTGAAAAGGTAGTTCTTTGAATCATAAAGTTTTTGATACTATCATGACAAAGCAATAATTGAACTCTGAGACTAATCCCTAAAATAAAATAGGAGATATTTCCCCAATGAGATACTCCTTCAAAGCAAAAGAACTATGTGTCTTTTGGATTAGAGAGGTCCGAAAATTGAGATAACTTGAAAATGAAAAGTAGACACAAAATGAAACAAGGGAGTGTGAACTAGAAGAAGAGTATAAAAATACTTTGTCTATACTATGAGATTTAGTATATGTTGGGTTTTGGTCTATGTATTTTTTTACAAGAACAAAGTACAAAGTTTAAAGGGACCATAATTAATATGAAGCTAAGAAATAATATTGATGTATTATTGTATTAAGGATATTAGAATATTTTAAAAGTGAAAAGCAACTCATATTTGGGGGGGGGAATTTGAAGATAACATCTTATAGTGAAATCTCCTAAGTTTTTACCAAATTTTCCTCCATGGTTTTAGTCAAATACAATTTCATCTAAGAAAAATCTACTTCCAATAATTCTCTGCCAAGAGATTAAATAGATATGTCTTTGTTGGAAGTTTAGGCAGAACATTTCTCATAAAAAGATTGATTAAAATAATAACTTTCACCATCTATACTCTCTTATAAGTAAACATTTTGAGACATGGCAAAATATCTAAATTACCGAGGCTTAAAAAAATTCTTCTCTTCCTAGTTGTCCTTTACTGTTTGCAAGTAATAATCAAAAATGTTTTTAGTCAAAAGCCATTTACTTTAAGAGCAACTCTTCTATTATTAGCTACTCTTTAAATTAAAATGTAATTAGACCTGAAAAAGTGTTCCACTACTTTTAAGTCTTCCTCATTTTTGTGATTTTTCACTTTGACTCTTTATTCATTTAAGATACTGAAAACTCTAACCCAAATCAGCATTTTTAATATAACCTAAAATGAGTCTGCACAGTATATAAGGTAAAAGCATAATAAATTTTTGCTGTCCAATTGGTCATCAGTATTTCTAGTTAATCATCATCAAATTAGACTCCTAACATGGGAGTTGCTTCATCTCCAGCCCTCTTACATATATCTCCTTTTTCCTATTGCTTTTCAAACAAATCTCAACATCATTCTTGCCTTTATCTTCCTGTTACTGGAAAGAGGTTCTTGAAATAAATAGAGGAAATCAATCAATGAGAAGTGGTACTTACATATTAATTTGAAAATGTAATAGACTTCCTTCCAAGACAATGAATCCCATACCACCAAAACTATTCAAGCACATTCTCTGGGAAGTTGGATGAGGGATTTATCTCTATTGCAAGAATTTGAGGATAGATGTCCTTCAGCTATAAGACCATAAAATTTTGAATTATGACCCTTCATTCTAAGTACTTTAACAAGAAACGGAAAAATCATCAAGAAAGAAGCATTCATTCACAAGCATATTAAAGGAGTATAGAATCTGATATTTGGAAATAATTTTGTAAATCACCAATTCTCAATCTTTTTGGATTCAGGAACATTTTATATATATAAAAATTATTGAGAATCCCAATGCAGTTTTATTTATGTGAAGTATAGCCTTTGACATTCAACATCTTAGAAATCTAAACTGATGAATTTAAAATATACATATTAATTACTATTTAATTTTAAAGTGACCATGAAACTCATTGTATTCAAATAAATCACATGGCTTTATGAAAAAAATAACTATTGATGAAAAATAAAATCATACATGAGAAGAGTAACTTGCTTTATTTTTGTATCACTAATTTTGAACAGTAAAAAAGAGCCAGATTCTAATATCTGGTTTTGCTTTTAATCTGTTGTAATATATTGTTTTGCTTATAACATATGTAGGAAATCTGACTTAGAAATATATATGGAAAAGGGAGGGGTAGACATATATATATATATATATATATATATATATATATATATATATATATAATTCTGATCTCATAAAATTCTGAAAATTTCTAGGAAACTATCAAGGTTTTATGTACTACATTTTGAGAAGTACTTTCAATCCAATCACTATCTGATAAAAAAATCCCTTCTATATCATATCTGACCTGTGCCCATCCAACTACAATGAAATATCTCTTGGAGTAGAGGAACCTATTATCTTCTAAATCTTTCTTAAATTCCATGTTTGGTCAAGTATAATGATTTTTAAAGGGTTTCCTCCTTATTTTGAGTCAAATGTTGGCTCTTTATCCTTATTCTAGAACTTTTCAACACCATATCTTTCTATTCTAGTTTTATAACTCCAATATTTGAATAGATATTTTTGCTCCCTCGTTCATACAAGTTTTCTCTGCTCAACCTGCCTTGACCAGTATTTTTCCCAGTTAAATGTAAAAACAATTTTTACATTCATTTTCTGACATTTAGTTTCAAATTCTTCCCTTCCCTCTATTTTCTACTGCTTCCCTGAAACAGCACACAATTTCATACCATTTGATTATATATGTGATAAATGTATATATATATTCATATAGATTATAATCAATTTATATATCGAATAATTGATTTATATGCATATAATCCAATTTTATTTGATCAAATGTTTATAAATATAAAATTATATTAGACACTTTTTACATGTAATTGGGCAAAAAATAGTAAAAACATCAAAATGTCTTCTATTATAGTATATCATAAATAAAAATGATAGCATGCTATAAATAAAAACATGGGAATGTTTTGTATTATAACATATTTTTCTGAGGTTCTTTTCCTTGTCTTTCTTATTGCATAATAATATTAAATTACAAACACATGGTATAACTTACTCAGCCATTCCCCAATTGATGGATATCTCCTTAATTTCCAATCCTTTGCCTCCTAAAAAAGAGTTTTTTTAAAAATATTGTTGTTTATAAAGATCCTCACCCACCTCTTTTCTTTATCTCTGAAATACAAACCTAGTCATGGTATTGCTGGGTCAATTGTAAAGTATTATAGCCCTTTGGGCATAGATCCAAATGCTGTCTAGAATGATTGAATCATTTCACATTACCTCCAACAGTGCATTAGTATCTAAATTTTCTCACATGCACTCCAAATCTTTGTAATTTTCCTTTTCTCTCATAATAGCCAATTTGATAAGTATGGGGTGTTATCTCAGGATTTTTTTAAATTTGCATTTCTCTAATTAAGAGTGATTTAGAGAATTTTTTACCTGTCCATAAGAGAGCTTTAATTACTTCATTTGAGACTGCTTGTTCATATCATTGACCAATTATCAGTTGAGGAATGATTTTTATTCTCATGTAGCTTACTCTTTTCTCTATGTATTTGAGAAATGAGGTTTTTATTAGAGAGACTTGTAAAAAAATTGCACCATTATGATTTTTGTGTATTACTCTCCATCCTATTTCCACCAATTTAATTTCTGAACCACCTCATCCCCCAATTTTTCCACGTTTTTATCAGACCATGTCTTCTTTTATCCCTTTTCCCTCTTGTAGTCCTGTAGGATTACATATTTCTATTATCAATTGACTACATATATTATTTCCTCATTGAACCAATTCTTTTTTTTTAAATGTTATTTTATATGGTCATTTCCAAACATTATTCATTGGAAACAAAGATAATTTTCTTTTCCTCCCCCCAACCACCACCTCTACCATAGCCGATGCATGATTCCACTGGGTATCACATGTTTTCTTGATTCTAACCCATTTCTGTGTTGTTGGTTATTTGCATTAGAGTGTTCATTTACAGTCTCTCCTCAATCATATTCTTCCACCCCTGTAGTCAAGCAGTTGCTTTTCCTCAGTGTTTTTACTGCCACAGTTTATCCTCTGCTTGTAGATGGTGTTTTTTAGATCTCTGCTGATTGTTGAGGAACGTTGCATTGTCCCTAATAGAGAAGTCCATTACCTTCCATTGTACTACAGTGTATCATTCTCTGTGAATAATGATTTCTTGGTACTGCTCCTTTCGCTCTGCATCACTTCCTGGAAGTTGTTCTAGACTCCATGGAATTCCTCAACTTTATTATTCCTTTTAGCACAATAGTATTCCATCACCAACATATACCACAATTTGTTCAGCCATTCCCCAATTGAAGGGCATCCCCTCATTTTCCAATTTTTGGCCACCACAAAGGGTGCAGCTATAAATATTCTTCTACAAGTCTTTTTCCTTATTAACTCTTTGGGGTACAAACCCAGCAGTGCTATGGCTGGATCAAAGGGTAGACAGTCTTTTATCTATCACCCTTTGGGCATAGTTCCAAATTGCCCTCCAGAATGGTTGGATCAATTCACAACTCCACCAGTAATGAATTAGTGTCCATATTTTGCCGCATCCCCTCCAGCATTCTTTATTTTCCATAGCTGTTATGTTACCCAATTTGCTAGGTGTGAGGTGATACCTCAGGGTTGTTTTGATTTGCATCTTTCTGATTATAAGAGATTTGGAGCACTTTTTCATGTGCTTATTAATAGTTTTGATTTCTTTGGCTGAGAACTGCCTGTTCATGTCCCTTGCCCATTTATCAATTGGAGAATGGCTTGATTTTTTGTACAATTGATGTAGTTCTTTGTAAATTTGAGTAATTAAACCTTTGTCGGAGGTTTTTATGAAGATTGCTTCCCAATTTGGTGCTTTCTTTCTGATTTTGGTTACATTGGTTTTGTTTGTACAAAAACTTTTAAATTTGATGTATTCCAAATTATTTATTTTGCATTTTGTGACTCTAAGTCTTGCTTGGTTTTAAAATCGTTCCTTTCCCAAAGGTCTGACATGTATACTATTCTGTGTTCGCCTAATTTTCTTATATTTTCCTTCTTTATGTTCAAGTCATTCACCCATTTTAAATTTATCTTGGTGTAGGGTGTGAGGTGTTGATCTAAACCTAATATTTCCCACACTGTCCTCTAAATTTCCCAGCAGTTTTAATGAAATAGTTTATTTTTGTCCCAAAAGCTGGGTTCTCTGGGTTTCTCTTATACTGTCCTGCTGAGGTCACTTACCCCGAGTCTATTCCCCTGATCCTCCTTTCTGTCTCTTAGCCAGTACCAAATTGTTTTGATGACTGCTGTTTTATAATATAATCTGAGATCTTGGACTGCAAGGCCCCCTTCTTTGTATTTTTTTCATTGTTTTCCTGGATATCCTTGATCCTTTGTATTTGCAAATGAACTTTGTTATGTTTTTTTCTAAATCAGTAAAAAAAATTTTTGGAAGTTTAATGGGTATGTCACTAAATAGATAAATGAGTTTGGGTAGGATGATCATTTTTATTGTATTGGCTTGTCCTATCCATGAGCAGTTAATGTTTTTCCAATTGTTCAAGTCTAGTTTTAGTTGTGTGGAAAGTGTTTTGTAGTTGTGTTCATATAGTTCCTGTGTTTGTCTTGGGAGATAGATTCCTAAGTATTTTATTTTGTCTAAGGTGATTTTGAATGGGATTTCTCTTTCTAGTTCTTGCTGCTGAGGTGTGTTGGAAATATATAGAAATGCTGATGATTTATGTGGGTTTATTTTGTATCCTGCAACTTTGCTAAAGTTGTTGATTATTTTGATTAGTTTTTGGTTGAGTCTTTAGGATTCTTTAAGTAGACCATTATGTCATCTGAAAAGAGTGATAAGTTGGTCCCCTCCTTGCCTATTTTAAAGCCTTCAATTTCTTTTTCTTCTCTAATTGCTACTGCTAGTGTTTCTAGTACAATGTCAAATAGTAGAGGTGATAATGGGCATCCTTGTTTCACCCCTGATCTTATTGGGAATGCATCTAGTTTGTCCCCATTGCAGATGATATTAGTTGATGGTTTTAGAGATATGCTGTTTATTAATTTTAGGAACAACCCTTCTTTTCCTATGCTTTCTAGTGTTTTTAATAGGAATGGGTGTTGTATTTTAGCAAAGGCCTTTTCTGTGTCTATTGAAATAATCATGTGATTTTTGTTGGTTTGCTTGTTGATATGGGTCAATTATGTGGTTGGTTTTCCTAATATTGAACCAGCCCGGCATCCCTGGTATAAATCCTACTTGATCATGGTGAATGATGCTTCTGATCACTTGCTGGAGTCTTTTTGCTAGTATCCTATTTAAGATTTTTGCATCTATATTCATTAGTGTGATAATTAAAATGTTTGGGAACAAGGGAAATATATATATATATATATATATATATATATATATATATATATATCAATTATGACCACTGAAATATGTTTTCTACTGTGTCTTGGTTTTATATAAATATAAGATGATCGCCAGGGAATATATTTCCAATTTATGAATATGCCCAAGCCAACTGGGTTTTATAGAGAAATTTAATTTATACTATACTGATTAATCAATAGAAAAAGAGAGAAAGTAAGAAAGGAATAAGAATGAATAAATCAGTCAGTTGTTTTTATCACTCACCCAAGATCACTCTAGGTAAGGCTTCTAATGACAACCTCAGGCTCCACCTTCAAGAGAGCCTCCTTTCAAGAAATATTTCCAGAGCCTTCTCCTCCTGACTCCTCCTGAGTTCTCCTTCCACAGCCTCCTTCAAGACCTCTCCAGGAGCTCTCCCTCCAGCACCTCTCTCCTCTCAGCCTCCTTCAGAGCAAAACCTCCTCCTCCCAGAGCAAAAAAAACTCTCCTCCCTCTCTGTCCTCAGACCCTGCTATCTTTAAGGAAACCATCTCAGTTCCCTCCCCTCAGTTCTCACATCTACCAATCACTGTTGATGTCTCCCCTGTGCCAATGGTGGCTCTAGTTTAACCCAGGACTGCCCAGAAGTCTGTGGCTTTGCACATGTCTGTTGAAGGCCATATTCTCAAATAATTAAATCTTGATCTTGCTGCAGCCCTTCCTAAATCCTGTTACTCTAAGTAGAGTGGAGACCTGGTTCTGTCATTCCAATTATCTCTATTGTATCAATTCTAAAATCAATCATGACTCAAAGAACTTCCTGTTCTATGCTAAAGCATAGGTCAAAACCCTTTCCATTGTTTAGCAAAAGGTTTCTGTCCTAAAGTAGTCTTAAGTAGGGAGGAGAAGGATCCTCCCATGCCAAGGGGTTTCACATTCCAATAGAGTTCTTACTATCAGTAGTAAATTTTTTCCAGTATGAGATTTCCCAATGGGGAAATTACCAACATTCATAAGTCTAAGAAATTTTAAGGTTTACATTAGGGAGATTGGTCTATAATTTTCTTTCTCTGTTTTTGGCCTGCCTGGCTTTGGGATCAGTACCATGTTTGTGTCATAAAAGGAATTTGGTAGAACTCCCTCTTTGCTTTTTATGTCAAATAGTTTGTATAGGATAGGGGTTAGCTGTTCTTTGAATGTTTGATAGAATTCACTCGTGAATCCATCAGGCCCTTGGGATTTTTTCTTAGAAAGTTCTTTGATGGCCTGTTGGATTTCTTTTTCTGATATGGGATTATTTAAGAAATCTATTTCTTCTTCTGTTAGTCTAGGCAATTTATATTTTTGTAAATATTTGTCCATATCACCTAGGTTGGCATATTTATTGCCATATAGGTGGGCAAAGTAGTTTTTAATGATTGCCTTAATTTCCTCTTCATTGGAGGTGAAGTCCCCCTTTTCATCCTTGATGCTGTTAATTTGCCTTTCTTCTTTCCTTTTTTTAATTAGATTGACCAGTATTTTGTCTATTTTGTCTGTTTTTTTCAAAGTACCAGCTTCTAGTCTTGTTTATTAGTTCAATAGTTCTATCACTTTCAATTTTATTAATTTTTCCCTTAATTTTTAGGATCTCTAGTTTGGTTTTCTTCTGGGGGGTTTTAATTTGTTCACTCTCAAGTTTTTTGATTTGCATTTCCAATTCATTGATCTTTGCCCTCCCTAATTTGTTAATATATGTACTTACGGATATGAATTTTCATCCAAGTACTGCTTTGCCTGTATCCCATAAGGTTTGAAAAGATGTCTCACCATTGTCATTTTCCTCAATGAAATTATTAATTGTTTCTATGATTTCTTCTCTAACTAACCGATTTTGGAGTATCATATTATTTAATTTCCAATTAATTTTTGATTTGGCTCTCCATGAACCCTTACTGATCAATAATTTTATTGCTTTATGATATGAAAATTTGCATTTATTATTTCTGCTTTTCTGCATTTGAGTGCCATATTTCTGTGACCTAGTGTATGATCTATTTTTGTGAATGTGCCATATGGTGCTGAGAAGAAGGTGTATTCCTTTTTGTCCCTATTTATTTTTCTCCATATGTCTATTAACTCTATTTTTTCTAAGATTTCATTCACTTCTTTTACCTCTTTCTTATTTATTTTTGGTTTGATTTATCTAAATTTGATAGTGGTTGGTTCAAGTCTCCCACTAATATGGTTTTACTGTCTATTTCCTCTTTCAATTCTCCTAATTTCTCTATTATATATTTGGATGCTATACCATTTGGTGCATACATGTTGATTAGTGATATTTCCTCATTGTCTATACTCCCTTTTAATAGAATATATTTACCTTCCCTATCCCTTTTGATCAGGTCAATTTGTGCTTTGGCTTTGTCAGATATCATGATTGCAATTCCTGCCTTCTTTCTATCAGTTGAGGCCCAAAAGGTCTTACTCCATCCTTTAATTCTTACCTTGTGAGTATTAACCCGCCTCATCTGTGCTTCTTGAAGACAACATATGGTAGGGTTTTGGGTTCTAATCAAATCTGCTATTTGTCTACTTTTTATGGTTGCTTCATCCCATTCACATTCAAAGGTTTGATTGTCACTTGTGGATTCCCTGGCATTTTGATATCTTCCCGTAGTTCTGACCTTTCTTCTTTAGCTATCTCCTTTTGAACCAATGATTTATTTTAGGTCAGTCCCCCAGTCCCCTCCCTTGATATTCTTCCCTTTCTATACTCTCCCTCTTTATGGACCGTTCCCCTCCACCCTCTCTTTCCCTCCCTTTTTATGCTCTCTTCCCCCTCCCCCTCCTTAATTTCCCTTTCTTTCTTACCCTGTTGGATAAGATAGAATTCAGGACCCCACTGGATCTACATGTTCTTCCCTCTCAGAGTTGATTTCACTGAGAGTAAGGTTTAAGTAATTCACTTCATGCTCTCTTCCTCTCCTTCTCATATGAGAGATCTTCCCCTTCCCCTTCCAATGTGTATCTTTGTATGGTAAAGTTTATTCTATTTAATTCCCCCCCCCATTTCTTGAAGTAAATCTTAGTTTCATTGATGATTCCCCCCTCCCTTTTTCTTTCTTTCCCCCCCCCATTCACCAAATCTTATTGATGCCACAATCTTTCCCTATGCATGATTCTTCTAACTACTCTTATGATGCATACAATTTTTGAGAGTTACACAATATATTTTACCCACATATTACTATATATAATTTGATGTAAATGTAGTCCTTATAGAAGAGAGTTTGACTTAAAGAAAAAGATAAGATTTATCTCCTTTTCCCTTTCTTTCATATTTACCTTTTCATGTTTCTCTTGCTTTCTGTGCTTGGATATCAAATTTTCCACTAAGTTCTGGTCCTTTCTTAGAAAATGCTTGGAAAACTTCTATTTTGTTGAATGCCCATACTTTCCCCTGGAAGTATATAGTCAGTTTTTCTGGGTAGTTGATTCTTGGTTGGAGACCCAGCTCTCTTGCCTTTCTAAATATCGTGTTCCATGCTTTGAGGTCTCTTAGTGTGTTAGCCGCTAAGTCCTGTGTGATCCTTATGGGAGTCCCCCTATATCCTAAGCTCCTCTTCTTGGCTTCTTGTAGGGTTTTCTCCTTTTATTGGAAGCTCTTGAATTTGGCGATTACATTCCTTGGTGTTGTCTTTTGGGGATTTAGTATAGTGGGTGTTCTATGAACCCTTTCTATTTCTATTTTGCCCCCTTGCTCCAGAACATGTGGGCAATTTTCTTCTATAAGCTCCTGAAGTATAGTATCGAGGTTTTTGTTTATTTCTGTTTTTTTGGGCAGACCAATAATTCTCACGTGTCTCTTCTTCCTCTGTTTTCCAAGTCTGTGACCTTTTCAGTGAGATATTTTATGTTTTCTTCTAATTCATTAATTTTTTGGCTTTGCTTTATTAATTCTTGCTGTTTTGCAAGCTCACTGTCTTCCAGTTGTTTAATTCTGGTCATTAGGGACTGATTTTCCTTTTCATCTTTGTCTGCCCTTATATTAGATGCTTCCAGTTCTTTCTCCAATTGTGAAGTCTTGTATTTTAGACTGCTGATCTCTTTCTCCCATTTTTCTTTCCAGAACGTTTCCATTTTTTGGGTAAGCTCAATTTGTGTTTTTCCAGAGTGTGTGGATAATTTCCATTTTGTGAGGCATGTTTTGATTTTGTTTGAATTTCATCCTCTTTCTCTTCTTTTCCTTGGGTACTCCCGCCATAAAAGTTTTCAATAGTCACCTTTTTCCCTTTCTTCCTGGAGGCTTGATTTTGGGCCGTGTGAGCCATCCCTTTGGTGGTTTTATTCCCCTTTCCTTTTTGGTCTGGGGTCTGGGTGATATGGGCAGGTTTTCTGTGAATTTATGTTGCCTCAGACTAGTTCTTCCCAGCCTCTGAGGTTTCTTAGAGTGCAGGCCCCTGTGCTCAGCACAACCGCCCCTCTGTTCATTGTGGCTGCCCCTGTGCTCAGCACAGGATTTTCCCATGAAACTGCTCTGAGCCGTCATTTCCTAGCAGTCTTTATATCTCAAGGATCCTGGTGTGCCCCCCCTCCCAGACAGAGACATTCCTCACTCTCTCGCTGTCCCAGTGAGCACTCTGATACCTTACTCTGGTTTGGTGGGGGAGGTGGGGGGGGATAAGGGGGGAAAGTTCACGTTATTGTGCAAGCGTTTCCTCCTTCTTATAGTGTGGAAATATTCAAACCCCATGTACTATGGTTTCTGTGGGGTTCTGGAGAGTCCATCCATTCTTTCAAGGGTGATTTTTATGCTCTTTAGGGGTAGTCTATTTTGTTCGGTGCCTGGGAGAGGAAGAGATTCACGTCTAGATTGCAGCCATGTTAACCCAGAAGTCCCATTGAACCAAGTCTAATGAGAGTAAATTACTTTCTCCACATCTCCCCCATATTTACCTTCACTATAAAAGCTCTTTCATGACTCTTTTATGTGAGATAATTTACCCCATTTGATTTTTCCCTTCCCTCTGCTCCCAATGTATTTCTCCTTATCCTGCTTCATTATAAAAAATACTATGTCATTATATTCCACTCATACTGATTCCCTCTGTCTTTGTATACACCTTCTGCATTCATAATGTTAAAAATTTTATGAGGTACAAGAATCATCTTCACACATATATACATAACAATTTTTTTAATTGAAAATCCTCTAATTTCTCATTCCTGTTTACTTTCTTCTGCTTCTATTGCGTCTTGTATTTGAGAGTTAAATTCTCCATTCAGCTCTGATCCTTTCACCAGGAATGTTTTAATGTCTTCTACTTCATCAGGAACCCAATTTTCCCTCTGAAAGATTATGCTTAGTTTTGGAGAATAAGTGATTCTTGGATGAAGTCCTAGCTCCTTTGCCCATTGGAATATCATATTTCAGGTCCTGTGATTCTTTAATGTAGAAGCTGCTAAATATTGTTTTATTCTGACTGTGGTTACATGATTTATGAATTGTTTCTTTTTAACTTCTTGCAATATTTCCTACTTGACCTGATAGTTTTGAAATTTGGCTATAATTTTCCTGGAAGCTATCATTTTGGGATCTCTTTCAGGAAGAGATTGATGAATTATTTTGATTTCTATTGTACCTCCTGGTTCTAGAATATCAGAGCAGTTTTCCCTTAAAATTATTTAAAAGTTAATGTCTGAACTATTGTTATTATCATGACATTCAAGTAGTCCAATCATTTGTCAATTAATTCTCCTGGATTTTTTCCAGGTGAATTGTTTTTCTAATGAAATATTTCACATTTTCTCCATTTTGTTTCATTCTTTTTAGTGTGTTTTATTTTTCCTTGTTATCTCATGGAGTCTTTAGTTTTCACTACCCTGGTTCTAAATTTTAAGTCATGATTATTTTGGGTGAGATATTAAACCTCCCTTTCCATTTGGTCAATTCTATTTTTTAAAGTTAAGTTTCTCATTTAATTTTTTTTGCCTCTTTTTCTATATTGTCAATTTTTATCTTTTAAGAATTTCATCTCTTTAGAGGATTTTTGTGCCTTTTTATTGACTGATTTATTCTGTTACTTAAATTATCACTTTCTTCAGTATTTTGTGACTCCTTTACCAAGTTATTGATTTTTTCATGATTTTCCTGTACCATTATAATTTCTTTTACCAGTTTTCTTCTGTTTTCCTTATTTGATTTTAAAATCTTTTTTGAGGTCCTAAATTAATTCTTTTTAGACAGAAGAGTAATTCATATTTTCCTTGTACCTTTTGATTTAGTAGTATTGACTTTGTTTTCTTCTTTTGAGTTTTTGTTTTGCTCTTCCCTGTCACCAAAAAAAAAACTTTCTACAGTGAATTTATTTTTAATTTTTTCTTTGCTCATTTTAAGCCTTTTTTCTTTTCTTTTAATTAGAAAATATTAATGGTGGGCTATTAAGTGAATAGAGCACTATTCCAAACTTCATGTTTTTGTACAGTTGCCTTCAGATCTACTTCTGGAAATCTACCTGCTTTCAGTTTTTCTAAATTGATATGTTTTAAAAAGAGATGGATTAATACTCTCCCAGGCCAAGCTAGTCTGTGACTTTGTCATAAGAAGTCCTTTCCCCCTTGTACTATATCCTGGTGCACCTTCTTTCCTATGCCACAAGTACTGGTGTGTGGTAGTGCTATTCTTCACCATGGGACCATGACCTAGCATTGTGACAAGCATTAAGGGCATACCCAGTGCAAGCAAAGGATCTTTGTCATCTCCTTCTCAGCAGTTATCAGCCCACTCCCTCTTACCATTTATGGCTGAGAATCCCAAAAGCTTTTGCTGCTGATTCAGCTTCCCACATGACTTCCTGCCATTATAATGCCAGCTTTGTATTGTTGCTTTATACTCTACTTCCACCCTGGTGCAGTAGGTCCTTTCTAAAGGCCTTCTAAATTATTTTGGGTTGAAAAATTATTTCACCCTGACCTTTTGTGGGTCATGCTACTCCAGAACTTATTTTGAAGCTTTATATCATAGTTTTTGGCAAGGAACTTGGTAGAGATGAGGTCGAACTTTGTACTTTCTCTACCATCTTACTTTCATATTGGTCATATAACTGAAGACATAAAGAATCATAAAAAAGTGAAAAATATGCTTCCATCTGTTTTCAGGCTTTCATTTTGTTTTTCTATGAAGGTGGTAGATAGAATTATCCATCATGAGTCCTTTGGGATAGTCTTAGATCTTTGTATTAATGATATCAGCTGTCATTCAGAGTTGTTTATCATACACTATGGCTATTTCTAAGTATAATGTTTTCTTTATTTGCTCACTTTAGTATGCATCAGTTCATAGTGTTATATATTTTTTCTTTTTCTGAAACTGTCATGCATATCATTTCTGGTAGCATTTTAGTATTTCATCACAATCATAAAACACAATTTGTTCAATGATTTCCCAGTTCATGAGCATGTCTTCAGTTTTTGATTCTTTACTACAACAAAAAGGGATGTTATAAAATTCATTATGTGTGCAAATGCATACATTTCCTCTTACTAGTCTTTTTTTATGGATAGCAGTCGTATGGTGGTATTGCTCAAATAATAAGTATACACATTATAGAGCTTTGGGGTGTGGTTCCTTTAAGAATTAAAAATTATGAGGCTGGTTGTAGCTTAATAACTATTAAATCAAAAGTAGTAGTAGTAGTAGTAGGGAGAAAGAGAAAAGTAGGAGAGAGGTAAAGGGATGCTTAGTTTTTCTAATCTTGAATACCTCTATGGGGCTTCTAGCTACACTCCACCACATATCCACTTTGCACCTCTGCATGCAGGCCCAAGACTCTCAATTCCTAGTGGCTTCCACTTATGACATTTTTCTCCACCCACAAATTCTCATATGCCACATTTCAGGAACCAATCATAATTTGTTAATTTGCTTGGGTCTCCTAGGGGAGTAGTGCCTATGTCTGTTTCATGATATTTTTCAACTTCCATTATTTCTTTTCTTGTTGTTTCTTAATTTCTCTTTTTTTTGGTGGCCTGTTCATCTCAACTCATTCCCTGGTATTTGGCTTCCAGATGACATCACGAGGTGACATGGAGAAAAAGGAGAAATTTATTTTAGACATTCCAAATTATTCTCCATAATATTTGGCTCAGTTCACTATGCCACCAACAGTGTATTAATATTCTAATTCTCACATCCCCTCTAACATTTGTAATTTTTAATTTTCTATCATATTAGCTAATTTTTTAGGTGTGAAGTGGTAACTCAGAGTTATTTTATTTTACATTTCTGTGATCAATAGTTATTTGGAACATTTTTTTTCTTATTACTACAGATAACTGATTTCTTTTGGAAACCACGTTTGACCGTTTATTAATTAGTGAATGAAACATGTTCGTATAAATTTGACTCATTTCTCTATTTATTTGAAAAAATGTCTTTTTTCATAGATACTTGCTGTAATAAAATTTCCTTTTCTCTGTTTTCCCTCCAATCTTAGTTGCATTGACCTTGTACAAAAAAATTAATTTAATGTAAGCAAAATTATCCTTTTAAATCTCATAATTTTCTTTCTCTTTTCCCTAAATCTCTGTAAATCTAACTATTCTATTATCCCTTTATTTGTATATATTAGCAGAATTTATATCTAAATAATGTGCCGATGTTTACATTATCTTGGCATATATTGTGAGATGGTGATCTACACCTAGTTTCTACCCTACTGTTTTCTTGTTTTTCCAATTTGTTTTGTTAAATAGTGAGTTCTTGTTCCAAAATCTTGGATATTTTGGTTTTTCAAATACTAGGTTACTGTGGTCATTTTCTATTATGAATTACTTACCAAATCTGTTCCACTGGTCCATCTCTCTGTTTAATAGCCAGTACCAGATTGTTTTTTTTAAAACATTAATCCCTTCATATTCTTCTTCCAGATAATTTCTATTTTTTGCATAGCTCTATGAAATAATTTGGGCTGGCAATGAATAATCAAATGAATTTGGATAGAATTATTATTTAAATTACATTGAAAGACTACCTATAAGCAATTATTTTTCCTGTAATGATTTAAATCTGACTTAATTGGTGTGAAAAGTATTTTACAATTTTGTTCATGTAGTTCCTGGGTTTGTCTTGGCAGGTAATGCCTCAAGGATACAAAGTTTCATGAGTTGAGTCTAATTATTCTGACTTCCTTAAGTCAGTCCTCACAAAGCATTATTTTAAGTCTCTTTGTCGTCTTGGTTGCCCTTTTCAGAACATTTCCAGTTTGAAATTGTCTGTCCTAAAATGCAATTTCTAAAATTAATATTGTATTTCATATGTCATCTGACCAAGGAAGAGGGTATCAAGACATTCCTAGTTCTCAGCAATATGCTTTTATTAATGAAGACTTAATATGATATTTGCTTTCTTGGTTGCTATGTCACACTGTGGATTTATTGGAGGTTACATAATAAAAAAGGTATTTAAAACAGGGAAATATTTGTTTACATTTCTTTTCATGATAGTTGGTAGCTGGGCAGTAGGCTGTTGAATGGAGATTGGAGCATCACTATAATTTTCTTTGTTACTATGTCCACTAGATAATACTATTTCTTCATTTAGATTCTTCAGTTGGCAACTATATCATCAGTATTTCAGATGACCAGTGACTTTGTAATAATCTAGTCTTGATTCTTTGAGATGTTTTGAAATTCTAACACATTTCTAAACAGTACCTCTCAGCAAAGAGAAGACTCAGTTGCATACTTAGGAGGTGAACAATGATGGGGACACAATTTTGGAATAGTTCCCTTTATAGCAGAGGCACATTTCCATAATGTGGCCCTTTTCAGAGAAATATCTGACATTTCAAATTGGGAGACTGACTACATTGCTGGTACTGAACCTCTAAAATACTTTTGGCAATGCTGAGAAATGGATAGTAATGGTGAGGCAGCCAGCTATGGAGCAATAGAAAACCTGTGTGATTTGTTCAAATGTAAAATCTAGAGATAGTCCAAGCAGGAAAACGTGCACTCCAAGTGAAAGAATTTAATTCAAAGCCTCTCTAACTAACAATGATTTTTTCTATGACTGAGAAACTCCCATTAAAATCAGAGAACTCAGTACAAAACAGGAGGGAGAAAGGTATGTAGACAAGAGGAAAGCAGAAATATGTTGATAACACTGTTCACTCAGAGGGAGATACAATACCAAAAGATAAATCTTGACTAAGAGGAAAGCTTGTCTTTTGTAGGTCTAAATTTCACAGTGAGAAGAAATTGAAGGCAGGGCAATATTCTTTGTTCCCATTTCCAGCCTCCCACTGTGGATTTTGATAAGAGAATAAGAATAATTAATTTCAGCCAATGAATAACCATATATTAAATTAAATGTTTATGTGCCAGACTCCTTTGATATAAAGTAGAAAATTAAATATTAATTGTTCTTATAAACTTGTGTATTTAAATTAACATTTCATAAATGTATATGTAAAAAATAAAGAAATGAGAGGAGAAAAGAATAGATTGTTAGGGAGAAATGGTTCTAATTCTTACTATTGCTAAAACCTCAAATTAACAATATTTTCCCTAAGAGATTTTAACAGAGTAGAAAGTGATTTGAATATGAAATAAAGGAAGCAAAGAATACCAGTGGAAGGAATCCAGACTATTATTTCCATGTGTACAAAATAAAGGATTTACACATGCTAGTAAAAGGATTGGTAATACCTAAGAATTCACTATAAGAAAATAGTGATTTTGAATGGAAGTAAAAAGAAATCAGGAATTAGGTAGAAAACCTCATCAAAATTTTATGTTTTGATTAGAATTTATAGCCTTTCTAAGGCCTGAAGATCATCTTTTGGTTATAACAATTTGGGTAATAAAAATCAATCTGTGTCCTTTTAAATCTGAGACCAACAGGAGACTCTTTCACTCTTCTCATCTATGATGGAGCACATTACTTAGAATTAGAGTAGAATTCAAAGACTATCTAATCCAATTCTCATTTTAAATGTTAGGAAACTGAGTCCTACAGAAGTTCAGTGACCTTCATTAGTTTATGCTAGTAGAAAATATTATAGCCAGGATTGAAAATCAAAGTCCTCTAACTACAAACACTACCATGAACTAGCAAAATCAATACTCAAATTAATTACCTCACAGAGTAATCCATTAAATCCAAAACCAAATGATACTTCATTTTATGAATACCTCTGATGATAGGAAAATTCCAAACACCTGAAGAAACATTCTTGAATATGTATTGAAGAGATGGGATCTCAACCCTGAGAAATGAAAAGTGTTCAATCAATAAAAGCCAGAATATTTTTGGTGAGAAAAATTCATGACCTCAGCAACTCATTCCTTTCCTAGCAAGGTTACTAGAATGTTGGAGCAACATAATTTTGTAGGTATTATATGACTAGATTTCAATAAAGCTTTGCACAAAATCTCTTTTACTATGCTTGCTGAAAATATGAAGAGATGTGTTCTCAATCCTAGTGTATTTTGGAGAATTGATACCTGGATGAATGCTTGAGCCCATCTAACTTTCTGTAATAAATTAATTCCACCTAGAAGAGAGACAACAAGAAAATTGCCTCAAGGAAATATATATGTGTCCTGTGTTGATCAATATATTTGACAATAATCTTACCAAAATTATACATGAAAAGCTTATTAAAATTTCAGAAGAACAAATCTGGAACAGGACAATTATCCATTGAATAACAAAGGATGGGAAGGATATTGATAAGCTAGAATGATGGTTTCAATTCTATCCAGAGAAAACCTAATAGGGGTAAATGCAAAGTCCTTCATTTTATTTTTTTAAGTATATTACAAAAGTAGAGAATGTGAGAAGTCCATAAAGAAAAAAAAATGTTGTGGATAAAATATTTGGGGACAAACTCAATTTAGTAAGCTTTGTGATATTCCAATAATAATCATGAAAATATAAATAACCATAGGCTGCATTAATTAAAAATATTATTTAGAACTCGTATAGTGATAAACTAATATTTGATTTATGTGTTTATTTCTGATTTCCTTATTTTGGTAAATTAAATTTTACCTTTCTATCCCTTTCAGAAGATACAATAACACATGATCAAGAGAACAGATGCTAGAAAATATTGAGGTTTATTTGAGGGAGATTGAGGATTTCAGGCTGGAAAAGAGAACACTTTAAAATTAGGGTCAGAAAGATCTGTCTTTAATATTTTAAAGGGAAGTGATGTGGAAGAGAGATTTTTAAATTTCTCTCTTGGGGGACAAAACAGAACAATGAGTAAAAATTGAAGGTAGAATTAGAATTGCATGTTCTTGAGAGGAAAAATGCTAATAATTTCTATTGACTGAAACTGAAATAAACTCTTTCAAGAAGCAACCATTTCCATTTCATTGGACGTCTTTTTTAGGGCAGAATTTGGTACTTACCAAAGTATTTAATTCAAGGAAACATTTTATTCAAGTGATGACTAGACTGGACAACCTCTGAAATTCCTTCCAATTCTGAGATATCTTGGTTCTAGCAAAACTACTGAGTAGTAATTCTAAAGCTGAAAAGAAATTTGGAGATAAGCAATTTGTGCAGTCATACAAGTAGTACACATCAGAGGTTGTATTTCAAACCAGATTTTTTACGTCCAAGTATTTATTTTTCTACGTATTAAATTACCTCTTTATTTTCAGCTGAATTCTAATCCCATATTCCAAAGGAATGGTATTTTCTTTTTTTAAATTTTGTTTAATTAGATGATTGGGAATATTTTTCCATGGTTGCAAGACTCATGTTCTTTCCTTCACCTCCCACAATCCCCTCCCCACATCTGATGCACAATTCTACTGGGATTAACATGTGTCATTGATCAAGAGCCATTTCCATGTTATTAATAATTTTACGAGTGTGATCTTTTAAAGTCTACTTTCCCAGTCAGAGCCTCACTGACCCATGTGATCAAGCAGTTGTTTTTCTTCTGTGTTTCTTTTCCCACAGTTTTCCTCTGGATATGGATAGTGTTCTTTCTCATATGTCCCTCTGAATATTTCTTGGTCATTGCATTGTTACTAGTAGAGAAGTCCATTACATTTGATTTTACAACAGTGTGTCTGTCTCTGTGTCCAATGTTCTTCTGGTTCTGCTCCTTTCACTCTGCATCAATTCCTGAGGTCTTTCCAGTTCACATGGAATTCCTCTATTTTATTATTCCTTTGAGCACAATAGTATTCCATCACAGGCATATACAACTGTTTGATCAAACATTCCCCAATTGGAGGGCATCCCCTCATATTCCAATTTCTTTGCCACCACAAACAGCAAGGCTATGAATATTACTGTACAAGTAATTTCCTTTATTATCTCTTTGGGGTACAAACCCAGCAGTCTTTGTCTGAATCATAGGGCAGAACATCTTTAAGTGTCTTTTGTGCATAGTTCCCAATTGCCTAATAGAATGGTTGGATCAATTCACAACTCCACCAGCAATGCATTAATGTCCCAATTTTGCCACAACCCCTCCAATATTCATTATTTTCCTTTGCACTCATGTTAACCAATCTGCTAGGTGTGAGTTGGTACCTAAGAGTTCTTTGGATTTGCATTTCTTTGATTATAAGAGATTTAGAACATTTTTGATGTGCTTATAAATAGTTTTGATTTCTTTATCTGAAAATGTCTATTCATGTCACTTGCCCATTTGTCAATTAGGGAATGCTTTGATTTTTTGAACAATTGATTTAGTTCCTTATAAATTTGAGTGATTAGACCTTTGTCAGACGTTTCTGTTATAAAGATTGTTTCCCAATTTGTTGCTTCCCTTTTAATTTTGATTGCATTGGTTTTGTTTGTACAAAAATTTTTTAGTTTAATGTAATAAAATTATTTATTTTGCATTTTGTAATTTTTTCTGTCTCTTGATTGGTCTTAAAATCTTTCCTAAAGATCTGACAAGTACACTATTTTGTGCTCACTTAACTGTTTCCTTCTTTATGTTCAAGTCATTCACCCATTCTGAGTTTATCTTGGGGTAGGGTGTGAGATGTTAATCTAAAGCTAAACTTTCCCATACTGTTTTTCCAATTTTCCTAGCAGTTTTTGTCAAATAGTAGATTTTTCCCCCAAAAGCTGGGATCTTCAAGTTTATCATAGTCTGTCTTACTGAGGTCATTTACCCCAAGTCTATTCCACTGATCCTCCTTTCTGTCTCTTAGCCAGTACCATATGATTTTGATAATCATTACTTTAGAGTACAGTTTAACATCTGGTACTGCTAGGCTACCTTCCTTTGAATTTTTTTTCATTATTTTCCTTGATATTCTTGATCTTGTTATTCCAAATAAACTTCGTTATTGTTTTTTTCTAATTCTGTAAAAATGTTTTTTGTTAATTTGATGAGTATGACACTAAATAAGTAAATTAGTTTGGGTAGGATTGTCATTTTTATTGATATCTCATCAACCAATGAGCAGTTAATGTTTTTTCCAATTATTTAGATCTAGTTTTATTTGTGGGGAGAGTGTTTTGTAGTTGTGTTCATATAGTTCCCACATTTGTCTTTGCAGATAGATTCCTAATGATTTTATACTGTCTATGGTGATTTTAAAGGGAATTTCTCTCTCTAACTCTTGCTGCTGGGATGAGTTAGAGGATGATTTATGTCTGTTTATTTTGTATCCTGCAACTTTGCTTAAGTTGTTGATTATATCCACAAAGCTTTTTAGTTGATTCTCTAGAATTCTTTAAGTATACCATCATATCATCTGCAAAGAGTGATAGTGTGGTCTCCTCATTGCCTATATTAATGCCATCAATTTCTTTTTTTCTCTAATTGCTACTTCTAGCATTTCTAGTACAATGTCAAATAATGGAGGTGATAATGGGCATCCTTATTTCACTCCTGATCTTATTGGGAAGGCTTCTAGTTTATCCACTTTGCAGATGATGCTTGCTGATGGTTTTAAATATATACTGTTTATACTTTTTAGAAAAGGCTCATCTCTTCCTATGCTTTTTTCAATGTGTTTCCACATTGTGTTTTCAATATGTGTTTTCAATAGGAATGAGTTGTATTTTGTCAAAGACTTTTTCTGCCTCTATTGATATGATCATGTGATTTTTGGTGGTTTTCTTGTTGATATGGTCAATTATGTGAATGGTTTTCCTAATATTGAAGCATCCTTGTATTCCTGGTATAAATCCCACCTGATCATAATGACTAACCCTTGTGATCACTTGCTGGAGTCTTTTTGTTAGAATTCTATTTAATAATTTTGCATCTATGTTCATTAAGGAGATTGGTTTGTATTTTTCTTTCTTTTTTTTTTATCTAACAGGCTCTGGAATCAGTACCATATTTGTATCATAAAATGAATTTGGTAGAACTCCTTCTTTTCTTATTCTGTCAAATAGTTTTTTATAATATTGGGATTAGTTATTCTTTGAATTTTTGATAGAATTCACTTATGAATCAATAAAGCCCTAGTGATTTTTTCTTAGGGAGTTTTTTGATGATCTATTAAATTTCTTTTTCTGATATGGAATTAAGTATTCTATTCCTTCTTCTGTTAATCTAGGCAATTTATATTTTTGTAAATATTCATCCATATCACCTATATTGCCATATTTATTGCCATGTAATTGGGCAAATTAGTTTTTAATGGTTGCCTTGATTTACTCCTCATTAGAGGTGAGGTCTCCCTTTTCATCTCAGCTACCATCAATTTGGCTTTCTTCTTTCCTTTTTATTATTAGATTGACAATTACATTGTCTACTTTGTTTTTTCAAAATACCCAATTCTAGTCTTGTTTATTAATTGAATAGTTCTTTTACTTTCAATTTTATTAATTTCTCCTTTACATTTTAGGATTATTAATGTAGTTTTCATCTGGGGATTTTTAATTTATTCACTTTCTATTTGTTTATTTTGCAGGCCAAATTCATTGAACTCTGCCCTCTGTGACAAGGAAATCACTTTAAAAGACTGATATATATTAATTTAAGGTCGCCAAGGAATTCAGCTATGTAATTCCTAAATGAAGACTCAAGTCAGCAGTCAACCTTTTATGGAGTTTAATTACAAACAGGAGGAAGAAAGGTATTGAGAGATAGAGAGAGAGAGAGAGGGAGAGAGAGAGAGAGAGAGAGAGAGAGAGAGAGAGAGAGAGAGAGAGAGAGAGAGAGAGAGAGAGAGAGAGAGAGAGAGAGAGAGAGAGAGAGAGAGAGAGAGAGAGAGAGAGAGAGAGAGAGAGAGAGAGAGAGAGAGAAAGGGGAGAGAAGGGAATAGGGCTTAAATACCCCCTCTGTTTGGGCTGGGCCAAAAGGCCCAAGCCCTTAGATAGCTGAGGCAAAGAAAAGAGATCAGTCCCTATCACTCATGTGACCAAAATGGAGAAACAGTCTCAGGGGCCTCCACCTCCAGTCTCCTTCAGAGCAAGCTTCTCAGAACACAACCTCTCAGAGCAAAATCTCTCCAACCACCTCCCCCTCAGTCCTCAGACCACTCTATCTTTAAGGAAACCATCTCAGTTCCCTCCCCTCAGTTCTCACATCTACCAATCACTGTCCATGTCTTCCCTATGCCAATGGTGGCTCTAGCTAAACCCAGGACCGCCCAGAGGTCTGCCCCTTTGCACATGTCTGTTGAAGGTCATATTTTCAAATAATTAAATTTTGATCTATGCTGCAGCCCTTCCTAAATCCTGTTAGGACTGAGTAGAGTGGAGATTGTAAGTTCCAAGACCTGGTTCTGTCATTCCAAATATCTCTATTGTATCAATTCTAAAATCAATCATGACTCAAAGAACTTCCTGTTCTATGCTTAAGCATAGGTCAAAGCCCTTTCCTTTGTTCAGCAAAAGGTTTTTGTCCTAAAGTAATCTTAAGTAGGGAGGAGAAGGACCCTCTCATGCCAAGGGGGTTCACATTCCAATAGACTATCAGTAGGAAATTTTTCAAGTATGAAATTTCCCAATGGTGAAATTTCCAACATTTATAAGTCTAAGAAATTTTAAGGTTTACAGCTCTCTAATTTGTTAATATATGAACTCAACGATATAAATTTTCCCCTGAGTACTGCTTTGTCTACATCCCATAGATTTTTTAAGGATGCTTCATCATTGTCATTTTCTTCAATGAAATTAGTTATTATTTCTATGATTTGTTCTTTAATCAATTTTGGAGAAATATATTATTTAATTTCCAATTAATTTTTCATTTGCCTCTCTATGTAGCCTTACTAATTATTATTTTATTGCATTGTGATCTGAAAAGTTTGCATTTATTATTTCTGCTCTTTTACCCTTGTTGGCCATGTTTTTATGCCCTAGTACATGTTCAGTCTTTGGGAATGTACCATGTGCTGCTGAAAAAAAGGTTTATTCTTTTTTGTCCTTATTTGTTTTTCTCCACATATCTACTAACTCTAATTTTTCTAAGATTTCATTCAGCTCTCTTACCTCTTTCTTATTTATTTTTGGTTTGATTTATCTAGTTCTGATAGAGGAAGGTTCAAGTCTCCCACTAGTATAGTTTTTCTATCTATTTCATCCTTGAGCTCCACTAGTTTCTACTTGGTACATACATGTTGAGTACTAATATTTCCTCATTGTCTATACTGCCTTTTTATCAGGATGTAGTTAATTTTCCTATCTCTTTTAACTAGTTCTATTTTTACTTTGGCTTTATCAGATGTCATGATTGCAACTCCTGCCTTATTTTTCTCAGTTGATGCCCTATTAATTTTGTTCCATTCCCTTACCTTTACCCTACACATTTCTACCTTCCTCATATATGTTTCTTGTAAACAACATATGGTAGGATTTTGGTTTCTAATCCACTCTGCTATTTGCTTCTGATTTGCAGATGAGTTCATCCCATTCACATTTAAATTTATGATTACTACCGGTGTTCCCCAACATTTTGATTTTCTCTCCTTTTCCTGCCCTTTCCTCTTTCATTAGTTCCTTTTACTCTAGTGTTCTATTTTTATTCAGTCCCCCTAATCACTACCCATATTTCACCTTCCTTTCTCCCCTCTCCCTTTTTATTCCTCTCTTATTTTTCTTTTGGGGTCTTTTTAACCTACACTACACACTCTCCCCACTTATATTGCTTCCATCCTGAGAAATTAGTTTCTCTGATAAAAGCATTATATTTTATGAGTTTTATTAAAGATTATTAGAATTAGTAAATAAAGAAAAAACAAAATAAGAAAAGCACATGCCTAGGAGGGCTGAAAAGCCCATTCAATTTCACATACTTTACATCTTGAGAGATGCATGTGCTTGGAAGGGGAAGCAGGGAGAGATAGCGTGTAGGTGGGTACAGTCAGTTTAAATACCCCTTTTGCTCTTGGGCCAGGTGAGACTTTCAGGTGAGGTTACAAGGCATTCTGAGAAGTGGCCAAGGACATCTGGGAATTGAAGTCCGGGATTCAAATCTCTATTTTTAGATATCTCCGTTTGATCCTTATTAGGAAAGATTTTTCCCCAAAAGGATCATGAAAACATAATCAATTTAAAGATTACAATAATTTCAGGATAAGAGGAAAAAAGAACAAAACCAATAATTGCTGGACACACTTACAAAAAGGCAGTTAGGGTGCAGTCCCCTTTGGCATAAGAGTATACATACAAATAAATGTTCAATCAATCACACCCAAAGTTCATTCTTGATCTTTTCGCGCAGCTTGTGGTCTGGAGGCACTTTCATGGTGTTTTCTCCAAACATTTCAGTTTCTGGATTCAGAGAGGTAGCATGTTTCTTAACCTAAAATATGTTTTAAGAGGAATTTAGAGTTTGCAATTTAAAATAATAATATTTTTACATTTCCCCGTGAAGAGGGTGATTGAAAAACACAGCATCACTTAGGGATGCATGACTGAGTTATGAGGTGTATAAATCAATCATCAAGAGAAATTAAAAAGACATCAGAAAAATCCAAATAAAGAAATTTTGGATGAAAATATAGACTATCAAAGTCTTATGTGTAAAAATTCCAAGTAAAGGAAAAATAAATCTATAACAGGTCCTTTAATCGGCCCAATTAAAATGATATAAGCAATGATGCATTTTTCTGCCCCTTCTCTTTTTATTCCCCTTTTATTTTTTTAGAGTCTATTGAATTCCCTTCCAATTCTTTTTCCCTCCCTCTTTTTTAACTCCACGTGCCACTCCCCCCCCCCTTAGTTTTCCTCTCTCAATTTCCCTATACGGTAAGATGGAATTTAATACCCCAATGAATATAGATATTCTTCCCTCTCAGAATGGATTCCACTGAGAGTAAGCTTTGAGTATTACCTTTTAGCATTCTCTTCCTCTCCTTCTTATAGTTGTATTCTTCTCCCACTCCCCGTGTGCCTTTTTGTGTAATATAGATTATACTAATTTTATTATTCCTTCAAGTTTCTCTTGGTGCCATATTCTACCCCCCCCTTTCTTTCTTCTTTTTTTTTTATATATGATTTTAAACCACTTAGTATCCAAATCGTTACCTATGGATAATGCTTCTAACTACTATAATAGTGAATACAATTTTGACAGTTACAAATAACTTTTTTCCACATAGGAATATAATCAATTTGGTCTTATTGAGGCCCTTAAAGGAATAAAAAAGTAGAACCCTCTCTTTATTATTTACCTTTTCATGTTTGTATTTGTTTTTGTATTTCAATGTTAAATTTTCTGTTTAGTTCTGGTCTTTTCTTTAAAAATATTTTGAAGTCTTCTATTTTGTTAAATGCCAATATTTTCCCCTGGAAGCATAAATTCAGTTTTGATGGGTAGACGATTCTTGGTTGTAGACCCAATTATCTTGCCTTTCTGAATATCATATTCCAAGCCATATGGTCTTTTAGTGTGGAGGCTGCCAGATCTTGTGTAATACTGATTGGTGTTCCTTGATATCTGAATTATCTTTCTGGCTTCCTTTAGTATTTTCTCCTTAGCTTGGAAGCTCTTGAATTTGGCGACTACTTTCCTGGGGGTTTGCTTTTGAGGATTTAGTGTAGTGGGTGATCTATGAAATCTTTCAATGTCTATTTTGCCCCCTTGTTCCAGAACCTTGGGCAGTTTTCTTGGATAATTCCATGTAGTATACTGTAAAGGTTTCTCTTTGTTTCCAGGTTTTCAGGTGGGGCTATGATTCTCAAATTGTCTCTTCTAGATATATTTTCAATGAGATATTTTGTGTTGCCTTATAATCTGTCATTCTTTTGAGTTTCCTGTATTAATTCTTGGTGTCTTGTGAGATCATTGGCTTCTAATTGCCCAATTCTATTTTTTAATGACTTGTTTTCAGCTAAGATCTTTTGATTTTCCTTTTAGGTTTGATCTATCCTGCTTTTCATGGCTTCCAGCAGGTCATTTCTGGTCTTCAATTTGCTTATTATTTCATTTGATTTCTTGGTTTCAATTTCCATGTGGGATAATCTATCTTTTAAACATTTATTTTTTCTTTTTGAACTTTTTCCCACTTTTCTTGCCACATCTCTTCCATCTTTCTGAAAATCTCAGGAATAAAGTCTTCAAGAACTTGAGTCAATATCAATTTTTTTCAAATGTTTTGGTGTGTTTAATTGTCATCTTCTGCTCTCTCTTCTTTAGTCTATTTTTTTCCTGCATAAAAATTATCAAGGATCAAAGTAATCTTCTTGGGTTTTTTTGTTTGTTTGTTTGTTTTTTGGTGTTTGTGGATTTTTGTTCCTGGGTGTTGGTGGCCATTGCCTTGTTCTTCCTTGTCAGTTGTCTATGTGAAGAATGTGGGTGATCTTTGTTTGGGTTCTGGAAAGGTTTTTACCCTGGGGATATTTTTCCCAGTCCTCAGCAGTGTCCAGCTACTCTTAGTCACAGTTCTAGCTCCTAAGAACTTATAGATTTCCTCACAGAAGTCTGATTGTGGAGTGTAGGCAATTCTCTGTATTGAGCACTGGAGAGGTTTTAGCCCAATGGCTTTTTTCAGTTGTTTGTGGCATTTTGCTGTGAGCCGCTCCCTCTACTCAAGCTTTGTGCCCTAGATCAATGGTTCCTCAGCCTCCCAGTGTTCTGATTCTAGTTTCTCTAAGGGGCAAGTCTATGTTGACTTCATCCAGCTTCCCTCCTAGAATTTAGAAGTTTGTCCCATGCTCGCTTGGACTCTGGAAAGGTAGGTGAAATGGGAGAGGGGTGATGAGCTCCCCCTTGGTGGGGAAATTTTGCCCCCTTTTAGCATGGATATGCCCTAACTCTGCCTACCTTCTATGCTGTGCCCTAACATGGGCTTTGCTCATTTGGTTTTGGTTTTGTCACTTTGAAGCACTGTCTAGATTGGTAGAGAGGAGAAGAGCTCTGCTTCTATTCTAGAGCCATCTTGATCTGGAAGTCAGGAGTGGCATTTTCTTGAGAACAGAACACATTTTTATTCTTTTTTTTCTACATTATCTCAAGAAATATTAATTTTCTTTCTACTCCTGCTGCCCATAAACTCAGTTTTCTTGCTAAAATTCAAAGGTTAAGATAAGCTCTCTCTTTCTCTCACTGGCTCTCTGTCTGTCTCTTTCTTCCCTAATAACCCAAGAAAAATAATCCTTTAGCTCAGTGGTTCTCAACCTTTCTAATGCTGTGTCCCCACAATACAATTCCTCATGTTGCAGTGACCCAAACCAAAAAATTATTTTGGTGGCTACTTCAAAACTCTAATTTTGCTACAGTTATGATTCAGAATGTAAATACCTGATATGTATTATGTATTCTCATTGCTACAAATTGAGAGGTTGAGAACCGCTGCTCTAGCTCATTCTAAGCATACTAGCTGTACTTTCACTTATTTATATAAAATACATATGTATTCAAAGCTCGTTTCAATTCCCTGTTGTATTTATTTTTCTGTTGTTTTTGGTTTTTTTTTCAGAGATAAATGTAGGTACTTGGCACCAGACTATACCACTGAGACTCAAAGTATGAAACACACATAGTCACAGAACCCTTTGTCTCTTTTTCTTGGTACTCTATAATCTATGTGTTGCTGATTTAATGTCAACCCTTAAGCCAGAATTATGGAACTGGCCAAGGTTAGCCCTGATCCATGAGCCCTGACCTATGGGGTCATGAAACCCATGAGTGGCAGAAGCAAGCCTTGAACTTCAGCCTTATTATTTTAAAGACTGACTCCCTAACCCTATGCTACACTGTCTCCAAAGAATTAATTTGTTTATCCCCTTAAACTGTCCTATCGACTGAATTTCTCTATTATTCTTGAAGGAGACTTCATTGTCCCAGTCACCAAAGTTATCATGGACTCCTCACACTCAAGTGACATATCTTATTTATTTCAAATTCTTGTAATATATACCTTCACAATATCTCTTATTTCTTCTCACAATTCACAAATCACCAAACTAGGCCCTCCTTACCTCTCCTGGGATACTGCAATGTTTCTATGATTGGAATACCTCTTATTCCTTCCTAATACAGTCTATCCTTACACAGACATTTTAGTGAATTCATTATGTCCCTCCATCAATTAAAGTCTACTAATTTCAGTATAACTACTGTATCAAAAAATGAAGAGATTTTTCTAGCCTTTAAAATTCTTTCTAACCTACCTGTTCCTTTCCAATCTCCTTACATCTCATTTCCCTCTACATTCCATCAAAACAGTCATACTGGTGTACTACCTTTCCTTACACAAAAAATTCTAATTCTCATATCCATGTCTTTTAAAACACTGTCTCTTCTGCCTGGATTTTTTGACCTTTTACCTTAATTTCTTAGGATCCTTGACTTCTTTCAATATTCACATTCTATGCCACCTTCTACAGAAGTCCTTTCCTGGGACAATAATAGGTACTCTGCATGAATGTTGTATATATTTAATTATATAAATTATTTACACATTTTCTCAACTAGAAAATAAAGACCTTGAGTGTAAGATCTCTATTACTTTTGTTGTATTCTTAGCATTTAAAGCATTATCTGGGACATTAAAAAAATAATAAGTGCTTATTAACTGTTTCTCAGAGTATAATAATTACACATGCATAATAAATGAATACATTATATGTGTACATATGCTTAGACATGTGTATTTAGGGCTTGTCCTGCCCTCCTAGGGCAGCTCTCCAGCCTCTGTCCCTCACTTGACACCCAGCTCTCACTTGTGGCTCCCAGTAGCTGCTAGCATGCAACAGCGGCCACACCACGGGCAATGGCTTCAACAGGCTGGCTAAACCTTGTGAGGGTAGCCATCGGGTCATAGACCCCTGGTGAAACAAGGCTTTGCTCACCCAGCATGTGAAGACTGCTTTGGCGGAACAGGCAGAAGAAACCAACAAGAAGCTTCAACGGCTGAGAGGGCAACGCAGCAAAGCACTGTGGAGTGCTCAGGGCATGTTGGAGCACAAAGGACAACACGGCCATCCAATGCAGCTGAGGAAGTCTCCAGGTGTAACGACTTTTCCTGCCACTGGACCCAGGCTTCCAACACCAAGAGAGTGGGACTGTCTCTGTGCATCAACTTTTCCACTTAAATCTTCATGCACAAGTGTCTTTGTGCATAAAAACACACAAAGACAATAGTCATCCTCAGTTACCGAGAGACAACTACTATACTATACTTTTTAGCTATCACTCCAGTATTAGGCATTTGGGGTCTTTCAAGCTATTTAGTATTGCACATAATAGTTTCTTTTAACCTTTTTGTCACTTCTTTGTGCTATGTATCTAATGGTATGACCACTAGGTCAAAGTATATGAAAACTTTGTTTGATTGTGGTCACTTAAGTCCAATTTTTTTTTTTGTTAGGAATGTGTCCATGATTTGTGTCATCACCTGCAAAATAGAAAGACAATTATTTCACTATAGTCTCACTAATATTGCATTTTAAAATATTTATGATTTTGCCAAATTTATCAGTGTGAGATAAGACCTCATTTAAATAAACTATTATTTAATTGAAAATTAACATATTTTTCTAATTTTCAAATTATTTTTATGTGTGCTCTGACTGTTGGCATAACAGATAAATTATTTGCTCTTACAGATTTATACTTTAGTAATAACAAAGGACAATATCTCATTTTTTTCTCTCTAGATCATATGTCACTCCCTTGGAATTTTTTAAGGTTCATAGTAAAGTATATGATTCTCTCATAGTTACACAGATTTTATTAATACTGTATATGAATTTATATGTGTGTTTGTAGGAACATGTGAGATGTATTACTTAGGCAACTTGTTATATGAACCCCTTTGAATAAATTTTAAAGAACATAAAAATGTACAGGCTTGTAAAGAAAGCCTATTTTATTTATATAGATTTCAAATCATATTTTAAAATTTTACATATTGGTTTATTAAAATTTATTGTAGGATTTTGTAACCCTCCTTAACTTACATGGTGCTATATCTCTGAAGTTTCTAGGACTTTAATATCATCCAAAAAATCCCCTCTCTTTTCTCTAGGAAAATAGGAGGTCTAATATCATTGATCTTTTGATCAATCCCAGCAGAGACCATGAGGTTGAGATCATGTAATTTATTTGTTTTGTTGTTTTTGCCTTTCTGTGTCCTGATCTAAGAAATCAAGGTCCAAATACTTTCATTATTTGACTGCTGTTATTGGCTGCTGTCATTTCACAGGCCAAGAGATCCATTGATTACTCTTACATAGCTGCCAGATCCGGAACTGATATTGTTTTATGGAATAATCAGTTATGGCCTGGGAGTATAAATCAATATAGATGTACCCCTCAGACCAACAAAATTCCCCTTATTTAGTTCCTTATCTGTTCCCTTTATCTCAGGATCTGAGAAAACAAGGGAGAGACTATAAATGATCATTTTTCTCAGGGCCAGCACAAAAGTTCTAAACACTAAACACTAAGGTTTAAGGAATCATCTTTGAGTCTTTTTTTGAAGGAATGAAAAAATATATACACATAACAATATCCAATTTAATCACAAAACGTATTTCCCTGTTGTTCCTCAAGATGGCTAATGAACCCTCTGTTTACTACTGCCCTACATTGATACCCTGTGAAATCATAGGAAATTGTTTTCTAAAAGCATTATGTCAAGAATATCTGCTACTTATGGAAGTTGCCCCTGGTGTCATAGGATTGAGAGCAATGGAGGTGAGGGGGAGGGAAGTGTCAGAGAAATAGTACTCTAGAGCGAGTGAGATATTCTGAAAAGAAACCATCTAAAGCAGTGATGGTGAATCTTTTAAAGATGGTGTGCCATGCTCCTCCCCCTGCCTCCCCAAACCATGTGTCATACGCCACTCCCACTCCTCCCAGACCAAGTGCCACATTCACCCTTCCCCCTTTACCCCACCCAGGGAGGTAGAAAGTGCTCCCATTGTGCTGCTGGGTGGAGGAGTGGATGAAGTGAAGAATGTCTTCAGAATGTGTAGGGCAGGGGAGTGGTCAGAGCATTCCATTCCCCTGTATCTCTGCCACCTGTGAGATACCCACCTTCCCCACTGTGTGCTCCTATTGGGCTGCTGGTCATAATGGCGGTGATGTGAAAAAATGTCATTAGGCTTGGTGGAGAGGGGGAAGGGAACAGCTCTGCCCAAGCCCCTCTGCCTTTCTGGTAATGAACTCTGGTTGGAAGGCGTGAACATGTCCACAGAGACTATTCTGAGTGCCCTTTCTAGCATCTATGCCAGAGGGTTCACTGTCAGGGAGCTAGAGGATTAGGACTGAGTAGGGAAGAAAACTCATTCAAGAGATATTATAGCACTATAGGAAGATATATATCCCTAAAACTAAAAGAAAAGGAAGACAATGAAAGCACAACCACATCAGAATAAACCTGGAAAAATGTTTTAAAGAAAGGATTGTTCAAGAACAGCAATCATTTCATGAAACGGAGGAGTTTTGATAAATGTGTCAAACCTAGATCGTTATCTTTCTGTTTTTTCAAACATTAGCCAGTCCTATGAATTAAGTAATCACCTCAAAACAGGAAATTTGAAGAATATAGAAGTTAGGATTGGTGAAGTATTAGAGAAGTTTAGCAGAAGGGAAAGGAATGAGAAAGACTGTAGATTGTACTAAATGTGTTCTTTTGTCTTCCATAAATGCTATGAAGGACAGAAAGAAGAAAGAAGATTAGGAAACCTATGGTTGATGGGAATTTTCATTCAGGGAAAGGTTTGTTGTGAGGATCTACTTCACAGATGCCAATTCTGACTAGCAGGGGATTAGGTAAAATGGTGGGGAGCCTAATCATTAGTGCAATTGGTATGAAACCAAGGGATACATTAACAGTAATTAAAATCCTGAGAAATAAGGATTTTGAAGCAAGCTTGAGCTCAACAGAGAAATTGGATTAGTTTTGAAGACAGCACAAGGGGAAAAAGGAGAATGCTGCTGGAAGAATTGTATCTGGGTTCTTTTATTGGGTCAAGGTTAAAGACCAAGTTTGCTCTTTTCAGGAAGGAAAATATCAATAGGGAAGGCATAGTGACTAGATTTTTAAAAAAAGTACAATGTGTTAAAAGTTTCTATGAAAACATCAGAAAATTCTGAGATATAGATTGGGAATATTAATGTGAAAATGCTGCATGTATTCATAGAAATTCAGTGTGGTTATATATCTGGTATTGGGAATAGCCAAAATCTTATTATAGAAATGAATCAAGAAATTATTTAAGTGTAATATACACCTAAGAGAATTGTTTTCTGCTGTAATGAACATGGACACTGGGATTACATCCTCTAAGAAGGAGCTGTGTGTAATATAACTGATGAAAAAGTACCTTACTTAAGTAAACTCTCCAAGACAGTTCTATGACAAAAAAGAGCATCCAAAGTTGGGCCACATTCAAGTACTAAGAATGAAATGGGAACAGGAACAATGTATCTAGTTTCACCCGTAAAAATGAATTCCAATATAACTACTATATTAATAAGAGAAGAAAAAGACAATAAAGAGGGTCTTCAGAAAATGTTAATTTTAAAGTTGATTCAGAATTTTAAATTGTAGTATAAAAAACAGAAGAGAAAAACAGATAAATGCATGAGCATAACAAGTGAAGGGAAAAAAGTTAGAAGAAATTGACTCTTGCAAAGGAAGCGAGATAGGAAGGATATTTCAGAAGAAGGTATATATGAATTCCACAGAAGAAAAAAAAAGAGAATGGGGAGGAGATCTATTGGGAATATCAGAGGAATCCATGGAGGGAAAGAACAAAAGTTGTAATAGACTCTATAGAAGGATTCTAAGCAACAAAATGAGGAATTTGGTTAAAGAAAAGTTAAAAAGAGAGAAAGAAAAAGGATGGGGGCATAAAAAAATAAACTTTTTTTTTAAAACACTCAAAGAGCAAATTATCTTTATGACACAAATCTGGCTCAGCTACCTAAGGCAGGAAAACCAAAAACAGAGAAAGAAAACAACACACCAAACTTCTTAATGAACACAAATGGAAAAATTTTTAAATAAAATACTAGCAAAAATACTACAGTAATTCATCATATGGATTATTCACTATGACAAGGTGGGATTCATACCAGGAATGCAAGGCTGGTTTAATATTAAGAAAATCATCTGCATAATTTACCATATCAATAATCATACTAATAGAAACCACATGATTATTTCAATAGATGCAGAAAAAAGCCTTTGACAAAATACAACACCCATTTCTATTGAAAACTTTAGAAAATATAGGAATAAAAGGGCCTTTCCTCAAAATAATATGTAGTATTTACTTAAAATCATCAGCAAGTATCATCTGCAATGGGGATGAGTTAGAAGCCTTCCCAATAAGATCAGTAATGAAGCCTGTGGCCCATTATCACCACAATTATTTAATATTATACTAGAAATGCTAGTGATAGCAATAAGAGAAGAAAATGAAATTGAAGGCAATAAAGTAGGCAATGAGGAAACCTAACTATCTATCACTCTTTGGATATGATATGATGATATACTTATAGAATCTGAGAAAAATCAACTAAAAAGCTAATGGAAGTAATCAATAACTTAAGCAAAGTTGCAGGATATAAAATAAACACTCACAAATCATCAGCAATTCTATATATTTCCAACAAAAATCAGCATCAAGAGATAGAAAGAGAAACTTCATTTAAAATCACTCTAGACTATATAACATATTTCTGGATCTATCTGCCAAAACAAACACAGGAATTAAATGAACACAATTACAAAATACTTTCCACACAAATAAAACTAGATCTAAAAAATTGTCAAAACATTAATTCTTTATGTGTAGGATGAATTAATATAATGAAAATGATAATTCTACCATACAAATTAAAATTAATATATAACTCCAATACGATATTTTATAAGATTTAACAATAATCACTAGAAGTAAAGAAATAAAAATGTAATTATTTAACAAAATAAAACCATGTGCCCAAGCCAATCTACCTGCTCAGAAAGCTTGCTCCACCAAAGATGCAATAGGAAGACAATATCCCATGAGGCAGAAAAAGAGAGAAATTATATCCTGCTTAAGTTAGTATGTAACAACATGAGGAGAGTGGGGTGCTGAGTAATGAAGTTCAAGAGTTCAAGATTTCTAATTTCATACTTCCTAATTTAATTTACTTATTCAATGCCATTCCCATTAAATTACCAAAAAACTACTTTAGAGAATTAGAAAAAAAATATGATGAAGTTCATCTGGAAGGAAAAAAAAAAGATCAGAAATATCAGGGGAACTAATGAAAAAAAATGTGAAAAATGGTCATCCATCAGTAGCAGATCTTAGACTGTACTATAAAGCAGTGATTGTCAAAACAATCTGGTACTGGCTAAAAGATATAAATGTGGATCAATGGAAAAAATAGGGGTAAATGACACCAGCAATCTACTGTTTGATAAACCAAAGATCTCAGCTTTTGTGAAAAGAATCCACCATTTGACAAAAAGTGCTATGAAAACTGGAAAACAGTATAGCAAAAATTATATTTAGATTAATATCTCATACCCTATACCAAGGTAAATTAAAAGCAGGTGTAAGATTTAAACTTAAAGAATTATATTATAAGTAAGTTAGGTGAATGTAGAATAGTAAACCTGTCAAATCTAGGGGAGGAGGGGAGAATTTATGACCAAGAAAGAGATGGAAGATATTACAAGATATAATTTGGACTATATTAAATTAAAAAGATTTTGTACAAACAAATGCAAAGCAACAGACTAGGGGAAAATTATAACAAAATTCTCTGACAAAGGTCTAATTTCTCAAATATACAAAGAACTGTGTCAAATTTGTAAAACATCAAATCATACCCCAACAGACAAATTGTCAAGGGACATGATTTTTCAGATTTTTTTTCAGTTTTCAGATGACGAAATCAAAACTAATAATAATAATATGAAAAAAAGTGTTCTGTTGATTAGAGAAATGCAAATTAAAACAACTCTGAGATACCACCTTACACCTAGCCAATTAAGGGGCAGTCCCCTTTGGCATAAGAGTACAAAATAAATGTGTTACAACCCTCCACAGTCCAATCAAATATACTCCATGGTTCATTCTGGGTCTTCTGATGCTGTGGAGGTTTCTTCAGGCATCTTCATGGTGCCTTCTTCAAACAATTCAACTTCTAAATTCAAAGAGTTATTGAATTCCTTTTCCTGAAATGTTTCTTTCTTAAAAGACTTTTTAACTTTATGACAATTATGCATTACCTATGATAATTATACAGTCCCTCCTGAGGAGGGTGTTGACCAACACTCAGATACACTCAAGTAGTCACTGAAGCTCACAGCTTTCAATCTTGCCTGAAATGCTCCCTCTTGGGAGACATTTGGGGGTATCATGCCCCTTAGGAATATTTTATAAGACTATAACACATCACAACATAAGCAACCCCTTGGGTTTGCTCCTCCTTTGGCATGAGACTATAACAGCGCTAAAAGGCATGTCTTTTATATGTTTCATCATTTTTATGTGGAGGTAAGGAATAGTGCTATAGCACCTTACTTCAGCTACTATATGGACCCTTACCTATTGTCTCTTGTTACAAACAACTCAAAGGTAATTTTACAATGGTATCATCACCAGTCCAGTCATAAAAGAAAGGTACAAATAAAGACAGTGCAACAGAATATATAGTTAATAGCCAAAACACAGTAACTTAAAGTTACTTAGTGTAACAAATTTTAACAAACAAAATAAAATCTTAAAACAAGCAATCAGAAAATATAACATATGTGACAGGATATAGGCATTGAATTCAAGAGTCTTTTTTTTTCAAATTCTGATATAGAGACTTTCATAGAACAATGAAGTCTGAAAGGGTTTAAAAATCCACCTCTAGACTCTTTAAGGTTCCTTATACTCTCCAGGATCATTATTTATTTAGGTTCCTTTTGTCACACCTCTGGGATCTCCCATAGTGAGGGAGAATTCTGAGCTGAACATAGTGTGGAGGAATCCCATATTGGATATATTGTAGAGACTGAGTAGACCAGAATAGGAAGGGGGTGTAGGGAGATGAATCTCTCCTCAAAATTGCAAGGACCAGTGCACCCAGAATGGAAGTAGGAAGTAGGAAAAAAAGTCATCCTAAAAGTGGGAACTGCTTGAAATTCCACTGCTCTTTCATAGAGTGAGTCATGCTTGCAATTCTGCTTCCTGTTTAGAAGAGTAACCTATCTTCCCCTTCACCCTAAGGGTAAAACCCTATAGAGCAGGTCACTTCCCCTGCCATGAGGATATGGAGTTAAGAGGGGAGAAGCTTTCTTGCCTAAGGGAAACACACATGGGCTTCCAATGCAAGCAGCAAGCAAGTGTATAAATGGAGATTTTGAACCCAAAGGTCAATCCCCAGAAGTCCTCAGTATTTTCCAGAATTTCCTGTAATCTCACCTGAGTCTCCATGTAGGTGAGATCACAATTGGTATTTAACTGGCAGTAACACCTACCACATGTTCTTCTCTTCAATTGCAATGATGTAGGAAGTTAGTGGTAAGCTAAGCACAGAGATTCTGAATTGGCTAATCAGCCATGGGCACTTAGTTTTTATTTTGTATCTTCTTTATTCCTTGATTTCTAATAATCCTTAATAAACCTCATAAAATATAATATTTTTATTACTAGAATATAATTTAATTTTTATGGTTAATGGCAACCACGAGATTGGATGAGAACTTCTCGTTTTTTTTTTTTTTAAATAGCCTAGATAATTTTTTAAGCCACGTTTTTCCTGCCAAGACTCTCTTGATTCAGCTCACTACTGCTGCCTGCTCCCACCTCCTGGATCCACAATTGCCTCCAGCCATTCACTTGACCTGCTTGACCCAGATCGCTCTCCTGCCCCAGTCTGAACCCCAACCTCAGTCCCGGCCCTGGCCCAGGTCATGGCCCGAGATGATCTCCAGGCTCTGAGCCAGATCTCCCCAGGCCAGCCCCAGGATCCAGGCTGCTGGTAGCTGCCTCTGTGTCTTCAGAACCACGAGCCAACTGGTAAAAACTGGGGTGTTCTTTCCTTAGGCAACAATTAGCCTCCACATGGCAGGGGACCTGGTGGGGGGGGGAGGAGAAGGAAGAGAAGGAAGAAGTAATCAACAGGAAGTTTATTACTAATTACTAATTACTAATATGACATATTCTATGAGAGCAGTGCATTTCCTATTTCAAAGGATATTTTTTTGAGTTCACTCTTCCTTTTACTTATGTTACCTGACTTTCAGGTGAGAAATTCATCTCCCTGAAACTCTTTGCCATTTGGGCCTGCCCAATTTGAGATTCCTAAAGCTCCTCATGTTCTTCCTCAATATGGGGAATTCCACAGTACTGACAAGAGGAATCTCAATCGATAAAAAAAAAAACATAGGACAACAACAAAAAAATTAACTTTAAAGAGACTGGAGGTTATATTTTAAGACTTTTCAAACTCAAATGTTGTATAAACATCTCTGTACTTTATTGCATTTTGCTGATTGTTTTATTTAAGATTTAATTTTGTGGTTTTAAGTTCATATATTAATGTATTCAATACTATTCTGTTACACTGAATCATTTTAATATACTGGATTTTAACTACTCATATTCTGTTGCTTTTCCCCTATAACTATACTGAACAAATATTGAATATATACTGAACAAGTATAGGATCACAGGGGGTGTGTATAAATGGAGATTTTGAACCCTAGACTTCAATCCCCAGAAGTCCTTGGTATTTCCCAGAATTCCCTATAATCTCACTTGAGTCTCCATGTAGGTAAGATTACAATTAACTGGCAGTTACGCCTACCACACACTCCTTTCTTCAATTGCAATGATGTAGGAAGTTAGTGATAAGCTAAGCATGGGGATTCTGAATTGGCTAATCAGTCATGGACACTTAGTTTTTATTTTGTATCTTCTTTATTCCTTGATTTCTAATAATCCTTAATAAACCTCATAAAATATAATATTTTTATTATTAGAATATAATTTAATTTTAACACAAGCTCTCATTGATGGCAATGTAAGGGAAAGAGGGATTTATACTTTCCAAGCCTCCAAAGAGCAGCTCCAAAGAGCAGCAGCAACAGCAGCATCAGAAGAAGCAGAAATGGCTCCAAAAGGACCACCCAGCAGGCACCTGAGACCACCCAGGGAGTTAGCAGCAGGAGACAGGTTTGGCAGCAACAAGTGGCAGCTCTGAAGAGAGTTCACCTGGGTGGGGTGGGGGTTGAAAAGCCATGGAAGGAGAAATGTGGTTTCTTTTCAAACTTATCTACTCAGAGAGAATTAAGGGTTATGAACCGCATTTCTCATCACCATGAATGTAGAGTTAAATTAACATTCAATACTTCAAATGTTATATTTATAAAGTTTATCATCTGACAAAATAGAACCACAGGACTAAGTTTTTCTAGCTGCCCAAAAATTCCTGCTCCCACAGGAAGAAAAGAGACCAAGACATGGAATTCCACCCAATTTTATCCTGTCTATGTCAGCACGTAATGACAGAAAGTGAGTAGGGTGCTGGGAATTATAATTTTGCTGGGAATTGTAGTTTTTAGGGTAACAGATTCTAATTAGACATAATACAACTTAATGTATGAATAATGAAAACAAAAATTTTTAGAAATAGTCTGTTGTCACAAGAAGGTCCAGTTTGTGCTAGAGAGTATGCTGATAGTTGGGGCTTGGCTAGCCAGTATCCTTATCATTTATCCTCAACCCAAGGATCCCCTAAACATACATAGTTCTGATCTATTCTCCACAAATTTAATTTTACAATATCATATGCCTTCCAAATCAGATTTTTCAGTATTTGACTTCCACTTTCTTTGTGTAGTATTATTAGATTTAAATTAATAACTCCTGGTTTTTATTTTCCACAGAGTTTATTAATAATCACTTGAAATAGAGAAAGCAGATATATAGAGATTTAAGCCTAATCTAACCTAACCCTGACCACATGGTTCTTCACATGGCTGTCTCTCTCAGTCATGGTGTTCCACTGCCACTGTCCATGAGAATAGAGAGAAGAAGGTACCACTCCTTTTTATTCTCAGTCCCCACATGCCTGCCTATGTGTTTATGTTCATCAGCATTTAAAATGGGATGCTGAAAGTAGGTAAACAATCCAGGAGAGGTAGGGGATGGAATTTCCTTTTATACAGTATCATATGTAGAAGAATGCATATAGCACTTTGAAATTCACAGTTATGAAACGAAAGTGAATCAAATATTCATGAATTTTGTTCTTCTAAATACTAGGATTATATACCAAGGTGGTCATTGATAAGAAGGAATTCACTTTATTTATGCAAATATTTATAACATTGAAGTGTCCGGTTAATCAATCCCAAGAATGAAACAATGACCAACGCTGTATATCACAAGAGGGAGTTTTTTAAACAAACTTTTTTAGCATTTCCTAAAAAGCATCAAATTCATGAACTTTGGACTTGTATTTCTTACTTCTGCCTCAATTTAAAATTACAGTCCATTAAAATTCTATGATCTTTTTCATACAAATTATTTGGCACATGAAAAGTAGCTTAATAATAATGCTTCCCCTGTTCCAATAATTCTACAAAATTAACAATAGAAATCTACTAAAAATATTATAGACTCAATGAAGTGGTGTGAGACGTGATGGTTAGAGAAGACCAAGAGAGGTCACTGATATACCCCAGGGAGGTCAATGTTTTTGCTTTAAAAAAAAAATCTCCTATGTACCCAAATATGTAGAGGTTTTATTTTTTTTTCCAGTAGTAAAGACCCAGAAACAAACTAACTGCACATTGATTGGGAGATCATTAAATAAATTGTGGTTCATTATTAAAATAGAATATAGCTATGTTGTAAGAAATAAAGAATATGATGAATACAGAGAAGCATTGGAGAAAACCTAACTGAAGCAGTGGTAAAGATAAGGAAATAAATAAAATAAAATAATATGATAATGTTTACAATAATAGGAATAGAAAAGTCAGGGCTGCTTCTAAGGTTTGTTTATGTGTGGCATGACTTTGTGTGTGTTTATGTATGTGTGTGCGTGTGTGCATATGCATGTAATCTCCTATCTATATGAACAATTCAATTTAGAAATATATTGCAATAATTCATTTGCCAACATGAGATATATTGATTTACTGATAAATTAATAAAGATTAAAGAATAGAGAAAAGATTTATATAATTGGTAATAGTACAGTCAGAGGATTTGAAGTTCCTTTAAAAGTTTTCGAGCTGAATTGCAGACTTCAAAGTGTTGGTTGGTTGGAAATGGGAGAAGTCAGTCTTAGCAGAATAGTATGATTGCCTTTGCTTCATCTCAGGTAGATGGGACTTCTAACTACAGTTTTGAGATTCAAAGTTTCCTGTCAGTAACTGGTAAAGGATTAAGGAAAATGGAGAGGCTGAACCACCATTCATCTCCTCTGAAAATTTCTACATGAGAGAATAAGTTAGAAGTTGAGAGGATACCTATAAATTGGGAAATAAATGAATAAGTTGTGAAATATGATTGTGATGCATTATTATTGTGTTATTAGAAATGATGAGCAGAATATTTTCAGAAAAATCTGAGAAAAGGTGCAAGAAGTGAAAAGAACCAGGAGAACATTGTATAAAATAATATGAATATTAAAAAAACATCAGCTATGAAAGATTGAGCTACACTAATCAAGACAATTATCCAAGACAATACTAATAGACCCATGATGAAAAATGTTGTCCACTCCAGAGAGAGAACTGATGAAGTATGAGTGAAGATTAAAGCATAAATATGCATTTTCTTTATTTTTCTTATACTTTAAAGCAGCATTACTAATATAGAGATGTTTCTTAAGATTCAGCATATATAAATGATATTACAATTTATAATTTTTTACTTCTCAATGTCTGGTGAATGGTGGAAGGGTTATAGAAAATTTGAAACTCAAAATTACAAAAATAATATTGAAAATAAATAAAAAAATTTATTTTTAAAATAAAAGAAGCTTAAATAGATCATAGAATTCATTGGGAAAGTAGAAAATTTGCATAGGCTCAAATTTTTCAACATATTTGAGATTCATTTCGCTTTATCCTTGAAAAAGACATTCTTCTCCTAAGGTACATACACAAAGGACAAAGGAAGTAGACCTAGCCTGGAACACTCTTGCTTTAGACAGTCTAAGGGAGGGATTGTCCTGGTGTTCTCACAATTCAGATTCTTATAGTACATTACAAATTGCCTCTGGTGACCAGTCAAAATTCATTATATTCTAATTCTCAGAATCAATTTTTGAGGTGATTATGGGATAATGGAGGCATGCTAGGATGAAGAGGATCCAAGATCCCAAGAAAACATTTCATGGAGATGTTTGCTAACATTATTTAGAGAAAATATGACCCATACATTTCCCTACCCAATTGAATATCCCATTTTTACATAGAAGGGTTCCTGGAGCCCTGCAGAGATCCTGAGAAAGACAATCTATGTGCTCTTTGTGGAAGTTCTGGAAAGAAGACCAAGGTTTTCAAACACAGGCAGACACTCCTAAAACCTTGGAGGCAATTATAGTACTTCATGATTGAGCTCTATAGCATCCAAATCTAACAGAGCCCAAGCCTTCCCCAAACTGGTTCTTCAAGAAAACAATCTGGGGGAAATTCTGGGCAGGTCCAGTAACTACCCCTGGAAACAGCTTAAGATCAGCAATTTCCCACCAATTCCAAACCTAATCCTTACCTAGAAGAGAGAATAGTTTCGAGTATTCCAGCCCAGTAAAAAATTGCTAGAGCCATGCAAAGTAGGAAAATTCTGTGCAAAACCTCAGTCCAAGTAGTCCCTGAATCCTGTGGTGGAAACACAACAATATATTAACCCTTATGTTAGAAACATGCAGATAGAGTAGGGAACATAATATTGATCCAGTATATACACTGTCACATTACTAATTGAGTTTCAGATACTGTAACTGCCTCCTAGAGAACTGGTTGACAGAGACACAAGAAGGTAGGCCCTCTTGAGAGAAGAAACTTTCTTTACTTTGTGGTATAAAAAAATGAGCTGAGATATTCCCCTTTGTCTTTTTAATAGTCAACTTTGTGTATGAGGGGAATGACTTGGAAAAATAATTGACTTTTCAACATGGAATCTAGAAGTCCCCAAACTTGTAGTTTGGAGGAATTTTGTGATCGCTAGTTTATTTAGTTTGGAGGTAGAAACCTCAGGTTTTGACCTTGTCACAGGAAGTTTCTCCTGAGGGAAGGTCCTACTTCAAGGGTCTCAGGCTAACAATAGACCTTGGGTTAGTTCTGAGTGGGGATGACTAATCCCATCAAATGCCTCTTTTTGCCTTAGAAGCTTCTCCCATTGTATCACATCCCCCTTTAGAGGATCGAACTCCTTCAGAGGACCTTTGGCTTATGAGATGCTACCTACTGCTCTGTCACTCTGAAACAACTTGGGGACTTCTAGATTCCATGTTGATAGACTTTTGGAAAGGAAGTTTGATCCCATGTCCTGAAACTCTTAACAATGAGTTTCTGCTGGCTCCTCTTGTAGCTACCTCATGGCTTATCTAGCTTTCTTTGGCTTCTGCTAAATTCCCACCTAGAAGACTTTACTAATCTCTTACCTAAATGCTAATGTCTTCTCTATCAAATTATTTCTAACTTGCTATGTATGTCTACATAGGTTTTTTCCCCCTTGTTGTCATCCCCACTAAAATTTGACCTATTTAAAGGCAAAGATTGTATTTAGTGTGTGTGTGTGTGTGTGTGTGTGTGTGTGTGTGTGTCTGTCCAAAAAAGAGGCAATGTTAAGGCACAATGTTGAGTATGACTTGTCTAGGAATATGCATATAATTCCAGGTATATGTACACATAACACTTCATAGGTAAAGTCATATGAACAAAAATGAATCAAAGAATTTAACTTATAAACATCAAAAGATCAACTGAGAAAAGTCTGGAGGCAGAACTTTGAATAGCTCTACAGTGGATACATTCAAGCAAATTAATACTTTAAAGAAATGGTTAGAGGTTGGAGACAAAGGTGTTAATCCAAAAATAAAGGGCAGAAATATTATACAAAGAGAGGAGGAAGTCAGGAGTGGGTTATCTGGGTGAGGCTGATGTCAAGCCATTAGCTTTGACTATCAGGAAGAAATATATATATATATATATATGAGACTTCTAAAACAAAAACAAAAGAGTACTCAAGACTTGTACTTAATATTTGATCATTGAGTAGGTCTGGGACACCTGCCTCAGCAAATTTCCAGACAAACTCACTTAATACTGTAATACTTTTGTCTTGCTTAAAGAAGGAGGGGGTGGGGTGACCTCATGGGGGTAGGAATGAGACCACTATTAGTTTGAGATTTCGATAATTACTGACCTGAGAATAACACAAAAATTTCTCACTCCACACAAAATCAATTGGTGGTTGGGAACCTAATTTATAAAAATGATCAAAGAAAGTCTGCCCACTGTAGAATTATTGACAAAACTGTTGTCTAGAATTGGGAGAATGTAGTAGATAGGATTCTATGAGGAAAGATAAGAGGAAATTTTCATGCTAGCAGGGAGACAAGAACTAAGTAAATGGATGTAGAAAGGACACTAGAAAATGTATTGACACATACACATGTACATAATGTATTGTAATGTAATATACATATATACACATAAATCTTAAACACAGGGGAATTAAAAAAATTATCTGGTAAAATGGTCAAAGAAGCTCCTTAGAGCAGAAAAGGGTAGGGCTAGTATTCATACTAAGAATGCTAGATTGTGAAAGTTTATGTTCTTTTTTAAGGAAGAATGATAATAGGTGAATAATGATGAGATCAACCATGATGGAGGTTTTTTTTGTTTGTTTCTGTTCCTTTGCTTTTTGTTTCCTTTGTTTGTTTCTATCTAATGTTATGTGATGCCTATACCACCAAGGCTTGGGGCCCATTGTAGGGAGGAGAGATTCCCTGTTGGGTCCATATGTAATTAAGTCCCTTTTTCCTACATAATGAGTGACTTTTGTGGTTCCCAACTCCATTTATCTGGAACAATGGGAAAATAGAAGAGTAAGGGCAGAACGAGCAGAAAGAAGTAATAATAATGTAAGAGGAAAGGGAGGAGAAGGAATCAAAAGAGGAAGAGTTACCTTTTAAAATTCAGAGGTTTTAAGAAGTCCAGAATTCCTCCAGTATTTCACCTGTGGATATGTTTTTAAGAGAGGCTAGAATGACTTTCTGTGTGCTGATACAACTTTTCAATGATCCCAGATATCACCTCTTACATGAAGACTTCATACATATTGAAAAAGGGATGTCTCTCTCTGTAGTGAAGACCCAAGCAAGTTTATTTGTATTAATTTGAATCAGATTAATGCTTTATTTTATATCACAGCTATTCATGTGGGTATGTTAGTTTTCTTCCTCAATTTTAATATCTAATATAAAGACACTCTTAGGGGGCAGGTGGGTAGCTTACTGGATTGAGAGTCAGGCCTAGAGACGGGAGGTCCTAGGTTCAAATTTGACCTCAGACACTTCCCATTAAGTCACTTAACCCCCATTGCCTAGCCCTTACTGCTCGCTCTTCTGCCTTGAAGACAATACATAGTATTGACTCCAAAATGGAAGGTAAGGGTTTAAAAAAGAAAAAAAAAGACACTCATTCTTCAATGTACATTCTGAAGTAGTGGTTTAGCCATATATTTTTTTTAAATATATTTTATTTGATCATTTCCAAGCATTATTCGTTAAAGACATAGATCATTTTCTTTTCCTCCCCCCCACCCCCCATAGCCGACGCGTAAGTCCACTGGGCATTAGATGTTTTCTTGATTTGAACCCATTGCTTTGTTGATAGTATTTGCATTAGAGTGTTCATTTAAAGTCTATCCTCTGTCATGTCCCCTCAACCTCTGTATTCAGGCAGTTGCTTTTTCTCGGTGTTTCCACTCCCATAGTTTATCCTTTGCTTATGAATGGTGTTTTTTTTCTCCTGGATCCCTGAAAGTTGTTCAGGGACATTACACCTCCACTAATGGAGAAGTCCATTACGTTCGATTATACCACAGTGTATTAGTCTCTGTGTACAGTGTTCTCCTGGTTCTGCTCCTCTCGCTCTGCATCACTTCCTGGAGGTTGTTCCAGTCTCCATGGAACTTCTCCACTTTATTATTCCTTTGAGCACAATAGTATTCCATCACCAACATATACCACAGTTTGTTCAGCCATTCCCCAATTGATGGGCATCCCCTCGTTTTCCAGTTTTGGGCCACCACAAAGAGCGCAGCTATGAATATTTTTGTACAAGTCTTTGTGTCCATTATCTCTTTGGGGTACAGACCCAGCAGTGCTATGGCTGGGTCAAAGGGTAGATATTCTTTTGTCGCCCTTTGGGCATAGTTCCAAATTGCCCTCCAGAATGGTTGGATCAGTTCACAACTCCACCAGCAATGAATTAATGTCCCTACTTTGCCACATCCCCTCCAGCATTCATTACTTTCCTTTGCTGTTATGTTAGCCAATCTGCTAGGTGTGAGGTGATACCTCAGAGTTGTTTTGATTTGCATCTCTCTGATTATAAGAGATGTAGAACACTTCTTCATGTGCTTGTTAATAGTTTTGATTTCTTTATCTGAGAACTGCCTATCCATTTCCCTTGCCCATTTATCAATTGGAGAATGGCTTGATTTTTTGTACAATTGATTTAGCTCATTATAAATATGAGTAATTAAACCTTTGTCAGAGGTTTCTATGAAGATTTTTTCCCAATTTGTTGTTTCCCTTCTGATTTTAGTTATATTGGTTTTGTTTGTACAAAAGCTTTTTAGTTTGATGTAGTCAAAATTATTTATTTTACATTTTGTGATTCTTTCTATATCTTGCTTGGTTTTAAAGCCTTTCCCCTCCCAAAGGTCTGACATGTATACTATTCTGTGTTTACCCAATTTACTTATGGTTTCCTTCTTTATGTTTAAGTCACTCACCCATTTTGAATTTATCTTGGTGTAGGGTGTGAGGTGTTGATCTATTCCTAGTCTCTCCCACACTGTCTTCCAATTTTCCCAGCAGTTTTTATCGAATAGTGGATTTTTGTCCCAAAAGCTGGGATCTTTGGGTTTATCGTATACTGTCTTGCTGAGGTCGTTTTCCCCCAGTCTATTCCACTGATCTTCCTTTCTGTTTCTTAGCCAGTACCAAATTGTTTTGATGACTGCTGCTTTGTAATATAGTTTGAGGTCTGGGACTGCAAGGCCCCCATCATATGTGTTTTTTTTCATTATTTCCCTGGATATCCTTGATCTTTTGTTCTTCCAAATGAACTTTGTTATGGTTTTTTCTAAATCAGTGAAGAAGTATTTTGGTAGTTCAATGGGTATGGCACTAAATAGATAAATAAGTTTGGGTAGGATGGTCATTTTTATTATATTGGCTCGTCCTATCCATGAGCAGTTAATGTTTTTCCAATTGTTCAAGTCTAGTTTTAGTTGTGTGGCGAGTGTTTTGTAGTTGTGTTCATATAGTTCCTGTGTTTGTCTTGGGAGATAGATTCCTAGGTATTTTATTTTGTCTAAGGTGATTTTGAATGGGATTTCTCTTTCTAGTTCTTGCTGCTGAGCTGTGTTGGAGATATATAGAAAAGCTGATGATTTATGTGGGTTTATTTTGTATCCTGCAACTTTGCTAAAGTTGTTGATTATTTCAATTAGCTTTTTGGTTGAATCTCTAGAATTCTTTAAGTAGACCATCATGTCATCCGCAAAGAGTGATAACTTGGTCTCCTCCTTGCCTATTCTGATGCCTTCAATTTCTTTATCTTCTCTAATTGCTACTGCTAGTGTTTCTAGTACAATGTCAAATAGTAGAGGTGATAATGGGCATCCTTGTTTCACTCCTGATCTTATTGGGAATGCATCTAGTTTATCCCCATTGCAGATGATATTAGCTGTTGGTTTTAGATATATACTGTTTATTATTTTTAGGAATGACCCTTCTATTCCTATGCTTTCTAGTGTTTTTAATAGGAATGGGTGTTGTATTTTATCAAAGGCTTTTTCTGCATCTATTGAGATAATCATGTGGTTCTTGCTAGTTTGCTTGTTGATGTGGTCAATTATGTGGATGGTTTTCCTAATGTTGAACCAGCCCTGCATCCCTGGTATGAATCCTACTTGATCATGGTGAATGATCCTTCTGATCACTTGCTGGAGTCTTTTTGCTAGTATCCTATTTAAAATTTTTGCATCTATATTCATTAGGGAGATTGGTCTATAGTTTTCTTTCTCTGTTTTTGACCTGCCTGGTTTTGGAATCAGTACCATGTTTGTGTCGTAAAAGGAGTTTGGTAGAACTCCCTCTTTGCTTATTATGTCAAATAGTTTGTATAGTATTGGGGTTAGCTGTTCTCTGAATGTTTGATAGAATTCACAAGTGAATCCATCAGGCCCTGGGGATTTTTTCTTAGGAAGTTCTTTGATGGCTTGATGGATTTCAATTTCTGATATGGGATTATTTAAGAATTCTATTTCCTCTTCTGTTAGTCTAGGCAGTTTGTATTTTTGTATATATTCATCCATTTCTCCTAAATTGGTGTATTTATTGCCATATAATTGGGCAAAGTAATTTCTAATGATTGCCTTAATTTCCTCCTCATTGGAGGTGCTGTCCCCCTTTTCATCTTTAATGCTGTGAATTTGCTTTTCTTCCTTCCTTTTTTTAATTAGATTGACCAGTACTTTGTCTATTTTGTTTGTTTTTTCAAAGTACCAGCTTCTTGTCTTATTTATTAAATCAATAGTTCTATCACTTTCGATTTTATTAATTTCTCCCTTAATTTTTAGGATTTCTAATTTGGTTTTCTGCTGGGGGTTTTTAATTTGATCGCTTTCGAGTTTTTTCAATTGCATTTCCAATTGATTGATCTCTGCTCTCCCTTGTTTGTTAATATGAGCTTTCAGGGATATGAATTTGCCTCTGATTACCGCTTTGGCTGCATCCCAAAAGGTTTGAAAGGATGTTTCGCCATTGTCATTTTCCTTGATGAAATTATTAATTGTTTCTATGATTTCTTCTTTAGCTAAACGGTTTTGGAGTATCATATTGTTTAATTTCCAATTGGTTTTAGATTTGGTTTTCCATGTACCATTACTAATCATTATTTTTATTGCCTTGTGATCTGAGAAGGCTGCATTCATTATTTCTGCTTTTTTGCATTTGTGTGCTATGTTTCTGTGACCTAATGTATGGTCAATTTTTGTGAATGTGCCATGTGGTGCTGAGAAGAAGGTGTATTCCTTTTTATCCCTATTTATTTTTCTCCATATGTCTATTAATTCTAATTTTTCTAAGATTTCATTCACTTCTTTTACCTCTTTCTTATTTATTTTTTGATTTGATTTATCTAAATTTGATAATGGTTGGTTTAAGTCTCCCACTAGTATGGTTTTATTGTCTATTTCTTCCTTCAATTCTCCTAGTTTCTCCATTAGAAATTTGGGTGCTATATTATTTGGTGCATACATGTTGATTAATGATATTTCCTCATTGTCTAGAGTCCCTTTTAACAAAATATAATTACCTTCCCTATCCCTTTTGATCAGGTCTATTTTTGCATTGGCTTTATCAGATATCATGATTACCACTCCTGCCTTCTTTCTATCAGTTGAGGCCCAGAAGGTCTTACTCCATCCTTTAATTCTGACCTTGTGGGTGTCAACCCGCCTCATGTGTGTTTCTTGAAGACAACATATGGTAGGGTTTTGGATTCTAATCCATTCAGCTATTCGTCTACGTTTTATGGGTGAGTTCATCCCATTCACGTTCAAAGTTATGATTGTCATTTGTGGACTCCCTGGCATTTTGATTGCCTTCCCTAATTCTAACCTTTTCTTCTTCGGCTCTACCTTTTAGTCCAGTGATTTACATTGAATCAGTCCCCCTTGTCCCCTCCCTTGATGTTTCCCTTTTTAGTCCCTCCCTTTTTGTTCCCTCCCCCTCCCCCCTCTCTTTCCCTCCCTTTTTGTTCTCCCTCTCCCCCTCCCCCCCTTAGTTTTCCCTTCTCCTTACCCTTGTTGGGTAAGATAGAATTCAAGATCCCAATGGATCTGGATGTTTTTCCCTCTCAGAGTTGATTTCCCTGAGATTGAGGTTTAAGTGAACCCCCCCCCTCTCTTCCTCTCCTTCTTATAGGAGTTTTCTTCCCCTCCCCTTCCCCTGTGAATCTTTGTGTGAGAACCATTATTCTATTTGGTCTTTCTTTACCCCCTATTTATACATTACATTTTCCCCACTTATTAGTATACATAGGTTGATATAAATGTAGTCCTTATAGAAGAGAGTTTGAGTAAAAGAAGATAACATTTTCCCCTTTCCTTAATATTTAACTTTTCAGGTATTCCTTGCTCTTTGATTTTCGGTATCAAACTTTCCACAGAGCTCTGGTCTTTTCTTTGCAAAAAGTTGGAAGTCTTCTATTTTGTTGAATGCCCATACTTTCCCTTGGAAGTATATAGTCAGTTTTGCTGGGTAGCTGATTCTTGGTTGGAGACCCAGCTCTCTTGCCTTTCTGAAGATCATGTTCCATGCCTTACAATCATTCAGCGTAGAACTTGCAAGGTCTTGTGTGACCCTGATTGGCATTCCTTTATATCTAAATTGTCTTTTTCTGGCTTCCTGTAGGATTTTTTCTTTTGTTTAATAGCTTTGGAATTTGGCAATTACATTCCTGGGAGTTGTCTTTTGGGGGTTTAGTGTAGAAGGTGTTCTGTGAGCTCTGTCAGTGGATGTATTGCCCCCTTGTTCTAGAATCTCTGGGCAATTTTCTTTGATTATATCTTGTATCACCATGTCCAGTTTGGTGTTTATTTCTGGCTTTTCTGGGAGTCCAATTATTCTTAAATTTTCTCTTCTCCCCCTGTTTTCCAGATCTATCACCTTGTCGGTGAGATATTTTATGTTCTCTTCTAATTTCTTGGTGTTTTGGCTTTGCTTTATTAGTTCTTGCTTTAAAGCCTGGTTTTCTTTTACAGTTTGGTCAAACTGGTTTTGTAGATGCGTGAATTTCTTTTGCATCATTTCCCACTTTTCCTCCCAGAGGGCTTCCATCTTTTTGGTCCTTTCTGATTCAAATTCTTCATGGGTTTGTGGAGAGTTTCTATTTCCTTTGGAAGATTTTGGAGAATTTTCTTGTATATCTTCTTCTATCTGCTCTGTATTTTGTATTTTGGCTCCATAGAATGTGTCCAGAGTCGCCCCTTTCTTCTTATTTTTCTTGGTATTTTGGGGCTTCTGTGCTTCTGTGGAGTTTGTCATCTCTGAACGTGGAGGATTGGCTTTTCTTGTCTTTGTCTGGTGATCAGAGGCTTTAGCCCTGGGCAGATGTTGGTTCTATGAGCGTTCCCTGGGTTAAACTGAATATGCCTCACTGGAACTGGAATGGAAGGGTCGGACCACGAGGCCACACTCTCCCCCTGGCTCGATTTCCGGAAGTTGCCTTCAGAATCCCTGGCCGTGAGGCTGTTTCGTCGGCCTGTGGGGGGATGGGCTGCCGCTTCCCCAAGCTCCGAGAGCACAGACATTCACTGAGACTTGGATAGCAGGATCCAGCCCGTGAGGCTGTCTTGCCCGCCCTGAGGGTTGCTGTTGTTTTGACCAGCTCTCTGCAGCGGAGGCCCCAGGCAGTAACTTTCACCCGGACCGACCAGCTCTTTGACCAACCGGCTCTTTGCAGCGGAAGCCCCAGGCAGTAACTTTCACCCGGACTGGGACTTGGGTAGAAGACCCTGAGGGTTGTTGTTCCTCAGACCCTGCTCTCTGAGCCCGGCGCGGCTGCCGCTTCCGGGAGCCTTGGACTCTGCGCTCCTACCCCTGAGGTCCGAGGGATCTCGGGTTCTGGCTTTTAAGGGGAGCCGTACCTTTTGAACCGGGTCCAGGTCCAGGAGGAGGGTTCCCAGTGTCTGTGCTGTTGATCGTTTTGAATTTCGGCGCCTTAGGAGCTTCTAGTTTGAGATCGGTTGGGAAGGGTTTTCCGGAGATCTGAACTTCAGCTTTCTCTAAGCCGCCATCTTAACCGGAAGCCATATATTTTTTAATTGAATTAAAACAGTATCTACCAAATCTACCAAGGTAGGTGATAACAATGCAAACTGCTTACATTTATATAGCATTTAACTGTTTTCTTTGCTTAAAATGCTTTCCTTAGAGCAATTCTAAGAGGTAGATCATGTTCAAGTACTAAGATCTATTTTATGGAAGAAAAAACTAAGACTTAGAGAAGGTATGACTTACTCTGTGTAACAAAACTAAGATGTGTTAAAGACAGTTTTTAGATAACATTGAATAAAAATCCTCTTATTTTATGATCAAATCAGCTAACATTTTAAGTACCTACTATGTTAATTGCTCTGGTAACACAGAAACACAGCCATTTTCACAAGGACATGAGATTAGTGGTTAAATGGCTTGCCCAAAGACACACAGCTTGTCAGTATTAAATGATAATTCTCTAAGGAAAAATTTACCTTAGATTTTTGTGGTTCTAAAACTAGTGCCCTATCAACTATAACATGCTTCTATATAGACTCTTACCCATTCTTCTAATCTTCCCAGCACATCACAGATTGCATTGCTAACACAAGGTGATTAGATCTGATACAGTCCTACCACAGATATTCAGGATAGTCACTAAAATCTTTAAAGCCCTTCTAAGGTGCAGTGTTTAATTTAGGGGCATCCAACAATCCAACTACAGCCCCTAGTCATAAAATATTAAGCATTAAGCCAAATGCTCCTGAACACCATTTTGAGAAACATCAGGGAAATGATAATCTGGCTCTGAGTCATTACTAAGCAGGAAATACTAAAGCCTCCCATGACAATCCTGAGCTGAGCATACATTCCCTGGATCCATTCTGATTTTTAAAGTCAACAGTACTTCGTTCTTTTCATCATTTAAAATGTATATGTTTTAAAAGATAAGAGAATGGCTATAGCCCTTGCATTTATTTAGCATCCTCTCTAAGGACTTCAAAATTCCTTCAAAATATTCTCTAATTAAGTCTCTCAGGTTTACTTATTGAATTATAAAATTATGCATTGTCTCATTGATTTTCATAACAGGTGTTTGAAGTAGGAAAATGGATATCTTTCTCTACTTGAGAGGGAAAACAGGGGTCAGGTAGTCATGCCATTCAGCAAATCAGCCAGAGCTAGGAATAGAAGGCTCCAGGCTCTTGATCTAATATTCAGCCCTTCTTATAAAAGGCTGCTTCTAAAGTTAGAGATAAATATCCCGCAGTGATGAAGGTATGAATAGCATTTTAAATTTGTAGACATCAATAACACTAGGTTACCATTTAGCAAATAACTGCTTTATTGCATCATTTAGCTCCCAGGGAGTAGGTTTATGTACTGAGATAATCTGGGTAGACAGATTGAAAATACTTTGCTTTACAGGAAGGAAGGAAGTATTATTTGGATAGATTTAGGATCATATTTATGTTATTGTTAAAGAGTATTTTCTAAGACCCCTGCAATGTGTCATTTAAAGTCAGCTTCTAATTGCTCAAACTAAAATATCTAATGACCACACAAAATTATAATAAAAGTTGCATACTTTCTGATTTGAATTATTGGTAAAAAGAAAAATATTAATGCAGATTGAAGGAAAAGAACTGCATTTTTACTTAGGAGATCTGACTTTTAGTTTCTGCCAGTGTTCTTGATAGCTTTTCTCTGAGCATCAGATTGTGGAAATTATTTTGTTTGACATATACTCTCAAAGTTTGATCAATCAAAATGTTCCCTCCCCCATATGAATTAAATGCTCAAAACTTCTCATATCATAAATCATTTTTGTAAATATAAAAAGAAAAATTAATACCTCCACATTGGGAGAAAACAAATGTCCATCAACAGAAAATGATTGAACAAATTGTGGTGGATTAATGTAATGGAATATTATAGTGTATGTATAACAAATTAAACTGATATTTATAAATATGAGCCATATGTGAGATGTGGAAATAACCTTGAAATAATGCAGGAAAAAAAACAAAATCAAGCTACTAATTAAAACTTTATAGAAAGAAAAGTGAACTAGTGAAGTCAACAGAGACTTAGAGGGAGTTAAGGGAAAAGTAAGAAAAAGTAAAAAGCATTTTATAGGGTCCATGATGTGCCCGACACTTTGTTTGCTAAGCACTTACTCTTTAAAAAAATTAATTTTGATTTTATTTGATCTTGAAAATAACTGTGAGAAATAGGTGCTATTGTTATCATTAGCTCCAACTCATAACTGAAGTGGCAGGGGTGGCATAGGCATTGTACCCCCAAAACTATAGAAGTGTTTCAGACAAATTATAAGCAGGGAAATTCCTTTGCTCCCTTACATTCTTGTAACTCCTAACCCAAAACATCTGATATCTCCAATAAGATCCTGAGAGGATTATCGTCCTTGGATTGGACTTTAGATTTGAGATGGACAGAGAGAAACACCTCCTTGATATCAACTTGTATCTCAAACATCCACCTGTCCTCTAAACTATGAGGATCACCTGATATGTCTTCAGGAAAACCTTCCTGCTCAGTGCATACCACTCTAGAGTCATGTCTTCACTGTTGTAAAGAGTATAAAAACCCCAGAATTTATGTCATCTGGGAACAGCCTTCCATCCATGCTGTTCCACTTAGGAGGCAGTCTTCCACCTATGCTTCCTTCCTGGCCAGATTCAACATGACCTTCTAAATTAATAAATTTATCTTTTTATTTTTAAGCTGTTTTAGACTCTTGCATCTTTGCTAAAGGTGCCCTTTCCTAACCCTGGGGGTTCGCCTCAAGCCCCCACCCACCCACCCACAACAGGGGGAGGTTATATGCCTTGCTATAAAAATGGAGATTTGAACCCTGGACTTCAATACCCAGAAGTCCTTGCTCTAGTTCCCAAGATGCCCTCTAATCTCACTGAGATCCCTACCTGGGTGAGATCAAAATTTCTATTTAAACTGGCTGTAAAGCCTACTGGTGCTCTTCCTACCTATGTTGCTTAGCACACAGGGCTCTCTACCTAGCAGGCAAGATGTGAGTGCTTGTGAATGGGCTCTCTGGGCTTAGACACTTGTTTTCTTATTTTGTATTTTCTTTAATTCTTAATCTTTAATAAACCTCTAAAAAATATAATACTTCTAGGAGAGAAACTAATTTTAACTGCTACATTGCACAGAGTCTTTTAGCTAGTTAAGTGTCTTAAGGCCATTTTTGAATTTATATCTTCCCAATCTGAGTCTTGTGTTCTATTCACAGCACCACCTAGCTACCTCTGGAGATAAAAAGAAATTTAAAAATAAAATCCTTGCTCTCAAGGAGCTTACAGTCTAATCATCAGGGAAAGCAGATTAATATTCATGGGTAGCTTTGCAGTTTGATTTTAAGAAGTTGGTTTAAGAGGAGATTTTAATAAGTAACAGTCAGTGGTGTATAGTCATTTGAAGAGTGGTTGGCATAAGTTAGAATCACAAAATGTAGTAGATAGTAAGGTAGATAATACCCAGTAGTATAGTAGTTGTCTCTCAGTAACTGAGGATGACGATTGTCTTTGTGAATTTTCATCTATGATAGATGAGTGTGCACAAAGATACTTGTGCGTGAAGGAGATTTAAGAGGAAAAGCCGATGCACAGAGACAGTCCCACTCTCTCGGTGTTGGAAGCCTGGGTCCAGTGACTCGAAAAGTCGTTACACCTGGAGACTTCCTCAGCTGCATTGGATGGCCATGTTGTCCTTTGTGCTCCATCACGCCCTGAGCACTCCACAGTGACTTGCTGCGTCGCCCTCTCAGCTGTTGAACCTTCTTATTGGTTTCTTCCGCCTGTTCAGCCAAAGAAGTCTTCACATGCTGGGTGAGCAAAGCCCTGGTTCACCAGGGGTCCATGACGACCCGATGGCTACCCTCACAAGGTTTAGCCGGCCTGTCAAAGCTGTTGCCCGGGGTGTGGCCGCTGCCACATGCTAGCAGCTACTGGGAGCCACAAGTGAGAGCTGGGTGTCAGGTGGGGGTCAGAGGTTGGAGAGCTGCTTTAGGAGGGCATGACAAGCCCTCCATACCAGAGATACTACCCCTCCCTGAACACCCCATACACCCATGATACCCCGTACTTAACCAATAATATATAACTTGATTCTAATAAAAGACCTGTGATTCAAGTGATATTATTATTTCAGTCTTACAGTTGAAGGAACTTCAAGAAATGGAGGTTAAGTGATTTGCCAAGGGCCACACAACTAGTACATATCTGAAGCTAGATTTGAACTCAAGTCTTATTGAATACTGGTTCATTTCACTTTCCACTACATCACTTAACTTCCAGAAAGTGACAGGACATTCAAGAAATTTTATAGAATGAATTACTTAAATTTAAATATTCTGGAAATAAAATTGTGTGGACCAGAAATTGAGAGGACCTTGAAAATATCAAAGTACAATCTCTTCAATCACTATTAAAAATAACCAAGGGAAAAAAATCTTTAAAATGGATCAGATTTATTGAGAGAGAAATATGGGGCACTGGCTCAGGTCACTGATCTGAGATAAAGGTCCTCAAAGATTTACAGTGAGAGAAATGGCCTTGCGTACCTTGGACTCCCTAAAGATAACCTCACAAAAATGTTCCCAGGTTTACAGAGATTCCCCCAATTTATGGGAAGATAGAATAGAATTCATATTTCAAGAATTTGGAGACATAATGTTAAATAGCTATACAATGGCTTTACAAAGGACACATTCAAGCAAATTAATATTTTAAAGAAATGATTCAGGGTTGGAGACAAAGGTTTTAATCCAGAAATAAAGGGCAGGAATATTTCACAAAGAGAGGAGGAGGTCTGGACTGGATTGTCTGGTTGGGCCTGATGTCAAGGCATTTGGCTTGATTACCTGGAAAAAGTATCCTCCTATATAATGGGAGAGACTTCTATGACAAAAAGGTACTCAAGATTGATACTTAAGTTTTGATCATTGTTACTTTCAGGATCTAAGACCATCAGTTTGGAATTCCTGCCCAAGGTAAATTCCCAGACAAACTCACCTAAGGCTTTAAAGTTTTTATAAGGATTGGAGTGGGGGACCATCTTTCACTAACTTTTTAGAGATATTAATAACCTTTAATAACTTAAGAATAATACACTAATTCCTCACTCCACACAAAATGACAATGATTAGATTGACTTTGGGTTATTTATGATTGGATGGGATAGAGATTAATTCTGTGATTTCATTACTAAAGGTGATTTCCATGTGAAGGAATCAACTGTATTTTTGCAAATTAATACCTCTTTTGCAACTTGGAATCTTAATGAGTTCCCCATAATACTGAGTAATTAAGCAACTGAGAGACATAAAGTCATAGAAAGACATGAACTCCTTTCTTTGAGGTCAACACTCTATCACTGTACCATTAAAAATGAAAATACATTGAGAGAGAATACTTCTACTGCTAACTTCACAAGGTGTTTGAGAAGCTCAAATGTGAGAATCCCTGATCCTCTTTCTTTTTTTTTTTTTATAAAAACCCTTACCTTCTGTCTTGGAGTCAATACTGTGTATTGGCTCCAAGGCAGAAGAGTGGTAAGGGCTAGGCAATGGGGGTCAAGTGACTTGCCCAGGGTCACACAGCTGGGAAGCGTCTGAGGCCAGATTTGAACCTAGGACCTCCTGTCTCTAGGGCTAGCTCTCAATCCAGTGAGCTACCCAGCTGCCCCCCCCACACCCGATCCTCTTTCTAACCAAAAGTAATCCTCATATTTCTCAATACACATTGAAATTCCTTTTTAAAATGATCTCTTTGGTTTTAATATCGGAGATATTTCCATATATTTCTTCTTTCCTCTGTTTTATTTTCCTTGAAGGCAAGAATTCTATCTTATTTTGTCTTTGTATTTGTATTGTCTAGCTCATTGTGAAAGCATTTAATAAGTATTTGTTTGGCCAAACTGATTATATTGAATAGTATGTGAAAGTTGTTTGCAACTATAATTACAATATAACTGCTGTAAAAATAGACTTGAATACAGGACTACAATTCCCACGAGCCTTTGCTTCACTTCACCAGAATGCCTTGTAATCTCACCTGGGCTGAGATCGAGAAGTATTTAAGCTGATTCAAAGGCTCTCTGGGCTGTTGGACTTCCATTTTGGGGAAGGCCTGTTTTTTTTTTTTTTTTTCATAATGTAGGTGAGGTTGTGTCTAGGCCTCTCTATGGCCTGGACACGTGTCTCTTATCCTGTATTTTCTTTAATCCTTAATCTTCAATAAACCTCTAAAAATATAATACTCCTTGCAGAGAGAAACTAATTTCTACCTGTCTCAGTCTCCCCAATATTCCCTAAATTTTAATCTTTACAGATGGCGACCACTAGATTAGATGAGAACTTCTCAAAATTTTTTTAGCCTAGAGAATTTTTTTTTAAAGCCACGATTCTCCAAGATGCTCTTTAGAAAATCATCTTGATCAGCTCCTGCCTGTGGCCCACTCCGGCTCCTGCTTCTGCTCCTGGCCTCTCACCTGATGGCTCCCGGCCTGACCCACCCCGGCGGTCTATCTCTCACCCATCTGGCCTCCAACCCAAATGGCTCATCACCCCAGCCCCAGACCCACTAGTGTGACCCCAGCCAGCTCATCACCCAGATCCTTGGAGCAGATTGCTGAGGACTCATTGCAACCAGCTGGTAACAGTATTGGCCACGTGGGCAGAGGGGAAAGATGAGAGGAAAAGGAGAAAGGGCAATTTTCCCTTAGGCTAAGCCTCTGAGCAAATGGGGGTGTATTGGCTCCACGTGGGTGGCCTGGGCTCCACATGGACTGGGGCAGGAGGAAGGATCATATCAGGGGCGAGGGGAAAGAGAGACTAGAGAGAGAAGAAACAGATTTTTTCAAACAGAAACTTAAAAAGCAATGGGCTGTTTAAAAGGATTTTTTGACTGTTCTGGTAATTTCATTGATTTCACCTGTGTGCCAGAAGAAACATTCAGCCCAAAGATTCAACTTTAAATTTGCAAATGGGTGGCTCAGGGAACTGAGAGCATGGTCCTGGGTTAATATCTGGCCTCAGATACTCCCCAGCTGTGGGGCTCTGAGCAGATCCATAGCCTTTACTACTCTACCTTTGGACAATAGACATTTAAATGGATAATTAAAAACAAAACAAAAAAAAAACCCACTCAAGGAACTTTAAAGACTAAAGGCTATATTCTAAGGCATTTCAAACTCGAATGGTTTATAAAAATCTCTGTATTCTATTGCATTTTTTGTTTAAGGTTTAACTTTGTGATTTTAAGTTCATATATTACTGGATTCAATATTATTCTGCTTGAACTGAAGGTTGATTGAATTTATTTTGAATGGACTGAGTTTTGAAATTCTGTTGTTTTTCCCCTATAACTATTGAACAAATATTATTGTGAATAAGCCCATATATGAAAAAACAGCTTTTTTATATTTTGCTGAGGATAGATGGACTTCAGAACTGGTTATAATTGTATTAACAACCTTTGGAAATTTTAATGTGCTAAATACCTCAAATGATTTGATTTTAATGGTTTTTTAAATATGATTTTTGGAATATTTTTTTAACAATCTGGTTATTTTTGCCTGCCCTAAGGCCCATTAGCTGAAGTGAAATACATTTTATATCTCCCAACCTTCCCACATTTCTAAATATGTGAATGGAAGTTGGGCAGTTATTCTCAGGACATTTGTATCCCTAAAAGCCTCCAAAAGGAGCACCCCTTTATTTATACTCTTCAGCTCACTACTTTACTTGCACCAGAATGATATCTAGATTTCATGATTATGTTCTTAACCCAAGATGAGTTTTACTTTGTTTTAAAAAATATGTTTAAATACCAAGGTTGAAAGATTGCTATGTTTGTAAAAATTGTGACAAATGTCCATCAATTCATAGGTTTTAAAAATGTCATACAGCAACTTATGTGAAATATGAAAGTGTGTTTGTTTGCTATTGTAATTAATTGGGCTATTGAGAATTTTGGGGATTTTGATATCAACATATATGTACTACTGTATTTTTAAAAATGAAAAAATTGTTAACCTTGTTCAATTCATTTGCCTTCAATTCACAGTGAGCATGGCAAGATATTAAAAGGAAATGGATCTCATTTTTTGGTAGAAAGCCTTGTATTTTATATTTTCTTAACTGACACAGAGTGTCAATAATTATAAGCTATATTTTTGAATTTTTAAAGCTCTTTTATTATTATATTTTTCTTGCATGTGCAATATACTTTTTCAGTTTTATTTATTATTTTTTCTCTCCTTTTTATATTTGAAGCACATGTCACCAGTATTAAGATTTTCTTTAACCTTTTGATTTTTAAGTTTAAGATACATTTGCTAATGCATGCCCTAAAAAGCTTGTGACTATAAAAACGATGCCACTAATTATTTAAATAAATTATGGGACTTTGCTTAATGATTCTATCTGATTCCAAGACAAGATATACACACAAGAGCCATTTCATAGGGCCAAAGAAAAGCCAATCCAGGATGGATTGATGCACTTCTAGGCCAATACAAAGGTCTTGAACCTAGTGTGAAGACTCGAGATTACTATGTTTAACATGTGTTAAGACATAGGATTTCCTTGTGTCCACACTCACTCTGAAGATACTCACAGACGAGTATCCCCGAAACCTTGGCTCCTATAATCTGGTCCCTTTCTTTTCTGCTTTTCATAGTATGGTACCTTTCTGTAGTCCTGGCTATTGACTGGGTAAATGCATCATTGCTTAGATCATTTTGATTGGGCCCTGATTCAAGGACCTGTTATACATTTATTTTTCTTTTTATTTGGAATTTTTACACATAAGACTTTGATAGTCTATATTTTCATCCAGAAAATTTTTCTTTTCTTTTTGATTTTTCTGATGTCTTTTTAATATCTCTTGCCAATTGATTCATATACCTCATACCTCAGCCATGCATCCCTAAGTGATCCTTTTTTTTTTAAATCACCCTCTTAACAGGGGGAATATAAAAAAATATTATTATTTAAATTGCAAAGTTTAAATTCCTTTTGAGAAGAATTTTAGGTAAAGAAGATGCTACCTCTCTGAATACAGAACTGAACTGTTGGAGAAGCCACCATGAAGAAGCCTCCAGACCACAAGTTGCACAAAATTGAACTTTGGGTGTGGTTAATTGAACATTTATTTGTATCTGTACTTTCATGCCAAAGGGGATTGCCCCCTAAAGGGCTTTTTGTCAATGTGTTCAGCAATTATTGATTTTATTCTTTTTTTTCTTCTCTCTCTTATCCTCAAATTATTGTAATCTTTAAATTGATTATGTTTTCATGATCCTTTGGAAAAAAATTAATTTTTTTCAAACGATCATTCGAGGGAATGTAAAAAATAGACTCGAATACAGGACTACAATCCCCACGATCCTTTGCTCCACTCCCCAGAATGCCTTGTAATCTCACCTGGGCCAAGATCAAGAAGGTATTTAAGCTGATTCAAAGGCTCTCTGGGCTGTTGGACTTCCGTTTTGGGGAAGGCCTGTTTTTTTTTTTTTTTCATAATGTAGGTGAGGTTGTGTCTAGGCCTCTCTATGGCCTGGACACGTGTCTCTTATCCTGTATTTTCTTTAATCCTTAATCTTCAATAAACCTCTAAAAATATAATACTCCTTGCAGAGAGAAACTAATTTCTACCTGTCTCAGTCTCCCCAATATTCCCTAAATTTTAATCTTTACACTGCTAGGCATTATTTTTTTAATTCACATCTTATGCTTTAAAGTAGGAATTTAAACACATTCTTAAGTTCCAAATATCACTTAAAGTCTTTGATCTTATTTATAAATAGTGTTTTAGGGCAAGATGGAAATATCAGAGACAGTTGGTGAAGAAATCTTTGAAATCAAATTGAGAGTGTGTTCAATCAGACCAGGCCTACTATTGATATGGGGCCACGGACTTCCACTAGACACCTCCAAACCCCAAAAATGTCCCATGTCAGAGTGTACGTAAAGAATTCATTTTTCCTTGCATTTCTGTAGTGCAGAGGGAAGATGACTTTGAGCTGAGAGGACCATTCCCTCTGGCTTCTCCTCTCAATTTTGATGAGCACAGATAGACACCTCCATTTGCTTCTGATAAGCATCTGTTTTTGTTTTTGTTTTTGTTTTTTGTCTCAGATATCAGATCTTCCCCTGAACTAGAAAGTTTACTCCCTTTTGACTTTGAGACATAGTACATAACCACATGACTCATCTCAGGTCCCAGAGTTCCAAAAAATCATCCCATCATCCCACGATCACCCCTACCCTCTGCCTCAAAACACACCACCCCACCATCATCCCATCTCTAGTCTAGAACTTGTTATCAAAAGAGTTTAAGCATCCCAAACCACATTTCCTTTAGGAGACAGTATTTTAACTGCTCCTGCCTCTCAGCTACTCACATCAATAATTCAACTTGCAGGGGCAGCTGAGTGGATTGAGATCCAGGCACAGAGATGAAAGGTCTTGGGTTCAAATCAGCCCTCAGACACTTCCCAGCTGTGTGACCCTGGGCAAGTCACTTAACCCCCATTGCCTAGTAGCCCTTACCACCTTTCTGCCATAGAACCAATACTCAGTGTTGATTCTAAGACGGAAGGTAAGGGTTTAAAGAAAAAATAAAATAATTCACCAGGCATTAAACTTAATAACTTTTTTTTTCTAATTTTAAGCTAATTACTGAAGTCTTGTCATTCCTGAGAAAGTATCACTTCCTGGCCCAGGTTTCCTGATCACGTCTCCCACAACATTATGATGTAAATCTAGCCTTAGCTTTTTTTCTTCTTTTTTTCTCCCTATACTGATGATGACTAATCTCTTTATGACTTTCTTGTCCTGCAGATATTAAAAATTTCATTGAAGATTATCTATGCAGCTCCACACACACACACACACACCCCTCCTAAAAAAAATTAACTAATGAAATAAAGTTAATTCAGTAATATAGTAGGTATATCTCATCAGCATTTTTGAGTACAGATAAAATCTAGATCAGCAGATCTAGATCAAATTGTCTTATAGGCAGCTAGGTAGTGTAATAAATAGAGAACTGGGCTTGGGGTCAAGAGAACCTCAGTTCAAGTTTAACCTCGGGAAGGTACTAGCAGTGTGACCCTGACCAAATAGCTTAACCTCTGCCTGCTTCAGTTTTCTCATCTGTAAAATGGGGATATATACTTTCCAGGGCTTTTATGAGGATAGAATGAGATAACATCTTTAAAAATATATAGCACAGTGTCTGGTACATGGGGAGTGCTATACAAATGTAAGTTAATTACCATTATTATTATTATTATTATTATTTCTACTACTGTTTAATTGGAGCTCTGAGTAGTTTTTATTGATAGATTTATAAGGGACAATTCTTACCAGCTTCTTTATTAATAATAATTTAAAGTAAAAACATTGTTAACTTGCTAACTACAAGAGTTTCCATTGAAATAAATAAAGGTAACAACAACTAAATTGAAAGGAAATGTAAGGGAAAAGTAAACCACACCAAAGCTATGTAATAAGACTATGTTTACATAAAGATGGATTCTGGCATATGGTGATATGATGATCCTGCGCCACAGTAAAATCTTGCTTCAAAAATTCATAATACTAGAATTTATACAAATTTTCTCAAAAATCTTTGTGTGGTTTCAAGCTATTAATGCATAGAACTACTCTGGGAAATTTGAGATATCCTTCATAGCACTTTAACATTTCCAAAAGGCTTTACTTGAGGTATCTCATTTGTTCCCAGCAAAAAGAGATTGCTGTAAGTGCTATAATAATTATCCTCCTTTGAAAGTGATGTTAACTGTAGTTGAGAAAGATCACATGGGAAGTATCTGAGTCAAGGTTCAATCTCAGGGCTTTTTAACTACAAATCTGTCTCTAACCAATACTAAAATCTTTGGTAGTTTATAAGGAAAACACTCTTCTGTATATAATTGCATCTTTATAAAAGATGAGATATTAGATACTCTAATGAATTTTTAATAATAAGTATAGTAAGTCATTGTCCAGAAAATATATCATTTTCTTTCTAGCTAATTCCCTTTTTTTACCAGAAACCTCCGAGATTTTAGATTTTCTATTATGAATTGGAAATATTCTAACAGCCATAGATAGCTTGATAGATTGATAGATATAGACATATATTGATGAAGTCATAAAAAAGATTTAAGAAATAAATTGTGACATTTCTTTGTAAATTATCTGTTTAATTCATTAGGTTTTAAGATAGATCTACAACTTTTTTAAAACCCTTACCAATATACAGTACTGTGTATTGGTTTTAAGGCAGAAGAGTGTTAAGGGCTAGGCAATGGGGGACAAGTGACTTGTTCAGAGTCACACAGCTAGGAAGTGTCTGAGGTCAAATTTGAACTCAGGATCTCCTATCTCTAGGCCTAGCTCTCAATCCACTGAGCCACCCAGCTGCCCCCAGATCTACAACTTTTAAAGTGTATTTATAAAATATCATGGCTAAATAGCTATGCATCCTATTATTTCTATTTACATGGAAGGATACCTGATTATATAATTTTCCATATGTCTTTAGAAATACATTTGTAACTTTTACACACTCCACACATGTAAAGGCCAAACTCTATCCTTAAAACTTGCCTTTTTCTCCTCGGAAAATGGAGAAAATCTCTTCCTCCTACTGAGTTAAATTTATTGGGCTTACCCAATTCACTATATGCGGGGATCCAAGGGTCCCTTGTAGGAGAATGGCGTCAGTGGCAGTTAAAGTTTCACCTGAAGCCAGGCATCGCAGTAACTGCTTTGCCCTGGCTAAGACTCATTTTATTTTTATACACTCAATGGTTACACATAAATTTGACACAGTTTCATTTTCAACATACATGCTTCCTCAAAGATAATGAAATAGGTCACACATTAACTTTTATAAAATTATTTGATTGGCATTATATAATATCAAAGAATATATTCTTTGATTCCATAGATTCTAAGAACAAATGCAAAGCTTTGCAGAAGATATATGTGTTCTCATCACGGGGTAGCTCAACTGGAGGTCACTTCCTCATTGACCTGTGAGGTACCATACATGTGATTAAGCTAAAAATAATTATTCATTACTCTAACCAGTTCCATAATCAATCAGACTTCAAAAGATATAATCAACATACCCCAGTCCAAGTGTTATTCCAATATCAATCTTCCTTTTTCCAATAGTTTACTAAGGTATCCAAGACATGTTGCCTGGCCTATGGCATCAAAAAAATAATTTGGTAGAGTGGAATGTACCAGCCTTTCCATGAAAGGTGATTCACTATAGAGAATCTTAGTACAGTTTTGTTGGGGGTTTATACCTAAGGGGGTCGCATCTACGATCCCTTATCCAAATAGGTACATAGGAGTCCTTAGGTCTAATTTTATAAGTAGGATCTCTTGGTGATATTCTAGAGGGAATTTCTGTATCATTACATATAAGGATGTTATTTTTCTGGGAATCTATAAAGGCCCTACCACCATCCTATAGCTGTTTTTCTGTGTTTCCCTGTAACTGAGTAGGATAGTAATCATAAGAATTCCAATAATAGGGAGTGTTAGTAAGAGAGGAGTCACACAGGGGGATCTGAATGAATATTTCCATCATTGCTGGGAGCCTCCATGTAGTCCCTGAATTCCATCTGTGACCACGTCAGACAGTGTGGATTTGATGGCTCCTGGCAACTATACTACTCTTACTAATTTTCCCAAGTCTGAATCTGTCTGTGCAAGGTCACAAAAACAAATAAACAAACAAAATGAAAACAAAATCTTTTATTTTTAACTCATGTTTCTTTGACACAGAATTGAATTCTCAAGAGACAAATCCAAAGAAGATCCCTGGAGTAGCAATAGAATTTTAAAATTGTAACTTATTTTTCATGAGTTGAAAAATAAATAAAATAAAAATTGTGTGTTCTCTCTATATATTTTAAATATAGAGTAGATTCACTGAAAAACACAACAAAGTATAGCTGATATATTCTTTCATATGGATTCTTTGGGTATGGTTTCCAAAATTAGTTGCCACATTTTAGTGATAAGAACCCTGACATATTTTATCTTTCATGGCTTTTATTTTCTCATCAATAAATTCAAAGTGTTGTACTATATGTTCTCCCCCTTTTCTAAATAACATAATCCCAAGTAGTAGCTGTAATTTGTTTAAAATTTAAAAAAAAATTTGCAAAAGGATATAGTCAGCTTTTTTCTGCTTCTAATTCCCAGGTTAATAAAAACAATGGATCACTTAAAGTACTTTCCTTGTATGGTCAAATTAATAACTTGGGGATATCTGATTAGAATCATGATGGATGAATTAGATGATTGGAATTAATTGGTAGATGGATGGATGCATGTTGTTGTGGTGAAAATCACCTTTAAAGGTTGTTAAAATATTAATTTATGGTCGCCAGGGAAATCAGCTATGTAATTCCCTAAATGAAACACTCAAGTCAGAATGGAGTTTATGGTGGTTTAATCACAACGGGAGTAAGAAAAGGGAGAGGGAGAGAAGAAGAGAGGAGGAAAGGAAAAGAGGTTAATTCAACCTTCTGATAGAGTCAGAGGGAGTTTTTAGGCCTGGAAGGCCAAAGTAAAGAAGGGAATCAGTCCTTGACTCACGTGACCAATCTGAAAGAAGCTGTCTGCAGGCCTCCTCTCTGCTCAAACTCCTCTCAAGAACTGCCTCTCACCCTGTCCACAGGGAAGTGAGCGAATTCCAGAGGCTGTTCCCTACCTCATTTCCTGTGCCTCACAAGTGCCAATGGTGGTTCTAGCTTGACCTAGGACTGCCCAGAGGTCTGTCTTTTTTTGCACATGTCTGTTGAGGGCCATATTCTCAAATAATTAAATCTTGAGCTTTTTTCTGCAGCTCTTCCTAATCTCTACCTGAGTAGGGTAGAGATTGCAGTTTCCAAGACCTGACTCTGTTACTCCAAGTATCTCCATTGTCATTGATCAGGAAATAGCTAAATCCCATCCTCCAAAGAATGGTCTGAACAGGGTGGAGTAGTTTTGAAATTCACAATGTAAGATTAATGATAAAATTATTATTATATGTCAGGTATCCTGGTATGTGCTGGGCATATCAGTAGAAAATTTGATTTTATTATTTTGATGAAGATAATCAGACTTCAAATTTGTCTTATAAAATACAGAAAAAAACCCTATAGGAGTGATACCCTTTTGAATAAGAAATGTTCTTTTCAGATATCCAGAGTATCCGTGATCATCATTTGTTCTGATATTTTTGAAGAAAATTCATTGCAGGTCTGAAATGTGAAGCTTCCAGTAGTCATGAATCAACCTGAATATCATATGTTGGGCTAACTTGAGGAAAGCTTTAGGTGCTCCAATTCAATAGCAGTTAGAGACTTAATTCTGGGCCACAAACCTTAAGGAGCAATACAAACAAAACAAAACAAAACAAAACAAAACAAAAAAAACAAAAAGCAGGAATTTGACTCAAATAGGCAGTTAATGACATGAAAACATAATATGGGTATTTTGATTAGAACCACATACTAGTAATACAAAAGTTTTCCTGTATATTCAAAGAGAAATCAGAAATAAATTTTATTTTCTCTTTTAATCACTGCATGCTAGAGAAAATCTGGTCACATATAAACTTCAGAATCTATGTAAACAATGTATCATTGGATTCGGGTTTCTAATCCATTCTGATACTTGCTTCTGTGTTCATTCCACTCACATTCACAGTTAAAATTACTAATCACCTTCCCATTTTCTTGTATTTCTTCTTCTCTTTTTTTTAGTCCCTCTTAAAAAGTTTTGTTTTCTTTCAAACCACTGCCTTCTTTAACTGTCCTCACTTTTGTAATCCCCCATTCTTCATCTAATCCTTTCCCCCTCCTATTTCTCCATTGGCTAAATTACATTCTATACACAACTGAGTATTGTGTAAATCTAGATCTGGATCTATAGCTATATTGATTATATATTCTTCCCTCCTTGAATCAATTCAGATCAGAATAAGATCCAGGTATTGCCTGCCACTCCTACCCATTTTACCATCTACTATGAAGGCTTTTGCTTGATCACTTCCTTTATGTCAGAAAAAAAAAAAAGTTCCCATTGTACCTCTCTTCCCCCTTCTCTCACTACAGCTCTCTTTCTCCCTCTTCATTTTTTTGTTGGAGATCACTCCAACAAAATACACACATCAATACATCCTATCTATATAAACTCCTTTCTAATGATTCTATATTGATAAAGTTCTGAGAAGCTCCATGTATCATCTTCCCATATATGACTGTAAAGAGTTTAACTTTATTGAGACCCTTATGATTACTATGTTTTACCTTTTTATGTTTCCCACAAGTCAATTTTGAATGTCAAATTTTCTATTCAGCTATAGTCAGTTTCATCAAGAATGCTTGAAAATTCTCTATTTCTTTAAAAATTCATCCCCACCCCCCCAAAAAAAAGACTCTTCTCAGTTTTGCATGGTTACTTATTCTTCTTTATAATCCTAAATCCTTCACTTTCTTCAATACTAAGTTTATTGTTTTTCTCTTTAATATGAAAGATACTAAATCTTATATGTTGCTGACTATGGCTCCATGGTATTTTATTGGATTCTTTTTTATTGATATGGTTTTACATTTTTTCTATATTACATATTGATATAATTTTCAATAATCCTTATCTGATATTTTACATTCTGTTTCTTACTCTTCTCTGTCCCCAAGATGGTAGGATATATATTGTACATGTGTTATCATATAATACATATTTCCATGTGAAAGAAGACACCTTTTGCTTTCACTAGAGATAAATTCTTGGAGGAAATAAAATAAAGAATATCATACCTTAATCTATTTTCAGATTCCATCATGAATACCTTGGTGTGTGTTCTGGAGTTTTGCATTGCTGATAATAGTTGTTATTTACAGCTGATTATCATGCTTTATTGCTAATACTATATGCAGTGTTATCATGGTTCCTTTCACATTATTTTTAACCACTTCATATGTCATCTGGTGTTTTTTTTTGTGATCATCATATTTGTTATTTCTTAAGTCACAGTACTATTCCATGGCATTTATATAACATGATTTATTTAGCTATTCATCAGTTGATGGACATCCTTTTAATTGCTACTCACCTGCCACCACAAAAAGAGATGCTATATATGTTTGTCTATTACTAGGTACATTTTCTCTGTTTTTGATCTCTTTGTGATAGAAACCTAGTAGTAGTATTGCTGGACAAAATGTATAGACAGTTTTATGACCCATTGTGCATCCTCCAAATTGCTCTCCAGAATGATTAGAACAGTTCACACCTCAAGAAACAGTGTATTAGTGTCCCAATTGCTTCAAGTATTTTATCTTTATTCTAGAAATTCTAAAATGTGACTACAATCTCCCTAAGTGTATTTTATTTTCAGATCTATTTCAGGAGATAATTCATGGATTCTTTTGATTTCTATTTTATCCTCTGATTCTAAGAATTTGGGACAGTTTTCTTTAGTCACTTAAGTAGTCCAATAATTCTTAAATTATCTGTCCATGATCTATTTTCCAAGTATTCCCCCCCCAAGGACATCTTATAAATGTTCTCTATATATTTTTTATTCTTTTTACTTTATTTTATTGTTTCTTCATGTTTCATACTGTCATTAGGCTTCATTACCCCAATTATAATTTTAATGAATTATTTTCTTTAATGAAATTTTGTACTTTTTTTAGTTTGGCCAATGCATTCTTAAAATTCTTTCTTTGTTTCCTTTACTACTACTCCAATTCATTTTTCTAACTATGGTTATTTTCTTTAGTGTTTTTGAACCTCTTTTACAAGCATGATAATTCTCTTTTCATAAAATTCTTCCATAACAATTATTTCCCAACAATTTCCTCTTTTCTTTTCTTTTTCTTTTTTATCTCTTCTAGGAATTCTCATTAGATTTGAGTCCAATTAACATTTTTCTTTAAGAATTTGTATCTCTTTTTCCATTATTGTCTTCTTTGAACTTTATAGCTTGTTCTTCCTTGCCATATTAATATATTTTTATGATTATATTTTTGCGGTCTGTTCATTTTTTCCCATCCTATTTCTTGACTTTGGACTTTTTGTTAAAGTCTGTTTCTGCTTGTCCCAAACTTTAGACTTTTTGTGTGTTTTTGTTATTTGTTTTGTTCAGAGATGGTGCTCTGGATCAATGAGTTGTTCATGCTTATGTAGTGGTTTAATCCTGGGAGAGATATGGTCACTGGATTTCTGATCTGCACTCTGGTTTTAACCCAGGAATAGCCCCATTAATCCCTGAAACCTCAAGGGCTAAAGTTCTTTTTCCCCTAGAACTTCAACCATAACCATTGTTCCCCTTTGACTGAGCCCCAGAAATCCATCCAGCCTGAGAACCATAAACATGAATTTAGAAGAAGTAATAGAGTTGCCAATCAGTGTCAACTGTATCCTGTTCCAACAAAAGGTTCCCTCTGATCTGTTACTTAGCAGTTGCCTGACCCCCTTACTGTCTCTAAGGTGAGAACTACTAAAAGTTGCTTATACTCCTGCTGCTGCTTTAACACCTGTTGCACTATAGCTTATGTGGGCTTTGGACATCTATTTTAGTAACACAAACTTTCCACTGTACCTCTGGAGAGCAATATAGGTTCAAAGGCACAAAACTATGCATACCCTTTGACAAAGTTATATCACTACTGGGTCTGTATCCCAGAACCAAAGTATTTAGTAGCTCTTTTTGTATTGGCAAGGAATTGAAAATTGAGAGATTGTCCATAACTTGGGGAATGAATGGGTGAATAGGTTGCGGGATATAGGTATAATGAAATATTACTGTTCCATAAGGGATGATGAACAGGATGAAGTCAGAAATCCCTAAAAAGACTTATATAACCTGACACAAAGTGAAGTAAGCATAACCAGGGGGATTATGTATACAATAAAAGAAATAAAAGATAATCAACTATGGAGGATTAAATCAGTATCAGCAATGCAAGTCTGCAAGATACTCACAAGGGACTCATAATGATAATGCTATCCACAGCCACTGAAGGTACTGTTGAAATCTATGTAATGATCAAAGCATACTATCTTCTAATATATTTCTTTCATAAGATTTCTATTACATGTGTGATATGTCTTCCATTCTGTCATGAGCAATATGGAAATATGTATTAATGGAAGTACAATCTCTATAAGATTATTAATCACCTCATGGAAGGGGTGAGGGTAAGAAGGGAGAAAATCTGAATTTGAAAATTAAAAAGAATTGTCAAAATTATTTTTACGATAACTGAAAAAAATAATTGGGAGAAATATATAAACAAATATACATGTTTATATATTTCTTCATTCCTTCTTGTATTCAATACATGTAGGTAATATATATATAAATAACATTGTATCCCTTTGTCTTCTGGAGGGAATCTGACTAGTTTTAAGTTTAGGACTATTCCATTGGGTCACAGCTCATTTTGAGATATGTTCAGGCCAAGATCACAGCAATCTATTTGCTTTTTTCATAACCAATCTTCAACATCTTATTGGTCACTCTGGGAAACAAGTCATTGAGCTCAACCTCTTTTTCTTCTCTAATTCTCTTTCATGCAAATTAGAGGCTAGTTCTTATGTCCCCATCAATATGAATTCATCCCAGGTCTAGTTCACAAAATTTCTTCTCCCCATTGTATTATTAGGTCCCCAAAATTAATACTTTTATCATGCCTCTTATTTTCCTGAAGACAAACCCCAGGCTCAGATCTAGAAGCTAAACATATGTCACCCTATCAAGTTGTGCTGTGGATTTCACATAGCAATAGTCTTTTGTGTGCATACATTCAAGATGAACTCTGCTATTTTCACTCTATTTCTGTCAAAATCACAGATCAGAACCACATGTATACTTAGAGCAATCATGTCATCTCAGAGTAATGGAAAATACCTTCATCTCAGTCAATATGGCTCTGTTATATATAGACTTTCACTCAAAAAACAAAACTGAAGGTCCTCTTTTGATCACAGGACAAGCACTGAGAATAGGTTTTTTGGTTCTAGACAATCTTTTTTATCAATAACTAACTAACTAACTCACTCACTCTCTCTCTCTCTCTCTCTCTCTCTCTCTCTATATATATATATATATATATATATATATATATATATATATATAAACATAATGGCTAATTCTAATTTTGGATAAGAGACATTAAAGTAACAGACCCCATAATTCCATGGCTTTTTCCCCTTCAACAGAATAAATTTTACTCACTTTATAGCACTTTCCTTAGATACTTTGGGTTAGTCTCATGTCCCATTTGAATAGGTGGTCTAAACTAATAACCATTCACAAGTTTTTTTTTCTTTTCGTCCACAACCTGACCCTGATATACCTCCATATACTCTTAAACTCATCCTGACAATTCTGTTAGTTGGGTTTCTAATCTAGTGTGGGATACCTTCACAGTACAAATCTTGGTTCCTGACATTCCACCATAGATCTTCTAGGAGCAAAGGCAGCCAATCACAAACATTTATCTACAGACCTATGGGGCAGCTTCATCTCTGCTCCTAGAGCAACACCCATTACCCCTAGGCTTTAAAAATCAGTAGTCACCTAATGACTCCAGAAATACACTTTGGAAGAAGCATTGTACTCTTCAGAAGCCCACCTAATAGAATTTCCATGATGTATTTATGAGTAGATGAAAGAGTAGAGGAAACAGACTAATATCATGGAAGAAATAAAAACAAATACTTGTGTAAGGGTAGTAGTATAACACAAACTAAAAATACTGATAGACTGAAACTATGAGACATTCATACCTATGCAGACATCAGAACCAGCCTCAAACATGTATATAAAAATTATTGCAAAGGAAAATAAGGGATAAACTCCAAACTTGGCAAATTATTGGCATCTCTTTTACTCATTCAAAAACAATATGGTAATAATATTGTATTCAATTTTATTCATAGAAATAAATCACTTTTTTATTTATTTTATTTATTTATTCTGTACTACACTAATACTGAAATGTGTTAACCAGTTCTTAGTTTTTATTGGGGGTCTTAATCTACCAATATATATGGTAGTTCTTTTTTTCTCTTCCTAAGGATTACATAAATGTGTCATTTATTTGATGAATTTAAGTACAATGGGTATATGATTTCTCTTCCCCCTTAGTTTAATCATTTCAACTTTCAAAAAGCAAGCTCAAACCCTACCTCTTCTCAACCTTTATCATACTCTTCTAAACTCTAAGAAAGTTAGAAGTTAAAACTAACCTCCGAGACCACTGTGCTCAATGTCTATTCCCATTCCTGACAATTTTAGAGACAAGAAAAAAATAGTCCAGATTTCAGTGATTTCACAATTTAATTTTTCCAGTAAATAGCAAGAATGAGATATAACCCAAATCTGTAGATTCTAAATCAAGAACAATTTTCCACTTCACCACTATTGTAGATAAGCAGATAAGTATGTTCTTACTATTTTGCATATGATACTTTGTCTCTCAGGCAAGATTTTAGCTCCTTGAGGACAAAGAGCAAGACATATGTTTGGACTAGTATTTAGCACAGTGTTGGATGCATAGGAGACACTCAATAATGGTTTGTTAATTAAATTTAAATTAAGCCCTAAATACTTAGTTATCATTACATCTTCTGGATTTTGTAATTTCTTCAGAGACAAAAAATGCATGGACATAAATAAAATATTTTCACTGTTATGAAAGGATCATTTTTTTAAATGCTCTGAAAATGTCTCTGATTATGGAGCCTCCATCAGTATGCAAAAGGCTCCTTTGTGAAATATGTTAATATAAGACTGTAGGCAAAAATCCCTAATATTAATTTCTATAGTACACCAATGATAATCTTCTAAAAAAGATCTATCATCCAGATTATGTATACGCATCTGGAAGAAAGTGAGAAATAACTAGATTCACATTTGGTTTATTTCATGTTTTCATCTATATATATGATAGATTTAAAACTAATTATTTGGAGATATAAATGACTTAAAACATCTTCAAAGAATGTATGTCAATTCCTTAGCAAAGTACTTGCAATCATTGTTTTTAGATTTTGAAGTCTAATTTCAAGGATCCAGTTACTCTGCTTGCTCTCATGAAGAGATAAAATTATTTATATGGCTTAACACAAGACAACTTTAAAAAATACCCAAAAAACAACATAGCTACCCTTTCTTGCAACATTTGTTTTCTACAATTAAATCAGGCCTGTAAATTGTCATTTTGTGTCATAATTTCCCCAGGGCAGCAATAATGACACAATTCAGCCTCATTGTTATGGCATAAATGGCCAAATATGAAAGTAATCAGGCAACCAAAGGAACAATTAAATCACATGTCTGCAACTGGGCAGGTGCAAAATGAAAAGAATCAGTTAAATCTCATGAAAAATATGACCCTTGATATCAAATTAAACTTATTTAGAATATACTTGGCTCAGAGAAATGTACAGAAATTTCTTCTGTGGGGAAGAAAATTGAGAATATTTTTCCCCATGAGAATTACAAAATAATGCTATTCACATCAAAATATGAAAAGCTCAGTCTTGAAGAATTTTACTGCTCTTTGACTAAAGAAGTGCCTATGATTTGCTATAAGAGTATGTGGAGTGTTCTCCACCAAATGGAGAACAGACCATTACAGACACATTCATATCATTGTCATAATGGTTCTTAATGAAGTACAAAACTAAGGTTAAAAATTATCATATCTTTCCAAAAATATATACAATTCTAAACCATAATGATGGTATAACTGTATCTAAACTAATTGGTATTTGAGTGTTCTTAAACAGATATAGATGTGACTGTTGTGTGAAATTAAAATAAATTTGCACTCCTCTTTCCTTTTTAAAAGGAAAGTTGTGCAAATTCAGCTTGACACCTGGTCTGAGCCCCACCCTTTCACTGGACATGAGAATACAGGAGAATGCCAGAGGCCTAGTGGCTCCTTGGTGTCCAGGAAGATGGTTGCTTCTTGTTCCTGTGACCTCTGGGCTCTGGAAAACTGCCCTCTAATACTTATTGAGATCATCTGTCTACCCAGATAAATCCAGTAGGAAAGATATCCCTGGGGTTTTAAGAGAGGAATTTAACGAAGGATAATCCTTTTTGCTTGGTGGGGCAACTCATGCCAGGTTATTGCTATGGCATGGTCCATTTGCCTTTCCTGGCATGGAGTCCTTTGGATAGTAAATAAAGACACAAGTGACAATTTCAGATCAGCTAGATGTGGCTATGCAACTAAATGATTTTCTTTCTGTCTAATTCCAACTTTTACTATCTAATAATTAGTTATAAATTAATATAAACTCTCCAGAGGATTTTAGTCCTAACTATATACGTACACACACAATGTTGAATAGTGGAAAGAGCTAGACTCATAGACAGGATACCATGGGTTCATACAACTCTTCTGATATATGTTGGCTATGTGATCTCAATCTCTTATGTACATTAAATGAGTCTCTATGGCATAAATTTATAGAGGGAGTTTCCTCAACATAACACCAATGAAAACTACTTCATATGCATCTCTATCTTGTGTGTGGTTTGTCTGTGTGTGTGTGTGTGTATGTGTATATATGGCATTGGCAAGATATGAGATCTGGATAACTGAATGGCAAAGGGAGGATCAAAGTTGTCTCTTGCTATAAGCCTACTCTTGTAAAATTTCTTAGAAATTTCTAAAATAAGAAAACAGTATGACTCATGTTTAGGGTTTGCCACTCGTGAATAACATAGTTCCTCTTCACAGAATTAAACAATATAATATATGCTTATTAGGCATTGGGTATGGTTTAGTTTCATTTTACTTTTTTACAAAGAAAACATAAACAAAACACTAACTAGTATGCAAGAACAAATAAAAAACCTTTCTAATATTCCTTTGAACATATTAGATTAATTTTGAAAGCAAAGTCCCTGTGGAAATAAAGATACTTCCCAGTTACCTAATATATTAACCATCTAAAAATTATCAGGAATAAAATAAAAAGTTAAAAAGGTGCTCATCTCCTTCTTTCTCAGCCCTTCACATTAGCTTCTTGGCTTTATTCTTTAGTAAGATCTTCATATTGATGCTCCTTATATTTCCCAAGAAGCATCCAATTAAGTGAATGACCCATTCTGTGCATGCAGTTCTCAAAGTAAGACCTCTCAAACACAGAATGAACTTCCAAGAGATAATGCCTAGATATACTCTGACCTGGGCTCAGAAAAGAAAATAGAAATGCAGAAAAAAAGATAGGCAGGACCTAGAAGTCTACAAACTATAGAATCAGCCTCATCTAGCAAAGCACAAACTTCCTACCATGTGATTCTTTTCCAAATCATCCTTTTCTGAGTCTCAGGGAAGAGGGAGAAAATTCATCTCATTCTCCTTTCTCTATGTAGGTCTAATAGTCTAAGAGAGAAAGTGTGCAAAAGGAAACTGAGATAAAAGATAGATTATTTTCATATAGTGCAAAGGATTGTTTTGTTTCTCTGACCAGAATTTATTCCCATTGTCACTCTGTTGTCCATCATGTAGGAATCATCCCAAGATGCACCTTGCTTTTCAACTTTTCTGCATATTTCACTAAGAGGAATAAGTTTACATGTCAACCTCCAAGGGAGAGGTTCTCTTCCAGAAAGCTTCTGACAGAGAAATCTTAACAAATTATTTAATAGATTCATCAAATTTATCAAAGGCTCTTTGTTCAATTTATTTCAATAATATGATAAATAAATGATTGAGAAACACCAAATATCACATATTAAAATAATGCATAATAATATAATTTTATAACAGAACATATCTATAATTTTACATGTTATTTATTATTACATATTACATAATTATATCATAGTTGTGATATATACTTACATCTTAGATAATTATATTACAAATTAATATTTTAATGAATGAAGACAAATACTTAGGTAATTCTCCTTTCCTTTTCTATCCTCCTCTCTCCTCTCTTCTCCTTTGTTCTTTCCTTTTGTATTTCACTTTCTTGGAAAGATTTTCTGCTAAGGATGAATGGGGAAAAAAACTAACTTTGTGAAATGGAAAAAATGATACAACACATCTTTCATAGTATTATATTATATTCCAAAAACTCACAAGAGATATAGGGTCCCATTTGCCAGTCAGTGGTTTGCTGAAGAATATGTTACAGCAAATGCTAATCTCATAGTAGAGTTTGTTACCCTGGTAAAATTCCTTCTCACTCTGGTAGAAACTGCTGCATTCTAAGAGCAATCTGATGGCAGGTAGCCAAGAAATTATTAGCAGAGTCAGTATGTCATTGAATGGTTACAGTAGTCACTGGGTGCCTGATCTTCCAAATGGTAAGCAGGACAGTCACTAGTGTTAAACCTAAAACTTTTATTTTTTTTTTCTACCTGAGCAGCCCATTGTCATTTTATAGTAGCAGAAGTTACTCTGATCATAACTACTAATCATAGAGTACTAGACCTAGACAAATATGTTTTGAAGAAATCTTTGCTATAAGTGAAATAAATCCAAAGAATCTAGAAAATCAGATTTCAAAATATCATAATGATGGCTAAATATTTATAATAATGGAAAGGGCCATAGTGTTTTTACAAAGACAGGACACCAAGAAGCCTCAATCAGCTACTCAAAGGATCAACTCATTCCAATAAAATCTTTCTGATAACAATCCTTATACATATAGAGAGCATCCTCAATGAAAATACAAAAAGAGAGAAAGCAGATTTTATAAACACGTTTTTATAGAAGAGTACATCTTTGTTCTATCAGTAATGATTGTGATAATTGTAGAATATATAACATCATTTTGTCAGCCATTTGATTGTTTTATAAAACATTGACTCAGTTGAACAAAATAGAACTTTGTTGACTCCATAAACAAGATGCTTCTTCTTCAAATATTATAATTATTCAAAATGCAGCAATACATGTGAATAATGAGAAAACTTTGATGATTTACTTATTATGGAGTCCAAATTGCATGTGAAATTAGAAGTGATATGTTTTCCCTTACATTTTGATGGTATCAGGGTGGACAACTTGGAGAGTTCAAATAAAAAAAAAAATTCTCTAATGAATTTTAGGATCTGCAAATTCTGCTATCAGCATATAAATAATATTACTTTAATTATAATGAAACTGATAATATTATACAGACTTTCCCATAAAACCAGAACACTATGAAAGATTATTGTATATGAAAGCAAAACTAAAGTGGATGAAAGATATTCGTGAAATACCCAGAATTCATATACAACTAGATAGATAGATAGTACACTGAGAAAGAACTTCACTATGTATATCTATGTTTAAGCATATACACATTTGTGTATATATGTATGCATGTATTATGCATATAGCTAAACTTATTAAGGATAAGGATACATGAAAATAACTATGTAAATCCAATTACACATATAAATGAATGTATGGATGTATTTATTACTTAGAGTTAGAATCTATGGTTTAATGATATAGGAAACTTCCAATAAGGGAACACTCTCTGCTGGTAGAGATCAATAATGACCCTGAAATACACTGTTTTAGAGATTTTCCTGTAGTAACAAGAAGTTACATAAGAAGCCCTGTGATAAGCAGTGAAGATGTAGGAGGATTTAAACCCAGGTCTTCTAGACTCTTTGGCTGGCTCCCTCACCACTAAACAATGCTTCCCCTTATAAATGTATAGAATTTACCTGTCATTTTTTTTGTTTGACTGGGGAATTATAATATTTTTTGATATTTGGTGAGTCTCTAATACTCTTGAAAAGGAACTGCTAATAATATACAGACTATACTTCTTGCAGGCACACAGTAATAAATCCATCAGGGAATGATGCTTTTGATTGTTATTATTCTTTTGAAAGACAGAAGGAGCAGAAGGAATTTAAGATAAAGACTCTTTACAAAACCAAATGCAACACTATAATTGTTAGAAATTATGGTGTTTGGTTTTTGGTTGTTTTTTTTTTTGTTTTGTTTTTTAATATAACCTGGACCAATCGTACCTTTCAGAATTTTATAAAATAAATTAGACATTTCCCTCTAGTTCATTGTTGGGATTCATCCCTTGTCTTTTTTAGTATTTTCATTGTGCCTATTATTTAGGCCAAAATGTTCTTCTGGTCTTTTGAGATTAATGCTTTTCTCAGCATAGAGACTTGCTTACCTTGTGCTAAACTAATGATGAAGACATGACTTTAAAAAGCATAATGTGTCTGGGTTAAAGTGGAGATTTTCTGCTGCATCAGAGAGATCAGTAGTATCTCTCTGGTACTATGTTTGCAAGTAAATTTATGTGTAGGATTTTAAGTTCTTACCCATCATAAGGAATATCTACTAAAATTAGAACAGATGTCTACTGTGTAGGCAATTTATTTTTTAATATTAAGTCCTTCTTAATTCTTCGCTATTAATGTGGCTTCTGACCAGATCGCAGCACCATCGACATGGTCTTCACGGTGAGGCAAGTGCAGAAAAAATGCCTTGAGCAGAAACTGAGTCTCTACATCGTCTTCATAGACCTGACAAAGGCATTCAACACAGTGAACAGGGACGCATAGTGGGTGATCCTCAGCAAGCTCGGTTGCCCAGCAAAATTCGTCAAACTGATCCAGCTCTTTCATGTCGACATGACAGGGGAAGTCCTATCTGGTGGAGAGACTTCTGATCGCTTCAACATCTCCAATGGCGTGAAACAAGGCTGTGTCCTCACTCAGGTACTATTCAACCTATTTTTCACCCAAGTATTATGACATGCCATGATGGATCTAGACCTGGGCGTCTACATCAAATACCAACTGGATGGCTCACTATTCAACCTTCGCTGCCTGACTGCAAAAACAAAGACAACAGAGAGACTCGTCCTGGAAGCTCTCTTAGCAGATGACTGTGCTCTCATGGCCCACCAAGAAAATCATCTCCAAACCATTGTGGACAGGTTCTCCACTGCAACAAAACTGTTTGGCCTGACTATCAGCCTCAGCAAAACAGAGGTGCTGTTCCAACCCGCACCACGGAGGCCAACGAACCAGCCGTGCATTACAATCTACGGCACGCAGCTTTCTAACATCAACACTTTCAAGTACCTGGGCAGCACCATCACCAACGACGGGTCCCTAGACCACGAGATCAATGCCAGGATCCAAAAGGCCAGCCAGGCACTCGGGCGGCTGCGCTCCAAAGTCCTCCAACACAGCGGTGTAAGCACTGCGACGAAGCTCAAAGTGTACAACGCAGTGGTCCTCAGCTCGCTCCTATATGGTTGCAAGACATGGACACTGTACCGGAAGCACATGAAACAGCTGGAGCAATTCCACCAACTCTCCCTCCGGTCAATCATGAGGATCCGATGGCAGGACCGAATCACCAACCAGGAAGTCCTCGACAGAGCCAACTCCACCAGCATCGAAGTCCTGGTCCTCAAAGCCCAGCTACGATGGTCTGGACACGTCATCCGCATGGACCCACAGTGAATACCAAGACAGGTATTCTATGGTGAACTGTCAGCTGGACTCAGGAAACAAGGCCGACCAAAGAGAAGATCCAAGGATCAACTAAAGTCCAACTTGAAGTGGGCTGGCATTACACCAAAGCAACTAGAACTCGCTGCCTCTGACAGAAGCAGCTGGTGAACCCACATTCACCTGCCGCCACCACCTTTGAAGATGAGCGACGTCGACGTCTTGTCACTGCGTGTGAACGCCGACACCAGGCCACACCCGCACCTCCCGTAACAACTGGCGTCCCAGGCCCCATGTGCCACAAACTGTGCGCCTCAGCCTTTGGACTCCAAAGCCACAGGAGGGTACACCTTAGGTGAAACTGCACAAAGACAATTGTCATTCTCGGTCACTGAGAGACTACCACTATTAAGTCCTTAAACATTTAACTTTTTTGACTTTGTAGACTGATATGCAACTAATAAATGATACTCAAATTTTCTCTTGTCAGGGGAATTAAAAAATGCCCTGATAAATCTGTGAAGGAGTTGAGTTCTTCTTCATCTTCCTTCCATATATTTACATATAATCAGAGCTTCCAAAACAAGAAAACTGAAGTATCTTTTTTGTGTGTATATTAACTATTTTTTTGTCTTTATTTTTTTTAAAAACCCTTATCTTCTGTCTTAGAATCAATACTGTGTATTGGTTCTAAGTCAGAAGACCTGTCAGGGCTAGGCAATAGGGGTCGAGGGACTTGCCCAGAGTCACACAGCTAGGAAATGTCTGAGGCCAGATTTGAACCCAGGACCACTGATCTCTGGGCCTGGCTCTCAATCCATTGAGCTACATAGCTGCCCTCTTTTCCTTTACTTTTTCATCATATATCAGCAATTCTATTGGTGTAAGGATCTCTTGGTATGAGGAATGAATAACAAGTTCACAAATCAGAATTTAAAACTCATGAACATTTTATACATTTAGATAATTGCCTAGGGGCATTTCTAGTTTTTCATACTAGAACTCCTATTTCTCAGAGTCTGGATCTGAATTCAGCTCTTCTTTACTGCAAAGTCAGTTTTCAATTTGTTGCACTAGGCACATATAAGTGCACTTGCATATTTTATAGTACTTATATATGTATGTATTCATTTGTATACACTAAAGGTTATATATGCAATATGTTAAATATGGATTGATGTTTACATACCCAGATGTATGTATGTCTATATTTAATGTATCTCCTCAGGGTTATAATCTTCTATACCTTATATTATATTAATATAATAACCAAACCATACTCACAAACATATATATATCAGTGTGTGTGAGTATAATTTGATTCATCTATCTATTTCTATCTATGTACCTATTTATCTTCAACATACAGGAAAGATATGGTCAAAAAAGACTATTTGCCCATGGTGACTTCTAGGATTATGGGAGAACAAATCAAATTAATATTGTCAAATCAGAAAAAGATAGATAGATAGATAGATAGATAGATAGATAGATAGATAGATAGATAGATAGATGTATATAAGTACATATATACTTATAAGTTGATTATAGTATTAGTATTGCAACATAGAATGTAAAAGAGTCTTCTAACTCTGGGAAGATACATTAATTATCCATTTACTTAAGATTTTTTTCAACTATAATATTTTGTGAAAGGTTTTATTTTTTCAGTTGTATTTAAGAAACCTCAATTGGGGGTGAGGGGGGCAGCTGGGTGGCTGAGTGGATTGAGAGCCAGGCCTAGAGGTGGGAGGTCCTAGGTTCAAATCTGGATTCAGACATTTCCTAGATGTGTGACCCTTGTCAAGTCACTTAACCCCCTTTCCTAACCATTTCTGCTCTTCTGCTTAGAACCAACACACAGTAGGGATTCTAAGATGGAAGGTAAGGGTTAAAGAAAAGAAACCCCTCTTTGGTTCTTCTGCTTCTATGTGCCTTTATTAATATGACTGACTGGATTTAACTTAACATTTAAAAAGAGGCATATCAAATTTTATTTTCTTTAGCTTCCCATTCCCCCTAAACTCTCAAATATCTCCAAAACCTTGTGGATGAATAACTCCTTTATGAACAGATTTGCTTCTCTTTGTTCAAATAATTAAAGGAGTAATGGGAATTAGTTGTGAGTGTGCAGAGTTGCAGTTAATGATTTAGATTGAATATCAGAAAGACTCAAATGAAAACAGTTCAAGATATAAGTGATTATGACTGCAGCAAAGTGGGTTAATCTGTCAGGTCCTGAGTGATGCTAGTTAATGACTGAATCCAGCATTCAGGTAGTAAGAACAATACAATTGGAAAGACAGCTAGTGAGTTTGCAATTAGTGCTGACAGGTTAAGAGAAACAAAGTAGAAGTAAATCAGTTATTCAAAAGGGACATGTATATTTGTTTTTTTTTAATACTCAGGAAATGATTGTACAGTATTTGTAATACTGTCTTAAGAAATTACCAATCTATACCTTTTAAGTGTTTGAGGATTATACATGCTTTTGTTAACCTTATTCTTTTTTAAAAATCCTCCAAAAGTTATATTAGATGAACTGATACAATTTTTTGTAACTAGAAGTCATTCTTTTCTACATAATTTTAAATGATGAAAAGTGACCTGTCCTGTTTTTTCTGCCAGCAAAAAACAACAGCAGCAACAGCAGCAGCAGCAGCAACAACAATCAGTTGTCCTATCATCCTGTAATTAAAACTTGATATGAAATATACATAATTAAAAATAAAAGATTTCTTCAAGTCTTCTGAGTTCTAAATGCATGAAGACAAACTCATTACACTGAGGACTGCTGAGAATTCATATGTAAAGTGCATGGCTGTTTATGAATAATAAACTTTATATATGATTCTATTGGTTAAACACATCTGATTAAATAAATATATCACAGTTGTTTTGTATATATCACTCTGACTGCAAATGGGATTTACCTATATAGGTATTCATACCAATCGCTTTACATATGGAAAAATGATCATGCTAATCCCCTTTAGATGATTCCAAGAATTTATTTAAAAACATATTGATATCTTGAGAAACTTAGAAAACAGTTTTTTAACATGAATTACACATCCCTTAATTTTGATAAAAATTAATTTGAACAATATAGAGGAAAATTATATAATCTACATATGGCTTTTTCCATTTTAAAACATTATGAAATCTCTGAAACTACCCACACATATCTCCAATTTTTCTACCAATAAAATAGCAAGCTCTTCAGAGTAAAATAACCCACCAATTAATCTTGACAAATAATTCATAAGGCAAATATGAACACCTGTTCAATGCCATTCCATAACAAATCATTATTCATATGTTATGATTTTTAAAATCTAAATGAATATGTTTCCTTTTTAAAAGTTTTCTTTTAATTTTTTTAATTGCAGAGCTTTTCCCCTTCAAGTTTTCAAATGCCCTTGTGCCACAAAACAGTTGAAAGGATTTTGTTTTTTTTTTTAATTGCTATGTTCACCAGCAGTGTGTGAATGTTTCCATATTTTGTTTTCATTCCCAAAGGATAAAAGCATTCACATTTAAATAAAACAGAAGAACAGATACGCAACCCAACTAGTGTGTATTTGCATTCAAAACTGCTTGAAAAAATATTGAGATTTGCAAGCCTTTCCTTTATATATTTACTAGGGTAAAAATGTAGTTTGTACATTCTAACATGTAAAAATAGAATTTAAAAATAGAAAAGAATTTAAGGTGAATTATAGCATGAAAAGCTACAAGAGCTGATAAGTATAGAGGATATTAACATGTTTATTAACTCTCACAGAACCTGCTTTTGAAAAAATAATAATTTCTGCCCCCTTATTTTAGTGATTGTTAATTATAAGGTTTTTTCTACCTGTCTTTTGTATGTAAATCTGTATCTGCACAATCATATGCACATATATATTATATTATATTGAAATTGATGGAGTTGTTTTAAGAAGAAAAAATATGAAGTGGGACCATCAAAAAAACCTCTTTGTTACCAGGAAAATTTTTGAAACTCAGTCTTTTAAAGAAATATAGTCAGCATTATTCCTCAAAGTAAGGATCAAAGGTCTTGTAAGTCTTGTGGAAAACTTAACCTTTGATTAGGAATTTGCTCATGCTAATCTAAAGAATTATGAGATTAAAAATATATAAGCAAACATATACAAATATAAGTGTGCATATGTACATATATACATGTATATGCATTTATATACACATGTATAAATATCGATGTATATATGCATATTATATGTGTATATGTGTACATTTATGATATCTACTCAGTATATGTATATGTGTGTATATAGATCTACAGTAGCACATTGGTACTCATCATTAATTCACTCCAAGTCAAGAACCAAAAAGATAAAGGAACAAATATATTTTCCAATAAGGAATAATGTAAATTTAATTAATTTGTTTAATACTCAGAAGTCCAAGATTTCATAAAACCTCATATACATTAATGGAGTTATTTTACTAAGTAAACATGAATAATATATAGATATAAATAAACCACAATGCTTAATTTAAACAATATATTAAATAAAATAGTTTTAACAACTTTACCTGCCCTGAGAGTAATTCATGGTGTAAGAAGATGTTAGGGATGAAAAATATTATCTTGAAGAGAATCCCCTTTCATAATATTTGAGGGCAACTGTCCTTTTGAAATTTTTTCTCTTTTCTGTTACCGTTCACCACTAAATTCTTCTTGAGATTAACTAGTATGAACTTCACAAGAAACTTATCTAATGATTTATTTTGTCTGTATTTCAAAATTCCTCTAAGGTGGGAGATGGTCTGGTTACTTAACAAATTTATAATTCTGCTTGATAAAGCTTTATCAGGGTACTATTTTTCAACAAAGTTTAGCAGTTCCATATATTTTACACTCATTTCCTTGATTAATGAAGTAGAGACATCATCTTTTGCCTTCTCTTCACCTTAATAAAATTTCCCCTCTCCTAGTTGTGTTTTCTTCCTTTGAAATTCCTGTAGTTCCTCAGTGCTAAGCTCTTCTTTACATTCCTGAACTAACATGAGATTCATTTTTTTTTTTGGCTGAATGGGACATACCCTTCTTGAGATCAGAATGACAACAAGTTCTAGCAAGTGCATCAAGTACCAAGCAAATGTTGAATACTTCAACAAATTTTTTATCAAAATGCATTGAGTATGCATTCTCAAAAGGATAATCATTTAATTTTATTGTGTGCTTACAGAAGAAAAGAGAAATTTTAAAGTACTAGCCTACTAAAAAATAGAAAGAAAATTATTAAAAAGTTTCAAAACACTAACATCCTAAACTCCCTGTATCAATTAAATGATACTCCCACATGATGACATTTTTAAAAATCACTTGAATACTAATTCCATCTTGTGTAAATATACTAAGAATTTCTTGATGTTATTATTAATTTAACTATACTACCTTTTTATAGTGCCTTTAATCTGGGCATTAAATTTATTGAACCACAAAGCCATTCAAAAGCAGTAATAAATAGTTTAATTTTTCTCTATGACAAGAAAATAATGATGTCATGCTATCCTAAATTCAAACATAATTCATCAGAACTGAGTGGTATTTTGTTATATGTCCAAATATGGTATAACAAGGCATGTTTAAATCTTTTGCAGAAATTATGGTCAACATAATTGAAAAATATTCAAAAGCATTTGAAAACACTAATGGAAATAAAAAGTTAAAAACTATCCTATCAGTAAAAACAATAGTCCAAAACAAGTGTGCCCTACAAGTAAAATATTGTCCTGTCAGATGCATCTATTAAACCTTACTTAGGGATTTTGTCATTGACTTTAATTATCACAATTATGTGAATTCTTAAAGTAGCATCTGTCTCATCTTTTATAAAGTCTTTTTTTGTTGTTAGGAAATCAAACTCTCACAGGTGGTTAGCTCAGTGGTTTATTCTGGAGAACTGGAGTGGAGAAACAAAAGGTTTAATCCAATACTCTTCTCTTTAATATATCTATCATATGGTCCTCTAGACTTTTCTTGGAATAATGCTAGTGAAGAGGAACCTTCAATTTGTAGTGGTAATCTATTTCACATTTGGACAGTTCTAATAGTTATTAATATTTTCCTTATTTTGCAAGTACACAGTATCATCCGGAATCGAGAGAGAGAGATTCTGAGATGACAGAGTCCAAACTTTTTGTTTTTCAGATAGGAAAAAAAGTTTTAGAGTTAAAATTCTTGTACAATTTCATATAGTTAGTAAGTTTCTGAGACAAGAATCAAATTCAGATCATTCTTATCACAGGTTTTGCTTTTAATTCATTTCTGTATCTCTGCAACATCTTTTATTCATAGTTTCTAGTTCTATTCTCTAAGGATAGATAAGCCAATTCCAAATCCACTTCAATCCCAAAACTCTTCAAATATTCGAAGTAATTTAAACACTCTAAAACTTTTTCCTCCAGATTAATAGTTTCACTAATGCTTCCTTTTATGACATAATCTCAAGGCCCTTCACTATACTTGTCACGCCCTCTGGATGTGCTCATTCCTTAAAATAACCTCTAAAATTTAGCCTTATTGTTCAGTTTAGGTCTAAACTAAAACAGAAAAAAAATAGAACTATTATATCTTATATATTAGGCACTCTATTTCTTTTAGTTCAGTATAAAATTAAAAAGTCTTTTTGTTGTTAATGTTTTTGGTCACATGTCATGCAGTTGACATATTGTTTGAATAAATTAATTTTTTCACATGAACTGCTTTCTAGTGATCTATATCTCTTTGAACCAAAGTATAAGACTCATCTTAATTTTGTACAATATTTGTCTCAATTCAATTACATCTTATATTAAATTGTTTTATTTTACAATAAATTTTCAATGTTATTTTAGCTTGGAAAGATCCTTTCTAAACCTAGGAAGCCATTCATTTTTTCTATCCTCCTACCTTCATGTCATCTGAAATTTTGATAACTGTGTCATTCACCCTTCTATCTAACTCATTAAAAATATTTCAACTACTACATAGGTCCAAGGAGTGATTTCTGGCGCACTCTAATGGAATATTTCTTCCATTTTAATACCAATTCATTAGACTATTTTTGAATTTGTTAATTAAACTCATTTTGAAACCAACTCTATTATTGTTGTTGTTATCTATATCACATTGGTGCTTAGGAAGAACACATTTGTTACACATTTTAGCTAAACCAGGCAAATTTTGTGGACATAATTTTCTAGTAACCTATTGTTTCTCAACTCCAGGTCTCCAGAATAAACCTTCTCTTTCCAATTTTTTAGACCATTATATCTCCAAGCCATCACCTTAATAGCATCTTCTAAAATATCTCCAGAAATTGAAGTCAATCTCACTGACCAATAAGTTTTAGATGTCATTCTCTTCATATCGTTTTTAATTGGAAGAATAATTCCCTTTAATTTTGCAGCACCTCTAAATTTTCTATGATCTTTAAAAGCAAATTATTAAACTCAGCAATAATGTGAATCATATTTTAATATTCCCAGTGAGGAATTTGCTTAGGGTAAGTTACTCAAACTAGTATTGGATATCTTCTTTCTATCTCTGATTTTGCCTTTGCTTTTAACTCTTATTGGCTTCATTCTCAGTTCAAAGAGTATTCCAATTAACAAAGAAGAAAACAGAGTTTAAGCATTTGAAAATAATTTTGCTTGCTTGGCATTCTATGAATATTCTGTTATTTAATTTTCTCCTTCCTCTTCGCTTTCCCATTCAAATATTTTAAGGTTTTTTTTTTTTTAGTTTGTTCTTACCATTCACTGCCTATATAAGCTCATATTGCATAACAACATCTCTGTAAAAATCCTCATAAAATCACACTTTATTCACATTCTCATTCTCAAAGGTCTCCCATGCTAGACTATTAGTACAATATTTAAAATGAGCTGTGATCATTGATTGGAATGTTTCCTCAACTTATGGAAATCACAATTCACTTATTCCTGCCTATTTATGTGACTTAAAAATAACCTCTTTTATATTTCTCAGAAGGTGGGGTGGGGTAGTGGTGGTGGTGCAGACTTTGTACATGCACATGTACAAACAATATGATAGTGTTATAGGAGTATTCTGCCTGACTCTCATTCCACATTCTAGCCACATAGCACATGATGAGATTATTTTCCTATCTTTTCTTTCTATCATACTATTCTTGATAACATGATTCTTTTTTAATTTACTAATTTGTGGGTTATAACACATGCCTTTACATTGCTATCTGAATGATGTAAATTTTTAACTACATTTTTGCTATTCTAGTACACAGATAGAACATTAATTTTAAAATGATGGTTCTTGCCTGTCTAGGGAAAACTTCAGTCATTAAAAATATTTTGTAATATCACTCTTCTATGAAGTATTAAACTTATATATATATATATATGTATATATATGTATTACCATTCCAAGATGTAGATATTTAAATATATATTCTATAATATATTTTCCCAAATATCTCTTTTTTTTTTTAGGCAATGGGGATCAAGTGACTTGCCCAGGGTCACACAGCTGGGAAGTGTCTGAGGCTAGATTTGAACCTAGGACCTCCCATCTCTAGGCCTAGCTCTCAATCCACTGAGTTACCCAGCTGCCCCCACCAAACATCTCTTTTAATGAAAACAATAAAATAATTTATCTAGTTTGTCCTTTTTATATTGACCATTCCTTGTAATGATTTTGCATCTCTTTCTGGAGTCTACTAAATATAATGTAGAATAAGGAAAATTATATTCTCCAAACAAGTTAACTATTGTAATAGGGAAGACTCATTGAAAAGTTCAAGGTGATGATGAATTTCCTGTAAATAGCATGTATTCATTGTCTCAAGTTCAGAGGGACTGGGGTAGAGGGTTAAGGAGGGAGGGATTGTTGTCATGGTGCAAAGTATAGTCTCAAGGAAAAGGTTTTTGATCACTATTTTTTCATGTAAATCTATCTATATCTAATCACCTATGCATCTGGATTTTTTATAAACAGTGCTTAGAGTTCCGTTTTTTCTACATTAATCTCTTTAGACTGTTTATTCTTTTCTTGTCCATCCAATTCATTCTAGTTTATAACTCAAAATATTGCTCAAAAACTTTTAACCCTTTAGGTGATTTCTCCTATAAAATTCTATTCCCTGAAATTCTACTTTATCCTTTTGAAATTTCATCATCCAAATTATTGAGTCCATGTTGATTCATGTCAGACTACATAGGAACTGAAAAAATAGTGAACATAATATATCTTTCCTATGTTTTCTATTTCTGATCTTGTCCTACCAATCTCCAGCTCTGGATTATTCCCAACATCTACTGATTTTGTTCCTTCTCATATGCTATTGAATTAACATGGAGGAAGTCACAAAACTGTGTCAAGTGAGTACACTATAATTTCATGTAATATTATCTACTGGGCCCTTACTGATTCAACATGATCCTTTTCTCCCATTCCTAAATCATCCACACTCAAAATTACCACAGAAGCTTTCCTCAACATTTTTGCTCCTCTTTGGTATTTCCAAAGCTCCTCCTCCATCTATTCTTTCATCTGAGAATCTCATTTGATATTTCATTGAAAAAAATCCATTCACCCAGAGTTCCCTTTTCCCCCTCATCCTCAGGGTATATCACTTAAATGGCTTTTGCCACTGTCTCCTCTTTATCCTTGTCTCCCATGAAATGATGGTTCTTCTTCTTAAGAAAGTAAACCCCTCCACATGAAGACGTTATCATCTCCCATCCTCTTATCACCAACTGATGTTACCCATTTATCCTATACATTATCTGACTTCTTTACTTTTTTCCCAAATTATATGTCAATAGAATTTCTTGATATTCAATTTCTGATATTTTGCAATTGACATTCCTTTTCTCCATCCCAATATTCTCCCCATTTCCCAAGAAGGCAAATAATATGATATAGAATATATGTATACATATATATATATATAATCATATAATACATATTGCCCTGTTTGTCATGCTGTGAAAAAATACATATTTCTTACACTAGAGAAAAATCATTGGAAGAAAAAAGGAATATTATATTTAAATTTGTATTCAGACACCATATGTAACTTCTATGGCAGTGGATATCGTTTATTCCATGAATCTCATTGAGTTGTCCTGGATCCTTGCCTTGTTGGTAATAATAAAGTCATTCATAGCAGATCATCATACATTATCATTGTTACTGTGTACAACATTCTTCTGGTTTTTCTCACTTCACTTTGCATCATTTCATATGTCTTTCCAGGTTTTCATGATCATATTTCTTATGGTGAAGTAGCATTCTGTTACAAACATATACCATAACTGGTTCAGCCATTCTCTATTTGATAGACACACCTTCAGTTTCTGGGTCTTTGATACAACAAAAAAGGTGCAAAATACTTTTAAAGGTAGGTTCTTGCCCCCTAATCTTTGGGAATAATATCTATGGGGTGCAGACTAAGTAGTGATATTCCTGAGTCAAAGGGCATACACTCTTTGATGCACCTTTGAGCATTGTTCTAGATTGTTTTCCATAATGGCAGAACCTATTTACAGCTCCACCAAGAGTGTATTGGTTTCCCAGTTTTTCAACATCCCCTCCAGCATTTATTATTTTCTTTTTCTGTCATGCTAGCCAGTCTGATGAATGTAAGATAATTCAGAGTATTTTTAATTTACATTCCTCTAATCAATAGTGCTCTGGAGAATGTTTTTATGACTAAAATAGTTTTAATTTCTTCATCTGAGAATTGCCTGTTCATATCTTTGATCATTTTGGCAATCTTTTGAATTCTTATACATTTGATTCAGTTTTCTCTATGTTTCTCTTTATATTTGAGAAATGAAGCCTTTATCAGAGAGACCTATGAAGATCTTTTTCCAGTTTTTTGTTTACCTTTCAATGTTGATTGCATTGATTTCCTTTGGGTAAAAACATTTTAATTTAATATAGTCAAAGTTATCTATTTTACACCACATAATATTCTTTATGTCTTGTTTTGACCTAAATTCTTAGATTATGTATAGGCATGACAGGTAAACTATTTTGTGCTCATTACATTTCATTATGGTCCCACCCTTTATTTCTACACTGAGTCCATTTTGACTTTACCTTTGTATAAGGTGTGAAAAATTAGTCTATGACTAATTTCTACCATATCATTTTCCCATTTTCACAGGAGTTTTGTCAAACAGTAAGTTCTTTAAGAAGCTTGAATCTTTAGGTTTGTCAGCAATGTTATTATTACCATTTATCATTGTGTGTTGATTGCCTAGTTTATTCCATTGGTCTTCCACTCTATATATTAGTCAGTACCAGATTATTTTGATGTTTTATGCTTATCTGGTATAACTAAGATACTTTCCTTCATATTCTAAGTTTTTATTCTTCTAGATGAATTTTATTATTTATCTTCTTCCACTTTTAAAAAAATTGAATACTTTGATTGGTATGGCACTGAATAAGTAAACTAAAAATTGTCATTTTTATCATATTGGCTAGGTCTATCCATGAGCAATTAATGTTTTTTTCCAATTGTTTAAATATTACTTTTTTCAGTGTGAAAAGTGTTTTGTTCTTGTGATCATATGGCTCTTAGGTTTTTTTGGTAGGGATATTTCCAGATATTTTATATTGACAACAATGAGTTTCAAAGTGATTTCTTTGTCTACCTCTTGTTGTTGGGCTTTATTGGTAGTATAAATAAATGCTAATGATTTTGTGGGTTTATTTTATTTTAATTTGGGTATTATTTTAATTCCTTCAACTTTGCTAAAGCTTTCAATTTTTTCAATTAATTTTGATTAATTTTCTAACCTTTATTTTTTAATATTCATTTTTTGTTATTTATATTATAATTCCCAATTATCTCCTTCTGTCCTCTCCTTCACTAAAGAAGATTTAAGTTCACAAATTTGTATCTCTTATGTTTTTGTTTATAAGGCCTTTCCCTGGATATGGAAATTCATTAATTGTCCTTCAAATATTAACTCTGTAGGTGTACATATGGTTCCCTGGTGTACATATGATTCTACTTATTTTGCTGTTCATAATTCCATGTAGGTCTTTCCATAATTAAAAAAAATAATATTTTTTATTTCCTATAGGTCAGTATGATTCCATCACAATCACATGCCAAAACTTGTTTAGACATATCCCAATTAATTGGCAACCCTTCAATTTCCAGTATTTTTCCACCAAAGGAGAACTACTATATTTTAGAGTATGTAAGTTCTTTTTTTTCTGATAGGCATGTATTTGAAGAATGAAAGATTTATTGATTAGCTTCAAGTGTTTAATCATCTGCCATATAGAGAGGGGGACTAGGCATGTTTGGTTTAGCCTCAGAGAGCAGAATTGGAAACTATGGGTAGTACCTACAAAAAAGAAGAATTTAAGTTGATATCTCAAAAAACTGACACATAATTAGTGTTATCCAAAAATAGAATGGCTTACCTATAGAAGTGATAGAGTCTTCCTCCTTGAAGCTACTCAAGCAAAGATTGCTGGAATACACTTTGCTTATGTTATTATTGGGACAACTTTGTAAATGAATTGTTTGCTAAGGTTTTTTTTTTTTACATTAGTTTTTTGATTCTTTGAGTCTTGGGACTTTGATATGATTTTAATAGAAAAATAAAGGGATCATATTAAATTATTCATGACCCTTTCCACTATTAACTATATGCATTATTTTAATATTTCATTTTAAAATTAAAATTATAAAAATCAACCTAATTAAAATTATTTCCTATGTTTCAGGCAGATGGAGAGAGAGAGCATATATATATATATATATAGATAGATAGATAGATAGATAGATAGATAGCTCTACCTACATATCTATATATAAAGCTATGAATATAGGTAAATATAGATTTGTAATTCATTTGCCTATATGTGATCACTAAACCTTTGGAGATAATATCAAAGAGAGAATATAGATTGAGAAGAGAAAGACCTGATCAAAGCCTTGGAGTATATTCACAGGAGTTTTCATATGGTTAATGAAGCAGCAAAGAGGACTATGAAAAGTCAGGTAGGTTGAACCATAATAATAGTGTTAAAAATCTGAAATTTAGAATTTGAAAGTGTTAATGACAAGAAGATGATCAAATGTGTGAAATACAGTTCAAAAGTCAAGAAATTAATGGTCTGAGAAAATACTTGGTTTAGAAACTTAATTATGGAGAGATTAATTTTTGTTGTGATGAGATCTAAGACTTCTTAGGATTGAAGAACAAGTGAGAATAAAAGAGCAAGAAGCAAATGCCAACAGTTTTTCACTCATAAATTTAACTGCTATGAGAAGCGAAATGATGGTATTAGAGGGAATGATAGGATCTAGAGAAAGTTTTTAAGACCAAATATTCAAAATAACATGGATGTAGAAAATGTGACTAGGACTTGACTCTGATTGACCAAAAGCACTTTACTCATTTATTGTTTCTGAGTTAAATGAATACACATACAAATTTTTACATGTGGGTTATATATACTGTGTCATGAGAATAAAGCTGATTGAATTAAGTCCCTTAACACCATATATTGAGGGCAACTTTCAATATGATGGACACAGGAAAGAAGAAATTCAGTGCTAAGCCAAGCAACTATAGTTTAGCCTAGTTTCTACACAAAGAGCAAGCACACTTTTCCCTAAGCAATTTTCCCTATATCTTCAAAGAACCAAATTAATATCTTGCTATGCCCTTTATAAAGTATGATTTAAGATAAAGTTTTTCTTTATATCAAAATATCAAACTCTTTTGCCCTAAAAGCTTTGAATCCTTTTCTGTGATATACTTATTATCCCATGAAACAGTCCATGACTCCAACAATTTTGATTAAAATGATATACTTACATATAGTACATATATGTATATATAGTACATATTTATGCACTAACATTATCTTATTTTGATATTAACTAAAAACACTATTGTTCTTTAGAGATCATGCAGAATGATGTATAAGAGCCATCTATTCAACCATTCCCTACTGACAGTTTTATGGGATTTGGAATACTCTAAAAGGTGATCAAAACAAAATTTACCCATACAGAGTAGGAAATTTCATTTCAGCATATTAAACAAAGTAATAAAAACCATTCTTGTTGGCCTTTTCAAAAGGTTCATCCAGGGAATTGACCTTTTTCTTCTTTGTCTTTGTTTCTCTTGTGTCTCACATATTATTCTGTACACAATGTGGCCTTACTAAATGGAAGTTAAATTACAGAGATTTCTTGTTACTCACCCAGGCAAAAGAAACATTCTCTTTAGTAGTGTCTATTAACAGAACCTATATGTGTGTCAACAAATATCTTGAAGGAAAATTTGTCAATTTATGGAAAATTGAGATGTATTGAAAATGAAAGTGAATTGCTCAATGATCTTGGATTTCAAATATATTTGTAAATGCAATGTATTATTAGCACTCCAGGATTAAATTTAGATGGGTCACAAGGCATTTTACATATCTCTGCGTTATCAGAAGGCCAAAGAGGTCTGATGAGATAGTCCCATTTTCTGGGCTCTGGGGAAGATGGGCAGAGTCTAAGATCTTAATGAAATTCTTCTTATTTTAGGAAAAGTATCTAATTTGACACCCAGAAGCAGAGAGTTGCATTTTATCACAGAAATTTAAAATAGAGAAAATGAAAACTAATGGAAGAAAGAAAACTATTAGAAATGTTTTAGCTAGTAGTTTGTGATATAGGACAGTCAGAGCAAAATTCAATTCAGTTGTAAATTAGTTTATCTCATAAAAATATTAATTTGCATTAAGATTTAACTTGTTTCTAGAATTAAAGCATTCAAAAATCAAATAACATCAAAGGAATACAAAATATTATAGCATGTCTAAAAATGATGCAAAAGGACATAGAAACATTCTGAAACTGAAAAAAATCCATTCTTCTCACAATGTCAAAATATAGGTCACTATCATCATTTTTAAGTTTCTAATCTGACTGTATTCTTTCTAATTATTTCCTGAGTAGCAAAAGATGTAAACAAAATTACAAAGCACGATTTCCAACTAAATATCTTCATATTATTTAAATGCATTAAGGATACATTAGGTTTATTCATAAATATCATACCATGTCCCTCACTTAATATAGTTTATTTGTTGCTTTTTTATTTAGTCAATTAATCCTATATGATTTTTATGAAACCATATTGGTTTTTCTTGGCAACAGCCACTGAAGTTGTTTGCCATTTCGCTTTCTGTCTAGTTTTAGTGATGAAGAAATTGAAGCAAATGGGGATCAAGTTACTTGCTTATGGTCACATAACTAGTAAATGTCCAAGTTTGGATTTGAACTCAAGTGTTTCTGACTCCTGTACTGTCACTCTACTTTATCTGCCCTTCTTCTAGTTTAAAGTATTTGAAAGGAACATTAGTTTAATTAATGAAATATGAAAATATTTCATTTTTATTACTACTTGAATATTTATGTTATCTGTAATTTCCATTTTTACAAGTAGTATATCAAGATCTGAGTTGCAACAGTCCAATATCCAGTTAGTAGTTCTATTTTTATAATTGATGCCAAAAATTCAAAATAGTAATACTCGGTCTTTAAATTTTGTCTGTTAGTTTCTATCTTTCCAGGTTCAGCTATAAGAATTCTTTGTTAGTAGACTTTTGTTAGTAGACTGTCCTACTAAATATTCTTGGAAAGCATCCTTGCCAGTATTCTTCATTTTTTGGTAAGGTGATATTGCTCATAAGCTCCTACATTTACCTTCCTTTTCAAGAAAATTTATTTTCTAAGCTAGATTTCCACTCTGCTGCCATGACTCTTTAATGAGTAGATTAAGACTGAAATACATTGGAAGAACCTTTGTCATTTCCAGTGTAGAAATTGCTTCTATAAAAAATGGTAATACTCTGCATTGATTTTGATTCCTTTATCTATTTTCCATGTGTTTCAAACACTGTTTAAATATATAAGAATGGAATGAGCGTAGTGTTAGAACTGTCTTCTCAATTTTATTCTTTCTTCTTATTCATGATAATTTTTCCCCTTTACTCTAATGAATTTATGACCTAATTATATAGAATCAGGTGATACATAGCCCATGTTTTACTATCCATTAAGGCAAAATATCATGTTTTTAAAGTAGAGAAAGAACAACAACATCAAGAAAAAGAAGGAAGAAGGAGATAAGAAAGAGGAGGAATAGGGCAATAAGGGTACATAGATATGGTAAAGGAATAATACAAGTTGGTCATAATAAATAATATTAGTTTTTTTTTCCATTTTTATATCTTTTTTACATATCTTGAAGATTCATTCATCTATCTTTTAGCCAACTTCCTGAGAATTTTTTGAGAATTGAGTTGAAATGAGAAAGACTTGAAATTATCTTCAGTCTTCATTGCATAGATATTTTATGGACTATACTTAGAAGAAAGAGATAACATTTTAATTTGTTTTTGGTTAAGAAAAAAAATTATATGTTTTATTCTCCAGTACTGAAAAACTTAAACAACAATAATGGATTCAAATTCAAATTATATACATATTGCACTTTAATATCTTAAGGATCCATAGTTTTAATAGTACACATACTGCTCTCAGAAATGGTGATAATAATAATTTCTATAGCACTTTATGATTTTCAGAGCTTTCTATGTACTTTATTTCATTTGATACAAGTGCTTTACTAATCTTCATTGCAGATGAGGAAGCTGAAGCTAAAAATTGTTAACTTACTTCCTCAGAATCATACAACAACTAAATATCTGCCTTATATTCCTTAAATAAACTCCCTCCTCAACTTCTACTCTTAATATGCTTATCTTCCTTTGATATTCCTACAGAATTTCTGATTCCACTAGTTAACAAATTCTTCCTTCTCAAATTATCTCATGTTAATTTGAAAATAGTATAAAACCTCCATTACCATGTACATTCCTTGACAATTGTTACAGTTTTTATTTTATATTATTTTGTAAATAAGACATACTTTAATATCACTGACAGTGAGACATTTAGAATTTTCTTGAATTCTGCCATTGCCTTTTGATAAGTATATACTACCCTGGAAACAAAGGAGGCTCTTCAAAGTCCTTCATAATCATACATTTCTCAGCTTCTTTCTTATTATTTCTCACTAACAATTCCCTGGTCACTTGAAATGCACCCTCACTCTCATGCATATTTTTGTTTATGCTGGCCTTTATGACTAGAATTCAAATACCTCATTTTACTTTATAAAATTCTTTCCTTGATTCAAGATCAAACTTAGATCTTTTCTCTGTCAGGAAGATTCTCTGATATCCATAGATAACATTCCTGTTAGGAATGCATGAGCTTATTTTACATATTTTCATTTTCAGTTTTTATGTATGTATATGTCCATTCTAAGCTATTACATTATAATAAATTAGAGGGAATGTAATTGGACTCATTTCATTTGTGTATACCCAATGCCTAGAACAATATCTCATAAGAAGAAACAAAATTGTAGGGTTTTGTGGATCATTTGACAGTATCCTTTAAAAAAAAGTGAGAGTCAATTAAAAATTAATCAACATAATTGGTAACTTGGACAGGCTTTAAGCATATAAAAATAATCCATAGAAGCTATCAACATTTCCTTCTAAAACCAAAAAAAAAATCAGCAGAAGGAGGAAAAAACATTAATTTCATTCTAAATTATTACAGAGGACACTTCCAGGTAAACAAGCTGCAGTTTAGACTAAGGACTCTACCTCTTCTCAGCATCTACTGATATAGAGGACCTCAAAAGGCAAAAAAAAAATGAATTCATATAAAGGAAGGGTAGGGCACAGCATTGAAGGTACATTGGATTTGGGCATTTAAACACTATAAAGGGGTGATATAGCTTCTAGCAAAATGTGAGCTACCCTCCCCTACCCCACCTACAGAGTCAGCTCACTAGACTCAGAGCCAGCACTCAAGAATCAGTGAGCAAGTGAGGGGGTACCTCTAGGTCCTTGGCAGCTGACTAAGACCACCAAAGATGTATCCCTCAGAGCAGCTAGATTTGAGACCCCAAAAGGCAGAAGAGTGCAGACCTTGGGTGAGGAGACAGAGCAGAGAAGGACTGCAAACATTAGAAGCTCCAGAGACTTGGGAGGTGGCCTCAGGCAAAAACCTCACTCCTTACAGAGAGAGCCTGCCCTCCTCACTCAGCCTTCTAACTGGAAAGAGAAGGAAAAACCACTAGAGTGATGGGAAAAAAACACCCAGGGGGGGAAAAAAAACTTCCCAACACCAAGAAAACAAAAGAAGGCATTGACCCTGAATAATTTTTTTTTTTTTTATGGAGGAAAAATCCAAACTACAGAGGAAATAGCATAAAAGGACATGCAAATAAATGCATCCAAACATTCCAAAAATGTAAATTGGTCATAAGCGCTTATCAAAAAGATGAAAGAATATTGGAAAGAAAACTGGGAAATAGTTCAAAAAGAAAATAACAGTTTAAAAGGCAGGAACTTCCAATTGAAGAAAGAAGCCCCAAAATCAAATGAAATGATAAATAAATTAGAGACCAAAATTAAACAGTTGGAAGCCATGAAAAGCAGGATAGACCAAACCAAAAAAGAAAATAAAAAGATTATAGAGGAAAATAAAAAATTACAGTGGAAAATCAGTCTATAAACACCAGAATTGGGCAATTAGAAGCCAAAAGATATCACAAAACAGCACAAATTAATAAATCAAAATCAAGGATTGACAAAATAGAAGGAAACATGAACTATCTCACTGAGAAGTTGACTGACAAAAAAAACAGACTTAGATGAGACAATTTAAGAATCATTGGTCCACCAAGATAAATTCAAAATGGGTGAATGACTTGAACATAAAGAAGGAAACTATAAGAAAATTAGGCGAACACAGAATAGTATACATGTCAGACCTTTGGGAAGGGAGAGGCTTTAAAACCAAGCAAGACTTAGAAAGAGTCATAAAATGCAAAATAAATAATCTGGAATACATCAAATTAAAAAGTTTTGGTACAAACAAAACCAATTTAACTAAAATCAGAAGGGAAGCAACAAATTGGAACACAATCTTCATAAAATCCTCTGACAAAGGTTTAATTACTCAAATTTGCAAAGAGCTAAATCAATTGTACAAAAAATCAAGCCATTCTCCAATCAATAAATGGGCAAGGGACATGAAGAGGCAGTTCTCAGCCAAAGAAATCAAAACTATTAACAAGCACATGAAGAAGTGTTCTACCTCTCTTATAATCAGAGAGATGCAAATCAAAACAACTCTGAGGTATCACCTCACACCTAGCAGATTGGCTAACATGACAGCAAAGGAAAGTAATGAATGCTGGAGGGGATGTGGCAAAGTAGGGACATTAATTCATTGCTGGTGGAGTTGTGAATTGATCCAACCATTCTGGAGGGCAATTTGGAACTATGCCCAAAGGGTGATAAAAGACTGTCTGCCCTTTGATCCAGCCATAGCACTGCTGGGTTTGTACCCCAAAGCGACAATAAGTAAAAAGACTTGTCCAAGAATATTCATAGCTGCACTCTTTGTGGTGGCCAAAAATTGGAAAATGAGGGGATGCCCTCCAATTGGGGAATGGCTGAACAAATTGTGGTATATGTTGGTGATGGAATATTATTGTGCTAAAAGGAATAATAAAGTAGAGGAATTCCATGGAAACTGGAACAACCTCCAAGAAGTGATGCAGAGCTAAAGGAGCAGAACCAGGAAAACATTATACACAGAGACTGATACACTGTGGTACAATCGAAGGTGATGGACTTCTCCATGAGTGTCAATGCAATGTCCCTGAACAATTGGCAGGGATCTAAAAAACACTATCCACAAGCAGAGGATAAACTATGGGAGTAATAACACCGAGGAAAAGCAACTGCTTTACTACAGGGGGGAAGGGGATATGCCTAAGGAGAGACTCTAAATGAACACTCTAATGCAAATACCAACAACATGGAAATGGGTTCGAACTAAGAACACATGTGATACCCAGTGGAATCATGTGTCAGCTATGGGAGAGGTGGTGGGAAGGGGGGGGGGAAGGAAAAGAAAATGATCTTTGTTTCCAACGAATAATGTTTGGAAATGACCAAATAAAATAATGTTTAAAGTGAAAAATAAAAAAAAATAAAAAAAGAAGAATCATTGGTCCACCTGAAAAATGCAGAAGTAAACAGAAACCTTGACATAACACTACAAGAAATTATCCAAGAAAACTGACCTGATATTCTTGAATAAGAAGGCAAAATAAACATTGAAAGGGTTCATAGGACACCCTCTATACTAAATCATCAAAAGATAATCCCCAGGAATAAAATTGCCAAATTTAAGAGCTTTCAAGCTAAGGAAAAATTTAATAAGAAGCCAAAAAGAGTCAATTCAGATATCAAGGAGCACCAATCAGTATCGCACAAGTTCTGGCAGCTTCCATGCTGAAGGACCACAAGGCTTGAAATATGATATTGAGAAAGGCAAGAAAATAGAGTCTTCAATCAAGGATCACCTACCCATCAAAACTGACTGTATACTTCCAGGGGAAAGTATGGACATTCAACAAAATAGATTTTCAAATATTTGTAAAGAAAAGACCAGAACTAAATGGAAAGTTTGATATCCAAACAAAAAGATCAAGAGAAACATGGAATGGTAAATAAGAAAGAGAGAGGAATGGGGGAAAATGTTTGTTTATTTGGTTTTATTTTTAATTTAGGGCTTTCAATAAGATCAAATTGTTTATATTAATATATGGAAAAATGTTATTTGTAACTCTCAGAAATTATATTCAGTATTATAGTAATTACAAGAATCATCCACAGGTAAAGATAGGAGTAATAAGTGGTCTAAAATGATATGCAAAGAAAAAATCCACAGGGGAATAGAAGATGGCACCACTAGAAAATTGAAGGAATAAAATAAATAGGATAATTGATATCACACAAAGAGGCACATGGGAAAGAGATGGAGGAGAATACTATTATAAGAAGTAGAGAAAATTAGTGCTAATAGGAAATAGTTCAACCTTACTCTCAGTGAAATCAATTCTGAGAGGGAAGAGCATCTAGACCCATTTGAGAACATAGAATTCTGTCTTACCCTACAGATGTGTTCAAGGGAATGACAAAAAGCAATGAAAAATAGAATTTTGAGAAATGCCTCAGAAGAGCAGATGGAACCACAGAGGACCTGGGGGGATGTGATGGAATTTCAGTCAAGCTCAAAAGGCAGTTGAGAGAAAAACCAAGACTTCTTCTTGTCTTGAGCTCTTTGGAGCTGGGAGGGAGAACTGCTTGGCAAAAAATCTCTCAATCCTTTTACCTGAGCAGAAGAAGATCTCATTTCTCAACTGGTGACAATCTTTAGGTGAAAGACTCCTTTTTCCCTTAGGGGACCCCAGAGCTTATTTCTAAAGAAATTTGCTGGTTCAAATCCTAAAATATCTATATGGGGAAAATAACTTGGGAATTTCCCCTTCCAACTATCCTTTATTACCTTTCAATGCTTTATATATAAATAAATTAGACATCTTGATTTATAATAGAACTTGAATCAGATTCCATGTGTTAAGAGGAGAACTTCAAAAAAACCATCATTTTAAGAAGGATTCTGAGAGAAAATCTGACTTACCCTTTAGTCTAGTCAGTCTGACTCCATCAACAACTCAACTTGGGAGCAGGGGAGGAAGGAAAGGATATGTCAGCTTATATTGATCCCCCCCATTTACCTGAACTTTGGGTTGCTCCTTCAATGTCCTCTGCTAATACACAGGGAAAGTGAGAAGGGAAAAACTAAGGGGAAGAATAGGGCAGGGAGTGCCAAAAATGAGGGAAAGAAGGGAGTGGAAACTTAATAGACAATAAAAAAAAATAAGAAGGGAACAAAAAGAGAGGGAGCAGAAAGGGAACTAAAATAAGGGTGGGGATTAGGGGGAATGACTAAAAGCAAGCCACTGATTTAAAAAGATATAGCAAAAGAAGAAAGGGAAGAACTAGGAGAGGATATCAAAATGTTGGGGAATAGAGATGTGGTTATCATAACTCTGAATGAATGTGAATGGGATAAACTCATCCATAAAACAAAAACAAATAGCATAATAGATTATAAACCAAAATCCTACCATATGTTGTCTATAAGAAATAGAGATGAGGCAGATAGATACCCACAGAATAAGGATCAAAGGCTGGAGCAAGATAAATTGGGACACAACTGAGAAAAAGAAGGCAGGAGTTGCAATCATGATATCTGACTAAGCCTAAGTAAAAATATATCTGATCAAAAGAGATAGAGAAGGTAATTACATCCTGAGAAAAGGAAACATAGACAATGAGGAAATATCAGTACTCAACACGTATGCACCAAATGGTATAGCATCCAAATTTATAAAGGAGAATCTAGTGGAGTTGAAGGACAAAATAGATAGTAAAACTATACTAGTGTGAGACCTGAAGTTTCCTCTATCAGAACTAGATAAATCAAACCAAAAAATAATTAAGAAAGAGGTAAGAGATGTGAATGAAATCTTAGGAAAATATAATGAATAATATGTGGAGAAAAATAAATAGAGACAAAAAGGAATAAACTTTTTTTTTCAGTAGAACATGGTACATTCACAAAGACTGACCAAGTACTAGGGCATAAAAACATGATAAACAAGTGCAAAATAAAGCAGCAATAATAAATGCAACCTTTTCAGATCATAATGCAATAAGAATAATAATTAGTAAGGGTACATGGAGAGGCAAATCAAAAATTAATTGGAAATTAAATAACACAATTCTCCAAAACCAGTTAGTCAAAGAATAAATTGTAGAAACAATAATTGCATTGAAGGAAATGGTAATGATGAGACATCCTTTCAAAATCTATAGGGATGCACCCAAAGCAGTACTCAGGGGGGAATTTATATCCTTGAGTTAATATATTAGCAAATTAAGGAGGGCATAGGTAAAAGAATTAGGCATGCAAATAAAAAAATGTGAAAGGGAACAAATTAAAAATCCCCAGATGAGGGGGCAGTTGGGAGGCTCAGTGTATTGAGAGCCAGGCCTAGAGATAGGAAGTCCTATGTTCAAATCTGGGCTCAGACATTTTCTAGCTGTGTGGCCCTGGGAAAGTCACTTAACTCCCATTGCCTAGCCATTACCAGTCTTCTGTGTTGGAGTCAATATATAGTATTGACGCTAAGATGGAAGGTCAGGGTTTTAAAATAAAGAAATAAATAAAGTTTTAAAGAAATTCCCCAGATGAAAACTAAATTAGACATCTTAAAAATTAAAGGAGAAATTAATAAAATCAAAAGTGAAAGGAATGTTGAATTAATAAATAATCCTAGAAGCTGTTACTTTGAAAAATAAACAAGTAAAATAGACAAACTACTAGTCAATTTAATAAAAAAAAGGAAAGAAGAAAACCAAATTAACAAGTATACAAGATGAAAAGGGAGACTTCACCTCTAATGAAGAGGAAATTAAGGAAATAATTAAAAACTATTTTGCCCAATTATATGGCAATAAGTATGGCAATCTAGGTGATATGGATGAATATTTTCAAAAATATAAACTTCCTAGATTAACAGAAGAAGAAATAGAATACTTAAATAACCCCATATGAGGAAAAGAAATTAAAAAAAAAACATCAAAGGTCTCCCTAAGAATAAATTCCCAAGGCCTGATGGTTTCAAAAGTGAATTCTATCAAATTTTCGTAGAACATCTAAGCCCAATATAATACAAACTATGTGACATCATTTGCAAAGAAGGTCTACAAAATCCCTATTATGACACAAATATGATACTGATTCTAAAGCCAGGCAGGGCAAAATAGAGAAAGAAAACTATAGACCAATCTCCTTAATGAACATAGATGCAAAATTTTTAAATAGAATACTAGGAAAAAGACTCCAGCAAGAAATCATAAGAGTTATTCATTCTGATCAGGTGGGATTTATACCAGGAATGCAAGGATGGATCGATATTAGGAAAACCATCCACATAATTGATCATATCAACAAGCAAACCAACAAAAATCACATGACTATCTCAATAAATGCAGAAAAAGCCTTTGACAAAATATAACACACATTCCTACTGAAAACACTAGAAAGTATAGGAATAGAAATAACTTTCCTAAGAATAAGAAACAGTATATATCTAAAACTATCAGCAAGCATCATCAGAAATGAGGATAAATTATAAGCCTTCCCAATTAGATCAGGAGTGAAACAAGGATGCCCATTATCATCTCTATTATTTAACATTATACTAGAAACACTAGCAGTAACAATTAGAGAAGAAAAAGAAATTGAAGGTATTAATATAGGTAATGAAGAGACAAAGCTATCACTCTTTGCAGATGATATGGTGGTCTACTTAAAGAATTCTAGATAATCCACCAAAAAGCTAGTGAAAATAATGAAAAAAAAAACTTTAGCAAAGTTGCAGGTTACAAAATAAAGCCACATAAAACATAAGCATTTCTATATATTTCCAACACACTCATCAGCAAGAGTTAGAAAGAGAAATTCCATGTAAAATCACCCTAGACAATATAAAATATTTGGGAATCTATCTGCCGAGACAAACACAAGAACTATATGAACACAACTACGAAACAACTCACACAATTAAAACTAGATCTAAATAATTGAAAAAATATTAATTGCTCATGGGTAGGACAAACGAACATAATAAAAATCAAAATCCTACTCAATTAATTTACTTATTTAGTGCCATATGCATTAAACTACCAAGAAACTTTTTTTTTACTGAATTAGGAAAAAAAGTATAACAAAGTTCATTTGGAAGAACAAAACATTAAGAATATCAAGGGAAATATTGAAAAAAATGTGAAGGAAGGTGGCCTAGCAGTCTGGTACAGACCTCAAACTATACTATGAAGCAGTGGTCATGAAAACAATATGGTATTGGCTAAGAGACAGAAAGGAGGGTCAGTGGAATAGACTTGGGGTAAGTGACCTCAGCAAGATAGTCTATGATAAACCCAAAGGTCCCAGATTTTGGGACAAAAATCTACTATTTGACAGAATCTGCTGGAAAAATTGGAAAACAGTATGGGAGAGATTAGGTTTATATGAACATCTTGCACCCTACACCAAGATAATCTCTGAATGGGTGAATGACTTGAATATAAAGAAGGAAACTATAAGTAAATTAGGATAACACAGAATAGTATACTTGGCAGATCTTTGGGAAAGGAAAGATTTTAAGACCATGCAAGAGTGAGAAAAAAAATTACAAAATGTAAAATAAATAATTTTGATTACATTAAATTAAAAAGGTGTTTGTACAAACAAAATCAATGCAACTAAAATTAGAAGGGAAGCAACAAATTGGGAAACAATCTTCATAACAAAAAATCTGACAAAGGTCAAATTACTCAAATTTGTAAAGAGCCAAATCAATTGTACAAAAAATTAAGGCATTCCCCTATTGATAAATGGGCAAGGGACATGAATAGGCAATTTTCAGATAAAGAAACCAAAACTATCAATAAACACAATAAATAAAAAATCAAAAAACAAAATCAATGAAAAAATGTTCTAAATCACTTATAATCATAGAAATGCAAATCAAAATGACTTTGACATACCTCCTCACACCTAGCAAGGAAAATAATAAATGTTGGAGGGAATGGGGCAAAATTGGAACATTAATGCAATGCTGGCGGAGTTATTAATTGATCTAACCATTCTGGAAGGCAATTTGGAACTATGCCTAAAGGGCACTAAAAGACTGTCTACCACTTGATCCAGCCATTGCACTGCTGGGTTTGTACCCCAAAGAGAAAATAAGGAAAACGCCTTATACAATAATATTCATAGCAGTGCTCTTGGTGGCAAAAATTAGAATATGTGGGGATGCCCTCCATTGGGGAATGACTGAACAAATTGTGGTATCTGTTGGTGATGGAATACTATTGTGCTAAAAAAAACAATGAAATGGAGGAATTCTTTGTGAACTGGAATGACCTTTTGGAATTGATGCAGAATGAAAGGAGTAGAACCAGGAGAACATTGTACACAAGGACTGATACACTGTGGTACAATTGAATGTAATTTTCTACAAGTAGCAATGCAATGATCCACGAAAATTCTGAAGGACTTATGAGAAAGAACACTATCCACATTCAGAGGAAGATCTGTGGGAGATCAGAGAAGAAAACAACTGCTTGATCACATGTGTCAATAGGGATATGATTGGCATTAAATCACCCTAGTACAAATATCAATAATATGGAAATGGGTCTTCACCAATGACACATCTAAAAGGCAGTGGAATTGTACATTGGCTATGGGAGGGGGTTGGCAGAGGCAAGGAAAAGATCATGATTTTGGTAATCCAGGAAAAATACTTTAAATTAATAAATTAAATAAATTTTAATATATATATATATATAATATAATATAATACAAAAAGGAGAAAAAATGAATAAATAAATTATTACTGAAAATATAAATATCTTGGAAGACTTCCAAGATATATATCATACCTATATAAAAAATACAACAATTTCAGATTTCAAATTGTTAAAAGATTGAACTTCTCAAAACAAAATGATACTGTTTAAAAATAGGAATATCAATTATTTCAATGAATTAGGTACACAATATAACAAAAACACACATACCAAATATCCAAGGTTTTGAGGAGTGTGAAAGATCCACCTAATTAGATAATGATTCAGTACTTGATTTTAAAAATATCTTGGACAAATTGTTCAACAAAATTAAAGAAATTAGACTTAAATCAACAACTTGTATCTTATACCAAAATGAGCTCCAAATGCCTTTGTGTGTGTGTTTGTGTTTTTGTATGTGTGACTTATGTCTAAAAAGTCACATAAGAAACCAATTAAGGGGAAAAGGGGAAAATCTACCCATGAAATCCATGAAATAGAGGAAAGGGCATGAATAAATGAGGAATAGAAAGGAACACTAAAGAGAAAATGTAAAATTTGATTACATGAATAATTTTTGTAAAAATTAAGCTAATAAAACTAAGATGAAAAGTCAACTGGGAAAATATTTGCAAGATATTTCTCTAATAAAAGTCTCCTTTCCAAAATATTTAAGGACCTATTTCAAATTTATAAAAGAGGAATTCCCTTATTGACAAATGATCTAAGGTTAGGAATAAGCAATATGCATGGGAAGAAACAGGCTTTATATGAACATATTTTATTTTAGTTTTTAATTTTATATTTTCTTTTTCATTTACAAGTAGAAATATTTTGACAATTTTTTGAGACTTTGCAAGTTTTCTCAACCTTAACCTCCCCCTTCTCCCAAAACCAGTGAATAGTCTGATAGAGGTTACATCTCTACCATCCTGTAATAAATTTCCTTATTGCTCATGTCATGAAAGAAGGCACATTATAGATACAATAGTTTTCTTAGGAAGGAAATGTTGTGGTAGAAGGCATGCTTTGATCTGAACTCAGATTCCAACAGTTTCTTCTTTGTTGGTAAGTAGCCATTATTATTACTGCTTCTTTGTGCTAATCTTGGAGACTTTCTTTGATGATAATTGATTAGTCCTTCCTAGATGATCATTGTGTAATATTTCTGTTAGTGCACACATTGTTCTGGTTCTAATTTACTTTTCATCAGTTTATATTTCTTTCCAGGTTTTTCTGAACTCATTCTGCTCACCATTCCTTATGGCTATAATAGTTTTCCCTTACAACCATATACAACAACTTGTTCATCCATTTCCCAAGTGATAGACAATGCTCTAATCTCCAATTATTTACCACTACAAAGAGAGTTGCTAAAAGTATTTTGATACAAATAGGTACTTTCCCCTTATCTGTGATCTCTTTGGGAAACAGACCCAGTAGTCATGTTGCTGAATCAATGGTCATGCATAATTTTGTGGCCTTTTGACTCTGGTTGCATATTCCTTTCCAGAATAGTTGTATTAGTTCACATATTCACCAACAGTATATTAGTGTTTCAACTTTCCCACATCTCCTCCAATAGTTATCATTTTTTTTTTGGTCATGATATTAAATCTGGTATGTATGAGGTGGTATCTTAAGAAGTATTTCAATTTGAATTTCTCTAATAAATAGTGATTTGGAGAATTTTTTCATATGACTATGGATAATTTTAATTCCTTCCCTGAAAACTGTCTGTTCATAGCCTTTGATCAATTTTCAATTGGGGAATAGTTTTATTCTTCTAAATTGGACTCAGTTCTCTATATATTTGAGAAATTACTCTTTTGTCAGAAGTACTTGCTTTAATTTTTTTGTTTCTCTTTTAAGCTTGGTTGCATTGATTTTATTTGTACAAAATCTTTTAAATTTAGGGTAATAAAATTTTTCCATTTCATTTTTTATAATATTTTCTTTATCTTTTTTGGTCATAAATTCTTCCCTCATCCATAAGTCTGACAAGTAGGTGTATCTATGCTTCCCTAATTTGTTTATGATGTCACCTTTTATTTCTAGATCAAGAATTCATTTTTACTTTATCTTTATATATGATGTGATGTTGGTCCATTAATAGCCTCTGTATGGCCAAATTTTTAAAATAACCTAAATAATTACTGATTAGAGAATGCAAATTAATATGATTCTGAGACTCTACCTTAAACTAATTTGAACAACAAAAACAACAAGTTCAGAGAAGGAAAATATAAAATATTGAAAGGATTGTAGGGGGAAAAAAGACATGCTGATCCACTGTTTATGCAACTGTGAATTGATAAAAAAAAATTCTGTAAAGAATAGTAGAAGAAATATTTTCCATTTTGGGGATATATGCAACAGACTAAGTTAGAGGAGCTAATATTCTGGAAGACGCCAATAAGATAGAGTGGAGCAGTATTGTGGGAGCTTTATCCAGGACAAAGGGATGAGGAGTATCAGAAAGGTCATACTACAAACCACATTATACTAATTCATAAAAACCTATGTCTGTTGGAGGGTCAAAATCTTATTCTGAAACAAGACATTCTTCCAGGAGCTCTTTTCCAAAAAGCCACTATCTTGCAGGACCATTTTTCTTATCTGCCACTCCTGAATATATGATACATGCTGATACTTCATTTTTCTCAGAACAGTGACTCCAATAATTCTTTGATTCTTCTTGTACCTGGATCTCCTGGGTCTTTAAATTCAAGGCACAGGGTTTTAACATTTCCTGTAAGATGTGATAGTATTTAGTGACAATTGGCAGATATAATTGGTCCAGTTAATCATTTAATCAACAAGTATTAATAAGGTCCACTGTTTAGCAAGGATTATGTTAATGACTGGGGATACACATATGAAAACTAAGTAATCTAAGGCCAATAGTTCACACTTCCCCATACCTATGAATCTATTTCATTTTATTTGGTGAGTGAAATGATGTCCATGGGGCAGGGAATCAGGAAAGTGTGTATGGGAAGAAGTTGGGAGATAGGAAACACTTTCTAAGAAGTTGATAATCACTTACCAAATACAGTTTAATATTAGTCTTATGCCTTGGGAAGAAATAATAAGCAGCTTATATAAATAAGCCTTTATTAGGGTTAGCAGGCATGGACATAGAGTTGGACACAAGAGATGAACAAAAATGACAGAGGATAAAGACTAATGATCTTGCTTCTACCAATTATGCAGGGCAATAGTGGATTTTTAGTGAATTATATAGTATGGTGTTTATGTTTCTGCCATGGGGAAATAACTACTCAGTATAGATAGAGTACAGATTTCTTCCCCTCCCAGAAAAAGAAATAAAAGGGCTAAGGGAATGGATCTTCACTCCACAGGGCAGCAAGGCTAATGAGTGTTATTTGAAAAAAAACATGGAATAACTTCAGGGTAAATACAGAAGTTAAAAATAAAAGGAAAAAAAAAGGGACAGACCTTAAGTGTCAGAAGGGACTCCAGGGCCTATGTCAGGAGACTGAAGGACAGATGAATGTGACATAGAAGTGTTCTACCAATTGACATCCTGATAATGAAAGCAGTTCTTTCATGACTGAATCAATTGAAATTTCAGATTTTATTGAATAAAATGAGGCAAGCAATAGCATAATATAATGCATCATGCCCTGCGTTATGGAAAGAAGGAAGGAAATAAACACATACAAACACAGAGTGGGGAACTTATTCATCCTGCATATTCTAATTTTTTATAATTTAATTTCTGCTTGATATTGGCTCATATATTTGTACTTCTTCAATATTCATTATTTCCCATAGTTTTCTCTATAATCAGAAAAGAAAGAAGTTAAACCATATGTAGCTTTGGGCATTCATTCCCTACAAAGGATAGAGTAAAGGAAAAACATTTGAACTAAAGAATTAGTTCTTTTGTTATCCTAGTTTTATCCTATCTTTTAGTTATCCTAGACTATTAGTATTTAGTGAGATAGAAAAAATATATAGTTAGGTATCCTTTCACTCTGTGGAAAAAAATGTAGCCCTGATTTCCTGTTCCCCTTCATGCAAAATTGAAAGTTGGGTGGGCAAAACTCCACAGAAATCTATTTGTGTCTCTTGGTCAGTAACATTTAAACAATCCAGATAGACACATAATCTATATATGCAATACACACTCCTCACCTAAACTGTTAAACAGTAATTTGGAAAATCTGAGTTGTAAGAACTCATCCAACAATTTTTGGAGAACCTTCTGGAATTATGCCCAAAGTGTTATGAACTGTTTAACTTGTAAACCAAAATTACTGCTATTATTTACTAAAGTGACCAGTAAAAGATAAAAATAACCTATATGTTCTAAAATATTTATAGCCACTTTCTTTATGATGAAGTTGAAATTGAGGCAAACTTCATTAATTGGGCAATGGTTACATAAGTTGTACTATATGGTTGTGAAAGAATGCTACTGCATCACAAGGAATTATGAAGAACTTATTTTTTTAATGTAAAGCTATATATGAATTTGTGAAGGGCAAAACAAGGTGATCCAAGAGAACATTATATATAGCAACAGAGATATGGTTTGAAGAATGTCATACGTTTATCCACCTCCAGAGAAAGAACTCAATCTGGTCATAAGTCAAATAGAGAAAAAGGGAGGAGTTACCACCACTTACATACAATCATGTAAAACATGAGGACACAGGTAAAGGGAAAAGGATTCTAGGTAATACAGAAAAGAACTTTGGGTTATGTAGTTTTGTTTGAAGGTTCAAGCATTTCTAACTATACAATCCCCGCTGTGATCCTGCTGGGGAGACCAGTCTCCCCAAAAAGATCATGGAAACATAACTAACTTATAAATTGCAATGATTTGTAGATTAAAAGGGAAAGAAAGAACAAAACAAATGATTACAAGGTTGACAAAAAGCCAATTTGGGGTCAGTCCCCTTTAGCATAAGAGTGTACTTTCAAAACAAAGGCATTTCAACCCTACCCCCATAGTTCAATTTACATCCCAAAGTTCACTCTGGATCTTCTGATGAGGCATGTGGTGTCTGCAGGCATCTTTATAGTGCTTTCTGGATTCTGGAAGGTAGAAAGTTTATTTTCCTAAAATTGCTCAAATTCAAATCAAACTTCAAACAATAACATAGACCCTCCTGAAGTGAATATTAATACATTCCCCATTGAGGATGATACAGGAATACACATAGGAATCACAAAAAGATACATGGTTGAGTTATTAAGTATATGAATCAATATGAAAAGAAAATCAAAAACATTAAAAAATCCAAATAGAAGAGAAAAATAACTTGTGAATGAAATACACAATGTAAAAGTCTAATGTCTAGAAAATCTAAGGAAAGGAAAAACAAGTCTATAACAGGTCCTTGAATCAGGACTCAATTAAAATTATTTAAGTAATTGTAAACTTACCCAATCAGTAGCCAGGACTACAGAAAGTTTGATACACCATGAGAGACAGAAAAGGACTGGATTTATGGGAGCCAGGTAGGAGCCCAATTTGAGATACTTGCTAGTGAGACAATGAAGACCTGGCTTTGACCTATGTCTAAATAGCCAAAATCTCAAACCCCAAACAACTTCAAGTCCTCTTATTTTGGCTTAAAGTTACATCAATCCCACTGGGTTCTGGTCTCTTAGACCTTGTTCTCCTTAGGCACTATGCAGGTGCTTCTTTAGCACTGTACAGTGGCTCTTTTGTATATTGCCTTCTTCTGGAATCAGACAGAATCATTAGGCAAAGTCCCATAATTTTTTAAATAATAAATGGCATCATTTTTATAGTCTAAAGATTTTGGGGTATGTATTAATATTAGAACAAATATATTTTAAAGAAATATTAATGCAAAATCAAAAAAGTTTAACAAATCTTCTCAATACTTTTGACATGTGATTCAAATATGAAAAGGAGAGAACAAATAAAACTTATACTACATCAAAAATGCAAGAAAAACAATAATAAAAGTTTTAAAAATTACATAGTTTACAATCAGTGACACACTGTGTCAGCCAAGGAGAGGTAAAATACAAAGGTTTCTCTCCAAAAAGAAAAAATGAGATCCATTTCCTTTTTAAGTTGGCCATGAACCACTGTCTGAGTGCAAATTATTTTCAAAATAAAAGTTATATAGTAGATAATGCACATTCAAAGAAGTATTAAAGTCCCCAGATTTCACAATGGCCCAGTTAATAAGAGCAAAGAAACCTACTATCATATCTTAGAAACTCCCATCTTCAACTAGTTTGATATTTTTTTTGTAAAATGAAGAGTTTGTTTTGTTATGACTTTTTTTAATGAAGGCTTGTTGGGTCAATGTAGGCATATCTTCCTTTCTAGATCTTGATAGTTCGCCAACCTTCTTTTCTTTAAGCACTTGGATGCAATTTTTCAAGGCTAAAAACAATCTTTACAATTAAATAACAACAACAACAACAAATCCCATCAGTTTTCAGTAGTTGTTAAAGCTTGTGGCCTGCTTAATAATCATTCTAATTTAACGAAGCAAACAAAATAATATATGAAAACCCCAGTATCAGAGAGTAGTGATGCTAGTATATTACTAGTATTGGATGGTAAGGTAAAAAAAAATAAGAAAAGTATTTGGGACCTGTTCTCAGTGAATTCACCATATAGTTTAGGAGATATAGATGGTAGACATCATTAACTAAATGCTTAATTAAAGTCTTTAGACCATAACTACTTTAAGAGTTCAGAGAAGATATCTATAAGAACTATGTTAATAAAGAGTTTTCACTACAATAGACTTTCATCTTTGACAGATGGAGCCTCCCCTCTACATCACTTAGAGACCAACATGTGGCAAATATGCAGGAAAAACTTGATGTGAATTCTGTGAAGTGGCCCAGCATAATCATCTATGATTGGGACATTATTTCTATGAAATAGGTCATGAATAATAAAGGATTATTAATGGAGAAGAACTTGTCATTTGATATTTTTAAAATTTATTTCATTTTATTTTTTTTCATTTGTTATTCTTTCCCTGGTTACATAATTCTTGTTTTGTCCCTTCCTTCTTCCCCCCCATCCCAAGTATATAAGCAATTTCACTGTGTTAAACATATATCATAACTCAAATTCTATTTTCATATTCTTCATTTTTGTAATAGAATAATATTTTAAGAACAAAAACCCAAATCATAAACCCATATAAACAAGGAATAAGTGACATATGTTCTTCTGGATTTTGACTTCCACAGTCCTTTCCCTAGATATGGATAGCATTCTTTCTCATAAGTCCCTCAGCATTGTACTGGATCATTGAGTTGCTTTTAGTAGCAAAATCAGTCACATCTGATCATAACACATTATTTCACTTACTATGAATAATGCTTGGTTCCCCTTATTTCACTTCATATCATTTCAGGTAGGTCTTTCCAGTTCTTAAATAAACTAAGCAGTTCATCTTTCCTTATAGCAAAGTAGTATTCCATAACCATCTTATACCACATGTTCAGCTATTTCCCAATTGAGGGATACTCCCTCATTTTCCATTTTTTTTTGCCACCACAAAAAGCACAGCTATAAATATTTTTGTAAAATAGAACCTTTCCCATTTTTTATCTCTTTGGGATACCAACCTGGTAGTGATATTTATGGATCAAAGGACATGCATTCTTTTAAAACCCTATGAGCATAATTCCAAATTGTCTTCCAGAATGTTTGGATCAATTCACAACTCTATCAGCAATGTATTAGTGTCCCAAATTTTCCACATTACCTCCAATGTTTATTTTCCTTTATTGTCATATTGGCTACTCTGCTAGGTGTGAGGCATTACCTCAAAGTTGTTTTGATTTACACTTCTCTTATCATGAGAGATTTAGAATATTTTTTCATGTTTATTGATAGTTTTGATTTCTTCATCTGAAAACTGCCTGCTTCTATCCCTTGAAAAGTTTGATGTCTTATAAATTTGACTTGCTTCTTTGTATATTTGAGAAGTTAGACCTTTGACAGAGAATTTTGTTATATTTTTCCCTAATTTATTGCTTACCTTCTAATTTTGGTTGCATTGGTTTTGTTTCTACAGAAAACTTAATTTAATGTAATCAAAATAATTAATTTCACATTTTGTAATGTTTTCTATTTCTTGTTTGGTTTAAATTCTTTCCTCCCATTGACCTGACAGGTATACTATTCCATTTTCATCTAATTTATACTATCAATCTTTATATTTAAATCATATACCCATTTTGAACTTATCTTGGAATAGGGTGTGAGATATTGATCTAAACCTAATTTTTCCATTCTTTCATTTGACATTTTGTTGAATTCTATGTTTTGACAGAAGGTAGAAGATGATAGAATATAAAGCTTAAAATCTTTGGACTGTATAGAGAAACATGTAGCACTACCTATCAGCTCCAGATTTCATATTTCATATCTTTAAATTTAATGAAACAAATCATTGCTTTATATACACAACTTATGTTTCATAACTTTAACATTCTAAAACATTAATGAATTATATAGACAAGTAAATATCACAGGGAGCTTTATATCTCAGAAAGTGTCAAACCAGTCACCTTTAAAGAAACCTGTAAAGAAGAGAGTTTATTATTAGTTTATACTCCAATGGTTTTTTATTAATTATTTAGTGGAAGAGTTAGTGCTTCTCTTTATAGACCATCTCTGGGTGGTTTTTCTGTCATTTTTGGAAAATGATGGACTGTACACTTTTAATCACTCAAAAGTCCTTTTCAGCAAAATATCTATCATGAGGGCAAATTGAGAAATAGGCCCTACAGAAGCAATATCATCAAAAGAGATCATTAGATTTAAAATATCAGGGGCATAGAATAATCTTGCATTTGTGGTTTTTAGACACACATATGTCCTTCATATATACCCACTTAATAGATCCTTTAGGATTTTTTAGGTGGAAATATTTCATTACATTTATTACTAGGCTGTTTCATTAAATTATATTACTTTGTTTTAATATGGCAGAATAATAAAAATAAATATATCAATGAACATTTGTGAGCTTTAGATTTCTGTGCAATATATTTAATTTTACTGTAGATCCAGCAGCACAGATAGAAAGCAATCTCTTTAGAGCCTGGTATTTTAAATGTTTCTATCTCTCTTCCTCTGACTTTGTTATAATTGCTACCTCTCAGTCTTTCTGTGTCTATCTATCTGTGTCTGCTTCACTTTTTTTTTCTAGATTCATGACTTCATTAAAATGTTGGTGAAGGAGATTCCCATGGTGGAAACTTATTCCACCAATTTGTATCAACACCTACTCTGCAACTTAAAGTTTCAGCTGGACAATGAGAGCTTAAATACATCTTAATAGCATGTGGGGAATATAGTATGTGTGGGAAGCAGGATTTGAATTCATTTTTTCATGCCTCTAAAGCTGACCTTCAGTTGCAATATAATTAACATTTTGTCTTTGTTTTCAGAATTTAAATAATTGAAGACTACTTGGGGAAAAAACACTATAAGCTTGTAGAGGGAAGGCATTACATATTTAAGAGAAACTTCCCATATATCTTCTTATTTCCTTCATTATCTGTCACAGTTATTTTATAAAGGAAGAGAATATATACATTCCTTCAGAATTTTTTTAACCACAAAAGGAGGTTGTATGGGAAGGAGGAAAGGTTCAGAAAACAGTAAAATTCATTTGCCAAAGTCAGTATCCAATGAAGAAAATCATTAGACCACATTCAGATGTGCACATGAAATACAAAATGTATAGGCAACGAATAGGGTAAAATAGATTTTCTATCCAAAATTGGCCTCAGCAATTATTATAGCATGGTAATTAAAGATTCTTGTCTAAATATGGCCCAGAAAATAAAGCTGATATTTGATTTAAAAAATAAATTATTACATATATGAATATGAATACACATATAAAATATATATTATCTACCTATATACATGTATCAGTAAGTGTTATATAAGTTTTAAAAATTATAAATCTCTTAGTATGAATCAAGCAAATTCAAACTAATTAATCTCTTTTATTTTGACAAGAATTAAATCTCAATAAGCCATGCCACAATATGCCATATCCTCCCAAATAAGTTAAGCAAAATCAATTATCAGATTACAGCTGATTATATATAATATTTTCCATTTGTGTTATCACAGAAAAAATACATCTTATCCATTAACTTTAACTATTTGCCACTAAGAAGAGTGTACTACAGTCTATGACAGACAACATATCATACACCACACAAAAATAGCAAGTGGGCCATAGAGAAGAAATATCATCAAAAGGTATAATTAAGCTTAAAAAAAATCAGAGAAATAGGGCATCTATTCATCTGTGTGACTTAGCCTTACATACTTCCTTCCTTTATACCTTACATAGAGCCTTTAATAGTTTTTAGAGAGAAATTTTCTAATGTGATATTTATGACTTGGCTATTTCGTTAAAATTCATTACTTAAAAAATTCTAATTATCTTGCAGACTAGTAAAAGTAAATGCATTGGTGAGCACTTGTGAGGTTTAGATTTCAGTGGATAAATCATCATCTATTACCTTGTCATTGGAGTAGCTTTTCTGGGGGTGGTCATGCAAGAAGCATCATTCCCCATGCTACTCTCATTCTCTTGGCTCAAGATTACAATTTTATTAATTACTCACATTTTTAAAAAATTCAATTGATTCTTTTTTCCTATCTCATTTTAAAGTGGTTTAAAGGAAATATTTGTTTATCCATACAGTTTGTCTTCTCACTAGTAGACAGGAGTCCCTCCACCATGGCCATCTGTTATTTTCCCCCCTTGCATCCTGAATTAATTACAAACATTTAAACAGTTGATTTCCAACAGGCCACAAACACAATTATTTTCTAGTGAGAACAGTTTATAAGAAAATATGTCTTCCTACTGGCTGGACAGTTGTCACCATTAAGATTTAATCAGACAGTTTACCAGGACAATCCAGGGAAGTAGAAACAGATGTTACAGGCTAAATACATCCTTATCATAGCTTAATCCAAAGTCTTTGAGTGTATTGGGATATATTAAACTGCACATTTTAAATTTAAAAATTAAGAAACCAACTATCACACCACAATATACTATTTTCCACATTTTTGAGTTAGTAAATCTCAAAAATTATATATATATATATATATGCATATATATATATGTATACTGAATATCATGGAAAAAATAGAATTGTGGGAAAAACTAGTCTAATCTCTTCACTTTAGGCATGAAGAAAATTAGGTTCTCAGAGTCATTATGATTTGACCAAAATCTCACAGCAAGTCAGTGATAAAGTTGGAACTCTTAGCAAGAGCTCTTCACTCTGAAGGAAAAGTTCTTTTCATTATAAAAATCTATTTATACCATACATTAATATCTTCTAAATCAACTTGTCTTATTTTTCTTGAATAGCACGTTTTTTCCTTCAAACACATTTAAAATAATCATCCTTAAGCATAATTTCTTAATCTCTAACCTTTATATAAAATTTGCAAAATACATCATTTCCATCATTTTACTGAATTCCCTTCATTCTTGCTATATACTTTAAAGCAGTAATCATCAAAAAAATCTGGTAGTAGCTAAAATAGAGTAGCAAATTAATACAATGTTAGGTAAACAGCACATAATTTTTAATAACCATAGTATTTTAATGTTTGATAAACCCAAGGATCCACACTATTTGGAGAACTCAGTATTTGACAAAAATTTCTTGGAAAGCTAGAAAACAATATGTCAGAAATTAGGCATAGCAGGGGCAGCTGGGGGGCTTGGTGCTTTGAGAGTCATGCCCAGAGATGGGAGATCCTGGGTTCAAATCTGGCCTCAAACACTTCCCAGCTATGTGACCCTGGGCAAGTCACTTAACCTCTATTGCCTAGCCCTTACCACTCTTCCGCCTTATAACCAATATTCAGTATTGATTCTAAGATGTAAGGTAAGGGTTTAAAAAAAAGAAACTAGGCATAGAATATCTCACACTAATATACCAAGATAAAGTCAATATGGATATTAACCTGAAAATAAAGGGTAATGCCATACAAAATAGGGGAATGTGTGTGTGTGTGGGGTGAGGGGTTGGTGGTTTGCTGCCAGTCTTATGGATAAGGGAAGAATTTATGAGCAAGTAAAATAGAGAAAAAATAACAAAAAAAATAACAAAAAAAGAAAAAAACAAAAATGTTTGTTTGTTTTTTATAAAGGAGCTCAGGGGGAAGAGATCCAGTCCTTAAATGGCAGGCCATGGATTCAAACTAGTCTCATACACTTCCTAGCTATGAGATTCTGGACAAGTCTCTTCACTCTTCTGCCTTAAAATCAATATTGATTTTTTAAGCAAAAAGGTATGGATTTTTAAATTGTTTTTGTAGAAATTAAAGCAATGTAACCAAGGTTAAAAGGGAAAAAATAAGGAAAATCTTTTTATAGCAAATATCCTGAGAAAGGCATAATTTTACAAATATATAGAGAATGGAATAAAATTTAGAAGAATATAAAGCACTCCATAATTGATAAATGGTCACAAAATAAGAATAGGCAACTTTCAGATGAAGAACTTACAAATATCTTTAGTCATGTGAAAAAAATGCTCCTAATCATTATTGATTAAAGAAATACAGGTTATGGGATGGAGTCAAGGCAGTGGAGAAAGTATGTAGGTCCTATTGAACTATGCAAAGTTACCTTGCAAACAACTATGATATTACAGTTCAAAATGAGTTCTGGAACACCATAATATGCAATAAAATGAGGCAAATTAATTTTTCAGACCCCACCAAAAAAATTTTAGAGACCAGCATGAAAGATCTGTTGCACCAGAGTGGAAGTGGAGCTCAAAGCAGCATGCCAATGCAGGCTCTCTACCATGGAAATAGGCCTTGAGATTGAATCAGCAGCAAATGTTTCCAGAGTTCTCAACTACAAATTTTAATGGAGTAGGGTCAGAAAACTTCTCAGAAGGAGATTATATGGGTCCCTTAGCTGGTTCTGCATTCAAGACTTTTGTTTCATTGCCTATACTCTTAAACAGGTTGGGGTCATGGCCTCAGGTTGAAAAGGACACTAGCACACAAAAAATGTTTTTGTCTTCTGGGGAGGAGACTCTGGTCACAGTTCAGACATGGAATGGAGTACTTTTGTTTGCTCACAGACCAGTGCAGACCAGGAGGGTATTAAATACACATTTCATTAGATCATAATACCTTGAAATAACTGAAAACGTGGATTGAGAGCCAGACCTAATGATGGGAGGTCCTAGATTCAAACCTGACCTCAGACACTTCCCAACTGTGTGACTCTGGGCAAGTTACTTAAACCCTATTGCCTAGCCTTACCACTCTTCTGCCTTGGAACACAGTATTGATTCCAAGATGGAAGGTAAGGGTTTAAAAAAGAAAAGAAAAAGGCTGGAAAATGATCAAACAACACCAAAAGAAAAAAAAAACTCCACATAGAAAGCTTTTTTGGGGAAAGGGATACCAAAATACCAATTCAGAAGAAGCAACAAAGCCAAAGCTACTGCACCAAACCCTCCAAGAAGAATATGACTTGATCTCAAGCTCAAAATGTAATGGAAGAGCCAAAAAATCAAAATAAAATAACAGTAGAAAAAATTGGGGAAAAATGGGTATTATATAGGAAAAACATGACAAATGAGTCATCAACTTTATAAAAGAAATAGAACAAATAATGAAGAAAATATTAACTTAAAAACAGAATAGACAAATTGGTAAAAGAGGCACTAAATCCATTGAAGAGAACTATGTAGAAAACTGAATCAGCCAAATAGACAATATATACCAAAATTCACTAAAGAGAATAATAACTTCTTAAAAGGTAGGATCGCACATATGAGAAAAGAGGCACCAAATTTACTGAGGAAAAGAGCACTTTAAAAAGTAGAATTGGCCAAATAGAATAGTAGGTAAAAACATTTTCACTGAAAAAAAATGCATTAAAGTTAGAATTTGCAAGTGGAAGCTAATGAATCCATGAGACATCAAGAAACAAAGAAAGACAAAAAATGAAAAAAAATAGGAAAAAATGAGAAATTGCTCATTGGAAAATTACTGACATAGAAAATAAATGCAGGATAGATAGTCTAAGAATCAATGGACTACTATAAAGTTATGATCAAAAAATAATTTTTATATAATCTTTAAAAACTTATCAAGGAAAACACTCTGGAATTGTAGAACCCGAAGGCAAAATAGGATTAAAAAAAATAACCCATCAACTCACACAGGAGATCCCAAAAAGATAACTCACAGTAATATTATCACCAAATTCCAGAACTCCCAGGCCAAGTAGAAAATATCACAAGCAGACAAAAATAAACAATTCAAATATCATGAATCAGCAATCCAGATAATACAAAATTTAGTAGTATCTACATTAAAGGACATGAGAAGACCAGAAGTGCATCTCTGTGAGGGGAGCATAGAAAAGGGGGAGGAGATTGAACTTTTTAGAGATAGGGACCCTGTGGAGTTTATTTACCATTTATAAACTTGGTTTCCAATAGTCTCAAGAGTTTTGTGCTTTACTGGCCTTGGGGAAGTCCCTAGTTGGTTTTTTTTTCCATCACTTAACAGTAAATAGAAGAAGAGATAATGAGTGAATTGCAGTTATAAGTGAGTAAACAGTTTGAGTATTATACTGCCATTTATAGGAGGAGAATTCTGACTTTTTTTGTCTGAATAGATAAATAGAAAAGTGTAAGAACAAGTATTAGAATAATGAGTAGAATCTCTCTTAGTAGAGTACCTTATCACAAGGTCTTATTGGAAAGGGCTGTGATTTATTTGTTTGCTTGTGTAAACCTTAAAATTTCTCAGACTTGTGAATGTTAAAAGATTCTCAGACTCTACCTTAGAACATTTGGTTAAGACCATTCCCCATTTTAAACAATAAAGGTACTTGATCAGGAATGTGAGAACTCTGACCTTATTCCACACATACTTAAGCATACTTTAGGGGAAGATAAAGTTGTAACCTCCTTACTGAACAATGATAAAAGTATGTAACTCTTACTTATCCTGAGGCAAAAGCCCTTAAGCTAAGTACCTATAAAGGTCAGACAACTTGTGAATTTACAAGGAACAAAGAGTTGAGAAACTTACTCAGAGCTTTCCTGGTGTGAATACTCAAAAATCCACACCTTCTTAGGTGTGGACTAAGAATGGTCTGTCCTTTGAAAAACGTCTACTGTGATTGGTAGATGTAAAGACTTAGGGGAGGTAACATAGGAGAAAACCCGCTATATAAGAAAAAGGACAGACTGTTGAAAAGATCTCTTGAGATATACAGGCTCTTGAGAGACAATCTCTAAGGAGGTCTTTCAAGGGAGGCTGACTCTGGCTGGAACTCCCTCTGGGGAGACTCTGTCCCCCTGAATCCTCGCTTGAACAGATTTTGTGGTGAGTAATTAAGATATGAGGACTGACTGGTCTTTTCTTTTAGGACTTAGGCCTGAGTTGGCCAGGGCTGCCTGGGTCGGCCTATTCTTTTCTCATTTATTTCCTTTCTCTCTCTCTCTTTCTTTGATTCCTCATTGTATTATTAATTAAATTCTCTATAAAACCCAGTTGACTTGGGTATATTCATAATTGGAAATATTTCCCTGGCGACCACCTTATTTATATTTGTTTTAAAACAAGACACTGTAGTGAAAACATTTTCTGCGGTCACAATTTACTCACCCACTCTTATATCTACTACAATTTATATCTCCCACTATTTTAACTCACTACTGTTTATGACCCTCAACCATTTTAATTATTACAGTTTATGACCTCACCTCTTTTAAATGCTACACTTGTTTCTTTTTCTGGTAGTTCAGCTTTTCATATCTGATCTCTAGGTTGATCCAAATACATCAGTCTCTCCCTGTCTCATTTGGTGCAATTATAATCTAATAAACATCTATTGGGTTCCTACTATGTGCCAAGCACTGTGTTAAGCACTAAAAATACTATTAATAAGAAGAAAGACTGTCAACTCAAAGAGCTTATAATCTAAATGGTCAGATAACACATAAAAGAAGGCAGAAAATGGAAAAAGATTGAAGATACCATGAGTTATCCCATGTGGGAGCAACTTGTTGCATCATGTAAAAACCAGGTAGAACAGCAATTCCAAACTAGAGTGAGCTAAGAGTCAGTTTCTGACCTCCATAAAGGAAAGGGATTGGTAGGAGTTTGGTACTATACCCTTTAATCCTCTAATCATAATAAAGAGGAGGCTGAGGAGACTGTTTTAATCAAGACTTGGTTCAGCAGCATAGTATGGAATTTAGAAGAAATTATCTCATTCTAGTAAGGTCATCTTTTTTAAGTAGAGCAGAAACAAGACACTTTCATACAGGCATTCAAGGACACAAATCAGGTAAAGTTGACTAATCTTTATTCAGTACACCCTTTGTTCCAGGTATACTAAGTGCTATAGACAGTAAGACAAAAATTTAGTATCTACTCTCAGAGTTTACAGTCTAATTGGGAGACATCATGCAAACAACTATGTACAGATGTAATATAAATTTTAGACATAATCTCAGAGTAAAGATCCTGGAATTAACAGAGATAAAAAAAAAATCTCTTTTCAGAAGATGGTATTTTAGTTGAAAACTAAAGGAACGCAGGGAAGTCAGAATGACAAAATGAGAAAGAGGTTATATAAGTAATGGTAAATTAATGAGATAACAGGTTGGAGTTAATGAAAGTCTATCAACATGTATGAGAAAGCCCTAATATAAAGGGAAACGGTTGGAGAGAAAATAAAGTTTGTAAGTCACCAAAAGACAGTGAATGGAATTATTGAGGAAAATATAGAAGATCAACAGACAAAAGATACCATGATCTTGACTGAGTGATGAACATGGATTGAAAGAATCTCTAAGGGAAAGAGATTTCTTTCTGAAAGTAATGGAGTGAGTGCTTTAGGTTGACAATATGGACCAAAAGGTACTCAAAATCCTCTACAATGACAGGTAAATCAGAATGGAAAGAGTATATGCATAATAGGTGATAGAAAGGGTTCCCAGAAGCTGTGTCATCAGGAGTAAGCCAGATCTCAGTGAGCACAAGAAATTGTAATGGTTGCAAATGGAAAAGGTTTAAACTGAAAGCAAATTTGTTACATATATAACAAGCAATCTTGCAAGTAATTAGCAGTAAGTAAGAACTTAAGTACCTACTGGTGGAAGAAAGGCTTCTAATTGGAAGGAAGGAAGGAAGGAAGGAAGGAAGGAAGGAAGGAAGGAAGGAAGGAAGGAAGGAAGGAAGGAAGGAAGGAAGGAAGATACAAATAAAAGCAAAAAGACATTCTTTTATTTAAGAACCTAACAATATAAAGGGGGATAGTACAGAAAATGATATTTGTACCATGACAATGAGAATTTAGAATCTCTGCAAGTGAGCAGATATATGATAGGAGAAACTGGATTAAAGTTTACCAGATTTTGTGCAATGAAATTCTGGTGGAGTTGCAGGAATCCTGAAATTAGGTTTGGAGAGCAATTGTATGATTCCTCCAGGAAGGCTAGGCTGTTTTCCTTCTTCCCAGATAGGCAATAGGTTTATTTCTCCTTAGAGAACTTTCAGAAGGCAAAACAGATTCAGAACTCTTAAATAAACACTAAAAGCATCCAAAGTCTAAAAGATCACCTTAAAAGAGAATTGAACTTGGGTTTACTATCAGGAAAATATTTTTGATTTTTTTTTAAATTTCCTCCATTTCAAAGGGTTCTATACTGTCTCACTAAGATTCACAGTGGAACTAAATGATAACAATTCCATCCAGAAGTCAGGCTTTGAAGATATAGGGCATTATAGCAATATGATATGAACTTAATTTTGTAGTAAAATCTATTGACCTTTAAAGCTGATTCTTTATATTTAGAATTATTGAGTCAAATATGATACCATTAATCTTACAACTTCATATTGAGACTCATAATTCTTGTAAGTTTAATAACTGTAGCCAACTAAAAGAAAACTTTTGATAAACACAACTTTAGGGGAAGGAAAGAGATTTGGAACAGGCAGTGCTACCTAAGTGTTTTACTGAATTTCAAATGCCTCTATGAAAAAAGTTGAAAGGAAAACTAATTTTAAAAAAAGGGAAAATGTATTAGGTGCTATTTTTTTATATGGATGTGATGTTAAAAAGTATAAACAAGCACTTAATATAAACTATTTTAAGTTACTTTTTCTGATGCCAACACTGATAAACTTTTAAAATTAGTTATTAAATATTTGTTTTATTTTTCAGAATGCTATAATTTCCTCTCTTTGAATATGATATTCCTAAAGATTAGGGATGCTTTGATCTCCAAAATAAAAGGAAAACTAGCCAATAATGTCTCTTATCCTCCATTTTATAATTCCTTAACATTTTTTTTTATGAAAGGACCATTAAGAATAAATGACAAGAGGATATTTTAAAAGTTAAATGAAGTTGTGTCATTCGGTCAATAAATGAAATGTTATTGTTCAGTAATGTTCAAACACTGATCACAATATATTTATAATTAGAGGAAAATATATATTGCATTGTTTATAATCATAATAAACCCAACTTATTTGCCCATAAAAACAATCAACATTTATCTTATTTAATTCCTTTTCACAGAACAAAAAGAGAAAATGTCGTTAGGTCTTTGCTTTCAAACATAATTGGAGCATGGAATTAAGAAGACCAGAGTTCAAATCTGGCTCAGACTCTTATCAACTATGTGACATTGGGCAATCCACTTAATCTACTGTGTTCAGTATGCTCATCTGCAAAATATGAATAATAATAACATCTACCCCACAAAGATGTTCTAAGGACCAAGTGAGATAACATTATTTCATTCGTAGCATAGTGCCTGGCACAGAGTAATCACTTGATAAATATTTTCCTAATGCCCTTCCTAAAACCATGCTTTTGGTATGGGACATTTTCATAATTCCAGGATACTTTAAGATTAAGGAATACTATCCTGAGGAATACCTTGTATTAGCCACTTAAGTGCTGGATGTCTGAAATTTATATATATGTAAATATATATGTATATGTATATATAATATGTGTATGTATATGTATGTAAACATATACATACATATCCATAATATTGCTGATAGGAGATCTGCTAACTTTTTAATTCTAACTTTTTAATGCCTCTATTTTCATTAAATATCCTAATCTAATTTTAGACAGCTCTAAGTTGAAGGATGATGTCTTTATATTTAATTGTAATCTATGTTAAAGTAGCAAGACTACTGAATTTGGAATCAGAGGAATTGTGGACTAGTCTCCATTCTGACTTAATATTTATATGAAAATAACAAGTCATTTTACTTTTTTATAACTTAATATTCTTATAAAATAAAAGGACTAAACTAGATGAACCAAAGGAAAAAAAATCATCTATAAGCTCTATTAATCTAAAAATATTATTTCTTGCCTATAATTTCTAGTCATTGTTGCTTGTTCTTATGTACAGGATCAAAATGCTTTAACTATTCTTTCATGTATGGAAAACTTAAAAAATGTTTTAAAATAGATAATATACTTTGCCACTAAGCTAACTTTTAAAAAAATAAATATCCTTATTTCCTTCACATGATCTTCATATGTATTAGTATTAATTTCATATGCATTAGTATGCACTAGTTACTCTTTGACCACATTTGTTAATGTCCCTTCTAAATCATGGAATTCAATCCTCTATAGCTGTGTTCTGATGGAACTAGAAGAGGAATTACTTGTTCCACACTATTTATGTCTGAGCAGAGCAATAACTAAGGGGACAACCCGAGGCTATTCCACAGGGTATTAAAATTTTAAAGGCCACTGACAGCACTTGCAACTTTTCAGCAAAAATAGAAATCATTGAGCTCAATTTGTTTCTTTATGTTTATCATCACTTTTGAACACTAGGTGTCACTGTAGAGCATGAGGGTCTCTTTCCTCACCTTCCTCTTCTAATCAGAAAATGTGAAGGTAAAATGCTAATACACCACATCTACTTAAGAGTAGATTCATTTGGATAAAAGGGGAGAGGAATTCAGCCTCCAGAATCTATGTTCACACTGTCAGTAGCAGCACCATTGTTATAATGTCTGCTTTTTCTAGGAGAACTTGGGGTCCTAGTTTAGGATTCTGCTAGAGAGAGTTAAAGCATCATTCATAAAACTACTTTGTGACTTAAAGCTTCTAGGAGGGTGAGGTCTATTACCTTCCCATGTGAGAAATGCAGGGTCATTGAGTAGCTAAGTTGTGAAATACAAAGCCTTTCATGGCTGTACTTTCATGTACACTTTATTCTCACATAACATTCCCATTGAGAATCGGAACAGACAAATACACAACAAAAATAACACTGGATAAGCCTTACAAATTACAACTAGTTATTGTAGAAAGTAAAAAGGGACACTGCAGTTTTTCTTTCCTTTTCTTTTCAGTTCCATCTTAATGAATGAAGGGAAGAAAAAGAAGAGGAGAAAGAAGATCTCCCTCTGCTGCTACACTTAAATTCAAGACTGAGGAAATATGGAAGTCCACTGATTGGGCCCTTCCTCCAACTGGTTTGTTGCTGTTCCTGTCATGGATTTCATCCCCACTTCCTGGTCTCTGCAATTGGGCCCCTATTAACTCCTAACTTCATACTTCCTCTATCCCCCTTGCTACTATCTCAGATCTTGTAAATTCTTGTCCCAAACCTGATATAGGTATGATCTATAACATTATCCCAGCCGACAGTTATTCCTTCAGTATATTGATGCTTATGGGAAAATTTATATATTCAATCATTCATATATTCATTCATCAATCAATTCTAACAACAGTTTGGAGATTTGTTTAGAGTAGGTGTCTCTCGGTGAAGAAAATACTACTTTTTCCAGATTTCATGTCCATTTAATTTTTAATAACCATTTTATTATATTTTATGAACCATTTTCTCTTATTCCCTCCTACCCCTTCAGCCTCCCAAAGACAGACTCCCATGTTCATCATTTTGTGAAATAAGACACAGATCACTTATACAAGAGAAAAATTCATGGAGAAAATAAAGTGAATAAGGGTATGCTGCAAATTGCATTCAGACTCTGTCAGTCCTTTCAATGGTGATAGATAGCCTCTTTCTTCATTAGCCCCTTTAAAATGTCCTTAGTTCTTAGGTTGTTGATAAAAACTATGATTTATGCAACTTTTCATCTGCTCATGACTGATAGTGTTATAGAGTTGTCTAGGGTGTTCTGTGTCATAATAACTTGCTTCAGGTCACAATGTCAATATTAGAAAGGGATGGAATATATTCCACGTCTTCCTGACCACAATGGTCACTCTCTCCACTACTTTATTGTGTCATATCTAATTTATTCAAATGCATTATAAGTAAGGTTAAGAATTTACTGGATAGCATGTTTTCTCTTTTTGTGCTACCTGGTAACTATACTAAAAGTAAATTCTTCCTTGAGCTAGACAGTTTTGCCACCTTAAGCTACACGGTATCCTAGGGTCTCTGCATCCCATTTCACAGTGGTAAGAAAGAGAAAGCAAATTCTTCTTTACTCCAACCTAAATTTATCTAAAAGAGTTAACTGAAGGGCATTTAAAATTTTTAATGAAATTCTATTTTCATGAATTTTATGAATTCAATTTTTATGAATTTATTTATAGAAGTCTTTTAGTTTATGACTATTTTAGCTTTTTTTAGCTCCTAGATCACACTAGTCACTCAAATTCAAGTTTATACTTCTCTAAAAAGCCCTGAATTTTTTTACTCACATCTCTTCTAATAAATATATATATATGTATATATATATACATACATGTATAAGTATATGTGTATTTGCATGTATATGCACATAATTAATTTGTTTCTTTTCAAAATATGTTAGATTTCATATTTTCCATTCCAAATTATATATATATATGTGCATATATATATATATAACTTTTCATCTGAATAAACTATTTTCTTTTTATCTTGAGACTATTTAATTAGATAGCTATACCTTCTAGACCTGTAAATCTTTTTGATAATTTCTTCTCATAACTATAATATAAAGAGCATAGTGTTTCATATAATCCCAGAGACTTCATTATGTGTACCTTCTTTTAGATAGTTAAAAAATTTCTATCTCTAAATGAAACATCTCCATTAAAGCTAATTAATAAGACTATCTCCTCTGTTTTCTTTCAGTTGAATTCTATATATTAAGATATACTCACAAATCCCATGATACATTTCCATCTTGCAAATAGATGTGTATAGACAAATTGTGAATCTGTTTTTAAAATAATAATGACAGGGAGGGGGCAAGATGGCCCCAGAGTAGCACAGACTCTTAGAATCTCATTCTAACCATCACTACAGAGTGTCCCAAAAGGACAGAAATCAAAATCAGACTAGTAAAGGAGCACTGGGTAGAGCCTTAAAAGTAGGCAGTGTTTGGGGGTTTCCATGCTATAAGGGGGCAAAACTACACTTATAAAAGCATCAACTGATCATCCCTGTACCACACCACCTACCAAGCCAGAATCAAAGCAAGAACCAGGCAATCTCTAAATTCTCAGAGGATGATTGAGGGCACCACATACTTACCACTGAAGTCAGTGCAGGGCCTTGGCAGTGAGACTTGGGACCCAAGGATGAAGAGCACAGACCCTGAGTAGCAGAGTGGGGAGCTTGGGCAGAAGCAAGGCTGGCCACAGCAGAAGAAACTGGGACTTGAAAAATAGCCTCATAGCAAACTGTTTTGAAGTATGATACACAAAGAACTGTCTGGAAGATACCATGAATGCAAAGCCCTCCAAGATAGAAGGTAAGAAAACAATGTCCATCAACATGCAAGAACCACAATCCACAAGTAGCAAAAGAAATCAGTTGAAACAAGAAAAGCTTTTGACTCTGGATAATTTCTATGGAGATAAAGGGCAAAACACAGGAGCAATAGCAGAGAGTGAAAATCAAACAAACACATCGAAACTTTAACAAAAAAATGGAAACTGGTCATGAGTTCTCAAAGATCTCAAAAAAAGAGTTCTTGAAGAAGGAAGACATATAAAATAAAGGTGGGAAAAAGAAGTGAAAGTAATTCAAAGAGAAAATAGCAGCTTCAAACATGGAAAAAAAGAGGCACAAAAATCAAATGAAATAATAAGAAAATTGGAGATGAGAATTGACTTGCTGGAAGCCATGAATACCAAGATAGACAAAATTGAAAAAGAAAATCAAAAGATCAAAGCTGAAAATCAGTCTTTAAAGATGAGAATTGGGCAAGTAGAAGCTAATGATCTCAAGAGACAGCAAGAATGAATTAAGCAAAATCAAAAGAATGAGAAAACAAAAGGAAACCTGAAATATCTCATTGAAAAGACAACAGATCTAGAAAAATAGATCCAGGAGAGGCAATTTGAGAATTGTGAAATAGAAACCCACAGAATCCATATAGACAATTTAAGTAAATAAAGTCAAAAAGTCAAATTTCTCCAAGTCAAGGCAGAAAGTTAGATTTTATTGGAAGAGGGCCAAATCCTCCAATAAAAGCATTCTCTTGCATGTATTACATTGTTGGAACCAGGCAAGAGACAATGCCCAGAGGCTGAGACCTGGTTTTTTTATAACAAAATGAATATTTCCATATAAGATCACAAGACATAACATCATATAGACCTTATTTAGAAACAGTTACCCAATTACAAAGCAATCTAGTTCATTTCAGAAAGTCCATATTAGTCATGATACTAATGACTTAGTCAAGTCAAATGTTACCTCTCTCTCATCTGATCTGGGGGAAGAGATGACTATTTCCAAACAGGAAAGAGTGCGTGATATTTGTGCCATATTGGGACATGAGATTTGAATAGTCAGCATCTTATGATAAAGGGAAGTACAAACTTATGGAGGGTTTAGATATCCTGTTAGAAGTAGTTTTTATGCTTAACTTAGAAATCCTTGTAAAAATTATGAATTTTACTTATTGCATTAAGATTATAATGAAATTTACACTAATAACTTTAGAATCACAATCCTGTTTATCTTAAAGCTATCTCTACCACTAAATTCCAAACAAGTATAAGGGGGTAGGGGTCTTTTTCCCGACAGAATTATTGGTCTACCTGAAAGTCTGAGAAAAAAAAAAAACCTTGACATCATATCACAAGAAATTATCAAAGAAAAGTGCCCTGATATTCTTGAACAAAAGAGCAAAATAGATATTGAAAGAATTCATAGATCACCCCCTACATTAAATCCTGAAAAGACAAACCCCAGGAATGTAATTGCCAAATTCAAGAGCTTCCAGGGCATGGAGAAAATTTTCTAAGCATCCAGAAAGAGACAATTCAGATACCAAGGAGCCCCAGTCACAGGTTTATACAGGACCTGAACACTAATGGACCACAGATATTGGAATATGATATTCAGGAAGGCAAGAAAACTGGATCTACAACCAAGAATCACCTACCCATCAAAACTGGCTATATGCCAGATGAAATGGGCATTTAACAAATCAGAAGACTTCTGAATATTCCTAAATAAAAGACCAAAACTAAATGGAAAATTTGATATCCAAATACATCATTCAAGAACTCTTATTCCAATTCCACGTATACCAAAAACAGAGAAAGAAAACTATAGACCAATCTCCCTATTGAACATAGATGCAAAAATCTTTTTTTTTTTTTGGTAGTCTCTCAGTGGCTTTTTATTTATTTTTTTTAATATATTTTATTTGATCATTTCCAAGCATTATTCGTTAAAGACATAGATCATTTTCTTTTCCTCCCCCCCCCACCCCCCATAGCCGACGCGTAAGTCCACTGGGCATTAGATGTTTTCTTGATTTGAACCCATTGCTTTGTTGATAGTATTTGCATTAGAGTGTTCATTTAAAGTCTATCCTCTGTCATGTCCCCTCAACCTCTGTATTCAGGCAGTTGCTTTTTCTCGGTGTTTCCACTCCCATAGTTTATCCTTTGCTTATGAATGGTGTTTTTTTTCTCCTGGATCCCTGAAAGTTGTTCAGGGACATTACCCCGTCCCTAATGGAGAAGTCCATTACGTTCGATTATACCACAGTGTATTAGTCTCTGTGTACAATGTTCTCCTGGTTCTGCTCCTCTCGCTCTGCATCACTTCCTGGAGGTTGTTCCAGTCTCCATGGAACTTCTCCACTTTATTATTCCTTTTAGCACAATAGTATTCCATCACCAACATATACCACAGTTTGTTCAGCCATTCCCCAATTGATGGGCATCCCCTCGTTTTCCAGTTTTGGGCCACCACAAAGAGCGCAGCTATGAATATTTTTGTACAAGTCTTTGTGTCCATTATCTCTTTGGGGTACAGACCCAGCAGTGCTATGGCTGGGTCAAAGGGTAGATATTCTTTTGTCGCCCTTTGGGCATAGTTCCAAATTGCCCTCCAGAATGGTTGGATCAGTTCACAACTCCACCAGCAATGAATTAATGTCCCTACTTTGCCACATCCCCTCCAGCATTCATTACTTTCCTTTGCTGTTATGTTAGCCAATCTGCTAGGTGTGAGGTGATACCTCAGAGTTGTTTTGATTTGCATCTCTCTGATTATAAGAGATGTAGAACACTTCTTCATGTGCTTGTTAATAGTTTTGATTTCTTTATCTGAGAACTGCCTATCCATTTCCCTTGCCCATTTATCAATTGGAGAATGGCTTGATTTTTTGTACAATTGATTTAGCTCATTATAAATATGAGTAATTAAACCTTTGTCAGAGGTTTCTATGAAGATTTTTTCCCAATTTGTTGTTTCCCTTCTGATTTTAGTTATATTGGTTTTGTTTGTACAAAAGCTTTTTAGTTTGATGTAGTCAAAATTATTTATTTTACATTTTGTGATTCTTTCTATATCTTGCTTGGTTTTAAAGCCTTTCCCCTCCCAAAGGTCTGACATGTATACTATTCTGTGTTTACCCAATTTACTTATGGTTTCCTTCTTTATGTTTAAGTCACTCACCCATTTTGAATTTATCTTGGTGTAGGGTGTGAGGTGTTGATCTATTCCTAGTCTCTCCCACACTGTCTTCCAATTTTCCCAGCAGTTTTTATCGAATAGTGGATTTTTGTCCCAAAAGCTGGGATCTTTGGGTTTATCGTATACTGTCTTGCTGAGGTCGTTTTCCCCCAGTCTATTCCACTGATCTTCCTTTCTGTTTCTTAGCCAGTACCAAATTGTTTTGATGACTGCTGCTTTGTAATATAGTTTGAGGTCTGGGACTGCAAGGCCCCCATCATATGTGTTTTTTTTTCATTATTTCCCTGGATATCCTTGATCTTTTGTTCTTCCAAATGAACTTTGTTATGGTTTTTTCTAAATCAGTGAAGAAGTATTTTGGTAGTTCAATGGGTATGGCACTAAATAGATAAATAAGTTTGGGTAGGATGGTCATTTTTATTATATTGGCTCGTCCTATCCATGAGCAGTTAATGTTTTTCCAATTGTTCAAGTCTAGTTTTAGTTGTGTGGCGAGTGTTTTGTAGTTGTGTTCATATAGTTCCTGTGTTTGTCTTGGGAGATAGATTCCTAGGTATTTTATTTTGTCTAAGGTGATTTTGAATGGGATTTCTCTTTCTAGTTCTTGCTGCTGAGCTGTGTTGGAGATATATAGAAAAGCTGATGATTTGTGTGGGTTTATTTTGTATCCTGCAACTTTGCTAAAGTTGTTGATTATTTCAATTAGCTTTTTGGTTGAATCTCTAGGATTCTTTAAGTAGACCATCATGTCATCCGCAAAGAGTGATAACTTGGTCTCCTCCTTGCCTATTCTGATGCCTTCAATTTCTTTATCTTCTCTAATTGCTACTGCTAGTGTTTCTAGTACAATGTCAAATAGTAGAGGTGATAATGGGCATCCTTGTTTCACTCCTGATCTTATTGGGAATGCATCTAGTTTATCCCCATTGCAGATGATATTAGCTGTTGGTTTTAGATATATACTGTTTATTATTTTTAGGAATGACCCTTCTATTCCTATGCTTTCTAGTGTTTTTAATAGGAATGGGTGTTGTATTTTATCAAAGGCTTTTTCTGCATCTATTGAGATAATCATGTGGTTCTTGCTAGTTTGCTTGTTGATGTGGTCAATTCTGTGGATGGTTTTCCTAATGTTGAACCAGCCCTGCATCCCTGGTATGAATCCTACTTGATCATGGTGAATGATCCTTCTGATCACTTGCTGGAGTCTTTTTGCTAGTATCCTATTTAAAATTTTTGCATCTATATTCATTAGGGAGATTGGTCTATAGTTTTCTTTCTCTGTTTTTGACCTGCCTGGTTTTGGAATCAGTACCATGTTTGTGTCGTAAAAGGAGTTTGGTAGAACTCCCTCTTTGCTTATTATGTCAAATAGTTTGTATAGTATTGGGGTTAACTGTTCTCTGAATGTTTGATAGAATTCACAGGTGAATCCATCAGGCCCTGGGGATTATTTCTTAGGAAGTTCTTTGATGGCTTGATGGATTTCAATTTCTGATATGGGATTATTTAAGAATTCTATTTCCTCTTCTGTTAGTCTAGGCAGTTTGTATTTTTGTATATATTCATCCATTTCTCCTAAATTGGTGTATTTATTGCCATATAATTGGGCAAAGTAATTTCTAATGATTGCCTTAATTTCCTCCTCATTGGAGGTGCTGTCCCCCTTTTCAGCTTTAATGCTGTGAATTTGCTTTTCTTCCTTCCTTTTTTTAATTAGATTGACCAGTACTGTGTCTATTTTGTTTGTTTTTTCAAAGTACCAGCTTCTTGTCTTATTTATTAAATCAATAGTTCTATCACTTTCGATTTTATTAATTTCTCCCTTAATTTTTAGGATTTCTAATTTGGTTTTCTGCTGGGGGTTTTTAATTTGATCGCTTTCGAGTTTTTTCAATTGCATTTCCAATTGATTGATCTCTGCTCTCCCTTGTTTGTTAATATGAGCTTTCAGGGATATGAATTTGCCTCTGATTACCGCTTTGGCTGCATCCCAAAAGGTTTGAAAGGATGTTTCACCATTGTCATTTTCCTTGATGAAATTATTAATTGTTTCTATGATTTCTTCTTTAGCTAAACGGTTTTGGAGTATCATATTGTTTAATTTCCAATTGGTTTTAGATTTGGTTTTCCATGTACCATTACTAATCATTATTTTTATTGCCTTGTGATCTGAGAAGGCTGCATTCATTATTTCTGCTTTTTTGCATTTGTGTGCTATGTTTCTGTGACCTAATGTATGGTCAATTTTTGTGAATGTGCCATGTGGTGCTGAGAAGAAGGTGTATTCCTTTTTATCCCTATTTATTTTTCTCCATATGTCTATTAATTCTAATTTTTCTAAGATTTCATTCACTTCTTTTACCTCTTTCTTATTTATTTTTTGATTTGATTTATCTAAATTTGATAATGGTTGGTTTAAGTCTCCCACTAGTATGGTTTTATTGTCTATTCCTTCCTTCAATTCTCCTAGTTTCTCCATTAGAAATTTGGGTGCTATATTATTTGGTGCATACATGTTGATTAATGATATTTCCTCATTGTCTAGAGTCCCTTTTAACAAAATATAATTACCTTCCCTGTCCCTTTTGATCAGGTCTATTTTTGCATTGGCTTTATCAGATATCATGATTACCACTCCTGCCTTCTTTCTATCAGTTGAGGCCCAGAAGGTCTTACTCCATCCTTTAATTCTGACCTTGTGGGTGTCAACCCGCCTCATGTGTGTTTCTTGAAGGCAACATATGGTAGGGTTTTGGATTCTAATCCATTCAGCTATTCGTCTACGTTTTATGGGTGAGTTCATCCCATTCACGTTCAAAGTTATGATTGTCATTTGTGGACTCCCTGGCATTTTGATTGCCTTCCCTAATTCTAACCTTTTCTTCTTCGGCTCTACCTTTTAGTCCAGTGATTTACTTTGAATCAGTCCCCCTTGTCCCCTCCCTTGATGTTTCCCTTTTTAGTCCCTCCCTTTTTGTTCCCTCCCCCTCCCCCCTCTCTTTCCCTCCCTTTTTGTTCTCCCTCTCCCCCTCCCCCCCTTGGTTTTCCCTTCTCCTTACCCTTGTTGGGTAAGATAGAATTCAAGATCCCAATGGATCTGGATGTTTTTCCCTCTCAGAGTTGATTTCCCTGAGATTGAGGTTTAAGTGAACCCCCCCCCTCTCTTCCTCTCCTTCTTATAGGAGTTTTCTTCCCCTCCCCTTCCCCTGTGAATCTTTGTGTGAGAACCATTATTCTATTTGGTCTTTCTTTACCCCCTATTTATACATTACATTTTCCCCACATATTAGTATACATAGGTTGATATAAATGTAGTCCTTATAGAAGAGAGTTTGAGTAAAAGAAGATAACATTTTTCCCCTTTCCTTAATATTTACCTTTTCAGGTATTCCTTGCTCTTTGATTTTCGGTATCAAACTTTCCACAGAGCTCTGGTCTTTTCTTTGCAAAAAGTTGGAAGTCTTCTATTTTGTTGAATGCCCATACTTTCCCTTGGAAGTATATAGTCAGTTTTTCTGGGTAGCTGATTCTTGGTTGGAGACCCAGCTCTCTTGCCTTTCTGAAGATCATGTTCCATGCCTTACGATCATTCAGCGTAGAACTTGCAAGGTCTTGTGTGACCCTGATTGGCATTCCTTTATATCTAAATTGTCTTTTTCTGGCTTCCTGTAGGATTTTTTCTTTTGTTTGATAGCTTTGGAATTTGGCAATTACATTCCTGGGAGTTGTCTTTTGGGGGTTTAGTGTAGAAGGTGTTCTGTGAGCTCTGTCAGTGGATGTATTGCCCCCTTGTTCTAGAATCTCTGGGCAATTTTCTTTGATTATATCTTGTATCACCATGTCCAGTTTGGTGTTTATTTCTGGCTTTTCTGGGAGTCCAATTATTCTTAAATTTTCTCTTCTCCCCCTGTTTTCCAGATCTATCACCTTGTCGGTGAGATATTTTATGTTCTCTTCTAATTTCTTGGTGTTTTGGCTTTGCTTTATTAGTTCTTGCTTTAAAGCCTGGTTTTCTTTTACAGTTTGGTCAAACTGGTTTTGTAGATGCGTGAATTTCTTTTGCATCATTTCCCACTTTTCCTCCCAGAGGGCTTCCATCTTTTTGGTCCTTTCTGATTCAAATTCTTCATGTGTTTGTGGAGAGTTTCTATTTCCTTTGGAAGATTTTGGAGAATTTTCTTGTATATCTTCTTCTATCTGCTCTGTATTTTGTATTTTGGCTCCATAGAATGTGTCCAGAGTCGCCCCTTTCTTCTTATTTTTCTTGGTATTTTGGGGCTTCTGTGCTTCTGTGGAGTTTGTCATCTCTGAACGTGGAGGATTGGCTTTTCTTGTCTTTGTCTGGTGATCAGAGGCTTTAGTCCTGGGCAGATGTTGGTTCTATGAGCGTTCCCTGGGTTAAACTGAATATGCCTCACTGGAACTGGAATGGAGGGGTCGGACCACGAGGCCACACTCTCCCCCCCCGGCTCGATTTCCGGAAGTTGCCTTCAGAATCCCTGGCCGTGAGGCTGTTTCGTTGGCCTGCGGGGGGATGGGCTGCCACTTCCCCAAGCTCCGAGAGCACAGACTTTCACTGAGACTTGGATAGCAGGATCCAGCCCGTGATGCTGTCTTGCCCGCCCTGAGGGTTGCTGTTGTTTTGACCAGCTCTCTGCAGCGGAGGCCCCAGGCAGTAACTTTCACCCGGACTGGGACTTGGGTAGAAGACCCTGAGGGTTGTTGTTCCTCAGACCCTGCTCTCTGAGCCCGGCGCGGCTGCCGCTTCCGGGAGCCTTGGACTCTGCGCTCCTACCCCTGAGGTCCGAGTGATCTCGGGTTCTGGCTTTTAAGGGGAGCTGTACCTTTTGATCCGGGTCCAGGTCCAGGAGGAGGGTTCCCAGGGTCTGTGCTGTTGATCGTTTTGAGTTTCGGCGCCTTAGGAGCTTATCGTTTGAGATCGGTCGGGAAGGGTTTTCCGGAGATCTGAACTTCAGCTTTCTCTAAGCCGCCATCTTAACCGGAAGTCTCAGATGCAAAAATCTTAATAAGTGTAAACCTTAAAATTTCTTAGACTTATGAATGTTGGAAATTTCCCCATTGGGAAATCTCATACTGGAAAAATTTTCCTACTAAGATCCCCTTTGGCATGGGAGGATCCTTCTCCTCCCTACTTGGGACTGCTTTAGGACAGAAACCTTTTGTTGAACAATGGAAAGATGTTCTATGCTTAAGCATAGAACAGGAAGTTCTTTGAGTCATGATTGATTTTAGAATTGATACAATAGAGATACTTGGAATGACAGAACCAGGTCTTGGAACTTCCAATCTCCAACCTACTCAGGGTAACAGGATTTAGGAAGGGCTGCAGCAAAAGGATCAAGATTTAATTATTTGAGAATATGACCTTCAACAGACATGTGCAAAGGGGCAGACCTCTGGGTGGTCCTGGGTTAAGCTAGAGCCACCATTGGCACAGGGAAGACATGGACAGTGATTGGTAGATGTGAGAACTGAGGGGAGGGAACTTAGATGGTTTCCTTAAAGATAGCGGGGTCTGAGGACTGGGGGAGTTCAAGAGGTTTTGCTCTGAGAGGTTGTGCTCTGAGAGGTTGTGCTCTGAGAAGCTTATTTTGAAGGAGGCTGGAGGTGGAGGCCCCTGAGACTGTTTCTCCATTTTGGTCACGTGAATGATAGGGACTGATATCTTTTCTTTGCCTCAGCTATCTAAGGGCTTGGGCCTTTTGGCCCAGCCTAAACAGAGGGGGTATTTAAGCCCTATTCCCTTCTCTCCCCTCTCTCTCTCTCTCTCTCTCTCTCTCTCTCTCTCTCTCTCTCTCTCTCTCTCTAATACCTTTCTTCCTCCTGTTTGTAATTAAAACTCCATAAAAGGTTGACTGCTGACTTGAGTTTTCATTTAGGAATTACATAGCTGAATTCCTTGGCGACCTTAAATTAATATATATCAGTCTTTTAAAGTGATTTCCTTGTCACATTTTGGCTGACCACACGGGAGTCTAAATAATTCTCTCAATAAACTTCTGAAATTCCTTGCCTTTTTACTCTACCTTCTCACCACTTAGTCCCTTTTAACAGCAAACTTGGCTTAAAGACACAGCTGCTAGAACACATGAGTATAAAAAACTTTTTCTCTCTTCTCTTTTCTCCTTAAGTTAAATTGGAATCAGCAGTTTTTCTTTTTCTTCCCTTTAATCTTAAGATTAAACATATCAAGCCAACAGAGATCACATGACTTTCTCAACAGATGCAAAAAAAGCCTTTGACAAAATGCAAATCATTCCTATTAAAAATACTAAAAAGTATAAGAATAGATAGGCCTTTCCTAAAAATAATAAGCAGTATATATTTAAAACCATCAGTATGTATCATCTGCAAGGGGTATATTACAGAAGCCTTCCAAATAAGATCAGGAGTGAAACAAGGATGCCCATTATCACCTCTACTATTTAACATTGTACTAGAAATGCTAACAGTAGCAATTAGAGAAGAAAAATAAATTGCATGGATTAAAGTAGGCAATGAGGAGACTAAACTATCATTATTTTCAGATGATCTGATGGCCTACTTAAAGAATCCTAGAGAATCAACTAAAAAGCTAGTGGAAATAAACAATTTTAGCAAAGTTGCAAGATACAAAATAAACCCACATAAATAATCAGCATTTCTATATATTTACAATACAACTCAGCAGCTAGTTAGAAAGAGAAAGTCCATTTAAAATTACCTTAGACAATACAAAATATTTAGGAATATATTTGCCAAGACAAATTCAGGAGTTATATGAACACAACTACAAAACACTTTCCACAAAATTAAAATTAGATCTAAATAATTGGAAAAAATTCTAATTGCTCATGGGTAGGATGAGCTAATATAATAAAAATGATAATCCTATCCAAATTAATTTACTTATTTAATGTCACACCTATCAAACTACCAAGAAACATTTTTCCTGAATTAGAAAAAAATATAACAAAGTTTATTTGGAAGAACAAAAGATCAAGACTATCAAGGGAACTAATGGGAAAAAAATGTGAATGGTCTAGCAGTAGCAGATCTTAATTTGTCCTATAAAGCAGTGATCATCAAAACAATAGGGTACTGCCTAAGAGACAGGAGGGAGGATCAATGGTATAGACTTGGGGCTCTTTTTGTGTTGGTAAAGAACATAAAACTAACACTATCTCCCTCAACTGGGGAATGACTGAATAAGCTATGGTACATGTTTGTAATGGAATTCTATTGTACCATAAGAAATGAGGAACCAGATGTTGACAAAAATTTCTGTAAAACATATGAAATGATGCAAAGTGAAATAAGCAGAACAAAGAGGACATTGTACATAGTAACAATAATGTATGAGGATCAACTATGAATGACAACCATTATCAACAAGGCAAGGATCCAGGAAAACCCCAAGAGATTCATGCCAAATAAACAGGGATACCTACAGCTAAAAGAAGAACAAAGTTTAAATGTCAACTGAAAAATACTATTCTTTATTTCTTCTATGATCTTTACTTTAGTGTAGGCAATTTTTTTCTTCTTTTATAACTTGACTAACATGGAAATATGTATTTTATGATAATATATGTACAACATATCATATTGCCTGTCTTCTTAGGGAAAATGCAGGATGGGAGGGAGTGAGAGAGCTTGGATAATAAAGTGTGACAAAGTAAGTATTATAAAATTTTATTGAAATATAAAAAATAAAATAAAAATCACTATTTCTACTAAATCTTTGCAACATGATATTTAGTGATATCCTGTGAACATATTAAACTCAGGCAATATTTTTTTTCCTGAAAGAACCACTCTTCTCAGCATTTAATATTTGTTCACTGCAAATGTTTACAGTGATAAAAATTATAGAAACATGTTATCAAGATACTCCTCTAAATAATTTGGAAAAATATTGAAACAAATAATGTCAAAGACAGAACTGTAAGATACTCTACTAGAGACCTTTTTTCTGTGTGGCTGAGTCTTTCTGATAATTCACTAAACCAGTTTAAAATCTACCTAATGATACTGTCATCTTGTCTACATTTCCCTTTGAAACTGACCAGGATATCATGAGAGCGTATGTGAAATTTCGAGTTACAAAAATTCAGATATACTTTGTCAACAATATTATCATGATTGCTTTATTATTCCTGTCACAAAAGGAAGGTATTTATTTAGTTTGGAAAGAGCTGTTCTTACTAGGCCTATCTTGGTAAATAACCATGCCCTACCTTTCTTAGGGCTCACAAATTGCTCATTAATAATCCTTTTAGAATTTAAACAGGAATCAGCTTCAGACTCACTGACCTATGTGTCTTCTCACCAATTTTTAAAATTAGGACATCTTGTTTACAGTCCCATGGCAACCATTCCTGTTTGTGACAAATCCTCTCTGAGGAAGGTTCAGTAATCACATCTGAAATTTCTTTCAAACCACTGAATGTGGTTTATTTGTTACTCTTGACTTGAAATTATTGAAGAGAGGTTGTTAATTTACCAACTCTTTTATTTCTCTTGAATTTCTATATAAGTTAATAATCTAATTCCATATAAACTAGAATAAAAAAATTTTCTATGGGAGAAGAAAGAGAAACAAAGAAGCTAATGGTTCTTCAATTTCTCTCATAACTGCTTGACTTTTTTTAAACCTGTTTCTTGTCTAGTCTAGTCTGTTTCCTGATATTTAGTATCCTAATTCCCTTCTCTGTTACCAGTTACCTTGGTTTTGATGCAGTTATTGACCTGAAATTTTAGTGGCATGTTTTTTTTTTCTTTATTTTTCTATATTCTATATTTCTATATTTCTTTTCATTTTCCCAATTACATGTAATAATTTTAACATACATTTTCTGAAATTATAAAATTCAAAATATCTCTATCCCTCTCTTCTTCTTCCTCCCTGAGACTGTAAGCAATTTCAATATTAGTCATGGTATGAGAGAGTACTCCTTTAAAACCAAAACCCCCAATAAAAACAAAACATAGTAAATAAAATTTAAAATGTTGTTTTGATCTCAATTCAGATTATATCAGTTCTGTCCTTGGAGATGACAACTACTCTTTGTCATAAGTCCTCCAGAATTATCCTAGATCAGTGACGGAGAACCTTTTTAGAGACAAAGTTCAATGCCTCTCCCCCTATGTATGCCACGTCCTCTTCACCCCTGGCCCTTACCTTACACAGGAGGTGGGGGGATAGCAAGCCCATTGGGCTGCTGGGTGGAGGGGTGGGAAAAGTGAAGAATGTCTTCCAGGATTGTAGAGAGGGGCTAAAGAGTGGGTCTGAGCACTCTGCTCCCCTCCAAATATGCCACCTGTGAACCATCAACTTTATCGCATTGGGATTCTGGGCAGAGGGGTAAGTGATGTAAAAAAATGCCATCAGGTAAAAAGGAGAGGGGAGGCTCCATCCAAGACCCTCTTTCTAGTAATGAACTCTGGGAGTGGGGGGTCGGAGGGAGAGTGGGTAAGTGCCCAAAGAGAGTGCTTTGTGTACCATCTTTGGCACCTATTCCATAGGTTCATCATCACTGTCCTAGATCATTGTTTTGCTAAGTCTTTCACAGTTGATCATAATACATTATTGTTGTTACTGTGTACAATGTTGTCCTGGTTCCACTTATTTCACTCTTTATCAGTTCATTTATGTCTTTCCAAGTTTTTTCTCATAATCATTTTGGTCATCGTTTCTTATAATGCAATAATATTTTATCACAATTTTATAGTACAATTTGTTCAGCCATATTCACCACTGATGGTCATCCCCTTAATTTCCCATTATTCATCACCACAAAGAGCTGGTATAAATATTCTTGTCCAGATACCTTCTCTGTTATTGTCTTTTAAATCCCTTTTGAGTACAGACCTAGTAGTGGTATTATTGAATCAGGATTTCTAAATTGCCCTCCAGAATAGTTGCAAAAATTCACAACTTCAAACAATGCATTAATATTCCAATTTTATCATATACCCTCCAACATTAATCATTTTCCTTTATTGTCATATTAATTAATTGGATTGGTGTGAGGAGTTATCTCAGAATTGTTTAAATTTGCATTTCTCTAGTGATTTAGAACATTTATGATTTTATTTAAAATTGCCCTTGAAATTTTTGTCAATAGTGGAACAATTTGTATTTTTGTAAATTTGATTTAGATCTCTATATATTTGAGAAATTAGGTCTTTATCAAAAAAATTGCTGTCATTTTTAAAATTTTGATATTTTCCTTGTAATCTTATTTGTAGTTGTTTTTTAGTCCAATTTAAAAAACAATGTAATTTAAATTTATTTTTTTAATTTAGCATAATAAAAAATTAATATAATCAAGATGATTCATTTTACATGTAAATATGTTTTCTATCTTATTTAGTGACCAATTCTTCCATTATTCATAGATCTGACAGGTAAACTATTCCAGTATTCTTTATTTTGCTTATGGTATTAGCATTTATCATATACTCTCACTTGTGGCTCCTAGTAGCTGCTAGCATGCGGCAGCGGCCACACCCCAGGCAATAGCTTCCACAGGCCGGCTAAACCTTATAAGGGTAGCCATCGGTTTGTTGACCCCTGGTGAACCAGGGCTTTGCTCACCCAGCATGTGAAGACTGCTTCGGCAGAACAGACAGAAGAAACCAATAAGAAGGTTCAGCAACTCAGAGGGCAGCACAGCAAAGCACTGTGGAATGCTTAGGGTGTGTTGGAGCACAAAAGACAACACAGCCATCCAATGCAGCTAAGGAAGTCTTCAGGTGTAACAACTTTTTGTGCCAATGGACCCAGGCTTCCACCGAGAGACTACTACTACTACTATACTCATTTTGACCCAAAGAGTGTCAGATATTATTCTTTAGCTAGAATATGTTATACTTTTCCCCCTCTTTTTAATATCAGTTTTTGTTAAATAATGAATTCTTGACTCCAAAGTCATTTACCACTACATACTGTATTCATAATCTATTATATTGGTCCACAATTCTAATTCTAATTCTTAGCTAGTATCAGATTTTTTGAGGATTGTTGCTTTATAGTACAGTTTGAGAATTGGTACAGTTAAAACATCTTCCTTCATATTTTATATATTACTTCTCTTGACAATTTTGAACTTTTGTTCTTTCAGATGAATTTTGCTATTATTTTCTACCTCTATAAATTAATTTTGGTAGTTTGATAGTTTATGCCCTGAATAAGTATATTACTTTAGATAGAATTGCCATTTTTATTGTTGTCTCATTCTTCCCATGAGCAATTAATAAATTCCAAACACTTCAATTTAGCTTTATTTATGTGAGAAATGTTTTGTAGTTCTGATTATATAGTTTCTAAGTTTGTTTCAGCAGGTAGGCTCCATGACATATTATATTGTCTATGTTAAATGGGATTTCTCTTTTTATATTTTTCTTTTGGATTTTATTGGTAGTATAGAGAAATGCTAGTGATTTATTTGTTTTTATCTTTCATCCTCAAATTTGTTGTAAATTTTCATTGTTTAAAAACCTTAATTTAATTTTATTTAATTCTCTAGAATCTCTATATATACTATTATGTCACCTTCAAAGAGTGATAGCTTTATTTCCTCATTGCCTTTTCTAATTCCTTCAGTTTCTTCTTGTTCTTGTTCATCTTCTTATTGCCATAGCTAGCATATCTAGTAAAATATTGAAAAAACTGTTAATGGGCATCTTTGCTTCATCCTGATCTTCTTGGGAAGTTCATCTTATCTACATTACAGGAAATATTTGCCATTTTTGTTGGTTTTAAAAAGATATCACTTAACATTTTGAGGAAAAATCCATTTATGTCTATGTTCTTATAGTGCTTTTATTAGGAAAGGATCTATTTTATCAAAAGCTTTTTCTATACTTAATGTGATAGCCATGTGATTTCTGTTGGTTTTGTTAATGATATGGTTACGCTGATAGTTGTGCCTAATATTGAACCATCTCTACATTTCTGATATAAATATTATTTGGTTATAGTGAATGATACTTGTGATAAATTACAAATGTCTCCTTCGTAGTAGTTTATTTAAAATATTTATATCGCTATTCATCAAGGAAATTGGTCTATATTTTTCATTCTCTGTTCTTGCTTTCTGGTTTAAATACGAAAATATATTCATGTTATAAAAGGAATTTCATAGGAATCCTTCTTTATCTATTTCCCCAGATAAATTATATGGTATTGTGATTATTTTTTTCTTTAAATATTTGGTAAAATTCACTTGTGAATTTATCTGGCCCAGGGAATTTTTTTAGGCAATTCATTGAATACTTGTTCAATTTCTTTTTCTGAAATGTTACTTACGTATTCTGTTTACCCTTTGGGTTATCCTGGGCAAATTATATATATAATCTATCTTTATATATAGATATAAATATATATATACATATGTGTGTACATGTATGCATATGTATATATAATACATCCTTTTCTCTTAAATTATCAAATTTATTTAAAAATATTTGACACAACTTTCTCTTCATTGATTCTGAATTTACTCTTTTCATTTTTGATATAGATAACTTGATTATCTTTATACCAGATTTGTTAAATAGTCTTACTATTTGGTTATTTTTTATAAAACCAACTGCTAATCTTAATAATTATTTCAATGATTTTATTACTTGCAAATTTATTAATTTTTACTTTGATTTTTGAGATTCCTAATTGGGTGTGTAATTATTCATTTTCCTAGATTTTTTTCAAGTTGCATGTCTAATTCATTTATCTGCTTTTTCTCTATTTTATTAATGTAGGTAATTAGATATATAAATGTTCCCCTAAGTACTTCTTTGGTTGCATTCCATACATTCTTATATGTTGTCTCATTGTTGTCATTCTCTTCAGTGAAATTATTCATTTCTGTGATTTGTTATTTGACCCATTCATTGTTTTTATTATTTAGTTTTCAATTACTTTTAATTTATTTCCTTGACCTTTTATTGATTGTAACTTTTATTGCACTATGAACTGAAAAGGATTCATTCATTTTTTGTTTTGGTTTTCTACATTTGGTTTTGAGGTTTTTAATGATATAATATATGTCATGTTTGTATAGGTGTCATATAACACTAAGGAAAGGTAAATTCCTTTCTATCCCATTTCAATTTTCTCAAAAAATCTATTAAATCTATATTTTCTAAAATTCCATTTCACCTCCTTAACTATATTCTTATTTATTTTTTATTAAATTTATCTAGTTTTAATAAGGGACAGTTGAAATCTCTCACTAGTATATATTTAATATATATTTCCTCTGCTAGCTCATTTAATTTCTCCTTGAAAAATTTTGATGCTTTTCTATTTGATGCATACATATTTAGTTTATATATCACTTCATTGTCTATGGTACCTTTTTATCAGGATGTAATTTGCTTCCTTATCTTTTTTAATTACATCAATTTTTGCTTCAGCTTTCTCTGAGATTATGATTTTTACCCCTGCTCTTTTTTTAATTCAGCTGAAAGAGAATAGGTTCTACTGAAGGATTTTACATTTCCTTTGTGTGTCTCCTTGCTTTAAATTTATTTCTTATAAGCATCATATAATGGAATTTTTGTTGTTAATCCACTCTGCTATATGCTTTCCTATGAGAAGCATGATCATGTCATTCACATTCAGAGTTATGATTACTAATTGAGTATTTCCTTCCATTTTATTTTATTCTTTGATCTTGCTCTTTCTCCTTTCATTCTATCCCTTCTCACAAGTGCTTTTGTTCTAGCAACTAACCCCCAAAATCACTTTGCTTCTTTTAGACCCTAATCCTTTCTCCTTTCCCTCCTATTGCTTTTTACTATGATAGATTTCTATACTAAACCGAAAATGGATGTTATTCCCTTTCTGAATGAATTTTGATGTAAGTTTTAAGTGCTGATCACCATCACACTCATCCTTCCACTTTTATAGCTTTTTTTAGATGAGATAATTTATACCATTATGCCTCTCCTTCCCCCTTCTCTCAATGCATTCTGCCTTTTCATTCCTTTATTTTTAAAATCGTGTTATTAAAATTAACTTATTCCCACACTTTGTGCCTATGTATATTTCTTCTAACTGCTAATAATAATGATAAAATTATTGAGAGTTATAAGTATCATCTTTCCATATAAGAATATAAACAGTTTGATCTTATTGAAACCCTTGAGTATTCTCTTTTGTGTTTACCTTTTATGCTTCTCTTGAGTCTAGTATTGAACATCAAATTTTCTGTTAAGACAAGTCTTTTCACTGGAAATATTATATTTTATTAAATGATCATTTTCCCCCAGATTGAATATACTCAGTTTGTAGGATACTTGATTCTTATTTGTAAATTTAGCACCTTTCCTTCTGGAAAATCTTATTTCAAGCCCTCTGATCCATTAATGTAGAAACTGTTATGTCCTGAATAATCTCAACAGTGATTCCATGTTATTTGAATGGTTTCCTTTTGGTTCATTCCAGTATTTTCTCAATAGTTGATATGGAAGTTCTGGAACTTGACTATAATATTCCTAGGAGTTTTCATATGGGGATTTCTTTCAGGGAGTGTCATTGGTGGATTTAAAAAAATCTATTTTTCCCTTCTTACAAAAATTTCTGAGCAGTGTTCTTTGATATTTTCTTATAATATGGTGTTTGTGCTATTATTATATTTATCATTGATTTTAGGAAATCTCATAATTCTTAAGTTAACTCTTCTGGATCTGTTTTCCAGAGCACTTCTTTTTTCCAATGTGATACTTCATATTTTATTCTACTTGTTCATTCTTTTGAATTTGTTTTGTTATTCCTTGATGTCTCATGCAGTCATTAATTTCCATTTGATCAGTTGTAATTATGAAGGAATTATTTTCTTCAATGAACCTTTTAACTTTCTTTCCAATTTGGAAAATTCTACTTTTTAAAAAAATATTCTCTTTACTGGATTTTTGTGCCTCTTTTATTATGTGGTCAATTTTGTTTTTTAAATGTTATTTTATCCTTGAATTGCTTTTATTTCTTTCTTCTACTTTTAATCTGCATCCCTTATTTGATTTTTGTAATCTTTTTGAGTTCCTCCTGAGCCTAAGACCAATTCCCATTTTTCTTTGAAGTTTTGTAATAAGCTACTTTGATCTCATTGTTCCCTTCTAAGTTTGTTCCTTGTTCCTTCTTGTCCCCATAATAATTTTCTACAGGCAGTTTTTAAAAATAATATTTGCTTCCTTTCCTAGCCTTTTTCTTGACTTTTATTCTCATCTTAAATTTTGGCTCTGATTCCAGCATAGAGGATGCACTGTCTTAAACATCAGTATTTTTTGGTGTCAGTTATAGTTTTATTCTAAAAGTTTCAGTTCTTCCAAGAAAGTATGATGGTCTATGGGCTAAGAAGTATGGAAACTACCTTCTACCACTAATTCAGTTCCCCTCAAGGTCTATTGTTGACTTATATGGCCAGGCTCATTGTGGTCAAGGCCTCACTACTGACTTGAATGGTGGTCAGAGTCTCACAGCAAGAATGTACTGGGCCTCCAGACTCATTATGGTTTTTGCATGGAAGCTAAAAACTGCTAAATATATGACTTAAGGTGGTCTTCTGGTTCTCAGGTTCTCAAGGTTGGCCTGGTCATCGATTCAGAATATCCAGTAGTGAGGTAGGGACAGGACATTGCTGGTGGCCTGTCTTGGACTTTTTCATGTGGCATTATTTTAGTCTCTGTTTATTTTCTCATCTTGGTGAAACAGACCTCTCTTCCTATCTCCCAAATTGTCTTCTGCAGGAACAGTGCCTCACCCAAAAGGCACGTGATGACTTCTTTGCTCTGCCTTTTCAGATAACACGATTAAGTTTTTTAAAATCTCTGTTAATATTATTCAATATATTTCACAAACCAAAGAATAATTCAGATAGGTGGGATATTTTAATTATCTACACCATTATAGTTTACTCCTAAAACTTTAGGCATATGCTCACTTGTGGCTGAAGGAATAAGGATCAGGTAGAAGGAGAGAGCTCAGATAGATTAAGCAAAATATGTATTTTGTAAGCTTAAAAATTAATATACAGTAACTCTAAGTATTATATTTTATAAGATTTATTAGTAATCACTTGAAGTAAAAGGAATAAAAAGAAAAAAGTAAAAGTCTGAGTAAAGCCAGCTTTCTCAGCCATGCATGTGGGAGAAGAGAGAAAGAGGGTAGTTACAGAAACTTTTTTACGAAATGAGAGAACACAATATCAGCCTTATGTCTAAATATCAATCTTATGGCTAAAAAACCTAAGTAAAGGAAAAATAAACCTATAGCAGGTCCTTGAATCAGGGCCCAATTAAAGTGATTTATGTTCCACAAGCAATTATGCACTTACCCAATCAGCAGCTGGGAATATAGAAAGTTTGCCACACTATGAAAGACAGAAAAGGGACTAGATTTTAGCAGCAAATTGTGAAATAGCATTCCTAGGTATGATTTTACCTTTTCTCTAAGAGATTGGAGAGCCAGAATGGCAGCCAAAGTGAGGTGGTTGATATAATGTGGACAAGGAAGACCTGACTCTAATGTATGTCAAACAGCCACAACCTCGAATCTCAAAGAAGTTTAAGTACTCTTGTCATGGTGCAGAATGTCATAAATCCCAGAGGGATTGTTTGATCTTTTTTACTTCGTACTCAATTGGCACTATGCAGGTTAGTTTTGTCCTTCTTTGGCACTGTTCAGAGCTTCTTTTTGTGTTCCCTTCTCCTGGATTCAGACACAATCATTAAGCAACGTTCCATAATTTTTGAACAATGAATAGCAGGTTTCCAGAGTCTATAGCTTTTTGGGTATGCATTAACATTAGGGCTAATGGACATTTTAAACTAACCATAGTGTAAAATCAAAACCCATTAATACTAGTAACATGTGCTTCAAAGTACAAAAAAAGAGAGGAAAAAATAAAAACTCAAATAGTATATTGCACATACAAGAGAATGTAACAATAATAAAACTATTTTAAGAATCAAAAAATTATTGTTTACAATCAATGACACACTGTGTCAGCTAAGGAGAAGTAGAATACAAAGGTTTCTCACCCAAAAATGAGATCCATTTCCTTTTTAACTTGGCCATAATCCACACTGTGTGTACAATAAGAGTTTTATAAAACAGTAGTACATCATGTAATGCACATTCAAAGAAGTACCAAAATTCTCAAAAACCACAATAGTCCAGTTAATGACAATAGCAAATAAACCCACTGTCAAATTGACATGAGTTTCTGTGTGACATTCAAAAAAATGTTTGAACTCATGGATACTTGTCACAAATTCTACAGATATAGCAAATCTTTCAACCTTGGCTGAGATATTTTTAACAAAGTCTATTGCTGCCATTATTACAAAATTTGGCAGAGGATCCTAGGGAAAAAAAAAACAAAAAAATCTCTATACTGTTGATGAAAACATTTTGTGCCTAAAATGTCACCAAGGATCTAGATCATTCTGGTAGAAGGTTAAAGTAAGTTTAAGAGTAATAATTATAAAAATCTCTGTACAGGAGCTACTAGGTTTCATAGGAAAATCATTCCCCCCTCCAAGATGAGACTATATTCCATTACAGGTTAACTAAGTCACTTGGACACCTTCCCCTCCCCCCCCCCAGTATGAGTCTATAAGAGTGTAACAGCCCTGACTCCAATATGTGCCACCCATTACATGGGTAGCCAAGGAATAAATAATTAAAATCACTTCAGATGACTCATCCATTACACTTGTAATAAATGCAGACATGGAAAAATACAACAGTGCCATTATACTCCATTTCAGATACTAAATGAACCCTTACCTCTTGTTACAAACAACTCAGAAGCAGGCAAATGATCAGTCAGAGGCATTGATGCCATTAGATATCTAAAAACAATGTCTGAAGAATTCTTAAAATCAATTTAAATTATTAGGTCATTAAATTCTCCAAAGCTTGTATACAGGTTGTAACCAGTTTGATGTAGTCCATCCATTATCTGTGTAACAATTAACAAAGGCAAAATGGAAGAAAAGACTGTTAAGGCAACATGAGACCTCAATAGATTTGGTGACAAAGGTAGGATCCATAAGTACCTATGGTTTTTCCAGGAAAAGAGTTTGTACAAAGTGTTTATGGGCTTTCACAATGTTATGTTCTTCAGTACAGTCATAGGGGAAAGGTACAAATAAAGATGATGCAAGAGAACAGATAGCTAATGGCTAAAACACAGTAGCTGAAAATGATTCAGTGTAACAGAATAGTATTGATGAGATTAATATGTGGACTTAACAACAAAATTAAATTTTAAAACAATCAGCAAATATAATAAGCATAATAGGATACAGTCACTGAATCCAAAAGTCCTTTTCTCCAATTCCAATAGACTTCACTATTAGGGAGGGGAAACAAAACTCAAAAAGTTAACATCAATAAACTTGAGATTTCTTTAAGTTTCCTTTCCCTCCCTGGTATCATTATCCATTCAGATTCCTTTGGTCACACTTCGGTAGTTCCCCATACACACACTGAGCATAGTGTGGACAAATCCTATATGGGATGTGTTGCAGAAACTGGGAAGACCAAAATAACAAGGGGATATAGGGAGGAAATCTTCCCTTTGAATTAGAGGATTAGTCAAGCTACCAACTAAGGTATCCAATAAATACAAAAACCCTCATGAACAGAAGAAAAGACATCCTTGCTGTAAACTGCGTGAGCTCAATAAAGATGTCTGGAAATGGAAGCTGTATAAGATTTGCTGCAAACTGAGCCATACTTGCAATCTCTACTTCCTGTTAGTAGGTGGCACTACCTTAGTACACACTGCCTAGTAATAAAAACTTCACAAGAAATGTTTGGGAGAAATTTTCTCTCCCTTCACCCACAGAGGGTAAAAACAATGGCCCCATGATAACTGAGTCCCCAGGCAGCTTAAAAATAGGCTTGGGAAGCTGCACCAAGAAAGGGAAAAAGGAATTCCCATTTCATTAGCATCTTAAGAACTCCCAGCTTGTAACATGACAGCAACAGAAAGTAATGAATGCTGGAGGGGATGTGGCAAAGTCGGGAACATTAATGCATTGCTGGTGGAGTTGTGAATTAATCCAACCACTCTGGAGAGCAATTTGGAATTATGCCCAAAGGACACTAAAAGACTGTCTGCCCTTTGATCCATCCATAGCACTGCCCGGTTTGTACCCCAAAGAGATAATAAGGAAAAAGACATGTACAAGAATATTTATAGCTGCACTCTTTGTGGTGGCAAAAATTGGAAAATGAAGGGATGCCCTTCAATTGGGGAATGGCTGTATGAATTGTGATATATGTTGGTGATGGAATACTATTGTGCTGAATGGAATAATAAGCTGGAGGAATTCCAGGTGAACTGGAATGACCTCCAAGAATTGATGCAGAGTGAAAGGAGCAGAACCAGGGGAACATTGTACACAGAGACTGATGCGCTGGGTACAATTGAATGTAATGAACTTCTCCATTAGTGGCAATGCAGTGTTTCTGAACAACTTGGAGGGATCTATGAGAAAAAAGGAAAAAAAATGATCTACATTCAGAGGAAAAACTGTAGAAGCAGAAACACAGAAGAAAAACAATTACTGGAATACATGGGTCAAGGAGATATGGTTGGGGATGTAGACTCTAAATGAACATTATAATGCAAACACCAACAACATGGAAATAGGTTTTGATCAAGGACACATGTAATACCCAGTGAAATTGTGTGTCAGCTATGGGAAGGGTGGGGATAGGGGAGGGAAGGGAAAAAATGATTCTTGTAACCAAGAAATAATGTTATAAATAGACTAAGTAAATAAATTTTAATAAAAAAAAAAGAACTCCCAGCTTGTATGTTGAAAAGATACCAAGCAGGCTCATAGCAGGGGGTCTGGTCCCATGGAATTGGAGGCTGCAGGCTGGGTGGGAACCATGCAGGCTGAATCTGCAGCAGTAAGTGGCAGTAGTAGCAACAGCAGTAGCTTGGCTAACATGGAGGGTTCTGGGGAAGCAGCAAGAAATACTGGCTCAAGCAGATGGGGACATGTAGATGGGCTTGAGAAGTGGTTTATCCCTCTTGGTCAAGAGCCCCCAGCAGGCAAGGAGGTGAGTGAAAAATAAAAAAACAAACAAACAAACAAAAATGGCAGGAGTGGGGCACAAGAAGCTATAGGAATGCGGCTTTGCAAAATTTATCTACTCTCTATTCTTTACATAAAGGTTTTCTTGAAGAAAATTAAGGATTCTATTTCCAACATGGTTGGTTGCCATAAATGTAAGCTTAAAAATTAATATATAACAACTCCACATATTATATTTTAAAGATTTATTAGTAATCACTTGTACTAAAAGTAAAAAAAAGACAAAAGTAAAAGTCTAAGCAAAGCCAGCTTTCCCAGGCCCTCAAAAGGGAGAAGAGAGATAGAAGAGTTACAGAAACTTATTTACAAAATGTGAGAATGAAACATGGGGACAAAAGAAAAAGGAATTTTGGGAAGAGAAAAAGAATTCCTGAAAATGGAGTCTTTATGGTACAACATAATCTAATTACATAATTCATTCATACATATACCCATAAACAGAAATATATGTATATACACTACATAGAAGTAATATATACATATATTGGCACCCAGGGCATCATGAACTCTGTTAAGAGAGTATGGATAGCCCCTGGTATAACTACCAAAGCCTCTAAAGTGTGTTCAGCCTGCTCTACCTGCCAGGCATATAACCAACATGCATTTCGTGGAAAAACGTTTGGGGGACATCCTCTGGCTTACACACCTTTTGAACATCTACAGATAGATTTCATAACAATGCCAAAGGCTGGACTTTATAAATTTTGTCTAGTAATTGTAGATCAACTAACCACATGGCCAGAAGCATTTCCTGTGATCCGAGCCACAACAGATTTTGTTGCAGATACTTTTAAAGGAAATTATTCCTCGTTTTGGCCTGCCAGCACATATTGATTCCAATAGGGGGAGTCATTTTACTGATTCTGTTCTAAATCAGATATATTCTTGCTTGGGAATAACTCCCAAATTTTATATTCCATATCGTCCCCAGAGCTCAGGCCAAGTAAAGAGGATGAACAAAGAACTTAAGACTATGATTGGAAAATTATGCACTGAGACCCATTTAAAATGGCCTGAAATTCTCCCTCTGTCCCTATTTTATCTTAGAAGCAGGCCTAGAGGAGACTTACATATTTCACCATTTGAGATGCTTTTTGGACATCTGCCTATACAGGCTAAGCCTTTCTTCCCAGCATATACCTCACTATTAGGGGGAGATATTACTATTGCTTCCTATATACAGGAGTTACAGCACAAACTACATGAACTTCATGAATCTGGAGCTGCAGTACAAGCTGGACCATTAGACTTTTCTCTGCATGACCTGAACCCAGGAGATAAAGTGTATATTAAGAATTTCAAGTGAACTGGAGCAACTCAACCTTCATGGGAAGGACCATTCCAAATATTGTTAACTAGTTCAACATCCATAAAGATTGGAGAAAAGGACTCTTGGATTCATTGCTCACATGTGAAGAAAGCATCTTCTTCTGAGACTGATTGACTGTATCCTATCACATGCATTGGAGATAATAATCCTTAGACAAGTGGATGCTGGTTTTTTTTTTTTTTTTTGAGAACACATTGAATTACTGATTTTTTTCTTATTTTTCTTATTTCTTTTCTTTATTTTGATTAGAATATTAGATTTTTTCTCATTTTTGTACTAAAGGTACACATAATTAATATTAATATTTTTCCTGCAGTAATAGAAGTTAATATATATTCTTGCTATAATATCAATATATACCTAAAAGCTTTAAGCTATGGGAACCTGCCATTTATTGATAAAATATTACAGGACTGTGATTAATGATTATGTATGATTCCAGAAAAAGGGATAAAAAACAAGGAGCACAGACTTAACCTGAATAGTGCCAAAAGAGCACACATGAAATACTAATGTGAGACTCGAGGTTGTGACGCTTGACATATGTTAAGTCGTAGGACTTCCTTGTATCTACACGCTTTACTAAGTACTCATACAAGTACAAAGCTTGACTATCATGCTGGCTCCCTATATCCCTGAGAATGACAAAAAAATCAGAAGAGGGAATGACACTTCCCTATCAAAATAGAATTCTAATTCTTTTCTTCTTATATTATGGCAACTTCCTGTAGTCTTGGCTACAAATGGCTAAATTACATATTACTGCATTCTGTCCTACAGACTTGGGATAGAAATTACTTTATATTGGACCTATACAAGGGCCTATTTTGAATTTTTCCTTATGTTTTTGATTATTTTTCTCTTCTTTTGATAATTGACTCATACACCCCCATAACTCAACATTGCATTCTGAGTTGAACTGAATGTTTTTTAATACTTACTTCAGGGGGGATTGTATTTTTAATTAAAATCTAAGAATTTTTTTTATTTTTGAATTTTTTTTGTTTGAGATTGTATTTTTTATAAAAATCCAAGAATTTTTATTTTTTGTTTAAGATTGTACTTTTATAAAAAATTCAAGGTTTGATTTTGTTCGAGAAAAGATCTTCAAGAAAGAAGCTTGAAACTTTTATATCCAGAGAATGAACTGTTGCAGAAAGATGCTGAAAAACTTACACTTCATCGAGATCAAGAATGAACTTTGTATATGATTGATTGAACTGAACTTTGATTGAACATTTATTGTAAATGTACACATTCATGCCAAAAGGGACTGCCCCTAATTCATCTTTCTGTCAATGTGCCTAGCAAAACATTGGTTTTGCTTTCTTTTCTTTTCTTTTCTTTTCTATTTCCTCTCTCACTATTCTAATTTCTCTTAGAAAATTGAATATTGTATATATCTATAGTTAGAAGTGCATATAGAACTACAAAATGATTATGTTAAATGATCAATGGGGAGACTAGTCTCCCAATGATCATCAGAGGGGGATTGTAAACCTTAAAATTTCCCAGACCCTACTTTATAAGATTGGATTAAGACCATTCCCCATTTGGGCAGTGAACTCTACTTAAAGCAAGAATGTCAGAATTCTACTTTACCTACTTGGGTCTAGGGGAAGATAAAGTTGTAAACTCTTTTCTGAACAATGAAAAGTACTTAAACCCATACTTTTCTTAAGCTAAGTACCTATAAAGTTCAAGCAACTTGTGAATTTACAAGGAACCAAGAACTGGAAAACTTACGCAGAGCTTTCCTGGTGTGAATTACTCAAAAATCCAAACCTTCTTAGGTGTGGACAAAGAATGGACAGTCCTTTAGAAACATCTACAGTGATTGGTAGATGTAAGGACTTAGGGGAGGTGACAGAGGAGATTTTGCCCTTAAAAATAAGAGCTCAGGGAAGAGCTGAGAAGTCATTCTGAAACATTCAGATTGGAGAGACTCATTCTGAGGAGACTGATTCTGAAACATTCAGATGGAGGAAGGAGCTGGTGAAAGCAGCTGAGATGCTGCTGGCCTGGTGTCATTAAAAATCCTTGTTTACTCAGACCTTGTGGTGAGTGTTAAAAAAACTGATTCTTTTCTTACTCTCTCTCTCCTTATTTGATTACTCATTGTATTGTTAATTAAAAATCTCTATAAAACCCAATTGACTTGGGTATTTGAATAATTGGGAATATTTCCCTGGCAACCACCTTATATTTGATTTTAAAACCCAAGACACTGTAGTGAAACATATTTCTGCGGTCAAATTTGCTCACCCTCTCTTATATCTATCACAAATTATATCTTCCACTATTTTAATCACTACAGTTTAAGACCTCAACCATTTTAAATCTCACAATATACATACACATTTTCAATATATACGTATTATATAGATGATATACTATAAGGTTTATATAATACATAGCAGTATATATAATGTATAATGTAAAAATGGATTTGAACTCTGGACTTCAATCCCCCAAAGCCCTTGCTCCAGTTCCCCAAAATGCTTTGTAATCTCACTGAATTCTCATGTGGGCCGAGATCGAGAAGGTATTTAACCTGATTGCAAAGGCTTTTGGGGGTCTTTACTTCCTGTCTCTGCTGGCAAACAGACGCGTCTCATGATGTATGTGAGTGAAATTTTGGGTGGGCCTCATGGCCCACGTGGCACGTGCCTTTTCTTACTTGTATATTCTTAAATTCTCTACCTTTAATAAACCTCTAAAATATAATACTCCTAGCAGAGAGAAACTAATTTCTACCTGCCTCAGTTCCCCTAATTTTAATCTTTACAGTTTTGGTAACCACGAAGGGATAACTAAATACTCTCAATCTTCTGATTCTTTTTTCAGATCTTTAGTTCAGCCTTTAATAGCTACTGCCTAGAAAATAATAATAAGCCACGTTTCTCCAAGATCCTTTTTTAGAAAACCATCTTGATCAGCTCCTGCCAGCCATCCTCTTCGGACTTTCTTGATTCAATATTGATCACCTGGTCCTGGCCCTGCTTTTGTGCATTCCTGCCTGCAGCCCCTGATCCATACATGTTGCGTTTGCCACCCACCTGGCCCCTGGCTGCTAAGTTCTGCCTGCCTGTTTCTCCTGCTGCTGCTCCTGACCTCTCTCTCACTCACCTGGTCCCTGTTTAACCCAGATCTCAACCACCTGGTGACCTGCCTGCTCAACAAACCCAGATCCTTGGAGCAAATCACTCAGGACTCATTTCTACCATCTGGTAACAGGGGATTGGGCTCCACATGGGCGGAGTGGATCGGAGGAGGGGAAGAGACTAGAGATAAAGAAGAAACAGACTTTTTCAAGCAGGAACTTAAAGGCATTGGCTATTTTACAAGGATGTGTTTTAATTGCATTGATCCTTTTGTTGACTTAACCTGCGTTCCTTTTAGCTAACTTTGGGGAAAAAAAAAAAAACTCTACTTCTTAGCGAACTGAGAGTCAGGCCTGAAGACATGCGGTCCTGGGTTAAAATCTGACTTCAGATACTTCCCAGCTGTGCGGCCCTGGATGGGTCCCTTAACCCCCATTGCTTAGCCCTTACCACTCTGCCTTTGGACAATATACATTTAAATGGATAATTAAAAACAAACAAACAAAAAACCCAAGGAACTTTAAAGACTGGAGGTTATATATTTTAAGCATTTCAGACTCCAATGGTTTATACAAATCTCTGAATTCTATTGCATTTTACCTTTTGTTTTGTTTAAGGTTTAACTTTGTGATTTTAAGTCCATATATTACTGGGTTAACTACTGTTAAATTCTGTTGTTTTTCTCCTATAACTGTGCTGAACAAATATTAGTGATTAAGCCCATATATGAAAAAAATGGCTTTTCTATTTTTGCCTTTGCAAATTGTCACATAGAGGATAGATGGACTTCATCAGAACTGGTTACAATTTCTATAACAACCTTTGGAAATTTAATGTGCTAAATATCTCAACTGATTTTGAGGGTTTTTTTAAATATGATTTTTGGATTTTTTAAAAAAATCTTTGGTTATTTTTGCCTGCCCCTAACACAAAAGGTGTAAGGCCCACTCTAGTAGCTGAAGTGAAATACATTTTATAACCCCCAACCTTCCCGCATTTCTAAATATGTGAATGGAAGTTGGGGCAGCTAATCTGAGGGGATTTGTACCCCTACAAAGCCTCCAAAAAAGGAGCACCTCTCATTTATACTCTTCAGCTCACTATTTTACTTCCACCAGAATGATATATAGATTTCTTGATTATGTTCTTAACCCAACATAATTTTTACTTTGTTTAAAAATATGTTTATTACCAAGGTTGAAAGATTGATACATTTGTAAAACTTGTGACAAATATCCATCAATTCATAGGTTTTAAAAAATGCCATACAGCAACTTATGTGAAATATGATAGTGTGTTTGTTTGCTATTGTAATTAATTCGGCTATTGAGAATTTTGGGGATATTGATACCACATATTTGTACTACTATTCTTTAAAAGTGAAAAATGTTACCTTGCTCAATTCATTTGCCTTCTACTCACAGTGGAGCATGGCCAGATACGAAGAGGAAATGGATCTCATTTTTGGTGAGAAAGTCTTGTAATCTTTATTTTCTTAGCTGACACAGTGTGTCAATGATTATAAGCTACATTCTTGAATTTTTTAAAACTCTTTTATTATATTTTTCTCCCAAGTTCAATACACTTTTTCAGTTTTTTAAATTTTTCTCTCCTTTTTATATTTGAAGCACATGTCACCAGCATTAAAATTTTCTTTAACCTTCTGATTTTTCAGTAATATAAGTTTAAAATACATTTGTCAATGCATGCACAAAAAGCTAGAAGACTATAAATATGATGCCACTAATTATTTTAAAAATTATGGGACTTTGCTCAATGATTCTGTCTGATTCCAGGAGAAGATATACACAAAAGAGCCATTGCACAAGGCCAAAGAAAATCCAATCCAGGATGGATTGATGCACTTCTAGGCCAATACAAAGGTCTTGAACCTAGAGTGAAGACTCGAGGTTACTGTGTTTAACATGCTAGACATAAGCTTTCCTTCTGACAACACTCACTCTGAAAATACTCACAGACGAGTATCCCCGAAATCCTGGCTCATATAATCTGGTCCCCTTTTCTGTCTTTCATAGTGTGGTACCTTTCTGTAGTCCTGGCTATTGACTAGGTAAATGCATCATTGCTTAGATCATTTTGATTGGGCCCTGATTCAAGGACCTGTTATAGATTTATTTTTCTTTTTACTTGGAATTTTTACACATAAGACTTTGATAGTCTATATTTTCATCCAGAATTTTTTCTTTTTTTTTTCGGATTTTTCTAATATCTTTTTCATTTCTCTTACCAATTGATTCATATACCTCATAACTCAGCCATGCATCCCTAAGTGATTTTTCAATCACCCTCTTAATGGGAGAATGTAAAACATATCATTATTTAAATTGCAAAATTTAAATTCCTTTTGAGAAGAATTTTAGGTAAAGAAGATGCTACTTCCCTGAATCCAGAAACTGAACTGTTGGAGAAGCCTCCAGAGCACAGGCTGAACAAAAATGAACTTTGGGTATGGTTGATTGAACATTTATTTGTATGTATACTTTCATACCAAAGGGGACTGCCCCCTAACTGGCTTTTTGTCAATGCATCCAGCAGTTATTGGTTTTGTTCTTTTTTATGCTCTTATACTCAAATTGTTGTAATGTTTAAATTGATTATGTTTTTATGATCCTTTGGGGAAGTCCTCCCCAGACAATCAAATGGGGGGATGTAAAAATGGATTTGAACTCTGGACTTCAATCCCCCAAAGCCCTTATCCACTTCCCCAAAATGCTTTGCAATCTCATTGAATTCTCACGTGGGCAGAGATCGAGAAGGTATTTAACCTGATTGCAAAGGCTTTTGGGGGTCTTTACTTCCTGTCTCCACTGGCAAACAGACACGTCTCATGATGTGAGTGAAATTTTGGGTGGACCTTATGGCCCACCTGGCCCGTGCCTTTTCTTACTTGTATATTCTTAAATTCTCTACCTTTAATAAACCTCTAAAATATAATACTCCTTGCAGAGAGAAACTAATTTCTACCTGCCTCAATTTCCCTAATTTTAATCTTTACAATAGAACAGAGAGACAGACAGATATAGAGAGAGCAGAGAATGGAGAGAAAATATGCATATAAATTAATGTAGGAAAAATCTGTAATACTTTAGTCTGGAAACTTGGTTTGGAATGCCAACTGTAGAATTAAAAATCTGTTACCCTAAAAAAAAAAAACTACACATTCCAAGAGCCCACTGACTTCCTGTCATTATGTACTTCCTGTAGACAGAGGATAAAGGGAGTTAACATTGAGGCTCCTCCTCTGGGATGTAGAATCAGCAGTAATAGTGGTAAGTGGGGATGGTTAAAAATGACTAATCAGCCATGGGCAAATGGTTCTTACTTTGTATCCTCTTTATTCCTTGTTTTATAATGATCTTTAATAAATCTCTGTAAAATATATATTATTTTGTTATTGAGATTTCAATTTTTACACAACTCTGCCACCTACCAGTTCTTTGACCTTAGGAAAGACCTTGTTAGGGAACTAATTACCTAACTCCCAAATGCTATACAACTTAGAGATTTGATATTCCCAAGTGTTCAAATATCAAGTATCTTCAATTTTCTCATGTAGATACTAGAGGAAGAAAAAAGGTGAGGTAAAGAGAAAATCTACCCAAGAAAACAACATCACAGTCTCTGTTACCTGCCTAACCACATGCCTGATTTTTTTTAATTTGCAGAGATGTTACAAATCAAAAAATGAAAAAAAAATGCTTTGTTGATCATTTTCAGATTACAATTTTTAATTCTATGATTAGTTATGTACTACATACATATAGAGTAATAAACAATGATGTAATGATAACTATTCAAACTATACCAAACTGTGAGATTGATTTCTTTTCATATATGGTTTAAGGAAGCAGATCATTTTTCTCATTTGAATTAAATAAACACTCTATGCTTTATTCAATTTAAATTCACTGTTTAATGTATTGAACCATCATTTTCTCTCAACATAAATTGAGAACAATTGAAACTAATCCATTTATCTACAACATGATAATGTTTATTTAATATACTTAATATATAATGATTGAATAAATGGGTTTGTCAGTCTGTCAAGAAACATTTATTTGTTAAACATTTACTATGTACCATACATTTTACTAAACACTAGGGAGAAAAAGGGGGAAAAGGTCTCTGATCTCAATAATCCCCCATTCTAATGAGAAAGATGACATGTAAATTAGCATGTAAAACTATACATCTATATATACACACATTCACATATATTTATATATTATATACACACATAGTTAAATACATACACATACAGAAGATAGGAGATTGAAATCACTGTGGGTAAAAAAGTTGTTATTAGTGAGAGAGTAAAAAAAAGCCTTCTAAAGAAGTTAGGATTTGAGCTATGACTTTAAGAAAAATAGGAGATGGGAGATGAGGATAGAGAATTAAGGTCTGGAGAATAACCATAGAAAAGGCAAAGAAAGGTGAGACTGGAGACAACAAATTGCGTCAGTGGACAGAGCCAGACTTGAAGAAGTAAGTTCCCTGGTTCAAATATGGCCTCATACTTCATAGTTGTGTGAATCTGAGTAAGTCACTTAAGCCCCATTGCCTAGCCCTCACTGCTCTTCTGTCATAGAACCAAAAATCAGGTTCTGCCTAAAGAGAAGGTAAGGTTTTGTGAGACATAGCTGGAAGACCAGTGTGGCTGGGTCAGAGTAAATGTAGAGGGAAATAAGATAAGAGATATAGAAAAAATAGGAAAGTGTGAGAAGATGAAGAGTTTGGAGATCTATATTTGAAAACTATTACCCATTATACCATTAGGTGCTCAGGGAGGAGTAATATCTTTGGTATGGAGGGCTTGTCGTGCCCTCCTAGGGCAGCTCTCCAGCCTCTGGCCCCCACCTGACACTCAGTTCTCACTTGTGGCTCCCAGTAGCTACTAGCATGCAGCAGCGGCCACACCCTGGGCATCGGCTTTGACAGGCCCGCTAAACCTTATGAGGGTAGCCATCGGATCATCGACCCCTCGTGAACCAGGGCTTTGCTCACCCAGCATGTGAAGACTGCTTCGGCGGAACAGGCGGAAGAAACCCAAAAGAAAGTTCAACGGCTGAGATGGTGATGCAGCAAAGCGCTGTGGAGTGCTCAGGGCGTGTTGGAGCACAAAGGACAACACGGTCATCCATTGCAGCTGAGGAAGTCTCCAGGCGTAATGACTTTTCGTGCCACTGGACCCAGGCTTCCAATGCTGAGAGAGTGGGACTGTCTTCTCTGTGCATCGACTTTTCCACTTAAATCTTCATGTACAAGTATCTTTGTACACAAAAACGCACAAAGACAATCATCATCTTCAGTTACCGAGACACTACTACCATATATATATTCATTTAGGACAGCATGTTAACCCATCAATTCTATTTTCCTCAAGTTACTGTAGCCTTGTTTTACCCAAGGAGTAAGGGAAAATAAAAGAAAAGAGTTGAACAGCTGCTTCTGGAGACACCTCTATTATTATCATGACCACAAACTTATAGGGGAAACAAAACTGTGATGAGTAATTAAGACTGCAAGGAACAACTGTTTAATGGTGGTGGCTATCCCTATTGCCAACAATGACAATGGCAAAATTCCTTCAAACCTTTGTATTTTCTCTTTGGTTTTCTTACTAAACATATTCCATTTTATTTTCAGTCTGTTTACTTTCTATATTGTGTATGTTTTCCTAAAAGAAACCATTTAAGTGAAGAAAGATATATTTGGGGAGTATCTGTGTATGCAGCCTCTCTCTCTCTCTCTCTCTCTCTCTATATATATATATATATATATATATGTATATGTATGTATATATATATATATTAAAAGAAGCAACAAAGTAATAAGGTTATAGAAAGAAAACACAATCACAGGAGGAAAGGTTATGAGAAAGAGAAAAACAAAGACAGTATAGAGAGAGACACACAAAGAGAGACAGAAACCAGAAATAGCAGACAGAAGATAGAAAGAAAAATAAGAGACAAAGAGGTAGAAAGGAAAAGATAAATTATTTTTAATCACTGTGATCTTTCTCCTATTGTTAATGATTCATATTGTTTGAAGGGAACCCCCCTCCCAGGATCATGTTCTGTGGTCCTACTTGTGCCTCAGCACTACTAGAGTTACATCACATCAGTCTTTGACAGCAAGAGGGTCATGGGAGAGTGATCTATGTTGTCAAAGACTTTTTCAACATCTACTGATATAATCATGTGACTTCTGTTGGTTTGGTTGTTGATATGGTCAATTATATAGATGTTTTTCCTAATATTTTTGATCAGTTGTTTCCTCAGTGTTATTATTTTCAATGAAATGAGTAATTGTTTCTTTGATTTGTTCTTTGACTCACCAGTTTTGAAGAATTAAATTATTTAATTTCCAATTAATTTTAAATCTGCTTTTCCACAAGTCCTTATTGATTATGATTTTAATTGCATTATTATCAGAAAAAATATTATTTCTTCTTTCCTATATTTGTTTACAATGTTTTTTGCCTTAGTACATTGTCAATCTTTGCATGTGTGTCATGTGCTGCTGAAAAGGTGTTTTCCTTTTTATACCTACTAATTTTTCTTCAGCAATCTATTAGTTCTAATTTTTCTAACATTTCAATCATGTCACTTACTTCTTTCTTATTTATATTTGTATAGATTTATCTAGTTCTGATAAAGGAAGGTTGAGGTCCCCCTACTAGAATGCTTTTACTATCTATTGCCTCCTTAAGCTCCTTTAGTTTCTCCTTTAGAGATCTGAATGCTGTTCAATCTGGTACATATATGTTGAGTACTCATATTTCTTCATTATTTATACTGCCTTTCATCAAAATGTAATTACCTTAATTGCAGTCCAGTAAATTCTGCTCCACCCTCTTACCGTTACCTTCTGTATGTCTACCTGATTTAGGTATGTTTCTTGTAGATAACATATGGTAGTATTTTGTTTTTTAATCCATTGTGCCATTTTCTTCTTTTTTATGGGTGAGTTCATCCCATTCACATTCACAGCTATGATTACTGTCTGTGTATTCCCCTTCATTTTGACTTCCTCCTTTGATTCTGCCTTTTCTCTTATCCTTCTTACCCTCCCCTCCAACTTTTTGCTTTTAATCATTCTCCCTATTTTCCCCTCCCTAATATTATTCCCCTTCCCATGCCCTCCCCTCTTATTTATCCCACTCTTACTATTATGCCTTTTAAATGATGCCCCAACCTCTCCCTCCCTTGTATTGCTCCCCTCACCATCAGCTTAGTAATTACCCTTCTACTTCTCTCTAGGGCAGTATACAGTTCTCTGTTCCAATGGATATGATTGTTCTTTCCCCTCTAAGTCAATTTGAATGCACATAAGATTTAAGTATTATCTGTAGCCAACCTCTTCTACCCTTCCATTGTATTGGTCTTCTTCCCCTTCACCCATGAGCTTCTTTATGAAATATATATCTGCCTCATTTTATCTTTTTTCCCATTTCTCTTAGTATTGTACTCTCTTTTACCCCTATTTATATATGTTTGACATATCATCCTATACAGTTTGTCACTGTATCCTCTAAGTATACTCATTCTAGCTACTCTGATGATAATAACAATTTTTAAGAGTTACCAATGGCATCTTTTCTTATAGACAGTTATGGGCAACCTTATGAGCTTGGTGTGTCAAAATTTGACCAAAAAAAAAAAAGAGCATAACTCAGGTAGTATATCACTTTGAGAAAAAAAAATCTCCATAATTTCAAAATATTTATTGTTTAAATAATAAAAATGTATGACTATAATATAGAACTGTATTTAATAAACAAAAAACGAATTATTTAACTTACCTTCTTAGTGACTTCTTTGTTCATCTGGCAGTCAGTTTCTTTTGTTGGCCTTGATATTATTTAATGCTGAGAATAAGGTCTCACAAAAGTACGTAGGGGGAAAAATTGTGAGTAAAGCCATTGCAATATTTTTAGGGTGCTAAAAGTGTCTGATAATAGATGCAGGCACTCCTCTGTTGCATGTGAGCCAGAGCCCCACTTGATCTTCTGCTGGCCTAGCCCCACCCCACTCCGCCCCTCCCCAGCTGGCTTCCCTGGGGAAGCTACAGGTGCAGAGGCTGCTGCCTGCCAGCATGCCTGCCTGAGAGCTTCTTCCATGCTTGCTCTCCTTCTCCCTACCCCCAAAGGAGCCCCATGCACCATAGCCACCTGGTGTGTGCTGCCCACTGCTCTCCCCTACCTCCACAGCCTGTGTGTGGAGCAGCCCTCCCCCCAGGCCAGGCCAGGCATGGCCATAGCCATAACTACAAACATGCAGCTCCCTGGAAGGCTCCTTGGCCCCAAGGCATGCTGAGCCCTTATGAGGCCACATGTCATTGAAAATGGCTACGTATGTCAGTGCTGACACATGTGTCATAGGTTCACCATCACGGTTATAGGAATACAAATCCTTTTAACTCATTGGGTCCCTTAAAAAATTTCCCCCTTCTTATTTACCTTTTGGACTTTCTCTTGAGTTCTGGTTTTGGGCATCAAATTTTCTGTTTAAGTCAAGTTTTTTCCTTTGCAATAGTTGGAAGTCTTTCATTTTATTAAATGACAATACTTTTCCCTATAAGAATATAGTCAATTTTTCTGGGTAGTTGATTCTTGGTTGTAGACTCAGTTTCCTTGCTTTCCAGAATATCATATCCCATGCCTTCCAGTCCTTCAGTGTGGATGCATCCAGGTCTTGTGTTATCCTAACTGTGGCTCCATGATATCTGAATTGTTTCTTTTAATCATCTTGTATTATCTTTTCCTCATTGTGGAAGTTCTTAAATTGACTATAACATTCCTAGTCATTGTTGATTGGAAATTAAATGCAAGAGGTGATCTGTGGAATCTTTCAATTTCCACTTTACCCTCTTGTTCAAGAATGTCAGGGCAGTTTTCTTGAATAATTTCCTGTAGAATGATGTCCAGGGATTTTCTTTTGTCATTTTTTTTGGTAGTCCAATCATTCTTAAATTGACTCTCCTAGATCTTTTTTCCCAGTCTGTTGTTTGATCAATGAAGTGTTTCATATTTCCCTCATTTTTTTCATTCTTTTGATCTTGTTTTATAGATTCTTACTGCCTTGTGAAGTCATTTACTTCTAGTTGTTAGAATATAATTTTAAAGACTTAATTTCCTCCCTGGCTTTTTGATTATCCTTTTCCTTTGGATCTGTTTTTTTTTTTTTTTTGTAGGTCATCATTCACTTCCTTTGCCTCATTTTCAAGCTGGTCAATTCTGGACATTCTTTTCTTATTTTAATTCATGTTCCTCTGTTTCCAGATGATTTATTTTGCTTCTTAAGTTCTTTTCCTAATTGTCTTCAGCCTCTCTTAATTGTTTTTTGGATTGTTCTGATTCTGAGGTCAGATCTTCCCCAGCTGCCAGTATAAGCTGAAAGTATAGGTGAGGGTATAGAGGCTGAAGATAATTACCTGCATCTTCCTCATTATTCCTTTCTGCCTGCTGCCTTCCTGATAGCTGCCATGTCAGTGCCTGGGGCTTCCTGTGATGGTACCAAGGTACTCTGTCAGGGCTGCAGCCTCTACTTAGGGATCACAGTTAGCTGGATTCTTACTAATGGGTAGGTGGGGGAGGGCTGTTGGAGATCGAGCTTCTCTGCCTTCTGAAGGCATCAAATCTGCACCATTGCTACACTAAGTTAAGGTAGTCCATGTTGATCTGCAGAGCTTGATGTGACCAGTGGCCAAAACCCCTAGAGGCAAAAGGTCAAGATGGAGCAATGGTGGCTGAAGGCTGAGACCTGGCTTCCAACTTCTCTTCCCCTCTCCTCCAGCTGCTTCCCTGCTCGCTGTGGTAAGATGTGTGAGCTTCAAATAACTTTGGTAGCAAGGCATTCCCTCTGGGCTTGAGCCCCTTGCCCCAAGATACCAGCAACCTCCCAAGTCTTAGGATAGTAAGTGGGGTAAGAGTCCTTGGACCTTCCTTCTTTCTTTTCCTTAAACTCAAGAATTCAACCTTCTCTGCACACCTTTTATGTTGAATTGAGCAGGATGATCCCCTAGCTCTGTCCTATTGTTGTATTTGGTTTTATGTCCCCCTTGAAGGGCTTTGTTTTTGATTGGTATAGAAGGGTTTTCACAGAAGACTCAACTTTTGCTGCTTCTAAGTCATCATATTTACTTTTCACAAAAACTTTTTAGTTTTATAATAGAGATTAGGATTCTTGCCATTTTCCTCCATGGCCACTGAGTAGAACCTACTGCCTCTGCTCTTACTCCTACTGCTACAGCAGCCTCTGATCTTCCCAAGACAGGTGAGAAAATCACTTCTTCTTTCCAATCTGAACCCAGACCACTGCTGAGTAGTAACTTGTAACAGCTGAGCTGCCATTCTTAACACATTATCTTGCTGCTGCTATCCTGCCCAGCAGTATCCCACCTGGTGAACCAGACTTTTAGGAACAATCAGCTGATCCAACAGCCTTCCACCAGTGATCCAAAAGCTCTTTTGTTTTGTTTTTCCTTTTGGGGTGGAGGCTAAATGCAATGGAGGCTAATTTAGATTTGATATGAAGGAAACAAATTGTACCAATCTGAACTTCTCAAATGTGAAACAGGTTCCCTAAGATTGCTCCTCCATGGAGGTATTCATACAAAGAGTGTGTGACCAATTGTCAACTATATACCTGTGTAATACCTTAAATCCAGCCAACAATTATGTTTTAGCATTTTTAGCAGTTGTGCACTATGCTAAGAATAAAGGCAAAAACCTTGCCTCTGCCCTGAAGAAGCTTAAATTCTAAAGGGATTGGGAATGATAGCATGTAAACAATTATATATTTACAAGATAAAGATGGCATAAACAGAAATCACTTTAAGAGGGAAAGGAATTAGAAGTTGGAAAGACCAGGAAAAGCTTTCCAGTTGAGGAGACATGGATTGAAATTTTGAAGGAAGGCAGGTAAACTAAGAAATCTTAACTATGAGCAATAATGGAAGAAGAAAATCAAGTTCTTTTTCATCTCTAGTATTATGTAATTCTGTGACTCTATACAAAGTCATTCCATGTTAGTTGTTGTTAATTCTACATTAAGTACTTCTTGTTTAGATGCAAATGCTTCTCAGATAATAAATACTATTAGGATAACAACTTTTAATGAAATAAATGATCCAATTGATGATAGAACATTTCATATAGTGTAAGCATTTGGATAATCTGAGTATCATCACGGTATGCTGGGCTAATCCTAAAAAAATGTTGGGGAGGAAAAGGTTAAATATACTCCAACAAATATAATAAAGAAATGAATTTTTGCTTATATATAATTAAGTATATATCCTGTAAATAATGGGAATCAATGGACAAAACCTCCTATAATAGCAAATATAGCTCCTATTGATAGTACATAATGAAAATGGGCTACTACGTAATATGTATCATGAAGTACAATGTCTAGTGAAGAATTAGCTAGAACAATGCCTGTTTAACCTCCAATTGTAAATAAGAAAATAAAGCTTAAGGCTCATTATATTGCTGGAGATCATTTAATATTTCCTCCATGTAATGTAGCTAATCAGCTGAATACTTTAACTCCTGTTGGAATAGCAATAATTATTGTTGCAGATGTAAAGTATGCTCGAGTATCAACATCTAAGCCTACTGTGAATATGTGGTGAGCTCATACAATGAAACCTAAAAATCCAATTGATATTATAGCTCAGACTATTCCTATATAGCCAAAAGGTTCTTTTTTACCTGAATAATATGTAACAATATGTGAAATAATCCCAAATCCTAGGAGAATAAGAATATAAACTTCTAGGTGGCCAAAAAATCAAAATAAATGTTGATATAGAATAGGATCACCTCCACCTGTAGGGTCAAATAAATATTTAGATTTCGATCAGTTAGTAATATAGTAATTCCTGCAGCTAGAACTGGAAGTGATAATAATAGGAGGAAAGCTGTAATTTTGGCTGAAATTGGTATATTATATCATATCATATCATATCATATCATATCATATCATATCATATCATATCATATCATATTATATTATATTATATTATATTATATTATATTATATTATATTATACTATATTATATTATACTATATTATTTTATTTTATTTTATTTTATTTTTGAAACCCTTACCTTCTGTCTTATACTGTGTAATGGTTTTAAGACAGAAGAGTGGTAAGGGCTAGGCAGGAGCAGTCAAGTGACTTGCCCAGGGTCACACAGCTAGGAAATGTCTCAGGTCAGATTTTAACTCAGGACCTCCCATTTTGGGGTCCGGCTCTCAATCCACTGAATCACCCAGCTGCCCCCTGGAATATAATTTTAGAAAAATAAATTCTAGGTAGTTGTCTGATGAATAATAGAGGCTAAATCACTTGCTCAGGGTCATACACATAGTAAACAACAAAAGTGGGATTGAAAGTGAGGTTTCCTGAATCAAAAGGCAAATAATATAGCATAAGAAATGAGCACTGAATTCACAGTCAGAAGGCCTGGATTCAAAGGCTAGTTTCATTATCACTATCTTTGCAAATTTATACTAATGTGCTTTACTTTTATAGGCCTTGATTTCTCTGATGTACAGAAGAGGGTTTTAGGCAGGATGACCTCTATGTTCTCTTCTAGCTCTAAATCTTTGATCTCATGATTTTAACTCCCCAGATCATTCTACTTTCCTATGTTATGACAGCAGATTAAATGTAGTAAAAAGTGAATTATTCCTGGAAAGCAGGAACATGATAGCAATTGTTTAAAAAGTCCCAAAATAATTTTTAAAACAATACAGTATACGTTATATTAAGCTATCCATCCCTCTTAGTTTTATATGATGCTTGTGTGTTTTTCTTTGAGTAAAACATGACATAAATTACTGTGGAAAGGTATTTCTCAAAAATATTTCATTCATTTTCAAAGTAACATTTGTATAGCTTTGCCACATGGCACATAGAGAGTAGACTGGGGAAATTAGTTTCAGATTTATAAACAAAATTTCTTACACAAGTGACTCGTTGTATTTGGAGAAAAGATGGCTCTTAATGGGAACACATATGTTTATGCTAAATAACCTGTAACACCAACAGAGGTGGCCCAATTCACTTCACCATTAGCAAGATTGATTTTACCTCAGAGAGCCTCTTCTCAACAGAAGTACCCTTCAGGTAAGTTGAAAAAGTTATCAAGCATGTAGTCTAAGTGAGCAGTGAAGATTCTGGGAGAGACAGGAAAACCATAGCAAGTCACTGAAAAAGCAGTTTTAATTCCCCAAAAAGATAAGCATTAATCTGTCAAAATTAAATTACCTAACTACTATAACTAGTGTTTATTTATTTATTTTTCATTTCAAATCCAAAGTAGAAGTTTTTGGTTTTCTTTTGGTAGGGAAAGGTATTTTTTTTTCCATCTGAAAGTAGAAAAGCATTCTCAAAAACCTTTCGTTCCCTACATTCCTTAAATATAAGGAATACTACCATTACATGATATCTAGGTGGTTTTTCTAGTATGTGTGGATCTCATTGAGATGGATCAGGGCATGCTAAATAAAATACTAGTCTAGGAATCTGAAAAGACTTGGATCTAAATTCTGGATCTGATCCAAACTAGCTGTGTGACCCTGAGCAAATTACTTTATCCTCTCAGAGCCACCTGACAACTTTCCAAGATTATATGACAGAGATAATTTCCTCACTAAAAGCTCTCCTCTCTGCTAAATTTACAGATGTAGACCAAAGATTCATCTCAATGAAGCTCTATGACTAATTTCCAAACTTTTGTACTTTACTTCTAGACTAAATTACCACTTTTACCTAACTCTTAACTCATTGTTTCAATTTCAGTTTGAGCCTACAAATTTCCTTTTAATGCCTTTCTCCTATCTTTACATCTGTAACTATCTGTATCTTATCCCCTCTATACAGACATATATTTAGGGTCATACTGTAATCTAGTTTAGGGATTTATTAGAATTCTGGTACCTGTACTGAGTTATTAATTTTATTTCCCCATGAGGTGTAGCCCTCTCATATTTCCAAAATTGGTCTCATTCATCAGAGTTGGAGTGCGTCATTAGTACTTCATAGGGAAAAAGACCATAAACTCATAGCTTTTAACCAGTAAGATTAAAATAATATTCTAATAAGAACCCCCAAAGTGTGTATAAGATTAACAATATGTGATGGACAAATGCAGGGTTCCAAATGCTTCCCTAGCTATCTAGTGGAACTTATTTCTGAGATATGATCCCTTTTGCATGTGGTGCTTCTCATTTAGCTTAAAGACTTCAAAAGAGAGAAAATCCAACACCTTCTCTGGAAGTCCATTCTATTTTAGCACTCATTAAAAGGGTTTTTGATTTGTTTGACTTTAGTTACTTTGTTTTTTCTTGATGTCAAGCATACATTTGCATATTTGCAAATTCAACTCATAGCCCCTGGTTTTGTCCTTTGGGGCCAAACAGAAGAATTCCAAATTCATTTTCTCATGACAATGGTTCAAGAACTTGTAGGCAATTATTTTAGTCCTGTTTGAGCTTTCCCTTCTCTAGCCCGAGTGACCACAGTTTCTTAAATGTATTTCTAATTGAAATGAACTTGTGCTGCTTCACCTTCATGTTTGTCCTGGATGCTTTAGAAGCCTTCAATCTGTAAAACACATACATAAAAGACAGATTAGAATCAGGAGAAATATGTCTCTTTTCAAAATTTATATTCACTTTTCATTTAATGAGGAAGCCAATTCAGTGATTGAGAAAACAGTCAAGAGTATTACCAGTTTGCAAATATAAGACTGACTAAATTTTGGCCATTAATTGAAAAATTAAATGTATCAACTATATTGTTACCTCAGCAAATATTTCTTATAAGGTAAAGAATGTTGTCAATAAATATGCCAATATGAACTTAAAGTGGAGGTTCAAAAGGTTAGCTGAAAAAGTAATAGAGGTTTTGTAATTTTTGTTAGCTTTTACATTTTATTTTGATATTACATTGCAGTTAAAATCAAATACTTAACTCAGATAATTTATTTCTTCATATATAACACTTCCATCCTTGAATTGTAAATAAAGTTCTATATTAAATATGTTTTTTTTTTCTTTCTACTACTATAAGAATGTTTTCTTTAACACGGTATAAAACTATAACAAAATCTATATTTTTTCAAGATAATAACTTTTCTCTTCAGAAATTATTTTATTTAGTGATTTTTAAACTTTTTATTTTTAATTCACATTTCAAAAACCAATATCATGGACTATGATAACTATACCAATAATATTTATCTTGTAATATTGAACAGTGGATCTACACATAAAGACTTAGAAAATAGTGTCTAGTTTCAGGAATCCCTGTATAATCATATCTAGATCATACTTCAAGAGAAATAATATTTATACCTGGTAAGGCTTAAAGTACATGTAAAACAAGGCAATCACAAATTATTCATTGACAATACATTTGAAATACATATTTGTTATTTGAAGCTACAAATCTTACATAAAAGGATGTAAAAAGTAGGAAACATTATTAAGGAAAAAAACATTTGTCCATATAGAATTCATTCACTCCCAAAGGGGAAATTAGCCCGCTAAGACTCTAAAATATTCAATGGTCAGAATTTTTAAGCATGAATTGGAGGAAAATGTTGCTTTTAGATGAAATAATATCTACATTTGGTCAGAGTTTTTAAAAAAGTGTTTGGGGGTGCATATGTGAAATTAAAACCATAGGAAAATGATTCAGGTAGGGGAATTACATGAATATATAGTTTTCCATAACAAAACAAGTAACAATTTCCAAATCATTTCAAAAATGTCACTAACATATTGAACATGCAAATGACTTACCCTAGTGCCGATATAGTCACTAAGAAATTTCTTAACGCTAACAAATGCTAACCTACAATCATAATGCAATCTAACTTCTCTATTATAGAACTTCTATGTCTCTATTTTCTTACTCCAGATATGTTTGGACTCTCATAACTGTCCTGCAATTTTTTAAACCAGCTTATCTTTGTCTCATCAGTAAAACTATTGTCATCCTTGACTTGTGAGGCTTCTCTCAAAACAGAAGAAGCAATGGTAGAAAGTTTAAGACATTTATGAACTAATAAACTGAACCAAGCAACTTAGCCTTATTTGCTGCACAAAGAATTCCTTATGTGAGGGATTGGAATGTGATAACTGGTTTCATAATGTTAAATGGAGCTAGGGATCAGTGTTGGAGGGCACAATTGAATCAGAAGGTAAGTGAAGCAACTGATGCCAGAATTCATGATTGATTAGAAAAAAAATAGTAACATTTTTTGGAAGAACAAAAGACCAATCATATCAAACATAATGATGAAAAGAGGTATGAGGGAAGGAGATTTAGCATTACTAGCTTTTAAGTTGAATTATTAAACATTAAGTAGCTAAACTAACAGGTATTGGCTATGAGTGGGACAAATATAAAATAAAACTAAAAGATTTTATTAACATTTTACTTGACAAAAACATAGATCCAACTGTTTGGGATGAGAGATCACTTTTTGGTTTTAAAAAAATGTTGGGACAACTGGAGAATTGTTTGGCAGAGACTGGATGTGGACCAGGTGTCTTTCCTCCTTCACTAAGAGGAAATCATGGTGGATGCAAGATCTAGATGTGGTGGGAGATATCATGGTAACCTGGAAGAGCAGGGAATATGATACCGGTCAAATTTATGAATGAGTAAGGAGTTTGTCGGTAAGGGAGATGGAGAATATTGTGAGATATAAAGCAGATAATTTTTAGTACATTAAATTAAGTTTTTTTTGTGCAAATGAATCAGATGTTGCCAGGACTGATGGGAAAGCAGAAAATTTGCAAATAATTTGTATAGACAGTCTATCAGATAGAGGTCTCTGGTATAGGATGTACAAACAAATCAAATATAGAAGACTATGAACCATTTTCCAATTGATGGGCAAGAGATATGAATAATTTTTCAGTGAAGAAATCAAAGCAATATATGTATATAAAAACTTGAACTAAATCACTATTGATTAGAGAAATTTAAATCAAAACTATTTAATCTAAATAAAATTTAAATTATTTTGAGAAAAAAACCCTATTTGACAAGAATTACTAGAAAACTAGACAACAATCTTGTAGAAGTAAGATTTTGACCAATATCTCACATTGCATAGCATGGAAAAACCACAGTCCACAAAAAAATTTGTTGCTGCTCAGTCATTTTCACACATATCTGACTTATAGTGACCTAACTTAGGGTTTCCTTGCAAAGATGCTGGTGTGATGTGATTTTTCCTTATTCAAATAATACAAAACAATAGAAATCCACAAATAATTTGAATAAAATCATATTAGTTACCTCTTAGCACATATGGTCAAGGAGTAAATTCTTAAATAAATAAGGAAGAGAGGTAATTACAGTTCAAAATAATTTCAAATATGTTGTTTTGACAAAACAACATTAATGCAATTAGGATGAAAAGAAAATTGTTCAATGTGGAAAAAATTAAATCCCAAGAAAACTTTGTTTTGAGTACCTCCGAATACTGATATCCAAGACAAATAGGAGCTGTCAGAAAACATGTATCAGCAAATATTCATCTATAGATATTTGGTTTTCTGACATAATGGTTATAGGACCTTGGAAATGACAATTAAATTCCTTAATCCAGGGATTTAAAAAAATATATATATAGATTAACTGCAGTACTGTTTCTTGTTTTTTAAAATATATTTATATTTTACATAAAAAATAAATTAAAAAAAAAAGTTCAACTGAGGACAAAAAGTCAGAATATATTTAGTCCTATGGCTGTAATCTGATTACTCCTGAGTTTTAAAAAGAATTTACTCATTTAAAACAGTCAAATTTCTCCTAATCATTCCACATTAACCTTCACACTGACAAAATCAAGAACCCCTAAATAATATCTCCATTATAAACATTTGTATCCATCAAAATGAATTTCTATATTGAGCATGTCAAAAATTTTTCACATTAAATGTTTAATCTGGAATCATGGTTTGTCATTATTCTTATTAGAGTTCAGCAAAGTATAATGTATTTATTAATAATTAATCACATTATTTGTATGGATATATTACTTAATAGTATAATAATTATATTATTATTATTAATATTTAATCTATTATGAGCTGTGGCCTATTATTATGATGGAATACTACATCATAAGAAATGACAAATAGTCAAATTTTGGAAAAGCATGGAAAGATAAATGTAAAATTATGAAGAATGAAATAAGCAGAATGAAGAAACAACATACAACAAAAGAAATATTGTTTCAAGAATTATTTTTATATGCTAGCCTCCAGAGAAAGAACTGATAAATAGAAAAATGTGAGCTAAAGATATATAATTATATACAGATTTATCAAATGATACCTTCTCTAATGGTCAGAGGGAAGGAAAGAAGGAAGTTACCTGGGTATTTTGATATAGCAAAAATGTTTTTTTTTTAATTGGAAGAGGGGAAGAATGTTAAAGAAATCGAATTTTATCTCATTTAAATAACTTATATAACTTGTTCATTCATTTTCTAATTTACTCAGCCACTCAAATTCCCATTTCTTGTGACTATATAAGTGTGTACTTACATAAACTCAGTATACTTATGAATGTATAGATGCAAACACATATGCAAATACATATAAATATATATACACATACATGCATATAGCATATATGTGTGGGTGTTTGAATTTTGGGGGGTTAATCCCTCACTTATTATTCTTTCCTTTTAATCTACCTCATATTTCCTCTTTATAATTTTTCCTACATTCTATGATAATTATTTTCTGACATTTTGCAATCCATGTTTTCTCCCTTCCTCCCTTCCCTTCCTTCATATTTCTCATTGAAAGATATTTCTAAACCAACTAATCTTTGAGTATATTTTTTCCTTATTACAAATTTAAATGAGAATGAAGTTCATGCCGACCATTCTCCTACCCACTGCCACTTGTTATTATAGATATCTATTATTACAGACAATTTATGGAAGATATTTTCCTTACTGTTCCTTTTCATTCCCCTCTTCCCCACCCAGGAGTTTATATTCACTTCACATTTTTACCATTCTTTTCTTAGGGTAATCAAAACATAAACAAACCCCTCTCCTGTCTTGTATAATTGGATTCCCTTTATGACACTTGATATGGGACTCAGGTCACATGTGTCATCTCCCCATACTTTAATGTAAACAGTTTATCCTTCTTAATCCTTTATCAGCATACTATCAGATTAACCTTTTATTTTTTTCTCATCAGTTCTGTGTTTGGGTTTCATTTTTATCTACCTCTTTTATATACCAGTCTTTTCATCTGGGATGCACAGAATCTGCATATTTAATTGAAAGTCTTATATTTTTGCCAGTAGCAATGCACTGAGTTTTGCATGGTAAGTCACTATTGACTTATTGGAATATAAGTTAGTGATAGAGTGGTTTCAGAGATTAGCTAAAAGAAGGGAATTTTGATACAAGCCCTGGGAGAAGATTCTGGGAAGAAGAAAGGAGTTGTAGGAGACTGAACTGAAAATAACTGACTTTACTTCAGTCTGGGATTTCCAATGAACTGGAAGGAGGGTTTTGCTCTGAGAGTTTTTTTTCCCAAGATAGTTAAAATTCCATGGAGAAATTTTTGACTTCTTGGTAGACAATTTATTGGGAGGAAGCCATTTGCCCTGAGTCCAGAGATAATCTCCCAGTGGTCCATCTGCCAGAAATCCTCTTGGGCTAAGGTAATCCAAAGATTTTCATTATGTGACTTTGAGTTACTTAGTACAGCCAAACCCAGGCTTTTCTATTTCTTTTGTTAATCACTAGGAGGAAGATCAGGATAGTCAGATAGCATGTTTTTTTTTTTTTAGATAGAGCAGGGATCTCTGGCAGGGCCCAGAGAAGAAACAGAAGGCTCTTCTTAAGCACAAGACTTAGAAGTTTGGTAGAGTTAGTTTTTTTAAGAGCGGTAGGGTCTTACCTACCAGATCCTCTTACTCCCTTTATAAAGTAAACTTTGTTTTTCATAAGCCATTGGGTTAGTGCTTGACTGGCTCTGGGGAGTTCCTAGGTGGCTTGTATAATCTCACATCCCTCTAGGACAGTTCCCCATTAAAGACTAATCCTTTATCCTTTTATTTCTGGAATAGTGAATATTCTCTGTTCCTTTATAAATGACTAATTTATAGTGTGACTATAACTATGATTCCTTGGTACTTGAATTTCTTTTTTCTTTTTTTGTGATTTAAAATTTTTTATTTAATTAATTAATTTAGAAGATTTTTCCATGGTTACATGATTCATGTTCTTTTCCTCCCCTTCTCCCACTCTGCTTCTATAGCCAATGAGCAATTCCACTGGGTTTTATATGATTTATTGATGAAGACCAATTTCAATATTATTGATATTTGCCCTAGGGTGATCATTTAGAATCTACATCCCCAATCATATCCCTATCAACCCATGTGATCAAGCAGTTGTTTTTCTTCTGTGTTTCTACTGTCATAGTTCTTTCTTTGGATGTGAATAGTATTCTTTCTAAATCCCTCAGAATTGTCCTGTATTAGTGCATTGCTGCTAGTAGAGAAGTCCATTACATTTGATTGAGCCACAGTGTATCCATTTCTGTGTATCTTGTTCTCTTGGTTCTGCTTCTTTCACTCTGCATCAATTCCAGGAGGTCATTCCAGTTCACATGGAATTTGTCCAATTCATTATTCCTTTCAGCACAATAGTATTCCATCACCAACAGATACCACAGTTTGTTCAGTCATTCCCCAATCAAAGGGCATCCCCTCATTTTCCAATTTTTTTGCCATCACAAAGAGCAGTACTATAAATATTTTTGGACAAATCTTTTCCCTGTTATCTCCTTGGGATATAAACACAGCAGTGGTATGGCTAGATCAAAAGGTAGATAGTCTTTTAAAACCCTTTGGGCATAGTTTCAAATTGCCTTCCAGAATGGTAGGATCATGAATTCTATTATCTTGACTGCTTAAAATATTTTTTATTCTTTGAACAGTTAACTTTGGATTTTTCCTATTATGTTTCTGGCAATTTTTATCTTGGATTCTTTAGGAAAATCTCAGATTCTTCTTTCTGTTTCCTCTTTGCCTATTGCTCCTAAGAGATCTAAACAAAATTATGATTTCTTGAAATATTAGCACTAATGTTTTTGGTCTTGGATTTCAGATGGCCCAGAGATTCATGTTTTTCCTCTTTATTGTTTTTCATGTATTTGCTGTAAGATACTTTAAACTAATTTTAGTTCATTTCATAATTTATTTTCATTCATCAAATCATTTCATGATTTTATTCTAATGTTTATTATTGCCTCACAGATTTACTTCTTTTGTATTTATTCTACTTATGCAGAAACACGTTGATTAGGGCAGGTTTTATACTTCTTATGTTAAGCTGCTAATCCATTTCCAATTCTTTATTCCATAATTATAATTTCTTTTTCATATTTTCTTCAAGTATTTATTGTTAATTCTTTTTTAGATTTTGCTTCAATTTTTCCTGGAATTCTTGCTTAAGTTTTGTCCAAATATGTTTTTCTTTAAGTCTTTGGTTGTAGATATTTTGAAATCATACTATTCTTTTGGATTTATATTTTAAACTTTTCCACCACCATAATATCTTTCATTGTTTGTATTTTGTTGCTGATATCCTTCATTTTTCTAGTTTACTTCTGCTTTCAGATTTGATGTAAGGGCTGGCTTAGTCACTTTTTTCTTGGGGTATTATGTGTTGTGTTATTACAGAATCTAAGGGACAGACTGGGGATCTACAGGCTTCTTGTGCCCCGTATAGGTCTGATTACTGCTCCTGCTACCTCTTGACTAATAAATAAATTTATTTCCCTGTTGTAATCCTTATGTAGCCTTAAAGAGCCTTTGTAGAACTTAAAATCTAATAAAATTAACAAAAACATTGCCTCTGATTTAAGGAGGCAAAGAAACAAGTTCAAATATCAAAATATATTCTGGTCAAGAAAAGAAACATTCTGTCCATTAAATAGGAATGCATTTATTACCATGTCCAAAAAAGGCTACTAAATATTTTACTTAGGTCATTGATATTTATTTTTGTTATACATATTAAGAAACAAATCTACATTACAGTGCAAATTATATGTATTGTATTTTGTATTATTGTGGCACAGATGAAGTGGTCCTGTTCAAAAAAGATTAATAAAATGATATTTTGAATTAATCCACTATTCTAAGATTTATAAATCATTTTCCTTCAAATATCTCAAATGAAACTGGAAATAATTTTATGAGGCAGTAGCAGGTACTACTATTCTCATTTGGACCAGACATTTGATTTGCCATGGTTTATAAACTACAACTTTCAGAATCAGAATTTGTATGTATGTCTTAATATTGCTATTTTTACTATACCATGTAGAAACTACCACAGTTCATTTGTGCACTTTTTGCTCTAGTACATATCATAATATAAATAATACCACTCTACATTATTCAAATGAGATAATATTCATTTGTGTATTTGTGCAAAATAAGGTATCTTTGAGAGAGAGAGAGAGAGAGAGAGAGAGAGAGAGAGAGAGAGAGAGAGAGAGAGAGAGAGAGAGAGAGAATTAAAAGAGAGAAAGAGGAGAATGGAGGGAGGGGAAGTAACCACTGTTGCAGTAAGATGGTTCCAATTACTGTGTTGAGAGAATGACAAGATATAGTACTTAGCAAAATAAATTACGTTGTCATAGCAACAAAAAGATGAGAGGATCCATTAGTTGAATCATCCTACTTTTTTGAAAATGTAGAATTTTTACTTACACTATATTTGAGTTCTTTCTTTAACAACTTCTCTGTTCATTTTCTGTACCTAAAATATATTACCACTGTATATGTGGCATGATTTTATTATTAAAATATCTATATATTTATTAAGCTAAATTCATCACATTTAGTTCAGTTATGTTTTACTTTATAAGGTTTAAATTTTTCTCAGATTATATGTCAGTATAATTTTCAATAATAATTTTCTATTTTACTTTATGACACATGTTCTCTCCCTCACTCACTCCCCTCCACCCTTCCCCCATGGTAAAAATTTCATGATATATATTGTACATGTGTTACTATACAGTATATATTATCATGTTTAGTATGTTGTGAAAGAAGACACATTGCTTTCACTAGAGAAAAATTGATTGAGTAAATATAGTGAAGAATGGAATGCTTCAATATGCATTAAAATTGTTAGTTTCTTTTACTATAGGAGATAGTTTTGTTTGTGTGTGTGTGTGTGTGTGTGTGTGTGTGTGTGTGTGTGTGATGAATTTCTTGGAGTTGGCTGGATTCATACATTTCTGTTAATAGTTTCCATTCATACTTTATTCCTGTTATTGTGTACAATGTTTTCCTAGTTATTATTTCACTTCAAATAAGTCTTTCCAGGTTTTTCTGATCATCTTGTTTGTCATTTATTATGGAGGAATAATTTTCCATTGCAATCATATTCCACAGGTTGTTCAGTCATTGCCTGGATTTTTTGACATTGCCAGTCATTGATGGATATTCCTTCAGTTTTGAGTTTCTTACTACCACAAAAAAGGACTGCTATAGATATTTTCGTCTAAATAGATCCTTTTCTCCATCTTAGATCTCTTTTTGTTAAAGGCCTAATAGTGGTATTGTTGCATCAAAAGACATATAATTTGATGGCCCTTTGAGCAAAGTTCTAAATAACTCTCAAGAATGAATAACTCTCAAGAATGGTTGTATCAGTTCAATGATCCACTAAATGTATTACTGTACCAACCTTTCCATATTTCCTCTAACATTTATCATTTTCTTTATTTGTCATGACAGTCAGTCAGATATGCTTTGCAATTATACATCAGTTTTTTTTAATTTGCATTTCTCTAATTGTGTTGGAGCATTTTTTTCATTTGACTTAAGATACTTTTAATTTCCTCATCTGAATTCTGCCTGTTCATATCCTTTCACTATTTTTCAATTAGGAAAAGATTTGTAGTCTTATAAATTAGATGGTTCTCTATATATTTTGGGAAATAAAGACTGTCAAAAATGGGCTATTAAATTCTTTTTCACAGTTGGTTGTTTCCTTTCTAATCCTGATTGCATTAATTTTATTTGTGTCAATTAAAAAATAATGTAGTCAAATGTATCTATTTTACATTTTGTAATGTTTTCTATGTCTCATCTGGACATAAATTCTTCCCTTATACATAGATCGGACAAGTTGAGAATTTTAGATTTTCTAAACCCTGATTAGTTTTTAAAATCCTACCAAACAGGAATGTAAATACCTCTACTTAAGGATTAAGTGTTGAGGAGGATGGCCTATGAAAGTAATGTGCTAGCAAGTGACAAATAAGAAACAACTGACAGACCCCCTGGGCTGTCCTAAGTCAAGCTTAAGCTATCATTGGTACATGTGAGATACAGGAAAGTGATGTAAAAAGTCAATATATTCACACCACTTCCTCTGGCAAGTCTCTTTTTGGTGGCAAAGGCATTGAGCTCAGGGAATCTCTCTGGCAGAGGCTTGGGTTCGGCAGTGGTGTGGCTCATGGCAGCATGCTGGGCATCTTGGCATTTTGGCGTGCTTGCAGTTCTTGTCTGGGTTTGGCAGTGAACATCTTTGATGAGGTGACTGGGAGGAGCTCAAGTAGCATGGATCAGGAGAGGTGTCTTCCCTGAGATCTCTCAGGGTTTAGGCTGATTCCTTTTTCCTTTACCCCCTAAAGCACTATCCTCTTAGGAGGCCCCTTGTCTCAGAGTAGACCTTGTGGCTGAGTTCTCTGAACTTCCCTTGGCTTAGGCTAGACTGGAGAAATCTTATACCCCTTTCCCTCTATCTTCTTAATTCCTTCCCCCTATATTAATTAAAACACCATAAAATTCCCAAACTGACTTGAGTATTTTTAATTGGGATTGAATTAAAAACCTGGTGACCATTAGTATAATGTATTAGTCAAAACCCCAAAATTTACCCCTTACAAAATCAACTCTTCTTTGCTCCTCTAATTTGTTTATGTTTTCACCCTCTATTTTTAAATCAGGTATCAATTTTGACTGTTATATGGTGTAAGGTATTGGTTATTGTCTAGTTTGGGCCCTGTTTTCCAATTTCCTCAGGGTTTTTTGTCAAAGAGACTGTTTTTCTTACAAAAACTTGGGCCTTTGGGCTTGTCAAACTTTGTGTTACTATAGTCATTTACTACTTTTTTTTGAGTGAATATTCTATTCATTGATCCATTACTCTATTTCTTAGCCAGTATCAGATTGTTTTTATAAGAGCTAATATAGGTAAACCACTTCCCTTCATATTTTTCCATTAATTCCTTTGCTATTCTTGGTCTTTTGTTATTCCAGGTGAATTTTATTATCTTTTATTAGGTCTATGAAATATTTTGAGGTTATTTGATTGTCATGGCACTGCGTAGTTAAATTAATTTAGGTAGAATTGTCATTTTATTATACTAGCTCATCTTATCATTGAAAAAATATGTTTTTCTAATTGTTTAGATCTCATTTATTAGAGTGAAAATGTCCTGCAATTGTGATTATAAGTCCCAGGGTTTGCCTTTGCAGGTGTAGTGCCAGGTATTTTATATAGTCCATAATTATCACTTTTTTTTTAGGATCTTAGGTGGATCAAAATATGTATAAAACATGGTTCCTCTCTAACCTAATGGAATTTTTATTCTAGTAAGGAAGATGAGCTAGACTAAAGAAACGAAATGAGGAAGCTAAAAGGTGCTGTGGCTATTCAGAGTAGTGTAAGGATATTAGAAAATTAGTATTGTTTTATTAGTTTAGGGAAAAAAAGTAGAGTGGCTGACTTGAGAAAAGAATTGGAGTTTGAAGCAGAGTTAAGAAAGTGTGTTAATTTCAGTTGTTGACAATTATAACCATTTTTCTATGTAAATTACTGTGGCAGTTGGGAGTTGGTCTCTTGCAGTTGGCAGAGACACACTCTCAGAGACTCTCTCAGGGCTGGGGAAGGTAACATCTTTAACTCTTTCTCTGACTGAAGGAAAGATTTGAAGGAGCTCAGTGTTTTCCTTTCCCAACTTGGGAAACACTATCACATATCTTTTGTGGTTTTTATAGATTGATTTAACTCTGAGAAGACCAAAGAAAATCTGGTCTTTGGTTTGGACTCTGAATCTATAACTTGATTCTTGTTGAGATTCAACCATCTTAGCTTTTGCTATTTTATAATTTTAAGGTGAAGTTAAGAATTATAAGGATAATAGTGGTAATTATTATTTAGATAGTATAACTTTGGGTTAGTCAGATCATGGAGGAGTAGTGTAGCCTGTGAAACACAGAAGAAGAGGTTCATTGCAGAACCAGGGAATTTATTTGGGTGGATTTAGAATCCCTTAGAATTAGAAATTCTTTATTTATCCTTATATATTTCAATAATACTTTATGTTTATGAGAGTCTCTTTAGTATCTTTGCATCTGGCTCTGAAGGGAAGTTCATATTTGAGCTTCACTTCATCACTGAACATACTTTTGATTACCTTTATCAAAAGTATCCAAACAGTTTTGAATCTATAATGTACAGTTTTTTATCTAAGTATTTTATTTTATAACTTGCCATTATTATTTTTACAGTAAGGATATGACACATCTAATTAGGGGAGTAAATAAAGATTTCATATTGACATAACATTTGAAATGATCTCTGAGAAATACAAATATAAGATCAAAGTTGATGGAAGCATATTAAATGAAGAAAGAATATAATCATAGTTAAAGAGATGGGAAACAAAAAAATGCATTTGAGAACCACAAAATGAAGGAACAAGATTAATATGAGGTAAGATTAGGAATATTATTGAGCAAGAAATAGTAGAAGTTTGAAGCTTACTCACAATGGAACAAATTTTGAAAGTTTTTGTTTTTGTTACTATTTTTGGTTTTTTTTGCAAAGTATAAAATAATTAGAAATAATATTGATAGATTACAAAAGCTGTAGAATAGGATATGATTTATATTATTCTCCTTGATGTATTTTCTTTCTTTTTTTCTCTTTTTTATTTAGAATATTTTTCCATGGTTACATGGCTATGAACCTCCCATTCCACTCTTTCCTCTCCCTTCCTGAATCTAACAAACAGTTCCACTGGAATATACATTTACCATTGGTCAAAACCTTTTTTTGTACTATTAATATCTGCAGTAATGTGATCCTTTAACATCAAAAACCTAGTCATATTCCTATCATACTATGTGATCAATCACATATTTTTTCTAATGCATTTCTGTTTCTACAGTTCTTTCTCTGGATGTGGACATCATTCTTTCTCCTGAGTTTCTCTGGATTGTCCTGGGCTATTGCCTTGCTGCTGGTAGGGAAGTCCATTACATTCTATTGTGCCACAGTATATCAGTTTCTGTGTATAAGGTTCTCCTGGTTCTGCTCCTTTAACTCTGCATCAATTCCAAGACAGGAATCCAGTTCACATGAAATTCCTCCAGTTCTTTATTCCTTTAAGCACAATAGTATTCCATCACCAACATAAACCACAATTTATTGAGCCATTCCCCAATCAATGGACACCCCCTCATTTTCCAAATTTTTACTACCACAAAGAACATGTCTATAAATATTTTTGTACAGGTCTTTTCCCTTATTATCTCTTTGGGTTATAAAGCCAGCAGTGGTATGGCTGGATCAAAGGGTAGACAGTCTTTTAAAACCTTTTGTGCACAGTTCTAAATTTCCCTCCAGAGTTGTTGGACCAATTCACAACTCCACCAAAAGTGTATTAGTGTCCCAATTTAGCCACATACCCTCCAACACTTATCTTTGAAGTATTTTTCTTCTAGATAATTATACTTTCTTTTTCTTAATATTAGGCAAATAAAATCTGTTACCGAAGTATAAAAATTTGTTGTGGGCAACTTAATGCAAAGTAATTTTAAATTATTATTTGTCCGATGATGACTTCTATCTGAGTCACATTAAACATAAAGATACAAAGAATATGAAAGTCATTTACATATTAAGTTCCTACTATATTCCAGGCATTGTGCTAGGCCTTTGAAATACAGTGATAAAAATGAATCAATGCTTAATCTCAAATTTAAATTCTGTTGAGAAAAAATTGAATTGGACATACAAATTTTGGAGTCATCTTCAAATAAATGATAATTACACTCATAGGAGCTAATTTGGTTCCTAAGTAAGAGAATATGAAAATGTGTAAAACAAAGTTTTGGAGTAGAAATATTATTAAACATCTGATATGAATTATGAATCAATATAGAACATTGAAATGAAGTGGGCAGACTGATAGTAAGAGAATCAAGATAGGATACTATAATGACAGTCCAGAATATCTCTAAGAATTACTGTATGAATGATTATTGATTGATTTACTTTCATGCAACTCAATATATTTGGGTTGATCAGTAATCTGAAGAATAACCCTTTGACCATGCTATATTGTGTACATGTAACAAAGTATCTCTTTAGATTGTCTGAAAAAAATGCTGGGGATTTAATGCAGAATCCTGAATCTCTTTAGGAAACAGAAATGATTTCTTCCAACATAGGAGGATTTTTAAGGATTTGATTTTTAAAAGAGAATACCATAATTTGGTCTTTCAAATATTGACTAATCATAAAATCTCTTACTGGACCTGGTGTCTTTCATGTCTTGGTAAAACTTTTTCCCATAGTTTTCAACTTATTTAGTTGGTATCATGACCACAGATTAATAAAGATAAAAAACCTAAACTTCCATCTTAAAATCAATATTGTGTATTAGTTCCAAGGCAAAAAAAGAAAAATTAGTGCTAGGCAATAGGGGTTAAGTTATTTTCCCAGGGTCACACAGCTAGGAAGTGTATGAGGCCAGATGTGAGTCCTGTCCCTCCCATCTCTAGGCCTGGCTCTCAATCCATGTGAACCATCTAGCTGCCCTCCATTTTTTAGTGATAATAATAGTCTTTAATTGGGGTAGGCAGATTAATCTGGAAAGATACACAGAAACCCTGTCTTGGGACTCACCAGTATAGATTTTCAATGCAAGTTAAATTATAACTCATCAAAAATGGAAAATTAACATAATTTTAAAGAATTATATTGAATTAAGAACTTTATTAGCTTCAGAGAATGATATATATTGTACTTTCTTAGAGGGTTGTATAGTTAGAATTAAAAATCAGCAGAATTATCCCTCTTATGAGTTTCAGACAAGGAAATTAGGTGGCTCCATTGATAGAGAGGCAGGCCTGGAGACAGGAATTTCTGGGTTCAAATCTGGTCTCAGACACATCCTAGGTTTGTGACCCTCAGAATATAATTTAATTCCAGATGCCTAGCTCTTACCTCTCTTCTACCTTGGTACCAATATTTGGCTTAGATTCTAAGACAGAAGTTAGTTAGATTCTTTTTTAAAGAATCTCAGTAAATTTTGTTCCTACTTTCACAGGAATCCTCATCTAACCCTTCTGATTTTTCTTAGTACTAAAGCAAGAACATTCAAATTATTGGATGAAATCCTTTGGGGCATAATTACTACTTTAATTTGTCCTACACATGCATATGAATTAGTAGCTCATTGAAAAATTTGGATCTACAACCTGAAGAGTGTGGCAACAAGAGTGACAACATTTATTTATGTCTCTCTATGAAGTATCTTAAAAAAACAATTATTAAAGTTTATTTTTTAATTAAATTTAAAATGTTTTCATTTAAATTTTATTTTTTTAATATTTTTCATGTTTACATGATTTATTTTTTCCCTCCCATTTTCTCTCCCCTTATACCAGTGTCAATAAGCAATGCCTCTGTGTTATAAAAATGTTATCACTTGATACCTATTTTCACATCATTTATTTTTACCAAAACCCCAAATCATATATCCATATTTTAGTACAGTTTAAACTTTAAAATCTAAAATTATTGATAAGGATAGAGCCAAGATGGTGCAATAGAAACAGTGAAAGGTGGAACCATTGAGAATCTTCTCACACCAACCTTAAATTAATGCTTGCAAAATAATACTGTAGAGACAGAATCAACAAAGAGACTGAATGAAGTAAATATGCAGAAAATAACTTGAAAGGTGGGCAGAGAGGGTCTATTTCACTGGGGCAGGTGATAGGGAAGCCTGAAGCAAAGCCACTCATCAAAGGGTGTAAGATTTTCACTCACACCTATTGTTCCATGTTTAAAATCTGGGCACACACCAACCTCGACACCCCAAAATCCTGCCTAAGCCAACTGCAGAGTGCCCCAAATCCACCAATGGTTACAGGCTCTAGGGCAAGCCTAGAGTAAAGCCTCAAACCCTAGCATAAGGCAGTCTATACACCTAGACAGCTAAAGCCTATAGGGAGGGCCAGAGTCTCTGGCCAACCCTGAAATGAGGCTCAAAACTCCCATCACAGAGCAATCCTCAGTGCACTGGCCTGGTGTAGTCCCAGTTCTGAGCCTTTGCTCTAGCCATCACTGAAGACTTTAACCCCAGCTCAAATAAGTCTGAATCTAGCTGGTGCTAGCCTAAAGGGAAGCCCTGAACCCAGCATAAGCCTACACTAAGCCTCCAAGTCCCAGGGCAAGGTAGACTATAGACTATACTTGGCTTGTTTAAGCACAGAGTGAAGACCTGAGCCATGTCACAGTATCTGAAAAAAAATTAGAACTAAATCTGGGGGTAGCAGAATGGAAAACTAAAGTTTCCCTCAATCCTGAGAACAAAGTCAACTAATGAGGTAAAATTAGTAAAAAAAAAAATCATTTCTTAGAAATTGGAATTGGGCAAATAGAAGCCAATGACTTCATGAGACAGCAAGAAACAATAGCCAAAATAAAAAAGAATGGAAAAAAATAGAAGAAAATATAAAATATCTCATTGAAAAAGCAATTGATATAGAAAATAGATCCAGGAAAGAAAAATTAAGAATTATTAGACTACCTCAAATTCATGATTAAAATAAAAGTCTAGACATAAATATTACAAGAAATTATTTTTAAAATTGCCGTGATATTCTTGATCTAGAGGGTAAAATAGAAAGAGTCCATAAATCACTTTATGAAAGGAATCAACTAATGGCAATTCCCAAGAATATTAGCCAAATTCAAGAGCTTCCATTACAGGAGGAATACTGTAAGCAACCAGAAAGAAAAAAAAAATTTAAAAATCATGGCGCCACATTCAGGATACCACAGGGTATAGCAGCTTCTACATTAAAGGACCAAAAGGCTACAAATAGAATATTATGGATGGGAAAGGAGCTAGTTTTAGGACCCAGAGTTACTAATCCAAAAAAAACTGAGTATATTATTTCTGAAAGAAAATGGTCATTTAATGAAATAGCATTCCTGATGAAGCATTCCTAATGAAAAGATAAGACTCCAAATGTAAGACTCAAGAAAAGCAGAAAAAGGTATTTAAGAAAGAAAAAAATTAAGGGATACAATAAGATTGAACTATTTCTATTCCTACATGGAAAGGTCATATTTGCAATTCAAAACTTTTATGATTAGAGCACAGTTTTAAAAAGTGTACATAGACAGAGGGTATGGGAATGAGCTGACTAGGATGACATGATATGTAAAATAAAATATCAAGAGGTTAAAAAAGAGAATTTCACTTAAAGAAAAGGGAAGATAGATGAAAAGGGGGGGGGGGGTTATATCACCTAAAGAGATAAGAAAACATATTACTGAGGAAGGGAGGATAAGAGTGGAGACAGGTAATTTTTAAACTTTAATCTTCTTGGAATTGTCCCAGAGAGGGAATATCAACCATTCAGAATCCTATCTTACCCTATAGAAAAGTAGGAGAAAATGGGAAGGGCATGATGGGTAGGGGAGTTATAGAAGAGAGGAGAAATTGGAAGGATTGGTTTAAAGCAAAACCCGTCTATGGTGGGACAGAGTGAGAAGAGAGAAAAAGAACAGAATCAAAAAGGGAAAATAAAATTAAGGAAGATACAAAGGTGTTAATCATAACTGTAAATGTAAATGTAAATGATATTAACTCACCCACAAAATAGATGCAGATCGTGTGGATTAAAAACTAGAATATCCTATTTACAAGAAAAAGATATGAGGCAGTAAGATAAGTGGAATAAAGGTAAGGAGATGGAACAGAATCAATTGACCTTCAACTGAGGTAAAACAAAAGCAGAAGTAGTAATCATGTTCTCAAATAGAACTAAAGCAAAAGTAGATCTAATTAAAAAAGATAAGGAAGAAAATTACTGGCAGGAAATGGGAAGAGGAAGGTCCTCTTTCAACACCAGCAAAGCCTCAACAGCACTTGCATAACATGTACCTGGACATCAGAACTTCCCATTCCTCACCCTTTCCTGCATGAGTGAGTATCAGCCTGGTAACCAACACCCCAAACCACTAAAACATGGACTCCCCACCTCCTCAGGAACATCCAATGAACTTAATTTGAGTAGCTGACCTTGCCCAGAGACAACCAATAGAGGCAATAAAAAGTTATCTCATTCGTGACAACTCCCTATTCCTCCAACTGGATAAGAAGTGTACACTCTTCCACCATTAGGTGGAGATTTTGCAGCCATCTTTAGTGGTGTTGATCTCCCCCTTGAAATTGTTCTTCCACATTCCCATGCCCTCCTCAGGAGATTCAGCAGCCATCTTTACTGGTTTCACTCTCCCCCTTACTGCTTCATTCTCCCATTCCCCTCCTTTCCTTCCTCCTTTAAAACTTTAATATTTCACCCTACTCTTGCCTCATTAGTCTCTTGAGTCAAATCCTCATCAAAAAGACTGACAATTATTTCTTTATAAAAGGTACTACAGACAATGAAGTAATATTAATACAGTGTGCTGTAAATTATTTAGGGAACTTGGATAAAATGTAACCTAGTGTAAGCACATAGGAATCACACAGTCATGTGGCATATCTGATGGCTGGATGACTGGGCCCCAGTCAGCATGGCAAAGGCAACACAAAATTGCCAAGGAAGGACAGAAGGCATGACTTTTGAATGCCATTGGCCAAGGAAAAGAAAGAGGAGCAACAGGGTTTGAAAATATGGGGAAAGAAGGGGAATCATTCTCTTGGCTTCCAGACCTATCTTTGGACTCTTTTCTCTCTGAGCTTTTCCTTATCTCCTAATCACTGGTAAGCCTTGGTCCAAACCAACTAAATGGAGATTCAAATCTATTCTTCAAGTTAGAAATATTGAAACTATCACTTTCTCCCTATCTCTTTCTCTCTCTTTACTATTAAGTACATATAAATCTGTTAAGCCTCCAGATAAATTTTATGCATAACAATACTTAGCATATTTGCACCAAATAACATACCCTCCAAATTTTTCAAAAGAGAAATGAAATGAATATCAGGAGAAAATAAGAATACTACAGTAGTAGAGAACAAAAACTGCTGTGTGACTGGAAAAAAATAGGATGGGATATAAATAGAAGCTTATATCTCACACCTTATTTCAAGATGATGTCATAATGTTATATTTTTATATATGATTTAGACATAATGAGTAATATCATAAATAAAATATGGGAGCATTAGATAGTTTTCCTGGAAGATCTATGAAGAAGGTAAGAATTTAAAACCAAATAAGAGAAAGAGAACACTACAAGATATAAAATGGATAATTATGATTATATTAAAGTAAAATGTTTTGTACAAAAACAAAACAAAACAATACACTGAAACCAAGAATAGAAGGGAAACATAAAACTAGAAAGAAATATAACAAATTTCTCTGATAATGGTCTTATTTATCAAATATATGAAGAACTAAATGAAATTTATAAGATTACAAACCATTCCTAAGTTGACAAATGCTGAAAGGATATGAACAAGAAGTTTTCAGATGAATAAATCAAAGTTATTGATGGTAGTATTCTCTCAGTAACCGAGGATGACGATTGTCTTTGTGTGTTTTCATCTATGGTGTATAGATGAGTGTGCACAAAGACACTTGTGCGTGAAGGAGATTTAAGTGGAAAAGTCGATGCACAGAGAGAGCCCCACTCTCTAGGCATTGGAAACCTGGGTCCAGTGGCACGAAAAATCATTACACCTGGAGACTTCCTCAGATGCATTGGAGTGCTAATAGGTAATATTTAAACCTAACTCTCAGTGAAATCAATTCTGATAGTGAAGAGCATCTAAATCATTGGGGTCTTGAATTCTATCTTATCCTACAGGGAAAGTGAGAAGAGAAAACAAAGGGGGGGTAGGTAGGGGGCAGGGAGTACACAAAGGGAGGGAAAGAGAGGGGGGAGGGAACCTAAACAGAACCTAAAACTTAACACAACCTAAAAAAACAAGAAGGGACCAAAAATGGAGGGGCCAGAAAGGGAAGCATATTAAAGGAGGGGATTAGGGAGATTGATTAAACGTAAACCACTGGTTTAAAAGGATATAGCAAAAGAAGAAAGGACAGAATTAGGAGAGGATATCAAAATGCTGGGGAATACACAAGTGACAATCATAATATTGAACGTGAATGGGATGAACTCACCCAAAGAATGAAAACAAATAGGAGAGTAGATTAGAATCCAAAATCCTACCATATATTCCCTACAAGAAATACACCTGAGGCAGGTAGACTGTTACATTCCAAGCATATTCACATCTATGAAGTATAAATGATTGTACAATTACTGCATCTTCAGACACAAGGTTATACTCTGATGTTTGTGAATGTAATCTTGACCTGGCCATGTGGCCCTTGCCTAGGACAAACTCATTAACATGATCGGTGCCACAATTCCCTGGGAAAGCTCGGTTTGTAATCTACACAACCAAAGGTGTTCCCTCTACCTTGCCACCCAATCTTAATTGTCTATGCTCTGTGATGTGATTGCTATGTGATTGGAAACACCTCCCTGCTCCCTCAACAATAAAAGCAAAGGCAACCTTATGATAGATCCTTTTGAACTTCTTCCTGAACTCCTCTCCCCTTTCGTGGAGCTCCTCTCTGCTCCTAATCCTCTCTCCATCTTTCTCTCTCCCTTTCTGAATCTCTTCCTCCCCAAGGCTCCAGCCCCTGTCAGCTTACATTCTCTACCTTAACCTTATCCTCTACCTCATATTCCATTGATCCTCATATTTTCCTCCCAAGGGGAAAACCATAGGGGTTGCCTGCCCTATTCAAACACTGACTTGTCCATGTCTGTCATTCTTCACCCTGCTTCCCTGATTCCCTGCTTCTCCTCGGGTCCCTATCACAAAGGACAACCCCCTCTTATAGACCCTGCTTATCAGGCTCTACATAGACACTCCTAAGGTTAGAATGAAAGGTTGGAGTAAAACCTATTGGAACTCAACTGATGGAAAGAAGGCAGGAGTTCCAATCATGATAGCTGACAAAGTCAAAGTAAAAATAGATCTGATTAAAAGGGATAGGAAAGGTAAATACATCCTGATAAAAGGCAGAATAGACAATGAGGAAATATCACTAATCAACATGTATGAATATCACTAATCAACATGTATGCACCAAATGGTATAGCATCCAAATTTCTAAAGGAGAAACTCGTGAAATTGAAGGAGGAAATATATAGTAAAATTATACTAGTGGGAGACATGAACCTACCACTATCAAATTTAGATAAATCAAATCAAAAAATAAATAAGAAAGAGGTAAAAATGTGAATGAAATCTTAGAAAAATTAAGAGCTAATAGATATATGGAGAAAAATAAATAGGGACAAAAAGGAATAAACCTTCTTTTCAGCAGCACATGGTACATTCACAAAGATTGACCATGTATTAGGTCATAAAAACACAGCAAACAAATGCAGAAAAACAGAAATCATAAATGAAACCTTTTCAGATCATAACCCAATTTTTTATTGGGTTATGATCACCAAGGATACATGGAGAGCCAAATCAAAAATTAACTGGAAATTAAATAATATGATTCTTCAAAATAGGTTAGAGAACAAATCATAGAATCAATTAATAATTTCATTGAAGAAAATGACAATGATGAAACATCCTTTCTAAATCTATGGGATGCAGCCAAAGCAGTACTCAGGGGGGAATTTATATCCTTGAGTTCATATATTAACAAATTAGGGAGGGCAGAGGTCAATGAATTGGGCATGCAAATCAAAGTTATTGATAATCATCTGTAATAAATGTTCTAAATCACTCTTGATTAGAGAAATGGAGATTAGAACAATTCTGAGATATCATCTCATACCTATGAGATTAGCCAACATGACAGTAAAGGAAAGTGATGAATGTTGGAGGGTATATGTCACAATGGGAACTTTAATGCATTGTTGGTGTAGTTGTGAACTAATTCAACCATTCTGTAAGGCAATTTGGACCTATACTGAAAAATTAAAATTAAAATCTTAAATAATAAAAATATTATATTTTAGGATGTTTATTAAATGCTCATTAGAAATCAAGGAATAAAGAGGATACAAAATAAAAATAAAAACCACTTGCCCATGGCTGGTTAGCCATTTCAAAATCCCCATCTTACTACCATTACCACTAATTCCTGCATCATGCCAAAGAAGGTCAGATCCTCAATGCTCACTCACTTTATCCTCTGTCCACAGGAAGTATGTAATGAGGAAGTCAGTGGGCTCTCAGGATATGTAATTCATTTTTTAGGGTAACAGATTTTCAATTATAAATTCCCCCCCTGAGAGCTGAGGGAGACTATTCTCCTATGGGTCTTGTAAACATATGAACTTGGAAATTACAATAATTTGAGCATAAGATGAAAAGAGAACAAAACAAATGATTGCTAGGTGCATTGAGAAAAAGCCAGTCAGGGGGTAGTCCCTCTCATCATAAGCATATGCTTACAAAACAAATGCATTCAGCCCCACACAATTCAAATCACCACACCCCAAATTCACTCTGGATCTTTTGGTGCAGCATGTGGTCTGTGGAGGAATCTTCATGTTGCCTTCTCCAAACATTTCACTTTCTGGATTCAGAGAGGTATCATGTTTCTTAACCTAAAATTACTCTCAGAAAGAATTTAAACTTTGAAATTTAGAATAATTATACATTCTCTCCTGAATAGGGTGTTGAAAAACACAGGGATCACTTAGGAATGCATGGCTGAGTTATGAGGTGTATGAATCAATTGACAAGAGAAATCAAAAACATCAAAAAAATCCAAATAAAAGAGAAAAGATAACTTCTGGATGAAATATAGACTCTCAAAGTCTTATGTGTAAAACATTTTAGTAAAGGAAAATAAACCTATAACAGGTCCTTGAATCAGGGCCCAATTAAAGTCATTTCTATCCCACTAGTGTGTAGGACAAAATGCAGTAATATTTCACTTACCCATTTGCAGCCAAGACTACAAGAAGTTGCCATACTATAAGAGAGAAAAAAGGACTGATATGGAAGTGTCATTCCCTGGTTTGATTTTACCTTCACTCTCAGGAATAGAGGAGCCAGAACAGCCAATTGTTAAAAATTTTCACTGAAAATATTTTTCACAAGGGGTGTGGTTCAAGGAGTCCTATGTCTTAACATATGTCAATTACCAAAACCTGGAGTCTCACATTGGGTTCAAGTCCTTGCACTCTGCACAGAATGTCATCAATCCACGTAGGATTGTTTTGGTCTCTTTCACCTTGTGCTTTATTGGCCCTATGCAAGTAGCTTTTTTTTTTTTGTATTCCCTTCTCCTGGAATCAGACAGAATCATTTAGAAAAGTCACATAAGTCTTTTTAAACAATCAATGACATTATTTTTATAGTCTAAAGCTTTCTGAGTATGCATTGATATCAGGGAAAATGTATTTTAAACTTATATTACTGCAAAATCAAAAAAAGTTAAAGAAAATCCTCTTAATACTATTTGTATGTACTTTTAATGTAAAAGGAGAGGGAAAAACTGAAATGGTATGTTGCATATGCAAGTAAAAACAATAATAAAAGAGTTTTTTAAAATAAAAATATATAGCTTACAATAATTGACACACTGTGTCAGCTAAGGAAAGGTAGAATACAAAGGTTTCTCATCAAAAATGAGATCCTTTTCCTCTTCAAAACTGGCCATGATCCACTGTGAGTGAAAAACAAATGACAAAGTAACATTTTTTAAATAAAGAACAGTAGTACAATATGTAATTCACATTCAAAAAGTATCAATATCCCCAAGTTATAATAGCCCATTTAATGGCAATAGCAAACAAAATCACAATTATATTTTACATGAGTCTTCTGTATGACATGTAAAGAAAAAAACCTACGAATGGATACTTGTGACTATAAGGGGTGAATTTAGAGTTGAGACTGAATATATTATTTAGTGGTCACCAGGGATTTAAATTCTATATCCCAATGAAAAACTCAAATTGGAATTAAATTTTACTGTGGTTTATTTACAGTAGAAGGAAGAAATTAAGAAGAAGGAGAAAGAGGGAAAGGGGTAAAGATCTACTCTAGCCAGGCCTGAGCCAGCAGGAGTTCAGAGGTCTCTCAGCCAAGGGGCCTTCCCAGAAGATTAAATCTAGGTTGGCTTCCAGCTAGGAGGCTTCCTCCAAGATGAGGGGCCTCCTTGGAGGCTGGAATCTTTAGAAGGGTCAAGGGAAAGGGAAGTCAGCTTTAATACCCACCACTTAGGAGGTCTCCTAAGGGAAGCAGTCTCAGGACCCATGCTTCACAACTCCTCTAAGTCAAGTATTTTTTTTCACCCAAGTTCTCAAAAGCCTCAAAAGCCCCTCTCACAGGAAGTAACACAAAATATAAAGGCAGTTCTTTACATCACTCCCTGTGTTTCACATGTATCAATGGTGGCTTAAACTTGACTTGGGACAGCCCAGGGGATCAGTCAATTATCTCTGATTTGTCATTTGCTAGCCCACGCAGGTCACAGACCACCCTCCCCCACATTTAATCCTTAAGTGGGGGTGTATACATTCCTGATTGCTAAAATTCTAAAGATTAAGCAGGGTGGAGTAAATCTAAAATTCACATCACAAGTGTTTCAGGTGTAGCAATGTTTCAACCTTGGCTGAGCTATTTTTTTTAAATCAGTTACTGCCATCATTATAAAAATGTGACAGGAGTATAGAAAAAAACAAAATCTCTGATCTGTTGCTGTTGAGTCTAAAAATGTCACCAAGAATCTAGAGATCATTCTGGTGAAAGGGTAAAGTGAGCTGAGGAGTTACAAATGATAGATGCCCCTCTTTTGGGAGCCAGCCAGGGGTATCATTGCCTGTAATCAACTTCTTAGCTCCTTTAGTATGAGACTGTTATGTCCCATTTGGAGGTGAGGATTATAATTGTACTTCACTTCAGCTACTAAAATGGACCTTACCTCTTGTTACAAATAACTAAGAGACAGGCAAAATGATCAGAGTTGAGAAAAAAAAATCTAAAATTCATATTCGAAGAACCCTTAAAATCAATTTGAGATATTTAGCTCACTAAATTTACCAAAGGTTTTTATGCAATTGTAACCAGTTTTTAATGAAGTCCATCCATCCTCTATGTGACAATTTACAAAGTCAAAATGGAAAGTAAAAGCTTTTTTTTCTTTATATGGGCTTATTCAATAATATTTGTTCAGTATAGTTATAGGGGAAAGGTAACAGAATAGAACAGTAGTTAAAACCCAGTTTCAGTGTAACAGAATAGTATTGAATACATTGATATATGAACTTAAAACCACAAAATTAAATCTTAAGCAAAACAATCAACAAAATGCAATAAGCTACAGAGACTTTCATTAAAAAATGGAGTCTGAAAGACTTAAAATTTCACCTCCATATTCTTTAAATTTCCCTTTCCTATCCATTCAGATCTCTATTGTCAGCACTGTGGGATCTCCCATAGCAGGGAGAACTCCTTTCTGAGCATAGTGTGAAGGAATCCCAAATTGAATGAATCTTAGAGACTGGGCAGGCCAGAATGGCAACGGGTTAATTCTCCCCTGAATCTCAGGTATCATAAGTAAAAAGATCAGTGCACTCATGAATGGTAGAAGCTGTTTGAAATAGGCAAGGTACTGTTCTTTAATAGAGTACACCATGATTGTAATCAACTTCCTATAAATATGGAAGAGTAACTTCCATTCTTCCCTTCCCCCCCCTCATGAGGCCCCTTGCCATGTGGAGGCTAATCATTGCCTAAGGAAAGAACACGCCAGTTTTTAACTAGTTGGTTTGTGATTCTGAAGACACAGTGGCAGCTACCAGAAGCCTGAGACCTGGGGCTAGGGCTGGGGCTGGACTAATGATCTGGGTTGGAGGCCAGAGATCAGAAGCATAGTTGCTGGAGGCCTAGGGATAGGGCCAGGTGAGCAATCAGGGTTGGGGCTGGAGGAAGCAGTATTAGCAATGCCAGAGTCAGAAGCAAGGAACTAAGGAACATGGACTCAAGCAGATGGGTGAGAGAAGTGGCTTATTTCTCTTGGAATTTGCAAGGGTGGGTGGGTGGGTATGGTGGGAGAAAAGCCTTGGCAGGAGAAACATGGCTTAAAAAATTATCTAGGCTATATTAAAAAAAAATTTAGAGTTTTTCTCATCACTTTTTGTTTGCCAACTGTAAAAATTAAAATTTAAATCTTAAATAATAAAAATATTATATTTTAGAAGGTTTATTAAATGCTCATTAGATATCAAGGAATAAAGAGGATACAAAAAAAATAAATCCACATGCTGATGGCTGCATAGCCATGTCAAAATCTCCACCTTACCACAATCACCTCTGATTGCTGCATCATGCCAAAGAGGGGCAGAACCTCAATGTCCACTCATTTTATCCTGTCTACAGGAAGTACATAACAACAGAAAATCAGTGGGCCCTCTGGATATATAGTTCTTTTTTTAGGGTGACAGATTTTCAATTATACAATTCCCAAGGGGCTATAAAATAATTCCTATCCTTTTAACCAGTAATTCCACTACTGGTCTTTATCCTAAAATGATTTTTAAAAGGGGGGAGAGTGAGGACCTATTTATACAAAGGTATTTCTAGCAGCTGGTTTTGTGGTGGCAAAGAATTAGAAATCAACGGGATGCCCATCAATTGGGGAATAACTGAACTAATTGTGGTATATGATGGTGATGGAATACTATTGTTCTGTAAGAAATAATGAACAAAATGATTTTAGAAAGAGCTGGAAAGACCTTCATGAACTGATGCAGAGTAAAATATGATGAATCAGTAAAACATTGTAGACAGTAACATCAATATTGTGGAATGATGAACTATGAAAAACAATTTTCAGCAATACAATGAATCAGACAATTATGAATGACTTATCACAATAAAAATAGTATCCATGTGGTACAGAGAAAAAACTGTTGGGAGTTTGGATGCAGATTGTAGCATAATTTTTTCACATTAGTTCATTGGAGGGTTTTTGTTTTATATGAGTATTCTTTACAAAATTGAACAATATGGAAATGTGTTTTTATTATAATACTTGTATAACCCAGACCAAATTACTATTCCTGGGAAGAGAAAAGGAATGAAGGGAGGGAGACAATTTGTTTCATATAAACATTCTCTGTTTCATGAAATTCAGAAAACTTGTGGAAACTTCAGAAAACTTATGTGGAAAGTTATTATTGCATGCAATTGGTAAAATAAAATATCTTTATAAAAATAAATAATTTTGGAAAATAAATCACTTAAATTCTGAAACATTTTGTATAATCACAGATGAGATAAGAAATGGTCTGTCCATTGAATATGCAAGTTTTCTTTTATTGTGGAGAAATATTCCTTACAAAATCCTTTTGTTTTCCTTTGTTTTCTACTTTAAATGCATTTCTTTATTTATGACTAATATATACCCATGCAAATCCATATTTACATGTAAATGCACATACACATGTGGTTTAATCATTTAAACTAAAAATGATCAGCTCCTATATATGGATGATTTTACTGTTTAATCAAGAAATTTTCATCCACTTAGCAAAAAAACAAAGAACCTTAGCAGGAAATATCCATCTCACTGGGTTAAGTTAATCCAGTATAGATAGTCTCAAATCACCTCCTATCCAGACAAGCAGCCAGGTCGATTTAGCTCCAGTCCCTTTGCAGATTCACAAGCAACCAAGCCAACACTTTTCCACACCCAGGCTACTTCTACACAGAACAACCTTAGGATAGTGTCTTCTCTACTCAAGAATACACTGGAAAAGGAGAAAAAGGCAACAAAAAATATTACCATGGAAAGTTTCTATCAAGACAGGGAATATTTAAACATAATCCCTAAAGAGGACAATAATGACAAAACATATTCATGTGAAGCTCCCCAAGAATATGAAATGGTGTCAGTCTGGGAACAAAAAATTTTAAAAAGCAACTTGAGAATCTCAAAAAATAAATTTTAACATCAAATAAGATTCCCCAAATGAAGAGGATGGATTAAAGGATAGTCAATTCATCAAAACATTACAAACACACACACACACACACACACACACACAAATAAAATGCTTTGAAACAAAAGAAAATGGGAGGAATATGTCTCAGTAGGGGAATTGGAAGAACAATGAACCAGCTCAGCATACTGTTACAGAGCTAGAGGCAACTAAACAGGAGAGTGAGACTGAGACTAGCCTGAGCCATTCCCCAGGGGTAGCAAATTCAAAGAGGACATGAAGTCAATGCAGTTCCACATGGCCAGAGGCAATTAATCTGCAGAGTATTTGAGGCATCAAATCAGGAGTGCCTCAAGAATCTAAGGAGCAGATCAGGGCACTGGCACAGCCTTAGGCACCAGGCATGGTAGTAAAAACAGAATGGGCATGAGATCAGTGTATTCCCATGTGACAACAGAGTGCCTGAGACATCAAAACAGGAGAGGCAGTGAAACAGCAGAATAGCTCATTCAAGACACTTCATCCCAGTGTTAAAAGCAAAATTGACCTGAATTCAGTGCATTTCCATGTGGCCTGAAGCACTGTAGTTACAAAGTGAATGAGGTGGTGAAGTAGCAGTGTAAGGGACTAGCGGAGGCTAAGACACAATAAATAGTGAAGGCAGTGTGGGTATGAGACCAACTCACTTCCACATGGCAGCAAAGCAGCATAGTCAGCATAGTTGAAAAGAAATTGGCTCAACCTAAGTTGCATTTCACAGGTATCAAAGACAAAGCAGACATGAGACCAATATTCTTCCCCATTCTGGCAACATGCCTGAGACAACAAAGCAGCAAAATGGGAGCTGGCTAATCCCAAGCCACACAGAACAAGAAGGGAATGCAGAGCAGGAAAGAGACCAATGCACTTTCATGTGGCCTGATACAGTGAAGCAGAAGTTTCTTAGCCAGCAAACTAGCAGAGGAGGGGATTGACCCATCCCATGACACTTGACAAGGGTAGCAAAGCAGTAGAGCAGAGATTAGACTAGCCCACAAGACAACAGAGCAACTGGAAGCACAGGAAGCAGAATCTAGCTAGACAAAACATCTGCAAGCCCCCCTACAGTAAGCCAATAAGGCAAGTCTCTCAATAGATATGCTGTGGGAAACAAAGATAGCCAGACCTATACCACATTTCAGAAAGGAGTAGTCTATTTTCTACCCAATAAGGAAAATAATAACCTGAATAGAACAGGAAAAAAGTAACTAGAAAAATGTACAAATGACAAAGAAAATCTTAACCTTAGAAAGTGATTTTAATAATAAGGAAGATCAAAATACATACTCAAAAGAGGACAACAGTGTCAAAAAGGAAGCACATGAAGCCTCAAAGGAAATTGAGAAAAGATGTCAGGCCATAAAAGTAACCATAGAAGAATGTTGAAAGAAGTAAAAAAAAATGATAAGGGAATTGGCAAAAAGCCTCAATAGCTGAGGAAAAACACAACAAAATAATCAACTCTCTAAAGACCAGCATGGACAGAAATGGAGGTACAAAAATACACCAAAGGAAACAATCTTCTAAAGTCTAAAATGACCATATTCTTTCTGCTATCCATATTCTTCTCATGTGTGAATTCATCTCATTATAGTCAATGTCATAATTACTAGTTGTGCATTTTCCTATTCTGCATTCCTCCTCACTTTTTGACCCCTCTTAATTTCTGTATTTCCCTTATTAAATGTCCAATTTCATTTAACCACTATCCCTTCCAAAATCCTGTTATCCTCTCCTTTTGTTCTCAATTAAAACTTGCCACACCTTTTCAAAAATTATTTCTTTATCCCTTTCCCCTTACCTTTTAATTCTTATTCTGTCTACCCTTCCCCAAATACCTTCCTTATTCCCCAATTATGCCCTCTAACTTCTTGATTCCCTTATTTTATTACCTTACTCTCCTACATTTCCACATGTACTCCTCTCTAGGTATACCCACCTTCCCCTCCTTAAGGATATGCTTAAAATCATCAGTAAGCATTACATGTAATGGCAATAATCTAGAAGCCTTCTGAATGAAATAGGGATATCCATTATCATTACTATTATATATCATATCATATAAGGAATGCAAGTTATAATGATAAGAGAAGTAAAAGTAGTTTAAGGAATTAGAATAAATAATGAGAAAATAAATTTACCATCTTTGAAGATGATCTGATGATATACTTAAATTATCCTAGATAATCAACTTAAAAAAACCCAATTGAAATATTTAACTTTAGCAAAGTTGTAGTGTGCAAAATAAAATAACATGAATCATCACCATTATTCAAAATAAACCACAAAGTCCAACAGTAGGAGATAAAAATGTAAATACCATTCAAAATAACTGTAAACAAGATAAAATACTGGGGGGTCTACCTGCCATGAAAAACCAAGAAACTACATAAACATAATTGCAAAACACTTCTCACACAAATAAAGATCCATTCAAAACATTGGAAAACATCATTAAATGCTCTTGAGTAGACTGAGCCAATATAATAAAAATGAAATTCTATTGAAATTAATTACTTATTGAGTGTCATACTAATCAAAAGGCCAAAACATTTTAGTGAGCTATAAAATGAGATCAAATTTATCTGGAAGTATAAAAGGTCAAAGTTTTGAAAATAATTGATAAAAAAAAAACTGTGAAGAAATGTATTCTAGCCTTACCAGATCTTACACTATATTATTAAACAGTATTGTAGTGAAAATATCACCTTTGAAGGCTGTTATAATATTAAAACTATGGCCACCAAGGAATTTACTTATGAAATTCCTAAAATGAAACACTCAAGTCAGAATGGAATTTATGGTGGTTTAATCACAATGGGAGTAAGAGAAGGGAGAGGGAGAGAAGGAGAGAGGAGAAAAGGAAAAGGGGTTACTCAACCTCTGGCAGGGAGCCAGAGGGAGTTTAGGCCCAAAGGGCCAAGGTAGAGAAGGAATCAGTCCTTGACTTCACGTGACCGATCTGAAGGGAAGCTGTCTGAGGACCTCCACCTTGCTCAAGCTTCTAGCATGAACTCCGGTCTAGCCCTGTCCACAGGAAGTGAGAGAATTCCAGAGGCTGTTTTCTCCGTCACTTCCTGTGCCTCACAAGTGCCAATAGTGGCTCAAGTTTGGCTTAGGACAGCCTACGTGGGCAGTTAGTTATTTCTGATTTGTCATTGACTAGCACATGCCCGTGGAGTGTGGGTGTTCACAATATTGGGTGCTAGACCAAGATGGAGATTTTAAAATTCACAACAGTAATCATCAAAACAATCTGATACAGGCTAAGAAATATAGTAGTAGATCAACCGCCTAGATTATATGTAAGATATGCAATAATTAGTAACCCTAGTAACATAATATTTGATAAATTCAAAGATCTAAACTTTAGGAATAAGAATTCACTATTTGACAAAACTGCTCAGAAAACTGGAAAACAGTATGCCAGAAACTAAGCATATATCAACATCTGCCATCATGCATCAAGACAAATTCAAAATGCATATATGATTTATACATATAAGGTGATGTCATAAATACATTAAGGGATAACAGAAAAGCTTGCCTATTAGCTCTAAGCAAAAGGGAAGAATTCTTAAGCAACTGAGACATATAAAACCATTCTAAGAGGTAAAATGAATAATTTTGATTGAAGTATATTAATTTTTTTGCATAAAAAACCAATGCAACACATAGAAAGAAAACAGAAAATGAAAAAAATTATAGATTGTATCTCTGAGAAAGAACTCATTTCTCATATACATATAAAGAACTGAGTCAAATGTATAAGATTTAACAATCATTCCCAAATTTAGAAATGAACAGGATTTTTTTAGTGAATAAAAGAAATCTCTTTATAGTCACATAAAAAAAATGTTCCAGACAAATATTTGTTTAGAGAAATGCAAATTAAAACTCTGGGATACCAACTCACCCTTAAGAGATTACTCAGTATAATGGAAAAGGGAAATGATAAATATTGGAAGTGATATGGAAAAAATTGGGACACTAATCTACTATTGGCTGAATTGTAAATTGATTGAACCATTTTATAGAGCAGTTTGGAACTATGACCAAAGGACTATCTATATTCCAGAGATTAAAAAAAAAATTGAGAAAAGGAATTATTTATAAAAAATCCTCATAGCAGATATTTTGTTGTCACAAAGAACTGAAAATGTAAAGTATTTCCTTCTATTGAGAAATTATTGAACACGTGTTCTATGAGTTTAATGGAATACTATTATGCTACAAGAACTGATAAACAAAAGAATTTCAGAAAAACCTAGAAAGACTATGAACTGATGCAAAGTGTGCAGATATAGAATGACATTGAGCATAGTCATAACAATATTATACAATGATAAACTGATTTAGCTGTTATGAGCAAAATGACCAAGCAAGACAATCTCAAAAGACTAATAAAAAATTTCCATCCACCAACAGAAAAAGAAATGATGGGGTATCATTGGATATTGAAGCACACCATTTTTCACTCTATTTTGTTCAATAATTTTTTTCAGTTACATATGTCTTCCAAAACATGATGAATACGGAGATAGTATAGTATAGTATAGTATAGTATAGTGTAGTGGTAGTCTCTCGGTGACCGAGAATGATTATTGTCTTTGTGCATTATCATCTATTGATGTACCCTCATGTGGCTTTGAAGTCCAAAGACTGAGGCACAAAGTTTGTGGCACATGGGGCCTGGGACGCCAGTTGTTACAGGAGGTGCGGTTGTGGCCTGGTGTAGCGTTCATGTGCAGCAGGAAGATGTGGGTTCTCCAGCTGCTTCTGTCAAAGGCAGCGAGTTCTAGTTGCTTTGGTGCAATGCCAGCCCATTTCAAGTTTAACTTTAGCTGATCCTTGAATCTTTTCTTTGGTCGACCTTGTTTCCTGAGTCCATATTGATTTTGACAGCTTAAAGGGATGACTTGCCAACCACAGTGTGCTGACCTGGTGTTTGTAGAGCAGCCAATGTTTGGGACACCTTTTCTAGTCCCCTCCCTTGATTACAGTGAGCAGTGCTGTCCTAGAGAGGGCTGCTCAGTCGCCCAGGATGCTGCCGAACGTCCCTGCTGCCCACAGGGCCGAGTGACCACTGGTCCGTGGGCTGCCTACGTGCAGGATCGTGACTATAACTGCCAGTGGTCACTTCCACCTGTTGCATCGCCACTCCCCCTTCACTGCAGATCTTGAAGAGGGTGGACGGGGTTAGGATAGATGAGTGTGCACAAAGACACTTGTGTGTGAAAGAGATTTAAGTGGAAAAGTCGATGCACAGAGACAGTCCCACTCTCTCGGCGTTGGAAGCCTGGGTCCAGTGGCACGAAAAGTCGTTACACCTGGAGACTTCCTCAGCTGCATTGGATGGCCATGTTGTCTTTTGTGCTCCAACACGCCCTGAGCACTCCACAGTGCTTTGCTGTGTCGCCATCTCAGCTGTTGAACCTTCTTATTGGTTTCTTCTACCTGTTCGGCCGAAGCAGTCTTCACATGCTGGGTGAGCAAAGCCCTGGTTCACCAGGGGTCGACGACGACCCGATGGCTACCCTCACAAGGTTTAGCCGGTCTGTCAAAGCCTTTGCCTGGGGTGTGGTCGCTGCTGCATGCTAGCAGCTACTGGGAGCCACAAGTGAGAGCTGGGTGTCAGGTGAGGGTCAGAGGTTGGAAAGCTGCCCTAGGAGGGCACGACAAGCCCTCCATACCAGAGATACTACCCCTCCCTGGGCACCCCATATACCCCAATACAGAGATATGTATTACATGATAGCACATATATAACTAATGGCAAATTGCTTAACATCTTAGGGAGGTGTTAAGAAATAAGGAAAAGAATTTGAAAGTCAAAATGTGAGAAAACATGTAAAATTGCCTTGACAGGTAATTGAAAAAAGGTAAAATATCACTGAAAGGAAAAAAATAATGAGTTGATGGAAAGCAGATGGTATGTCTTCTCATCAGCTAATACTCTTTGCAACCAATATCAGTAATATATCATCTAACCAGTAATAGAAACATCTCATTTGTTGGTTCTTTTTGTCTGACCACATGCCAGACAATTATTAAGTAGCCTTGTAAATATTAAAAAAAATGAATATTCATTTGCCCCAGAGATTTCCTCACTTCTTTCTTACACTGTAAATTAATATATGTTCCTCCTTTATGATCTACTTTTCTGTAATTGACTGATGGAAGCAAACTTTTTTCTATCCCTTGAAGCCTGGGAGATTAGAGTAGGAGTTAAACTAGGATTTTTCTTATCTTTGGATAGCAAGAAGGATTTGATCAAATGATGTTGGCTAGATAACCTGCTAATGAGAATATACCTTAGAGTAGAAAAACAGATCTTTTCTGAGAATGAGGTTTGAAGTGCCCTATGTTTCCACTTTTGATAGAAAATAGCAAAGAAGAAAAATTGACCTCACAATCCTAGGACAACTCAAGGCGAAAGTGAAGCCTGAAAATTTTTTCTTATTTTATGACTACCAAAAGCCATTGTTGATAGCTCAGTAGCAAAAGGAAATTTTCTTAAATCCTTGTTGCACTTAGTTCAGTGGGTGTCTTTTTTCCTTAATTGAATTACTCAGATAAAATATTTTATTCTCTCTAACTAGTTTATATGGCAAAGACACCCAGTAGGGACTTAGAAAGAGCATCCCTACCAGTGACATGTGTTTCATGAGAAGGCTTCCAGTGAATCAAATTGATTGGCCACATGATGAGAAAATTCTATTTGCCTGTAATGTGCATAACCTGCCTCAATTGCAAGTTCTTTTACTTACTAAATTATAATTAAACATTAGTATATTTGTAAATGGATAGTTAGACATGTACAATTATCAGATCAAGTGAAGCATTTGAATATGCTTCTGGCTTTTTAAAAGCCCCTAAAAGCACATTTTCCATCACGACAACTCTCTGAGTTTATCATTAGTAGAATATACACCCAGGAAAATTATCACAGAAAATTTTCCTTGTAAATTAAATTAATCATGAAATTCAAAAGTATTGGTCCTTCAATACAGCTAATAGAAATACTTTCCTATACTGTTTATGTTAATGAGAATTCCTGGTTAGTGAAGAATAAACAATTAAATGTTCAGTCTCCTACAAATCTTTTTAATAAACCCTATTATTTAAATGCCACCCTGGCTCACATAAACCTTATTTCATTATTTGAAGATTTTGTAATCTGATATATAAGGTAATGCAGTTACTGTTGCAGAAATGCATCCAACTAGTCTTTTATACCAAATCAATTCATTTTGCTACTACTAATTTCAACATTAAGAAACAAAGAAAAAAAAATGAGTGTATACCTTTTTTATTGTGTGCTCAGAGGAACATGGTAGAAACTTGATTGTCATTATTTCATAGTTCTATCTATGTTTGGAAGATAGTCAAAATATAAAATTGCTGCCTATGTAATTTAAAGAAGAAACTTATTTTTCAGGATAGTCTCATTTAGATTACCAGAATTTAATGCGGATTTCAGCTTAATGACCTCATTACCCATCATTACCACAAAACCAGCTCTGTCACAAGTTAATAGTATTCTGATTATGTTACCATAAATCAATACAGTTCAGAGGTTCAGAGGTTCTGGGTTTTTCCAAAATATAATTGAGTTTATACACAGACACAACTGTATCTGAAGAACCGAGACTTTAATTTTCTAAGTAATTTTTCCTGTCCCTAGTCCTTCACTAATTTCATGTGACACTATGAATAATAGAGAATTACATGCTATGGGTATATTTTCAATGTAAGTGGAGATATTATCAATGATGATTTAAGGATAAGGAGTGCTTAAAAGACCACTGTTTAATTGCAAAAACAAAACCAAGTGACCTAGTCAGAGAGTAGCCTGGGTTTTTCATTAGTGCTCCAGAAAAATTAAAGGAAGTTAATAAAGGGGCAGTATACAAAGACAATTTCATGTCAGAAATGAAAAGAAAAGAACTCCACAAATATCTTCAGGTCATTTTCCCAGAAATTTCGCATCCTTGAAGAATTCATCCACAAAATATTTATAGTCACCCCCCAAGATGTTCCTGGATGTGAGCAAGGGAATTAATCAGTGAATCATACAAATTTCATTTGAAAAGACTTTATTAAATTATTACCAGGTGTCAAGTATTCTGCTAAGATTTGAGTATAAAATTATAAGTAAACATATTTTCTCTCTACAAGGAAAGTAGAATCAAATACAAAAAGAATTAAAAAACAGTAGGTGCATGATGGGAAACAAGCTGTTAGGAGTGTGGTAGTAGAGTTTCCAAAGATCAGAGACAGGTCATGATTGTTTAGTCTTGGAAATCTTGTTTCCTCTAATATAATATATCCATATAGATCTTTGATGACAGAGACTTTTTTCTTTATGTTTGATTATATTTTCCAAATTACATGTACATAACATTTTAAATCATTGGCTTCTGACATTTTGCATTTAATATTCTCTTCCTTGCTCCCATGCCTCTCCTTTCCCTGAGATAGGAGGTTATTTGATATACATATATGTTATTATGGAATATATATTCTATGTTGGCCATGTGAAAAATGGGGAGAATATTGATAAAGGAAAGAAAGTAAAAAATATTTAGCTTCAATTTGCATGTAGTCTCTATCAGTTCCTCTTATGATTGTGTATGGCCTTTTTTGTCATGAGTGCCTTATAGTTGTCTTGGATTATTGTCTTGCTGATAATAATTGTCATCACACTTAATCATTTTCCATTATTGCTTTTAACTGTGTACAATGTTCTCCTGTTTCTGCTTGGTTCACTTTGTATCACCTCTTATGTCTTTCCATGTTTTGTTTTGTTTTTAATTTTGTGATTATCCTATCAGTCATTTTTTTAAAATTTTAAACCCTTACCTTCCATCTTGGAATCAATACTGGGTATTGATTCCAAGGCAGAAGAGTGGTAAGGGCTAGGCAATGGGGGTCAAGTGACTTGCCTAGGGTCACACAGCTGGGAAGTGTCTGAGGCCAGATTTGAACCTAGGACCTCCATCTCTAGGGCTAGCTCTCAATCCACTGAGCTACCCAGCTGCCCCCTCTCAGTCATTTTTTTATAGCACAGTAGTTTTCCATTATAATTATATGCCACAACTTCTTCAGCCATTCTCCTGTTGATGAGCATCCTTTCAGCTTCCAAATCTTTGTTCAGGGACAATTTTTAATACTTTATTATAGGGCCTGACATAGTTCTTAGCATAAATAATTGCTGACTTGATTGAAAATATTTTGTAAATCACAAAATATTATTCAAATGATCTCAGAGAAATCTGGTTTCAGAGAGTTTCTAGCTGTGTGACCCTGGACAAGTTACTTAGCCCCCTTATCTAGACTTTATCACTCTTCTGCCTTAGAACCAATACACACTATTTATTCTAAGGCTGAAAGAATTAAAAAAAAAATCTATGATAAAGAGGTAAACTTGCTAAAGGAATTAGGGGTCATAAATCAGGACTAGCAAGGAATTATGTCTTAAGGATTGTAGAATGATGGTGTCATTCCTTGATTCATTTCCTGACTGACACTTAGTTGAGCAAATGTCAATAAATATTGAAACTTCAGAGGACTTCAGTTTCTTCATTGGTAAAAAGAATGGGTTAAATAATTACCAAGACATGGTTCTAATTATGATATCTTTCCAGTTCTAATTATCACCTTGGATTTTTTTCCTGAATTTTGCCCTAGAAAGTCAGATCTACATGAGTAGAAATAAAAATTTCAAGGAATAAAACACAATATCATGATGAGTGGTATGGGAAAGTTTAAGGAGCTGAATAATTTAGCAAGACATGAATTTCAAGATTCCAAAGTTATTCTCTTTCTAGTTCTTGCAAGAACTAGAAAGAGAAATCCCATTCAAAATCACCTTAGACAAAATAAAATACCTAGGAATCTATCTCCCAAGACAAACACAGGAACTATATGAACACAACTACAAAACACTCGCCACACAACTAAAACTAGACTTGAACAATTGGAAAAACATTAACTGCTCATGGATAGGACGAGCCAATATAATAAAAATGACCATCCTACCCAAACTTATTTATCTATTTAGTGCCATACCCATTGAACTACCAAAATACTTCTTCACTGATTTAGAAAAAACCATAACAAAGTTTATTTGGAAGAACAAAAGATCAAGGATATCCAGGGAAATAATGAAAAAAAACACATATGATGGGGGCCTTGCAGTCCCAGACCTCAAACTATATTACAAAGCAGCAGTCATCAAAACAATTTGGTACTGGCTAAGAAACAGAAAGGAAGATCAGTGGAATAGACTGGGGGAAAACGACCTCAGCAAGACAGTATACGATAAACCCAAAGATCCCAGCTTTTGGGACAAAAATCCACTATTCGATAAAAACTGCTGGGAAAATTGGAAGACAGTGTGGGAGAGACTAGGAATAGATCAACACCTCACACCCTACACCAAGATAAATTCAAAATGGGTGAGTGACTTAAACATAAAGAAGGAAACCATAAGTAAATTGGGTAAACACAGAATAGTATACATGTCAGACCTTTGGGAGGGGAAAGGCTTTAAAACCAAGCAAGATATAGAAAGAATCACAAAATGTAAAATAAATAATTTTGACTACATCAAACTAAAAAGCTTTTGTACAAACAAAACCAATATAACTAAAATCAGAAGGGAAACAACAAATTGGGGAAAAAATTTTCATAGAAACCTCTGACAAAGGTTTAATTACTCATATTTATAATGAGCTAAATCAATTGTACAAAAAATCAAGCCATTCTCCAATTGATAAATGGGCAAGGGAAATGGATAGGCAGTTCTCAGATAAAGAAATCAAAACTATTAACAAGCACATGAAGAAGTGCTCTACATCTCTTATAATCAGAGAGATGCAAATCAAAACAACTCTGAGGTATCACCTCACACCTAGCAGATTGGCTAACATAACAGCAAAGGAAAGTAATGAATGCTGGAGGGGATGTGGCAAAGTAGGGACATTAATTCATTGCTGGTGGAGTTGTGAACTGATCCAACCATTCTGGAGGGCAATTTGGAACTATGCCCAAAGGGCGACAAAAGAATATCTACCCTTTGACCCAGCCATAGCACTGCTGGGTCTGTACCCCAAAGAGATAATGGACACAAAGACTTGTACAAAAATATTCATAGCTGCGCTCTTTGTGGTGGCCCAAAACTGGAAAACGAAGGGATGCCCATCAATTGGGGAATGGCTGAACAAACTGTGGTATATGTTGGTGATGGAATACTATTGTGCTCAAAGGAATAATAAAGTGGAGAAGTTCCATGGAGACTGGAACAACCTCCAGGAAGTGATGCAGAGCGAGAGGAGCAGAACCAGGAGAACATTGTACACAGAGACTAATACACTGTGGTATAATCGAACGTAATGGACTTCTCCATTAGGGGCGGTGTAATGTCCCTGAACAATCTGCAGGGATCCAGGAGAAAAAAAAAAAACACCATTCATAAGCAAAGGATAAACTATGGGAGTGGAAACACCGAGAAAAAGCAACTGCCTGAATACAGAGGTTGAGGGGACATGACAGAGGATAGACTTTAAATGAACACTCTAATGCAAATACTATCAACAAAGCAATGGGTTCAAATCAAGAAAACATCTAATGCCCAGTGGACTTACGCGTCGGCTATGGGGGGTGGGGGGGAGGAAAAGAAAATGATCTATGTCTTTAACGAATAATGCTTGGAAATGATCAAATAAAATATATTAATAAAAAAAAAAAAGATTCCAAAGTTATGCCTCTAAATCAAAGACCCAAACTTTTTCTGATCAATAAATTTTGGTGGCTCGTGAAAGTCTAAAGGAAATAATGCAAACTTCTCTGTTTGACAGTGAAAAATCATTATAGCCTAGTACTAACCTCCCATTGCTGTCTTACTATAAATCCCATATTTCACAGATTTCATTTTCCAGCAGTTAGCTAATTATTCTTCCAAATGCAACTTTTAATCTCTTATATCTCTGGGAATTTTCACTGTTTTGAGATTACCTATATTTGCAATGTGCTTCTTCATCTTATAGTCTCTATCTTCTTTCAAATCACAAGTCAAATGATATACTTTTTAGGATTACTCTTTGTAGCTCCAACTCATTCTCCTTCTGCCTATGATATGCTGCTTCTTATATTGCATATATTTGATATAGACATAATTATATACATTTTCCCACAAAAGAATATAAGCACTGTAAGACCAGAAAATATTTTAATTTACCTCTGCATTCTCAGAATCTTGCAAATATCCTTAAATATTTTAAAAACATGGTATATATATATTTGTTAAATGACTGAAACTATATTTGAAAAGGTAAATTAAAGAACAGCAAAAGAAGGTGGGAAATGATGAAGTTAAAAGTAAGGCATCAGATTAAACAACTTTGAGGTAACACCTTTCACCTGTGAGACTGACCAAAATGGTAGCAAAGGAAAGTGATAAATGTTGGAAGTGATATGGCAAAATTAGGACACTAATACAATGCTGGTGGAGTTGTGAGTTGGTCCAACCATTCTAGAGGGCAATATGGAATAATGCACGAAGAGAAAAGAATGCCTACCCTTTGATCCAGCCATACCACTGCTGGATATCCCAAAGAGAAAGTAAGGAAAAAGAGTTGTACAAAAATATTTATAGTCACACTTTTTGTGGTGGCAAAAAAAAGAAAAATGAGGGGGTGTCCATCGATTGGGGAATGCATGAACAAATTGTGGTATCTGATGGTAATGGAATACTATTGTGCTAAAAGGAATAGTGAACTGGAGGAATTTCATGTGAACTGGAAAGACCTTCAGGAATTGATGCAGAACAGAAGAGCAGAATCAGGATAACATTGTACATGGAGAATGACACATTAGGGTACAATTGAATGTAATAGACTTTTCTACTAGCAGCAATGCAATTACCAAGGACAATCCAGAGGAATTTATAAGGAAGAATGCTATCCACATCCAGAGGAAGAATTGTGGGAATGGAAATGCTTTAAAAAATATTTGATCAACCACATAGTGCAATAGGGAACTTATTAGGATTTTGATGTTAAAGAATTGCTCTACTGAAAATATGAGTAACATGGAAATAGGTTTTGAACAATGATATATGTATAACCCAGTGGATCTGCTTGTCAATTCTGGGAATGGGGAGGGAAAAGGGGAGGAAAATCATGAATCATGTAACCATGGAAAAATATTCTAAAGAAAAAAGAAAAAAGTAAGGCACCATTAAAGTAATTATCTTTTCTTATCTAGCATGCTATCTGTCTGTCTATTTCTTTTCATCACCACTCTGACTGACTCATATTTTGGTCCTTAAAACATTATCAGTTCACTCAGTTGCCTCACTCCTCTGATTGGAGGACTGGAAGGTGGGACAGTAAAATCCTCCCATAACCTTCCTTTATAGAGGGCTTGAACATTCAGAATATTCTAGATAATTCTCTATTTTCATTTGATAGTTCTGCTTATTTTGACTTCATAGAATATCGTGTTTCCTCTCCATACATCCACTTTCATGTTTCTTTTATGTGATGCTTTCCCCCATTAACTTAGAAGTTCCTTGAGGATAGGTATAGTCATTTTCTTATTTGTATCCACAATGCTTAGTATAGGGACTAGCTCATATTGGGTGCTTGATAACTATTTATTAAAATATATTGATAAATAGATATATACACAAATACATATAAACATATAGATACAAGTATCAATTAGCATTTATATTATATTATTCATTAAGTCCATAACAGCAGTTCTGTCTGATCATAGAATTTCTTAGGGAACAATTCAAATGTCAATTTTAAGGATTAGAATAGTAAAATTATTACATTTTCCTACATTTTTCCTAAGATATTTTTCATGTACAGTCCATTGAAACCTTTTTTACTGTATAATTAATTAATGCTTATAATAAGAACTGAAAAATATAAAGTTCTATATAAGTGCTTAATATTAATATATAGTGGAGATAAATTAAAACCAATTTAACAGGTTTATATTATGCACTGTGGCAAAGTTGGTAATTCTATATAGCATAAGAACATAAATCAGTTATGATAACTAAGAAAGTACAAAGTCAGCACTTTCATTTAGTTTCTAAGGTACTCAGAAACTGTATGACCAATAAAAAATTTAAGAATTAAATATATGATGGTAATTAGTGCAGTCTTAAAAATCTAAGTATATATACAAGTAAAAACGGAAGCAGAAAGAGGGCCAGAATCTAGTGATCTTCTTTTAAATATCTTAACTCTTTCAGTCAAATACTTCTTTGCGTATGAAGCACTTTCTAATACTCAACTCTGATAAGGGAAAATTCTGAGTCAGAAATAAACATTGAGAAATATGTCTTCCAAAATCCTTTAGGAGGAAAACAGATTTACACCAGGATATTGCCTCTAGTGTGACCTACCTTAAAACAATAGTCTAAGTACACATTTCAAGTTTACTCAAAAGAGAAGTATATAATATAAGGAAGCAACTAAAGTTAACAATTCTTTCTTTTGAGCACATTGTATGATTTTCAAATATCCTATATATCTCTTCCTCTTCGTACTTTAGAAAATTTTCTTAGAATGCAAATAAGAAGAAGGTGCCAATTTGCATTGTTGGAGGGAATATCCCCGCAACAAGTTCTATATCCCAAAGCAATCAGAAATTGGGAGATCATCACCATCATCACATTTATTGTCATTGTGTTCATCATCATCATCATCAACATCATATTTTAGGAGACAATCTAGTGCTTTGCAAAGGTGTCAGAGACCCGTGTCTATTTTAGCCAAAAATCACCTTCACATTTTGATTTATAAAGCCCTAAAATGAAATAGGATATATGAATTCAAAATTCTTCTTCCAGCAAACAAAATCAATTGGTAAATATGATGAGTTTATGTCCATCTTTGCTTTTTTTTTCATTTTTAGTGATGGAAAGGGCTAATTAGACTAGACTCCTGGGATTCAGCAGAATGGAAATTTTTACACTAGTTTGGAGATAGCAGGACCTAGGTACATATCCATACTACTGTGCGACTTTAGGGAATGGACTTGATATCCCTAGACTTCAATTTCCTAATCAATAAAATAATGGGGAATGGACTAGGTTACTCTTTTTAAAATTTTCTTCTTTTTTTTTTTGGTTACAATACTCACTTTATTTCCCTCCCTCCCCTCCACCCACCCTTCAGCAGCAGAATTGCAATTTCATTGGGTATTACTTGGGTCCTTGATAATAACCTATTTCCATGTTATTTGGACTAGAATGTTCATTTATAGTCTACATCCCCAATCATCCCTTTGACCCATGTATATAAGCAGTTGTTTTCTTCAGTGTTTTTACTCCCACGGTGTTTCTTCTGAATGTGGATAGTGATTTTTCTTGTAATTTCCTCCAAGTTGTTCAGGATCACTGCATTACCACTAATGGAGAAGTCCATTACATTCGATTGTATCACAGTGTATCAGTCTCTGTGTACAATGTTTTCCTGGTTCTGCTCCTCTCACTCCGCAACAATACCTGGAGGTTGTTCCAGTCCCCATGGAATTCTTCCACTTTATTATTCTTTTGAGCACAATAGTATTCCATCACCAACATATACCACAATTTGTTCAGCCATTCCCCAATTGAAAGGCATCCCCTCATTTTCCAATTTTTTGCCACCACAAAGAGCACAGCTATGAATATTTTTGTACATGTATTTTTCCTTATTATCTCTTTGGGCTACAAACCCAGCAGTGCTATGACTGGATCAAAGGGCAGATAGTCTTTTATTTCCTTTTGGGAATAATTCCAAATTGCCCTCCAGAATGGTTGGATCAATTCAGAACTCCATCAACAATGCATTAATGTCCCAACTTTGCCACATCCCCTCTAGCATTCATTACTTTCCTCTGCTATCATGTTAGCCATTCTGTTAGGTGTGAGGTGATACCTCAGAATTGTTTTGTTTGCATTTCTCTGATTATAAGAGATTTAGAGCACTTTTCATGTGCTTAGTAATACTTTTGATTTCTTTAACTGAAAATTGCCTATTCATGTCCCTTGTCCATTTATTCATTGGAGAATGGCTTGATTTTTTGTACAATTGGTTTAGCTCTTTATAAATTTGAGTAATTAGACTTTTGTTAGAAGTTTTGCAATGTAGATCATTCCCAGTTTGTTGCTTCTCTTCTAATTTTGGATGCATTAGTTTTGTTGGTACAAAAACTTTTTTAAATTGATATAATCAAAATTATTGATTTTACATTTTGTGATTTTTTTTCTACCTCTTGCTTGGTCTTAAAGTCTTTCCTTTCAGAAAGATCTGACAAGTATACAATTCTGTGTTCACTTAATTTACTTATGCTTTCCTTCTTTATATTCAGGTCATTCACCCATTCTGAGTTTATCTTGGTGTAGGGCGTGAGATATTGATCCAAACCTAATCTCTCTCATACTATCTTCCAATTTTCCCAGCAGTTTTTATCAAATAGTGGCTTTTGGTCCCCAAAACTGGGATCTTTTGGCTTATCATAGACTGTAGTGCTGAGGTCCTTTATCCCTAGTCTAATCCACGGATCCTCCTTTCTGTCTCTTAGCCAGTACCAAATTGTTTTGATGACCATTGCTTTATAGTATAGTTTGAGATCTGGGACTGTAAAGCCTCCTTCCTTTAGATGTTTTTTTTTTTTCATGATTTCCCTAGATATCCTTGATCTGTTGCTCTTGCAATTGAACTTTGTTATATTTTGGTCTGTTTGTTTGTTTTTTTTCTAATTCAGTAAAAAACCTATTTTTTTTTGGTAGTTCAATTGACATGTCACTAAATAAGTAAATTAATTTGGGTAGGATTGTCATTTTTATTATGTTAGCTTGTCCTACCCATGAGCAATCAATGTTTTTCCAACTGTTTAGATCTAGTTTCAATTGTGAGGAGAGTGTTTTCCAGTTGTATTCATATATTTCCTGTGTTTGTCTCGGCAGATAGATTCCTAAGTATTTTATATTGTCTACAGTGATATTAAATAGAATTTCTCTTTCTAATTCTTCCTGCTGAAATGGGTTGGAGATACATAGAAATGCTGATGGCTTCTGCAGGCTTATTTTGTATCCTGCAACTTTGCTAAAGTTGTTGTTTATTTTGACTAACTTTTTCGTTGGTTCTCTAGGATGCTTTAAGCACACCATCATATTATCTGCAAAGAGTGATAGCTTGGTCTCCTCATTGCCAATTTTAATACCTTCAATTTCTTTTTCTTTAATTGCTAATGCTAGTGTTTCTAGTACAAAGTTAAATAATAGAGGTGATTATGTGCATCCTTGTTTCACTCCTGATCTTATTGGTATGGCTTCTACTTTATCCACATTACAGATGATGTTTGTTGATGGGTTTAGATACATACTGTTTATTATTTTTAGTAAAGGTCCTTCTATTCCTATAATCTCTAGTGTTTTTAATGGGAGTTGGTGTTGTATTTTATCAAAGGCTTTTTTCTGCATCTATTGAGATAATCATGTGATTTTTGTCAGTTTGCTTGTTAATATGGTCAATTATTTGGATGGTTTTTCCTAATATTGAACCATCCTTGCATTCCTGGTATGAATCCTACCTGGGCATAGTGAATAGCCCTTTTGATGACTTGTCGGAGTCTTCTTTGCTAGTGTCCTATTTAAGATTACTGCATCTATATTCATTAGGGAGATTGGTCTATAGTTTTCTTTCTCTGTTTTTGACCTGCCTTGTTTTGGGATCAGTACCATATTTGTGTCATAAAATGAATTTGGTAGGACTCCTCCTTTGCTTATTCTGTCAAATAGTATGTATAATATTGGGATTAGTTGTTCTTTGTATATTTGATAAAATTCATTTGTGAATCCATCTGGACCTGAGGATTTTTTCTTAGGGAGTTCTATGATGGTTTGTTCAATTTCTTTTTATGATATGGGGTTTTTTAGGTAAAATATTTATTCCTCTGTTAGTCTAGGCAATTTATATTTTTGTAAGTATTCATCCATATCACCTAGATTGCCATATTTGTTGCGATATAATTGGACATACTAATTTTTAATCATTCTCTTAACTTCCTATTCATTACAGATGAGGTCTCCCTTTTCATCTTGGATACTGTCAATTTGGTTTTCTTCTTTCCTTTTTTAATTAGACTGACCAGTACTTTGTCTATTTTATTCGTTTTTTTTTCAAAATACCTTCTTCTAGTCTTATTTATTAAATCAATAGTACTTTGACTTTAAATTTTATTAATTTATCCTTTGATTTTAAGGATCTCTAATTTAGTCTACATCTGAGGATTTTTAATTTGTTCACTTTCTAGTTTTTTTTTTTTTATTTTGCATGCCTAATTCATTGAACTCATCCCTTCCTTATTTCTTAATATATGAACTCAAGGATATAAATTTTCCCCTGAGTACTACTTTGGCTACATCCCATAGGTTTGGAAAGGATGTCTCATAATTGTCATTTTCATTAATGAAATTATTAATTGTTCTATAATTTGTTCTTTGACTAACCAGTTTTGGAGAACTGTATTGTTTAATTTCCTGTTAATTTTGATTTACCTCTCCATGTACCCTTACTAATTATTGTTTTCATTATGTTATGATCTGAGAAGGTTGCATTTATTATTTCTGCTCTTTTGCACTTGTTTGCAATGATTTTAAGCCCTAATACATGGTCAATAGTTATGAATATACCACATGCCGCTGAGAAGGTATATTCCTTTTTATCCCTATTTATTTTTCTCCACATATCTACTAACTCTAATCTTTCTAAGATTTCATTCACTTCTCTTACCACTTCCTCATTTATTTTTTGGTTTGATTCATCTACTTCAGATAGAGGAAGGTTCTGATTTCCTACTAGTATAATTTTTCTATCTGTTTCATCCTTGCACTCCACTAGTTTCTCCTTTAGAAATTTGGATGCTATGCCATTTGGTGCATACATGCTGAGTACTGATATTTCCTCTGCTTCTATATACCCAAAATCTCCCTTAGAATTTCCAAATATCTCCTGGCATGAGCCACTTGTGAGTGTGTGCTTTTTTTTAACTCTCACTTGAGGGGAATTTTGAGGCTTAAATGAGAATGGAGGAAAAGCACTTTTTAAGGAATAGATTTATATATAAATGTTAATCAACACTGTCATCATTACCATCATCATCATGTCAATAGCTTTCTTGATGTGTGATAATTTCTTTTCCTTCACTTTTGACTGCATACGGCTGAAATCGAGCAATATACATAGAGCAATATATTTACTAGTAAATGTTTAACAAATAGAATCCATGAAGGAAGGAGAATGGAGGGGATACATACACCCAATTTTATGTTTAATCAGCATTATTAGTGCTTTATAATATCTAAACAATCAACAAAAGAATAAATATAGCCCTGAATATTAGGGATTTCTAAGCTATAAGTGTTTACACTGGAAATTTAACAACTGGATCATGCAAGCTGGTTAAAGACTTTTCTAGGGAATTGTAGAATATTTTTATCACTAAAAATCACAGTGCATTAGTCCACTTGAACTATCTAAAGATATAAATCTCAATTTTTTGCTCTTTGATTCAACTTAATAATCTCATGAGACTTACTGTCACACATAGCTAAAAACTGTATAACTTTAATCTATATGATTATTTCAATTCATAATCCTAGAAGTTCTGCAAAAACAGGACAATAATTTCATTGTCTGAGGAGTTTATGAAGACTGTTAGTTTACCCTCTGTTTATTCTTCATACATCAAACTGTAAGTGTATGATTCTTATCTTGGGTGAATTCAACAGTTTTGTCTATACTGCCCACATTGACGTTGAAGGACTGTGGAGTCTTTCTTAGTGTTGCCTTATTAAAATTTTTCCACTTATAATGCATTCTTGATTTATAAGCTCTACCTTTCATCATCACACTTTACAGTGTCTTTTCCAATTTCCATATGTTTAAAACTTCTTTTTTTTTTCATTTTCCTCCGATGTTGTACCTAGGAACCTGATAGGATAATATTCCAGGGCTTACCATATCTCCTAGAGGATTTCCAGGCATTCCTTATGAAATGACCAGAGCTGAAAAGAAAATAAGCAAATTTGAAAAACAAGAGAAAAATAAAAAAGTGAAACCAAAACAAAACAAAACAACAAAAAAAACACCCTCAAAGATCTCAGTGGGGTTAAATTGATCATATTCCTTCATGGTAGAGTATTAACTAGAATACTTATGTATTTGTGATATAAAAAACATTTAAATTGCTCATGATACTTAAGGTAATTGAAGGGGAAATATCCTTAAGATATCTGCTACAAGAAATACCTAATGTATCAAAAGTACTTAGGGTATTTAAATTATGAATATGTAAGAATTTTATCACTGTTAGATCAGTGAATATGGGCAGAGATTAAGTTCAATATGATGAGATTATATTAAAAAAAAACCTCCAAATTAACAAAAACAAATCAAGGGATAACAAAAGAGGAATACACTGGGAAAAGAGAAAAGGAGAGAAAATTGGGCGTAAATTATCTTATGTTAGGAGGAATGAAAAAATCAATGATGTTGAGGGAAAGAAAGGTTAGGGGTTGTTGAGCAATGTTTGAGCCTTACTCTCATCAGAATTTCTGTTAAGCAGGAATAACATCAATACACAGTTATCAATAGAAATCCATTTTAATCTTTAGGAAAGTAAGAAGTGGAGGATCTTTTTAAAAAGTGGAAATGACAAAAGGGAGGATGAAGCCAGGGAGGTTATAATTAGAAAGGAAAATATTTAGAAACAAGAACAGGCAGAAAGGAGGGAAAAATAGAATAATCAGGGGGGACATAAGGTTGAGGGAAACACACAGTTAATAATCATAACTATAAATGTGTATGGGGTGAACTCATTCATTAAATGGAAGAAGAGAAAAGTAGTGGATTTAAACCCAGAATCCCCAAATATGCTATTTACAAGAAACATTCAAAGCAAGAAGATACAAAGAGCAAAGGTAAAGGCTAGAACAGAACCTAGTTTTATTCTTCAATCAAAGTAAAAAATGAGGTGTAGCAAATATGACCTCAGATGAAGCAAAAGTGAACATTGTTCTAATTAAAGAGGAAAAAAGGAAACCATACCTTAATAGAAGGTAATATAGAAAATGAAGAAGTATAAATATTAAACATGTATACACTGAATGGCATAGCATCCAAATTCCTAAAGGAGAAATTATAGTAATTACAGGAGAAAATAGAGAATAAAACAATATTAGTAGGAGGCATTATTAACTTTCCTTTCTCAGAATTAGATAAAAAAAGAAATTAAGGAGGTAAATAGAAATTTTAAAAAATTAGATTTGATAGAGCTCTGGAGAAAACTAAATGTGAATAGCAAGGAATATACCATTTTTTCTTCAACAGTACCTGGCATATCATATTATAAGACATAAAAGTCTCATGATGAAATTCAGAAAAAAATATTAAATCCTATCCTTTCAAATCATAGTTTAATAAAATTACACTCAATGAAGGCCTGTAGGGAAAAAAGATTAAAAATTAAAATGGGGAATTAATAACATCCTAAAGAAAGAATGAATTGGCCCCTAGACACAAGGTCCTGGGTTCAAATTTGGGCTCAGTCATTTCCTATCACATTGAAAATAGCATCTAACTAAAACCATCAGCAAGTATTATCTTCAGTGGTGATAATCTAGAAACCATCCCAATTAGATCAGAGGTGAAGCAAGGATACCCATCATGTTCACTATTATTCAATATCATATTAGAAATACTAGCTACAGAAATAATTTTTAAAATAGAAGAAATTAGATTAGGCAATGAGGAAATTCAGTTTTCATTCCCTGCAGGAGATATGATGGTATATTTAGCAATCCTAGACATTCAACCAAAAATAAAAAACAATTATATGTGTATATGTTTATATACATGTATATTTATAAATCATAAACATAATACCACAGGGAACCTTAATAGCCTTTTTTTATAATAAGGCATAAAAGATGGAAATGTAACCTTATAAATTGTTTGTCACCATTGTTGATAACATCTTTTTTATAAGAGTAAAATAAGTGAAACTCACTATAGAAAATGAATTTTTCTAGATGGTATTGTTTTTCTTTTTTTTAAATAATATTTTATTTGATCATTTCCAAGCATTATACATTAGAGACAAAGACCATTTTCTTTTCCTCCCCCGCCCCAATAGCCGACGGCATGATTCCACTGGGTATAACATATTTTCTTGATTCGAACCATTTGCCATGTTGTTAGTATTTGCATTAGAGTGTTTGTTTAGTCTCTCCTCTGACATGTCCCCTCAACAGCTGTAGTCAGGCAGTTACTTTTCCTCAGTGTTTCTACTCCCACAGTTTGTCCTCTGCTTATTGATAGTGTTTTTCTCCTGGATCCCTGCAGATTGTTCAGGGACATTACACAGCCACTAATGGAGAAGTCCATTATGTTCGATTATACCACAGTGTATCAGTCTCTGTGTACAATATTCTCCTGGTTCTGCTCCTTTCACTCTGCATCACTTCTGGAGGTCGTTCCAGTCTCCATGGAATTCCTCCACTTTATTATTCCTTTTTGCACAATAGTATTCCATCATCAACATATACCTCAATTTGTTCAGCCATTTCCCAATTGAAGGGCATCCCATCATTTTCCAATTTTTGGCTACCACAAAGAGCACAGCTATGAATATTCTTGTACAAGTCTTTTCCCCCATTATCTCTTTGGGGTACAAACCCAGCAGTGCTATGGATGGATCAAAGGGTAGACATTCCTTTATCGCCTTTGGGCATAGTTCCAAATTGCCCTCCAGAATGGTTGGATCAGTTCACAACTCCACCAGCAATGAATTAATGTCCCTACTTTGCCACATCCCCTCCAGCATTCACTGCTTTCCTTTGCAATCATGTTGGCCAATCTGCTAGGTGTGAGGTGATACCTCAGAGTTGTTTTGATTTGTATCTCTCTGATTATAAGAGATTTAGAACACTTCTTCATGTGCTTATTAATAATTTTGATTTCTTTATCTGAAAACTGCCTATCCATGTCGCTTGCCCATTTGTCAATTGGAGAATGGCTTGATTTTTTGTACAATTGATTTAGGTCTTTATAGATTTGAGTAATTAAACCTTTGTCAGAGGTTTCTATGAAGATTTTTTTTCCCAATTTGTTGCTTCCCTTCTGATTTTAGTTACATTGGTTTTGTTTGTACAAAAGCTTTTTAATTTGATGTAGTCGAAATTATTTACTTTACATTTTGTGATTCTTTCTATGTCTTGCTTGATTTTAAAGTCTTTCCCCTCCCAAAGGTCTGACATGTATACTATTCTGAGTTTACCCAATTTACTTATGGTTTCCTTCTTTATGTTTAAGTCATTCCACCCATTTTGAATTTATCTTGGTGTAGGGTGTGAGGTGTTGATCAATTCTTAATCTCTCCCATCTCTCCCACACTGTCTTCCAATTTTCCCAGAAGTTTTTATCAAATAGTGGATTTTTGTCCCAAAAGCTGGGATTCTAGGTTTATCGTATACTGTCTTGCTGAGGTCTCTTGCCCCCAGTCTATTCCACTGATCCTCCTTTCAGTCTTTTAGCCAGTACCAAATTGTTTTGATGACTGCTGCTTTGTAATATAGTTTGAGGTCTGGGACTACAAGGCCCCCATCATTAGTTTTTTTTTTTTTTCATTATTTCCCTGGATATCCTTGATCCTTTGTTATTCCAAATAAACTTTGTTATTGTTTTTTTCTAAACCGGTAAAGAAATTTTTGGGGATTTCCATGGGATGGCACTAAATAGATAGCTAAGTTTGGGTAGGATGGTCATTTTTATTATATTGGCTCGTCCTACCCATGAGCAGTTAATGTTTTTCCAATTGCTCAAGTCTAGTTTTAATTGGTTAGAGAGTGTTTTTTAGTTGTGTTCATATAGTTCCTGTGTTTGTCTCAGTAGATAGATTCCTAGGTATTTTATTTTGTCTAAGGTGATTTTAAATGGGATTTCTCTTTCTAGTTTTTGCTGCTGAGCTGTGTTGGAGATGTATAGAAATGCTGATGACTTATGTGGGTTTATTTTTTATCCTGCATCTTTGCTCAAGTTGTTGATTATTTCAATTACCTTTTTGGTTGAATCTCTAGGATTCTTTAAGTAGATCATCATGTCATCTGCAAAGAGCAATAGCTTAGTGTCCTCCTTGCCTATTTTGATGCCTTCAATTTCTTTTTCTTCTCTAATTGCTACTGCTAGTGCTTCTAGTACAATGTCAAATAGTAGAGGTGATAATGGGCATCCTTGTTTCACTCCTGATCTTATTGGTAATGCATCTAGTTTATCCCCATTGCAGATGATATTAGCTGATGGTTTTAGATATAAACTGTTTATTTTTTTTAGGAACGACCCTCCTATTCCTATGCTTTCCAGTGTTTTCAATCAGAATGAATGTTGTATTTTATCAAAGGCTTTTTCTGCATCTATTGAAATAATCATGTGATTTTTGTTGGTTTGCTTATTGATATGGTCGATTACTTGGATGGTTTTCCTAATATTGAACCAGCCCTGCATCCCTGGTATAAATCCTACTTGATCATGGTGAATGACCCTTCTGATCACTTGCTGGAGTCTTTTTGCTAGTATCCTATTTAAGATTTTTGCATTTATATTCATTAGGGAGATAGGTCTATAATTTTCTTTCTCTGTTTTTGACTTGCCTGGTTTTGAAATCAGTACTATGTTTGTGTCATAAAAGGAGTTTGGTAGAAGTCCTTCTTTACTTATTATGTCAAATAGTTTGTATAGTATTGGGATTAACTGTTCTCTGAATGTTTAATAGAATTCACATGTGAATCCTTCAGGCCCTGGGGATTTTTTCTTAGAGAGTTCTTTGATGGCCTTTTGGATTTCATTTTTGATATGGGATCATTTAAGAATTCTATTTCTTCTTCTGTTAGTCTAGGCAGTTTGTATTTTTGTATGTATTCATCCATGTCACCTAGATTGGTGTATTTATTGCCATATAATTGGGCAAAGTAATTTTTAATGATTGCCTTGATTTCCTCTTCATAGGAGGTGATGTCATCCTTTTCATTTTTGATGCTGTTAATTTGCATTTCTTCTTTCCTTTTTCTAATTAGATTGACCAGTACTTTGTCTATTTTTGTTTGTTTTTTCTAAGGACTAGTTTCTAGTCTTATTTATTAAATCAATAGTTCTATCACTTTCTAGTTTATTGATTTCTCCCTTAATTTTTAGGATCTCTAGTTTGGTTTTCCTTTGGGGTTTTTTAATTTGTTAGGTTTTGAGTTTTTTTATTTGCATTTCCAATTGATTGATCTCTGCTCTCCCTAGTTTGTTAATATATGCACACAGGGATATGGATTTACCTCTGATTACTACTTTGGCTGCATCAGAAAAGGTTTGAAAGGATGTCTCACCATTGTCATTTTCCTTGATGAAATTATTAATTGTTTCTGTGGTTTCCTCTCTAAACGATTTTGGAGTATTGTATTGTTTAATTTCTAATTAATTTTTGATTTGGTTTTCCATGTACCGTTACTGATCGTTATTTTTATTGCCTTGTGGTCTGAAAAGACTGCACTAATTATTTCTTCTTTTCTGCATTTGTATGCCATGTTTCTGTGACCTAGTTTATGGTCAATCTTTGTGAATATGCCATGTGGGGCTGAGAAGAAGGTGTATTTCTTTTTGTCCCTATTTATTTTTCTCCATATGTCTATTAACTCTAATTTTTCTAAGATTTCATTCACTTCTTTTACATCTTTCTTATTTATTTTTGATTGGATTTATCTAAATTTGATATTGATTGTTTCAAGTATCCCACTAATATGGTTTTACAGTCTATTTCTTCCTTCAATTCTCCTAGTTTTTCCATTAGAAATTTTGGTGCTATATTATTTGGTGCATACATATTGATTAGTGATATTTCCTCATTATCTAAAGTCCCTTTTAACAAAATATAATTACCTCCCCTATTCCTTTTATTCAGGTCTATTTTTGTTTTAGCTTTATCAGATACCATGATTGCAACTCTGCCTTCTTTCTATCAGTTGAGGCCCAGAAGGTCTTACTCCATCCTTTAATTCTGACCTTGTGGGTGTCAACCCGCCTCATGTGTGTTTCTTGAAGACAACATATGTTAGGGTTTTGGATTCTAACCCAATCTGCTATTTGTCTACGTTTTATGGGTGAGTTCATCCCATTCACATTCAAAGTTATGATTGTCACTTGTGGATTCCCTGGCATTTTGATATCTTCCCCTAGTTCTGACCTTTCTTCTTTAGCTCTAAACTTTTAATCCAGTGATTTACTTTAAATCAGTCCCCCTTGTCCCCTCCCTTAATATGTTTCCCTTTCTAGCCCCTCCCTTTTAGATTCCCTCCCCCTACCCCTCTCTTTCCCTCCCTTTTTGTGTTCCCTCCCCCCCTACTGCCCTTGGTTTTCCCTTCTCCCTACCCTTGTTGGGTAAGATAGAATTCAAGATTCCAATGGATCTGGATGTTTTTCCCTCTCAGAGATGATTTCCCTGAGGGTAAGGTTTAAGTTAAAACTCTCTTCCTCTCCTTCTTATAGGAGTTTTCTTCCCCTCCCCTTCCTGTGTGAATCTTTGTTTGAGAAAGATTATTCTATTTGATTTTTCTTTTCCCCCTATTTACACATTACATTTTCTATATATTAATATATATAGATTGATATAAATGTAGTCCTTATAGAAGATAGTTTGAATAAAAGAAAAGATAACAATTTTCTCCTTTTCCCTTTCCTTCATATTTACCTTTTCAGGTATTCCATGCTCTTTGATTTTTGATATTGAACTTTCCACAGAGCTCTGGTCTTTTCTTTGCAAAAATTTGGAAATATTCTATTTTGTTGAATGCCCAACTTTCCTTTGGAAGTATATAGTCAGTTTTGACGGATAGCTGATTCTTGGTTGAAGACCCAGCTCTCTTGCCTTTCTGAAAATAATGTTCCATGCCTTACAATCTTTCAGAGTGGAACTTGCAAGGTCTTGTGTGACCCTGATTGGCATTCCTTTATATCTAAATTGTCTTTTTCTGGCTTCTTATAGGATTTTTTCTTTTGTTTGAAAGCTTTTGAATTTGGCAATTACATTCCTGGGAGTTGTCTTTTGGGGATTTAGTGTAGAGGGTGTTCTGTGAGCTCTGTCAGTGGCTGTATTGCCCCCTTGTTCTAGAATCTCTGGGCAATTTTCTTTGATTATATCTTGTATTACAATGTTGAGTTTGCTGTTTATTTCTGGCTTTTCTGGAAGTCCACTTATTCTTAAATTATCTCTTCTTCCTCTATTTTCCAAGTCTGTCACCTTGTCAGTGAGATATTTTATGTTCTCTTCTAATTTTTTTTTTATCTTTTGGCTTTGCTTTATTGATTCTTGCTCTTTTACTTGCTCGTTGTCTTCCAGTTGCCTAATTCTGACCTTTAAAGCCTGGTGTTACTTTTCAGTTTGGTCAAACCGGTTTTGTAGTTGTGTGAAATTATTTTGCATTAATTCCCACTTTTCCTGTCAGAAGGCTTCCATCTTTTTTATCATTCCCGATTCAAATTCTTCCTGATTTTGTGGAGAGTTTCCATTTCCTTTGGAAGGTTTCAGGGGATTTGCTTGTTTTTCCTCTTCTATCTCCTCTGTATTTTTTATTTTTGCTCCATAAAATGTCTCCAAAGTTGCCCCCTTCTTCTTGTTTTTCTTGTTGTTTTGAGCCTTTTATGTGCTGTTTTCCATCTCTATCTGTGTGAGGGGGGGCTGGCTCTTCTTTGATCTGTCTGGTGTGCAGTGGCTTTAACCCCAGGCAAATTGTCTATCTTCCCCAGGAAGCCAGGAATTGCAGGTGTTTAGGTGTTTAGGTGTTTGCTCTTCTCAGTTCCCTCCCGATGCTTCTCCTTTGCCTTACTTCTACACTCTGACCCTGGCTTGGCACTCTCTGTGAAGTGTTTCACTGCCTTTGTTGTTCAGAGGAGGCTGCACTCTGAGGGGGAGGGGCTGTGGCTTCCCAGAGCTCTGAGGGTTGGTGATAGGATTAACTTCACCTGGGTTGGAGTGAGTCTGCCCTGAGGCAGGGACCTTCCATGAGGTGAGACTCAGATGGAAGGATCCAGTCAGGGTGCTATAGGCTCCCTCCTGTCTCTCTCTGTTTCCCTGATGTCTGTGTTGGGTGCCCCTGAGTCTGGGTCAGGTTGTTTTCATGGTACGGTCTTCAGAATAGCCAGCCCTGGGGCCCTTTTGCAGGCTCTTAGGTTCCTGCTGCTGCCTCGGATTCAGTGCTCTGGGTTGGGGGGGATGGTCAGGACCTTCCTTCTGCCTACCCCTTAGATCCAAATGATCTCAGGTTCTGGCTTTTGGGGGGGCCGTACCTTTTGATCCAGGTCCAGGTCCAGGAGGAGGAGGGTTCCCGGGGTCTATTCTGTTGTTCGTTTTGAATTTTGGTGCCCTAGGAACATTAAATTTGAGATTGGTAAGGAAGGGTTTCTGGAGGTCTGAACTTTAGCTTTCTCCAAGCCGCCATCTTGACCAGAAGTCCTCTAGATGGTATTGTTAATAATAATATTATGCTTATTACACTAAACTCTGAAATATTTATTAGCCTATTAAATAATACCTATAGTCATTCAAAAAGAACAAAGTTACCTATTGTAAACCTTAAAATTTCTTAGACTTGTGAATGTTGGAAATTTCACCATTGAAATGTGAACCCCATTGGCAAGGGAGGTTCCTCCTCCTCCCTTCTTAAGATTACTTTAGGACAGAAACCTTTTGCTGAACAATGGAAAGGGCTGCAGCATAGATCAAAATTTAATTATTCCAATCTACACCCTACTCAGGGTAACAGGATTTAGGAAGGGCTATAGCAAAGGATCAAGATTTAATTATTTGAGAATATGGCCTTCAACAGACATGTGCAAAGCCACAGACCTCTGGGCGGTCCTGGGTTAAGGTAGAGCCACCATTGGCACAGGGAAGACATGGACAGTGATTGGTAGATATGAGAACTGAGGGGAGGGAACTTGGATGGTTTCCTTAAAGATAGCGGGGTCTGAGGACTAGAGGAGGTTGGTTGGAGAGGTTGTGCTCTGAGAAGCTTGCTCTGAAGGAAGCTGGAAGTGGAGGCCCCTGAGACTGTTTCTCCATTTTGGTCACATGAGTGATAGGGACTGATCTCTTTTCTTTGCCTCAGCTATCTAAGGGCATGTGGCTTTTGGCCTAGCCTAAACAGAAGGGGTATTTAAGCCCTATTCCCTTCTCTCCCCTTTCTCTCTCCCTCTCTCTCTCTCTATCTCTAATACCTTTCTTCCTCCTGTTTGTAATTAAACTCCATAAAAGGTTGACTGCTGACTTTAGTTTTCATTTAGGAATTACATAGCTGAATTCCTTGGTGACCTTAAATTAATATATATCAGTCTTTTAAAGTGATTTCCTTGTCACACTATCCATATTGGAGAACATTAAGCCAATGTAGATGCCTCTTTTCTAATTTTAAGAACACCAGTATTCAAATCTAAGACACATTGCAGATGGATGATTAATTGGATCCAGAATTGAAGAATAGGCTGGGATTAAATTCTCTTTCATTTGTGAATTTATGAACAAATTTCAATGATTCTAAATTTCTTTTTGAAGGAAAAGTCTATATTTGTAAGGCCAATTTAATTTCAGTGATTAATTATGGCTTACGATCTACATCTATATCTATCTATTAATCTATTTATATCTATATAATCTAACTCTATCAACTGTACCTCACATGTATTTATCTTTTCATGCAAATGGGACATTCCCCCTATCCTCTGTAGTGGATTCATAACTGATGGACAGTTTGCCATAGATATATAAAAAGTGCCCCAGAATATAGAGCAGGCCTTCTTGTAGAAAATTAATTATTGTATAGAAACAAGAGTTGCAAAAGATCACAGTCTGAGTAGAGGTAACTATCTTACTTGACTTACAGGAGAATAGATTAAGTAGGAGTGGGCATTTTTATCATAAGAATAACTGTCATTAATGATTATAAAAATAAAGGAAAATATTGCCAGATTTTTGTCCTTATTAAACTCAATAAAATAATTTTCTTCATTTTTTCAAATCAAAATCCTCTACTGAAAAACACATTGAAATATCGAACAAGGCTTATCATAATCCTTTAAATTTATCTCTTAGCTATAATAGAACTAGGAAGAATACAGGATTTGTCCCATTGCTCTTTCCTACATATATGTAGGAGCAGTATGGTAGCATAGAAAATGTTATGAAGTGGTGAGCAGACTTTACCAAAATCACAGAAAAATGGAAATGTTGAGTTATTTAGAATCTTTGTGTTCATTTTAGTAAAATGCATACCCCCCAAAATTAATACAAACTTCTAGAAGGAGAATGAGTAAATATTAAATCTGAACATGAAGACTTTGAAAGAAAGAGGATAGACTTCTGGGGGTGGAGCCAAAAATAGTGAAGCAATCCAGAGTAGCTCTGTGCCATCATGGGAGTTCTCTCCAACCAAGATTAAAATATAGTCACAAAATGAATACAGGAGTGAAAGAACCAGCAAGAAGATAGAGTGAAACAACTTTCAAGAAAAGACAAACCCAAAAGGTAGGCAAAAACATCTGGGGAACTGGGATGAGAGGAGAGAAAAACCAGCAAGAAGCCAACAAAAAGCAATGAAGGAAGATAAACAAGCCTCACCCACACCCCAGCTCTGCTATCTGAGGTTTGGAAAATAAGCTCAAGCCAAATATCCTAACACTGAGATCCTGCCTAGGTAAATGGTGGTACAAACCAACCAATATCCCTTGAAATTTCAAACTTGTGGAGAAGTCTGGAGCCACACCTAGGGAATTCTAGTCTGGCCTTGGTATAAGAACATAATTCACATTTAGGGGTGGCATATAGCACTAAGTACTGAATACTGATCTTTTTGTCTAAAGTTCAGGGGTAACTCCAAAACAGGTCAATCAAGGGTGTGCCTAATTGGATCAAGTGCACCAAGAGACCAAAAACTTGAGCCTAACCCTGGGGCTAGAATTTGATCAGCACCTGACTAGATCAAGATCAGAGTATAATCAAAAGCTTCCACTTAAGCCTGAGGCAACTCTTTAAGCTATCAGCATCTCAAGGGTCAATTGAATAAGCAGGAGGAGGGGGCTCTCAGAGCTATCAGTCCTTAGACCATCACATCATTCCTTTAAGTCCATGTATAATTAGATACGGAAAATGAGAAAACAACAAAAAAGAGTACCTAATTATAGAGATATTTTATGGAGACAGAGAGCAAGGTACAGACACAGAAGGGAACAGTGAAAGCAAAAGAAACACACACAAAGTTCAAAAGAAAAATATGGATTGGACATAGATTCTGGAATAACTCAAAAAAGACTTCAACAACCAATAAAAAGAGACAGAGGAAAAGTGGGGGAAAATGAAAGGGATATAAGAAGAAATGGGCCAATTGAATAAAAGGAGATACAAAAACTGACAATGGAAAGTCAGGCCTTAACAATCAGAATTGGCCATCAAGAAACTAAGGATTTCATGAGAAACCAAGAAACAATAAAGCAGAATCAAAGGAATGAAAAAATAGAGGAAAGCGTAAAATAGCTTATTGAAAAAACAACTTACTTAGAAAATAGAACCAGGAGAGACAACTGAGAACTATTGGACTACCTAAAAGCCATGATCAAGAAAAAACCTTGAACATCACACTACAAGAAATTATGAAAAACAAAACAAAACAAACAAGAGGGAATATTTCCATATTCATACAACATTAATTGATATGACCAATTTATTTCCTTAACATCAAATATAAATCTGTGTCCTGGAAAACTCAACTGAATAAAATACTGCAAATATCTTTAAGTAAGGATAAACAGAGATCAATCATGACTTTCTTCCTGGAAATTACACATCTCAATTGTCCCAAGTCCTCATAGGTTTGTTGTGTTTCTTCCACTCACTCACTACCTGTGACCATAGAAAAATAAAATGATTAGAGGAGATATTTTCTAATTTCCCTTTAAGTTTTAAAATCATTTATCCTATGTCATAAACTACCTTTTTGTCCAAATTCATCATTTAGTGGAAATATCTTGAACAAAATCAGCTTAAATGATTTATTGGAATTCATGTATGGTTAATTTTGTAGAATCCTGTCATTATTTTTTTCAAAATAACCACTTTATTAATCGTTTTTTAATTAAAAAGATATATCCTAGAAAATCATTGAGAAAAAAAATATTCCTTTCTACACTTTTTGAAATATATCAATTTTAAATCAAAGTATTCATTCTAGTGTCCTTAAAATTTGTTGTGTGATTTATTTTTATCATTTCAAAATGCCAGTATAAAAAGAACTTGAGGATTATAAATGTATTAAGTGTATGCCACATAAGGGATAGCTCTACTTGGTTTTCCTTTGTTCTCTACCTAACTACCCTGAAAAGAAATATTCCCTAAAGAAAAAAATGCTAAATGACACTACACTCCAACAAATATCATCTAATTTTGAAAAATAACTACATTTTAGATAACATTGATGCCAAGACAAAATAAATTACCCCCCATTATTGCCTTCTTTACTTGGTTCCTACTGCTAATATTGAAAGAGAAATATTAAAGGGAACAAGAAAAATATTGCTTTTCCCTTTCAATAGCCTCTCTTTAATTTCATACCTATGAGAATTGTAAGAATGTACTGAAAAACTGAAAGTGTAATTTAAAAAAAAATGATGAACAATGACAAAACCAAGGATTTTAATGATAACAGGAGTAACCAATACCTAAGGAGTTTGTTTCCCTAAAGATTGTTCTCATTACAGGAGAGGAATCTGAGAAATTCATGTAGGGCACTGCAGAGTATTCAACAGATGCTCTACTGATAGCAGAAGAACAACTGAATGAAAAAATATATTAATATTTCATGATTTTATAAGTCCTCAAATCATCTTTCTCTTTGCTTTGTTAAAAAATTACCAGACCTTTTTACATTTGTGTGCTGAGTGGAAAATAGTAAAAGCATCACAAACACATCCTGGTTACCTGCTTGTATTCTTCATTTGGGTGAGGAGAGTAATTTTCTACCTAATTATTTTTAGTTAAGAGCTTTTGCAGAATTGACTTGCAAATGGTATGCACATTTAGCTAGTTTGATTTTCCCATTAACAATATAACCCTTTTAATATGAACTATAATTAAGAAAAAAAAATTATAAATTTAGAGATAAATGCTAGATCTTGGACATTTGGAAGGGGGGCTCATTTATTTTATTTTAACTGATAATATTTGAAAGATAAAAATGACTAGAAGCTGGTTTCTTTTTAAAATAAGGTCCTTTTCATTTTCTCCTCATTGCTTTTAATACCCCTTCCTCTAAAAGCTCCCTTTTCATTTGATCTTGAAGTAGAGAGAATTCAGAAAAAAAAAAGAGTCTGCTAATTAACTCTGTGAAATTTCCTATCATATTTCCATCTATAATCTGCTTTTTTTACAATTCAAAAACTAGACCTAGCATACTAAGCCTGAAAAGTTGATGTGGGGCTATGCTACCTATGATGATATCTCCTTCAGAGATCATGGCTTTTTTGTTCATATATTGTCTTGGAACAAACATTAAGACTTAGACATGCTTTCCAAGTGACCAACTAAATCTACCATGTAAAGTTATCATAAGGACTCACTTATTTCCAAAGAAAAGATAGTTATATTTTGGTGAAACCTAAAAATGTTCAGAGCTTATTTTTCCCTAATAAAATATAACAAAGACAAATGAGAAAGTGTATAGGTAATACATTTGTGAAATAAAAAGAATAAGCATTACATATGGAATTTGTAGAAGGCTTAAAATCTGGATGCATCAAACGCAATTCCTTGTGGAACCACATTGTATATAGTACTATATTAGGTAGAAACATGGATATAGGAATTAATAAATTTTAAAATATGGTCAATCACAAAATTATATGTCCTGTTTTTAAATTCAACTGGGCTTGTCCTAACAAATGAAATTTCCTCAATAAGACATAATAAATACAGATCGTTCTAGGATCAATAGATAGAATTGGATAGAAGGATAAATATGAGAATTCACTTTAAAAGGCAATGAAATTATGAAAGAGTTGTGTAAAATTTGGAGAACTTTGAACAAGTCTAGAAATTGAATATAAGGAGTAGAAATTTGGAAATACTTGAAGAGGAATTGATGGATAAGAAAGTGAAAAATAACCTAAAATAAGAAGGGCCAAAGGTGAAAAAGAAGAATTCAAATGGAAGTCTTGGAAAGAAAGGGAAAAAAATCCTGAGTATGTCAACTGAAATAAATTAAACTAGAGTAGAATGAGAAGGATCAGAAGTGAAATGAGAAAAGGAAAAAAAAAACGTTAGAAGAATAATGAGGAGAAGTAGAAGGACAAGGAGAATGAGGAGGAAAAATTGGTAAGATATTACAAATTAATAAATAAAGGAGATAGAATTTGTGGTGTGACTATAAAGGTTTTTCAAAATGCAAAGTTCTAAAGAGGTGAGAAAATGATAATCCAAGAAGAGAAAACTCCAAATACATATTGATATAGAAGTTATCTGGAATTAGCAAGAACAAAATAGGACTTCTTAAAGCATAGAGGTGAGGGACTACTTGAATAGAAGTTTTTATACTTTATCATACATGGTCACTATCAGATATCCTTTATTAAGTACATTTTTGTTACAAAAGAGGGTGCAATACAAAAGGAAATATCAAAAAATGGGAAATATTACAGAGAAGAATTAGCCATTAAGTGGAAATGCTAAAGAGAAGAGAGAATTCTATCTCATTCTTGTCCTTTTCCCTTTGTACCCTGTTTAAGTGAGAAAAAGAAAGAGTCCATTGATAGCCACACTTACCCCCTTTCCACCTTCATACACATTTTATATATGGAGATGAAAACACTATTTAAAGTCTTTATAATCTGCTTCAAATAACTCTGCTATTAATTACAAAATGAGTAAACTTAGAAAGTCTCATCATTACTCTTAAGCTTCAAGTTTCTAAATTATAATCAAGAATATAAATAATTTGGGAAAACATAGATTTGTTTAATCTTATATAGAATAAAGTACTACTAAGGGAAAAAAGGAAAAAAAAATCTCAAAACAGATCAGAGTTGCAGAGAGGAATTGGCTATTGAGATTTTGGAAAGGAGCAAAAAAAAAAAAAACATTGTATTTAGAATACTCTAGTGGAAGGACCTGGTTTCTTGCCTTCCTTCTAATTTCTATGATGAAAAGGCAAAAATCAGAAGTTAAATTGCATATATATATATATATATATATATATATATATATATATATATATGTGTATACATATATGTTTATAAACATGTACACAGATGAAACTCTAATTCCATTCACCTTCTTTTTTTTAATTATTTTTTAATATATTTTATTTGATCATTTCCAAGCATTATTCATTAAAGACATAGATCATTTTCTTTTCCTCCCCCCCACCCCCCATAGCCGACGCGTAAATCCACTGGACATTACATGTCTTCTTGATTTGAACCCATTGCTTTGTTGATAATATTTGCATTAGAGTGTTCATTTAGAGTCTCTCCTCTGTCATGTCCCCTCAACCGCTATATTCAGGCAGTTGCTTTTCCTCGGTGTTTCCACTCCCATAGTTTATCCTTTGCTTATGAATAGTGTTTTTTTCTCCTAGATCCCTGCAGATGGTTCAGGGACATTACACCGCCATTAATGGAGACGTCCATTACGTTCGAATTTACCACAGTGTATTAGTCTCTGTGTACAATGTTCTCCTGGTTCTGCTCCTCTCACTCTGCATCACTTCCTGGAGGTTGTTCCAGTCTCCATTGAACTCCTCCACTTTATTATTCCTTTTAGCACAATAGCATTCCATCACCAACATATACCACAGTTTGTTCAGCCATTCCCCAATTGATGGGGATCCCCTCGTTTTCCAGTTTTTGGCCACCACAAAGAGCGCAGCTATAAATATTTTAGTACAAGTCTTTTTGTCCATTATCTCTTTGGGGTACAGACCCAGAAGTGCTATGGCTGGATCAAAGGGTAGATATACTTTTGTCGCCCTTTGGGCATAGTTCCAAATTGCCCTCCAGAATGGTTGGATCAGTTCACAACTCCACCAGCAATGAATTAATGTCCCTACTTTGCCACATCCCCTCCAGCATTCATTACTTTCCTTTGCTGTTATGTTAGCCAATCTGCTAGGTGTGAGGTGATACCTCAGAGTTGTTTTTATTTGCATATCTCTGATTGTAAGAGATTTAGAACACTTCTTCATGTGCTTGTTAATAGTTTTGATTTCTTTATCTGAGAACTGCCTATCTATGTCCCTTGCCAATTTATCAATTGGAGAATGGCTTGATTTTTTGTACAATTGATTTAGCTCTTTATAAATATGAGTAATTAAACCTTTGTCACAGGTTTCTATGAAGATTTTTTCCCAATTTGTTGTTTCCCTTCTGATTTTAGTTACATTGGTTTTGTTTGTACAAAAGCTTTTTAGTTTGGTGTAGTCAAAATTATTTATTTTACATTTTGTGATTCTTTCTATGTCTTGCTTGGTTTTAAAGCCTTTCCCCTCCCAAAGGTCTGACATGTATACTATTCTGTGTTTACCCAATTTACTTATGGTTTCCTTCTTTATGTTTAAGTCACTCACCCATTTTGAATTTATCTTGGTGTAGGGTGTGAGGTGTTGATCTATTCCTAGTCTCTCCCACACTGTCTTCCAATTTTCCCAGCAGTTTTTATCGAATAGCGGATTTCTGTCCCAAAAGCTGGGATCTTTACGTGTATCTTATACTGTCTTGCTGAGGTCGCTTTCCCCCAGTCTATTCCACTGATCTTCCTTTCTGTTTCTTAGCCAGTACCAAATTGTTTTGATGACTGCTGCTTTGTAATATAGTTTAAGGTCAGGGACTGCAAGGCCCCCATCATATGTGTTTTTTTTTTCATTATTTCCCTGGATATCCTTGATCTTTTGTTCTTCCAAATGAACTTTGTTATGGTTTTTTTTTTTAAATCAGTGAAGAAGTATTTTGGTAGTTCAATGGGTATGGCACTAAATAGATAAATAAGCTTGGGTAGGATGGTCATTTTTATTATATTGGCTCGTCCTATCCATGAGCAGTTAATGTTTTTCCATTTGCTCAAGTCTAGTTTTAGTTCTGTGGAGAATGTTTTGTAGTTGTGTTCATATAGTTCCTGTGTTTGTCACGGGAGGTAGATTCCTAGGTATTTTATTTTGTCTAAGGTGATTTTGAATGGGATTTCTCTTTCTAGTTCTTGCTGCTGAGCTGTGTTGGAGATATATAGAAAAACTGATGACTTATGTGGGGTTATTTTGTATCCTGCAACTTTGCTAAAGTTGTTGATTATTTCAATTAGATTTTTCGTTGAATCTCTAGGATTCTTTAAATAGACCATCATGTCATCCTCAAAGAGTGATAACTTGGTCTCCTCCTTGCCTATTTTAACACCTTCAATTTCTTTTTCTTCTCTAATTGCTACTGCTAGTGCTTCTAGTACAATGTCAAATAGTAGAGGTGATAATGGGCATCCTTGTTTCACTCCTGATCTTATTGGGAATGCATCTAGTTTATCCCCATTGCAGATGATAATAGCTGATGGTTTTAGATATATACTGTTTATTATTTTTAGGAACGACCCTTCTATTCCTATGCTTTCTAGTGTTTTTAATAGGAATGGGTGTTGTATTTTATCAAATGCTTTTTCTGCATCTATTGAGATAATCATGTGGTTCTTGCTAGTTTGCTTGTTGATGTGGTCAATTATGTGGATGGTTTTCCTAATGTTGAACCAGCCCTGCATCCCTGGTATAAATCCTACTTGATCATGGTGAATGATCCTTCTGATCACTTGCTGGAGTCTTTTTGCTAGTATCCTATTTAAGATTTTTGCATCTATATTCATTAGGGAGATTGGCCTATAGTTTTTTTTTTCTCTGTTTTTGACCTGCCTGGTTTTGGAATCAGTACCATGTTTGTGTCATAAAAGGAGTTTGGTAGAACTCCCTCTTTGCTTATTATGTCAAATAGTTTGTATAGTATTGGGATTAACTGTTCTCTGAATGTTTGATAGAATTCACTGGTGAATCCATCAGGCCCTGGGGATTTTTTCTTTGGAAGTTCTTTGATGGCTTGTTGGATTTCATTTTCTGATATGGGATTATTTAAGAATTCTATTTCCTCTTCTGTTAGTCTAGGCAGTTTGTATTTTTGTATATATTCATCCATTTCTCCTAAATTGGTGTATTTATTGCCATATAATTGGGCAAAGTAATTTCTAATGATTGCCTTAATTTCCTCTTCATCGGAGGTGCTGTCCCCCTTTTCATCTTTGATGCTGTTAATTTGCTTTTCTTCCTTCCTTTTTTTAATTAGATTGACCAGTACTTTGTCTGTTTTGTTTGTTTTTTCAAAGTACCAGCTTCTTATCTTATTTATTAAATCAATATTTCCATCACTTTCGATTTTATTAATTTTTCCCTTAATTTTTAGGATTTTTAATTTGGTTTTCTGCTGGGGGGTTTTAATTTGATCGCTTTCGAGTTTTTTCATTTGCATTTCCAATTGATTGATCTCTGCTCTCCCTTGTTTGTTAATATAAGCATTCAGGGATATGAATTTACCTCTGATTACCACTTTGGCTGCATCCCAAAAGGTTTGAAAGGATGTCTCGCCATTGTCATTTTCCTCGATGAAATTATTAATTGTTTCTATGATTTCTTCTTTAAAAGGTTTTGGAGTATCATATTTTTTAATTTCCAATTGGTTTTAGATTTGGTTTTACCATGTACTATTACTAATCATTATTTTTATTGCCTTGTGATCTGAGAAGCTGCATTCATTATTTCTGCTTTTCTGCATTTGTGTGCTATGTTTCTGTGACCTAATGTATAGTCAATTTTTGTGAATGTGCCATGTGGTGCTGAGAAGAAGGTGTATTCCTTTTTATCCCTATTTATTTTTCTCCATATGTCTATTAATTCTAATTTTTCTAAGATTTCATTCACTTCTTTTACCTCTTTCTTATTTATTTTTTGATTTGATTCATCTAAATTTGATAATGGTTGGTTTAAGTCTCCCAGTAATATGGTTTTACTGTCTATTTCTTCCTTCAATTCTCCTAGTTTCTCCTTTAGAAATTTTGGTGCTATATTCTTTGGTGCACACATGTTGATTAATGATATTTCCTCATTGTCTAGAGTCCCTTTTAACAAAATATAATTACCTTCCCTATCCCTTTTGATAAGGTCTATTTTTGCTTTGGCTTTATCAGATATCATGATTACCACTCCTGTCTTCTTTCTATCAGTTGAGGCCCAGAAGGTCTTACTCCATCTTTTAATTCTGACCTTGTGGGTGTCAACCCGCCTCATGTGTGTTTCTTGAAGACAACATATGGTAGGGTTTTGGATTCTAATCCATTCTGGTATTCGTCTACTTTTTATGGGTGAGTTCATCCCATTCACATTCAAAGTTATGATTGTCATTTCTGGACTCCCTGGCATTTTGACATCCTTCCCTAATTCTAAACTTTTCTTCTTCGGCTCTACCTTTTAGTCCAGTGATTTACTTTGAATCAGTCCCCCTTGTCCCCTCCCTTGATGTTTCCCTTTTTAGTCCCTCCCTTTTTGTTCCCTCCCCCTCCCCCCTCTCTTTCCCTCCCTTTTTGTTCTCCCTCTCCTCCTCCCCCCCTTGGTTTTCCCCTCTCCCTACCCTTGTTGGGTAAGATAGAATTCAAGATCCCAATGGATCTGGATGTTTTTCCCTCTCAGAGTTGATTTCCCTGAGTTTAAGGTTTAAGTAAAAAAAACCCTCTTTTCCTCTCCTTCTTATAAGAGTTTTCTTCCCCTCCCCTTCCCATGTGAATCTTTGTGTGAGAAAGATTTTTCTATTTGGTCTTTCTTTTCCCCCTATTTATACATTACATTTTCCCCACATATTAGTATACATCGATTGATATAAATGTAGTCCTTATAGAAGAGAGTTTGAGTAAAAGAAGAAGATAACATTTTTCCCCTTTCCTTAATATTTATCTTTTCAGGTATTCCTTGCTCTTTGATTTTCGGTATCAAACTTTCCACAGAGCTCTGGTCTTTTCTTTCCAAAAAGTTGGAAATCTTCTATTTTGTTGAATGCCCATACTTTCCCTTGGAAGTATATAGTCAGTTTTTCTGGGTAGTTGATTCTTGGTTGGAGACCCAGCTCTCTTGCCTTTCTGAATATCATGTTCCATGCCTTACGATCATTCAGAGTAGAACTTGCAAGGTCTTGTGTGACCCTGATTGGCATTCCTTTATATCTAAATTGTCTTTTTCTGGCTTCCTGTAGGATTTTTTCTTTTGTTTGATAGCTTTGGAATTTGGCAATTACATTCCTGGGAGTTGTCTTTTGGGGGTTTAGTGTAAAAGGTGTTCTATGAGCTCTGTCAGTGGCTGTATTGCCCCCTTGTTCTAGAATCTCTGGGCAATTTTCTTTGATTATATCTTGTATTACAATGTTGAGTTTGCTGTTTATTTCTGGATTTTCTGGAAGTCCACTTATTCTTAAATTATCTCTTCTTCCTCTATTTTCCAAGTCTGTCACCTTGTCAGTGAGATATTTTATGTTCTCTTCTAATTTTTTTTTTTATCTTTTGGCTTTGCTTTATTGATTCTTGCTCTTTTACTTGCTCGTTGTCTTCCAGTTGCCTAATTCTGACCTTTAAAGCCTGGTGTTCCTTTTCAGTTTGGTCAAACCGGTTTTGTAGTTGTGTGAAATTATTTTGCATTAATTCCCACTTTTCCTGTCAGAAGGCTTCCATCTTTTTGGTCATTTCTGATTCAAATTCTTCATGGGTTTGTGGAGAGTTTCCATTTCCTTTGGAAGGTTTTGGAGCATTATCTTGTATATCATCTTCTATCTCCTCTGTATTTTGTATTTTGGCTCCATAGAATGTGTCCAAAGTCGCCCCTTTCTTCTTATTTTTCTTGGTATTTTGGGGCTTCTGTGCTTCTGTGGAGTTTGCCATCTCTGAATGTGGAGGATTAGCTTTTCTTATCTCGGTCTGGTGTTCAGAGGCTTTAGTCCTGGGCAGATTGTCCGTTCTATGAGCTTTCCCTGGGTTGCCTTCCAGCAATGACTTTCACTGGAACTGGAATGGAAGGGTCGGACCAGGAGGCCACACTCTCCCCCGGCTCTCTGGGTCGGGTTGCTTTCCGGAAGTTGCCTTCAGAATAGCTGGCCGTGAGGCTGTTTCGTCGGCCCTGAGGGTTACTGTTGTTTCAGAGGACCCTGCTCTCTGAGGGGGGATGGGCTGCGGCTTCCCAGAGCTCCGAGGGCAGTGACTTTCACTGAGACTTGGATAGCAGGATCCAGCCCGTGAGGCTGTCTTGCCCGCCCATAGGGTTGCTGTTGTTTCAGACGACCCTGCTCTCTGAGAGGGGAGGGGCTGCGGCTTCCCGGAGCCTTGGACTTTGCGCTCCTACCCCTTAGGTCCGCGTGATCTCGGGTTCTGGCTTTTGAGGGGGGCTGTACCTTTTGATCCAGGTCCAGGTCCAGGAGGAGGATTCCCAGGGTCTATGCTGTTGATCGTTTTGAATTTTGGCGCCTTAGGAGCTTATAGTTTGAGATCGGTCGGGAAGGGTTTTCCGGAGATCTGAACTTTAGCTTTCTCTAAGCCGCCATCTTGACCGGAAGTCTTCCATTCACCTTCTTATATGAAGAACATATAATAATAGGAATTACTGTGGATCACACTCTTCGTGTTTCAAGGAGAAAAAAATATTCCTTCAGAATAAACATGTAAAAAATGTTTCACTGTAAAAATTAAGCAGAAAAAAGTTCTCCAGAAACAAGTGAGAAACTTAACATATATCAGGAAGTTGGATGGTTGAATCCTGTGACATATAGAAAGGGAAGAAGTATGACCAATATGTATTTAGAAATTAGTAATAGATATTAAACTCTTCCTGAAGAGGAGAGAAACAGACCACTGAAGTAAGAGTAACTACTCATCTTCTACAGAAATGTGACATAGGCTCATAGTTACTTTCCAGAGAAGGGGAAAAGTCAAGAAAGTCCTGAGGCAAATAGGACTAAATGTACATCTTCAATATTCAGTCAATACAATGACTATGGAAGTACTTACCATCCTGTATGTTTACAAGTTAAATATATAGCAAGAAAGTATTTGTCTCCATGAAGGAATTAACAACCTTTACTGACAGAAGATATATTGATATACAGCAGATGTTGTGATAGGGGATAGGCAGTGATTGGGCGGCAAAGTAAAGTAATCTAGCAGAAAAAGAAAAACAAGAAATAGAGGAGAGAAGGAAAGGAGGAAAGAAGAGAAAATGTAATTCTTATTTCTAAGGAATTTATACTCTGAAAGAGGAAATAATTCATATATACAAATAGGTAAATTACACTATATATTTATTTCAATATATTTTATTATTTTTCCAAATTTTACCAAAAAAGATTTTCCATATGCAAAGAAAAAGAAGATAATACATAAATATTAATGAAATCAAAAATTTTTATGTTTAGCTTAATTTTCTTCATATCTACATAATAAGTTTCATTAACTAGCATCCTAGCTCCTTCCCACCCTCCACATGGCACAGAATATATCCTCTGGGAGACTAGTATATTTCACCTTTTTCCTTTCTTGAGGGAACATTCATGGTTTATTCTTCCAGAATTAATTCTGTGGTTATATAAAATGTTTTCCTGGTTCCATATACATAGTTTTCCAATCTTTTATTTTTCTTCCAAGGAAATAAAAGTGACCTTCTTATTCATCCTCCTAAAGAAATGAGATAGCATCAGTTATACTGCAGAGTCTGAATTGGGAGGATAGAAGTTGAAAAAACTATGTGAACCTCAGTAGGAAGAGGAGAAATTATTTGCATTTAATTAAATAATATCTTACTGGTGAATAAATTTCTGTTTGTTAAATTGAACAATTTTGTTGTTCCTTTTATTGTACTTAATAGTAAAGCACCAACTGCTTTTTAAAGGTCTCTTCACTTTATATCATGATAAAATCTCTGAATCACATAAGCAAGCCTATCTAATTCTAATCTGGAGTGATTAAACTTCTATTCTAGCAAATAGTTAGCTAACAATGGGAATTTTCTACAACAGCCACAAATAAAAAAGGGAAAATATGATGACCTCACCACAAGTAATTTTAGTGAACAAAGAAAATTTTTCAATGTGACCTGAAAAATTGTTCAGTTTTCTTATTTTTGACAGTTCCAAGTGACACAATAGCAAATGACACTCATGTATAAATTAAATGCAGTTTCATCTCTCAGCTAAAAAAACAGCCTAAGTACACTTCTTTTCATCTTATGCTGTCAGTGAAAATGAAGTTTTTTCAACAGAATTGATTGAAAATTTTCATTTGTCATATTTTCCATGTATTGACTGGTTTTATTCTTTCTTTTTTTCCATTTTTTATTTTCTTTTGAAAAATGGATTATTATAAAGAATGGGTCTCCAATAAGGGTAAAGATATATGCACATGCAGATATAAACACATAGCTAAGTTCCTGCACGTACATGGTTCTTCCAGAGTTATAGCCTCACATACATATGTATAATTTTACAATAAACTATTTTTTCAGATATATATCAATACAATTTTTGATATTCACTTTCTGGCATTTTTCAATCCATGCTCTCTCCCTTTGTCATATTCTTCCTCCATATTCAACAAGGTGTACATATATTATCATACAACATCTATTTCCATGTTTGTTATATTGTGAAGGAAGGTGCACATTGTCTATACCAGAGAAAATTTCATAGAGAAAATAAAGAATGGTATGTTTCATTCTACATTCAGATTCCATCTGTCCTTCTTTGTCATTGGATATCCTTTTTTTTTTTTGAGTCTCTTGGAGTTTTCCTGGATTCTTGCCTTGATGATAATACTTAAATCATTCACAGTTGATTATCATACACTATTGTTACAATGTGTGCATTAACATATTCTTAATAGATAATAGTAGTAAAAGGGGACTCTACTATATATGTTTCTTTTTAAACTCTGCTAATGATAGAGCAACCAGACATAAGTACAAAATATATAAAAAGGATAAGGTCAATAAATCTGATTGGCATAAAGCAAACAAGAGTCCCGTGCCTAGTCTGAGAATTTATTTTTATTCATGTTAGACCCGTTCTTCCTTGTAAACTCCAATAGAAACCTACAGAGAGATCACCTTTGGCAACATATGGAAATTCAGGTACTCAAGAGTTGTGGTCTTTTTGTGACTTTTCTACTAAGTCCTACGTGAAAAATCTCTTCACTAAAAGTGTTTATTATTAACACATATGTACATGTTTTTTTTATAAATATATATATTATATAGGTATATATAAACATTTATAGTTTTTTACTCACTGATGTTTTTCTGGCTAGTTATTGCAACTTATATTACAGTACAATATGTTGTTAGTGGCACAAAGACCTCAATGATACTTTCTTTATTGAGTGCATTACTATCAAAGGAAGATTGATTCATTGAGAGAAACTAGGAGAGTGACTTCCTCTTGGGAACAAAATAATTGAAATCATTGTTCCAAAAATCCCCTTTTAAAATAAGCTGATATGAAAAACTCTCTTATTAATTAGTACTTACATCAAATCTTTAAACTTTAGTAGATGTTTGAAGTGAAATAAATTATATAATATGCACAAAGCCCGTTGGAAATATATTGTGCAAGAATGAACTTTAGTTGTTATTGGTCTAATCAAGTTCTAAATCAGTGACTAAGTAGGAGTATAAGGGTTAAAATTAAGGGTTTGACTAAAACATATGATTCAAAGTATTATTGCTCAAAGTTGAAGTGACCTTTAATAGCTTTTATTTACAAAAGAGGTGGAAAGAGTGAAAACAGAGGAATACAAAAGGGTAGAGAAGACATTAACCTATCTAAATATTGTTCCAGTACTTTACTCGGCCAGGACTTATGCTTTCCAGAAAACAGGAAGGGAAAACCACCTATACACTCAGTGAAGTTCCCTCCAAGAAGCAGGTCAAGACAATGACTCCACTCAATGTGAAGGTGACTACTGAGGCCAACTATTTCCCTTAAGCTGACCTTCTTCCTGAAGCTGACTTTCTTCTTGAAATCCAACTACTTCTTGAAGCCAACTTCCTTCTTGGAGTTGACTTCCTCCAGTCCCCAAAATTCATGGTCTTTTATAGTGGCTCTTTGTTCCTTCCCCCTTTCACAAGGACCAATCACAGTTTCCAAAATTGTCAAGCACGGTAGTGCTTGTGGGAATCAGTTTGCACCTTCTGGAGGGGTGAATACTCATCAAAAGGGTTCAAAGTTTCTGAGGTTGTGAACTCTTAAAAGAATTCACAAGATTCTGACTGTTTGAGTTAGAAAAAAGGGTGGAGCTTTCCAAGTATCTTGCCTGGCTTCTCATCTAGCATTAAATAGGGTGTGAATTCACTAAATTCACTAGTTCAAGCTTGTGTTGATTCAATCAAAAGGTAGACAAAGGAGAATTAATCCTCTCTTCACAATATAGTGAGGTTACAGTTACAGTTAGTGTACAGTAATACAGTTAGTGTTAACTCAGGATAGACAGTAGAGTAAAGAATTCTCTTTCACAGGAGATAGACACAGGGTAAGTTAGAATTAGTTTGAACTCTTACTCTGTTATTTATTAGACATTTTACTATCAGTAAATTATTTTAAAATTTAACCCTTTTCTCCTATATACTAAAATGGGGAAGATATTAAAACTCTTTATATTGTCATTTTTGTTAGATTCACAAGCTCTAAGTACTGAGAAGCATCTGAGAATGTATTTGGTTGAATCCCTAAAATCAAAAATTATATTTATAATTGCCATAGGAAGCTTCTTTATTTTTCCTTGAAATTGTCTTTCTTGGTTACTTTCTTATGTGTAGGATCAATCCTTCTCTGTCATATGTGCTCAGAAATAATATCTCCTAAATCTAAGTATTCCAAGGATCTCTTCTGATCTAATTTTTAAATACTCTTTCACTTCTTCATCTCATCAGCTCCTTTTGGTTCAAATTTTAATTCTAGATATCTGACTTACTTGTACAAAAATATTTATAGCAGTTTTTTTTTTCTGTGTGGTGGCAAAAAATTGGAAACTAAAGAGGAATCAACATTTGCAGAATGGCTAAAAAGTTATGGTAAATAATTAAAATGGAATAATATTGTGATAGTGACAGACAAGATGATCACCAAAATACCTGGACTGACTTATATAGTGATCCAAAATGAAGTGAGCAGAACCATATGAATGATGTACACAGTAAAAATAATAGTGTAAAATGATTAGTTGGGATCAACTTAACTATTATCAATAAGTCAAGGATCCAAAACAATTTCAAGGGTCCAAGCAGGTAGAGGTGGTATAAGAAAAAAGAGGTATATCTAAGAGATACTGAAAAAATCCAAATACCTTGACTATACCTATTTTTTCCTACTCCTCCTCTACCTTCTTGACATTCATACAAACTGAACATTTTATTAAATTATTAATACTTGCTTTAAGAGTTTACCCTTTCCAAATCCATTTTCCAAAGAAAGAGTCATTTTTATATCACATAGATGTTACTATGCCATCTCTTACCTCCACTCAAGATACATTAGTAGTTCCCTATTACCTCAAATATCAAGCAGATTCCTTTAGTATTGGAAAACCTTGCCAATCTGTCCCTGTCCTGCCTTCCTAGTCTAATTATACATTTATTTCTTTCTTCCTCTGTCTAACATCAGGCCAAAAAGGCATAATTGTTGTTTTTCCAACAAAACCCACCATTTCTTTTCTCTATTCCTTTGCTCAGGCTATCTTACATGATTGGAATTGCTTGCCCTCTTCAACTATGACTCTTGGAATTCCTGACTTCCTTTAATATTCATATTGTCTGGCCTATTATATAAAGTCTTTCCTTAGCATTTCTTTTGCCTCCAGTTGCTAATGTCTTCCTCTCTTAAGTTACCTTGGATTAGCCATGTATGCCTTTTGTAAGTCTATGCCTGTATATTTGGTGCTTATTCATTTGAATGTATAGTTAGCTACTTAGTGATAGAAATTGTGTTACTAATTTCTTTGTATCCTCAAAGCTTAAGAGAGTGCCTATATATAACAAGCTCTTAATAAATGTCTATTAACTGACTATAGATTGACTATAAAGAACATATAATCTATATAGACTTTATAAATTGACTATATAGACTTTTAAAAAGTGCATTCCTGAATCCTGGATAGGGATCCAGAATAGAAAACTCTTTGCCTGCTGAGGCTGCCCATTCCTGATTTTGATCACTTAAAATTATCAAGCAAGTTTTGTTGTTGTTGTTCTTGTTCTTGTTTATATGATTTAGATTTTTATGTTGAACTGACACCTACATTGTGATAACTTTTGTCCATTGGTCCTAGCTCTTCATTCTTCAATCAAGCAGAAAAAAATGAACAATTCTTCTATATTATACTCCTTCAACTATTTGAAGTTTATTCTCATAGACATTTAGATTTTTTTTTGTTTTTAATTTTTCCTTTTCTATTAACTAAGTATTCTTTGTTTTCTGTAACTGATCTGCATATGACAAGGTTTTGAATATCCTCAATTCCTTTGTATGTATATATATATATATATATATATATATATACATATATATATGTGTGTGTGTGTGTGTGTGTGTGTGTGTGTGTGTGTATGTGTGGTCAGAGATTTATATGGATTCAGAAATATAGATCAGGAAGGAACCACTGAAACCATTTAAACATCCCACTAAATTTACATGAGAAACCTAAGGCCCAGGTTTGTTAAGTGATTTGCCCCAAATGATACAGAAACAGGATTAGAATTCGTTTTATTATTTAGAGCCAGTTTTGTATAGAAGCATTATTGCTGGAAAGAAGGTATATTCTTTTCTATACCCATTAAATTTTCTCCAGAGATTTAATAGTTCTAACTTTTCTAAGATTTGATCCACTTCCTTTCCAACTTTCTTGTTTATTTTTTATTTTAATTTGTTTAGAACAGAGAGGGGGAAGTCAAGGTCCTAACTAGTATTGTTTTCTTGTCTATTTTCTCCTGAAGTTCATTTAATTTCTCCTTTAAAAATTTAGAGGTTATATCATTTGGTGTATATATGTTTAGTATTGATATTACTTAATTTTTATGGTACCTTTTGAAAGATGCAATTCCCTTCCTTATATCTTTTAATCAGATTTATTTTTGCTTTAGCTTTGTCTGAAATTGATTGCTACTATTTTTTTGTACTTCAGATGATGCACAAAAAATTCTGCTTCAGAACCTTACCTTTACTCTATGTGTGCCACACTGCCTCTAATGTGTTTCTTGTAAACAAAATATATTATGATTCTGGCTTTTATTCCACTCTGCTAGCTGCTTTCATTTTGTGGGTGAGTTCATCCCATTCATGTTCACTGTTATGATTACCAGTTCTACCTGCCCCTCCATATTATTTTGCCTTATTGTTCCAGCTCATTTTTTTCACTGTATATCTCGTCACTGATGTTTTGCTTTTTTAAAATCCCATCTACTTCCTTCTCCCTTCTGTTACTATTCTCTTGTCCTTTTCTTATTTCCCTCCAACTTCTATATAATGTAAGATAGCTTTCTCTATCCATTTGAGTATGGTTGTTATACCCTTTCTGATCCAGTTTTAATGAGAGTAAGGTTTAAGCATTGCTTATAAACACTCTAATCTCCCCTCCAATATAATAGTTTTTCAAAGCTCTTTAGGTGATGTAATTTATCCATTCCATCTCTCCCTCCTCTTTTCCCTCAGTGAAATCCTCTTTTTCATCCCTTGATTTTTATATATCATATCATCTTAATCAACTTACTTCTACCCCTATGTGTATGTATATTCCTAAATGCTCCACTAATTTTTAGAATCACAAATATCCTCTTTCTATGTAGACACATATACACTTTGACCTTATTGAGTACCTTAAATTTTATTATTTAACTTTTTAGGCTTCTCTTGTGTCTTATGTCTGGACCTTAAAATTTTCTGTTTATGTTTGGTCTTTTCATCAGAAATGCTATGAAATCTTCTATTTTATTGAATGTGCAATTGATTTTTGTTTTGGCTTTCAGGTAGTCCAATAATTCTTAAATTGTCTGCTTTCGATCTATTTTCCAGGTCATTTATTTTGTTTATTAAGTTATTTCATGTTTATTTTTTGTTCTTTTTCTTTTGATTTTGTTTATTGTTTCTTGATGTCTCATAAAGTCACTAGTTTCTAGTTGCCTAAGTCCAATTTTTAAGGAATTGTTTTCTTCCATGAGCTTTTGAGTCTTTTTCATTTGAACCATTTCTTCTTTAATTGCTTTAATTTCCCTAGCTAATTCTCCTCTGTATCTCATTAGATTTTTGAAATCCCTTTTATTTCTGAAAGAATTCTTAAAGACCAATTCATATTTCTCTTTGAAGCTTTGTGTGTGTTTGCTTTGTATTCACTGTTCCATTCTCTGTCTGTGCCTTGCTCTTCGTTACCAAAATTTTTTCTATGGTTAGTTTTTTTTTTTAATTTTTATTCATTTTCCTAGCCTTTCTCTTGACTTTCACTTGTATTTCAAAGGTAGGCTCTGTTTTCAGGGAGAATAATGCACTCTCTTACACTTCTTCCATGCTGCTACCCTATAGGTTTCTGCAAATTTTAGTTCCTCCAAGGTGGTACTATGGCCTGTGGGCTAGAAGCCCTGAGAATTACCTCCCATTGCTGATTCAATCACCCCCTCAGACTACTGATGACTCAACATCTAGCCTTATGTTTTGAGGGATGGCTTTTGGTCTCCCTGGGGCTTAATGATCAAGTCAGCCAGTTGTAGACTGCCTTGACCTGGAACTCTGCCTTGAGCTTTGGTAACGGCTATCTAGGCTTGGGCTCCCACAGGACATTACCCTGGGGACTACCTTTTCTGGGGAACCATGGTGCTCTCTCTGAGTTTACAACAACTTGGAGTGCCGCACAGAGTACCTCAAACTTGTATTTAGATCCTCACTACAAGCTTGAATGGTGGCTCTTATCAACCCTCTGAGCTTAAAGAGATCAGGAATGCAGAATAGACTGCCTCTAGATAGAATTATAGACCTTACTCCAGGTTTACTTGGAACCTTTTGGAGTATGTGTTGGGTTGCACTCTTGTTGACTTAGATAGGGATCTCAGGTTCTGGATATTGTATTAGGCCCAGGTTCATAACCTGGAACAGTAGATGTGGTATGATAGGGCCTCCTAGTGGTTATCTCCTTACTCCCCTCTCACCCCATTGAACTAGACATTCTCTGCTACCTTTAAAGTTGTTCTTTGCATGAAATTTGCTTTACTCCATCTCCTTAATGGTTCTTTCACTCCATTATAAATTTTGTGACATTATTTTTTGGTTGGAGAGGATCCCCATGGTGATTTTGAGCTTTCCATGCTTCTACTTTGCCATCTTGTCTCTGCCTCCTCTGTCAATAATTTTCTTAGCTTCGGGTAGGATCAGGCCCTTTCCTTACTCAACAAAGCCATTGATCCTAGATGCCATGAGGATAAAATATCAATTCTTCTGATTAGCATAAAAGTTCATTCACAGCTTTATTCCAACTCACTTTTACTTTTCTCTCTATTATAACTTCAGTCATCATCATCACTTCACTTTTTTTCATGTACAGTAAAGCAGAGTTAAACTGGCCTTATTACTTTTCTTCAATTGATGTACTGCATCTGATATCTTCATATCTCTCTATTTTTGCACTGATTTTCCTCAATGCCCCTGTCAATTTGGAAAAACACAAAACCACTAAAAAAAGCCAGAAAGACAAAATCTTTAATCAGGACAAGAGACAGTGCTTATTATGTGGCCACCACACAAAGTCAACACTTAATACCACACAGACCCAGAGGTCTGGCACTCTGGTCACAGTGTCTCGAGAAAATCCACAATCAAAAATAATTTTCCCAAGAATAATGGAACATATGGGTCTTATATAATTTTGGGTGAATTAAGGACAGAAAATATACACTGACTAGGTACCAGGAGGCTTGGGAAAGGGGCTGGAGCCAAGGCTGGGGTAGCAAGGAGAATCCTAAACTACAATGGATACAAAAGGATGGTTCCTGCCAGGGACTGGGGTACCTGGGAGAGGTCTCTGATACAATGGGAGAAATTTCTAAGAGTAAAATGGTACTTAATATTTGATTATATTAACTAGTCCCACCTAAACTGGGATCATTAAGTGCTTTAAGGTTTATTGTTTATTCAGAAGCTTGGTCAGTCTGGGACTTCCCCAAAGCAAGTTCTCAAGGGAGAGGGACAAACTTGGGGTTTCCAGAAATAAAGTTGACACCTAGAATATGTTCTCTTCACCTCTGCTTCTTCGAAGCCCTTGTATACTTCAAATAAGTAAAGAATAATCTTTTCCTGGTCCTTGAAGCTGAATGATGTATAGAAATGAAAGGAAGGGAAATTTCACAATCAATAAAAATGATTCTTAATGAGTTATTGTAAAGAGCAAAATATATGTCAGAAAGAAATGAGTTCTAAAATTCTGGTAGTTTTTAAGATGAGATTTTATCTTCTATTATTGGAAATATTTTAGAAAAAATATTTGGAGAGTAATGGCACTAAGATTATATCTGAGAATCTTCCCATTTCTGCTATGTGAGAATTTGAATATTCTCTATTTTGTTACTGAATACTATCTGGTGATTAATTTTCTTTAAATAAAAAATTCTTTCAATATAGAATTTTTACTGATCTTTCTTCTATCATTTCGTGCTCTTCTATTAGGCACACAAGTAGAGGTTTTGGTTTGGAGTTGTTTTTTTTTTTTCCCCCAGGTGAAGAAAGTAGACAGGAGTTCTGAAATGGCTTTTGATTTGAGGCTCACAATCCTTAAATTACCAAAAGAAAGTCAGCCCTTATCTAATATGACTTTTTAATGAATATTGACATGGGCACTGTACCCCCAGAAACTCAGGCAAACTATTATGGACAGAAAGATGCACCTCCAGGTACACCTCGATCCTATCAGGTTACATCTCAAGATATCTGTTTGTTAAGGAATCTTTATGCCTCCAGGTGGACCCCAGTCAGATGACCACCTCACCCCACCAAATGCCTGAGTGAATAGCACTGTAGGTCACGTCCACACCATGACATAGCATCTGTTGTAAAGTGTATAAAATCCCCAGAACTGATGTCATCTGGGGAACAGCTTTTCCATTCATGCTGTCCTCCCAAGGAATAGCTCCCCATCTTGCTATTCCACCTTGCTATCCTCCTGGCCATTCTCAACATTATTTTCTAAATTAATAAATTTCTCTTTTTGTTTTTAAGCCATGTTTTGGAGTCTTGCATTCTTGCAAAAAGTATCCTTCCCAAACCCCAAGGGTACACATCTGCACCCCATAACAATATGACCTTCTAGTTTGAAGGGATGGGATATGCCAATCTTCTACCTAAAGCATTAAGCTCCTGAATTTGAACAGTTGCATTATTCAAACTATGTGTATATAAAGCATTTATATACTGTCTCCACAACTGATTTTATGGTATTCCTGCTTATAAATAACCTGGGGAATATAGTCATTCCCTAAAGTTTAGGATGGTGAGGTAACCAAATCAATATGCAAAGAAAACATTTGCTAAGATAAGACTGAGTCTCAAAAGTGTGTAGCTCACATACCTTTCCATTTACTTTGGGTGAGATGGTGAATTAATACAGCACTGAGAAGTAGAGAAAAGTACAATAGGATCAATCTAAGTTTCTTTTATACTTGAAAAAATTCTGATTTTCTGATATTAAAAATGAATCAATGTTTTTGTCAGACTCAGTGCACTTATTCTGTCTTTTAATTTCATATCTCAATCAAAAGATTTATACTAAAATTATACAAGACACATATAGTTTAAGTATGGTTTCTCAGTGATCAGAAAAGAAGGAAATTTGAAACAATCATTCAAACAATTGCTGACTTTTCTATGGACTCCATTTCTTCTTAAAAATAGATTCTGTTTCTATTCAACAATGCATCTTATTAAAACTATTGATGTAGTCATACTATATATAACATTGGGGAATGAAAAGAGAATGATTGAGACTCCTCTGTTTTATGAGCATCATTTAGTTTTGATTCCACAAATATACAAGGAAGAAACCCAACAATGCCAGTAATAGGTATTTTGTCTTGAAAACATCACAAATACTTTTGTCTATTGGGACACTATAAAATATCTGAGATTAATTATAGTCACTTTTTATTTAATCAATAACACTTTCTGTTAAAACCACAGTCATACTGGATGTCTATTATTATATAATGCTGTCACATAAATACATCATGTCACAAGCTTACTTTCCAATTGTTGATAAATTGTTATTTTTTAGATAGCTTCTGAGATTCTATAGCCCAAAGAGATTACTACTGTAGAAATATCAGGGAATATGTCTCCATTTCAGAAGCTTTCCCTTGCTTGAAAAGCCATGACATTGTGTTTTGTGTCAAGTGACCTGTGAATACTGGGGTTAAAGTTTAGCTAGTATTTTGATGTTCTGCCTATTATATGTGGCATTTAAAACAGACATAAATTGTTAGTGATTTCATGCTCATTCAAGGATTGAGATTGCAAAGGAAAAAAATACTGAATGGGTCCCAGATATGCACAGGAAAAGTGAAGAAAAATGCAATTATTATGATGGCAATAAAACAATTTTGGTGTTACTATATTATTCTTATGTATGAGTTGGAAAATCCAATGTACATTATGAAGCATTTATAAAAAATAAGCATAAAGTCCCTTTAAATATTATGCATCCAGACAGGGGAAAGCAGGTGTTACATTTTCTATCATTATAATTTCCTGAAGAAAATCTACTACGGAAATCATAAGAGCAGTGGTCATTGAGAGCACTGTAGACAGAAAGAGCAGTGTAGACAGAAAGCAAGGGATGGAGATGGAGGTGGAGAGAAGAAGAGAGGAGAGGAGAGGAGGGAATGAAGGAAAGAGAGAAAGAGAGACAGAGACAGAGACAGAGACAGAAAGAGAGAGAGAGAGAGAGAGAGAGAGAGAGAGAACTTTGAAGTTATGAATTGTACTCCCTCTGGTATGTACTAGATTTGATGTGGCCAAATCACTAAAACTCTGTGCTCTCAGACATTCTCTTTCCCTCTCCATTTAAACACACACATCAATATATACATTTATATTATATATATGCATACATATTGTGTATGCTTGTAGTTGTAGTTTATGTGTTAATATGCATACGTGTATGTGTATTTAAGTCATCCAGATTCAGTCTGCAGGAGGAAAAAAGAAAAAAAATCTCTTTTGGGGGGGATTTGTATTTGGAGATTTAGGCTTCTAATTTCTAAATCATATATTTAGCATTCTGATAAAATTGGAATAAGTCCTTTTATGTGCTAAAAGAAAATTCTTTTAAAGGTTGTTTGAAAACATGAAATACCAGTAATTATATTTGAAATTTAGAGATACTTGTCCTTTAAATTTAGAAAAATTACCTGACCAACAGATAGTTCCCTAACAGCATAAGCAAATTAGGCTGATAGGTCACAAAAGGTTAAGTTTTAATTCCTATGTAATGTAAGCCTCTTGAACACAGTATCCCTTTAATGGAGATCGCATCCATTGACTGAAATTAGAGATTAAAAAAAATAATAATTCTTAGCATACTTCCTAGAGGAATGTTAGTTTAAATGATGACAAAACTATGTATTTTTAGAACTGAAAGGTATAATAGACGTTTTATATAACCATATGATGTTAAATATGATGAGAGATACCCCAAAATTTCAAAATATCAGATCCAAAATTCTGTGGTAGATATTTTGCTGAATCCTCTAATTTAAAGAAGAAATACATTGGGATCATAGTATTGAATGGGGCTTTTTATTTTGAATACCTAATTCAATCTTTCTTCCTCTTTGCAACATACCCAGGAGGGAAATATATATAATTTAATAATAAAAATGATATAGAAATCACTCAAAAATAAGACTTTTCATCTGTGTATTTTGATGGTTGTGATTTTAGAGGGAAGTTAATATTTCTACTTGCCCTCAGAGGGGTTAGCTAGAATAAATGATTGCTTAATACAATGGAAAATAACATCATTCCATTTTTAATTATTGAAGGGATCTGATAGTGAGTTATGCAGGCAGTCAAGGGTAGCTCCCTGTCACTAGAGTTGATCAATAGGAAGATAAAAAGATTTTTTAAGAGATATTAAGGGGGGAAATGTTTCTCCTACAGAGAGGGTTTAATCTAAATTCCTTCCCCATAATTATCAGATTCTATGAAATGTTATATTCTATTTCAGCAAGTCATATGATTTTTAATATTTACTTAATATAAGTAAATAAAAGGCAGAGTCCATAGCTTTAAAACATTCCCATGGAATATGGAACTTTCAAATTTAATCAAAAGATGAATCAATGTCATTTTAAACATTCTATTTATAATATTTAAAATCACACACATGAATTTAAGTGTGCCTGTGTTAAAAAGAAAGGAACACTTTTTTGCTTTTGTTTTAGTTTTTACAAATTAAAATCACGTTTTAGAGTTCACAAATACACTGGAGTCAATAAAGTGAACACCAATTTTCTGCCCCATTTGATTATAAAAGAGAAAGATATTAAACTGTGCAAACTAGAGAAAAGCTGACAGAGCCTTAATTAAATTGATACTGCTTATGACACCTAGGAAGTATATTTGTCAGGGTATAAATTGTGATACCAACAAATAAAAGTGACAAACTTCCCAGAGGACTCAATGCAATTCCTTGTACTGAGGATCACTTTAAACAGTTTCTCATGGAATATTTCACTTAATTTTTTGACATCTGAGGAACTATGAGCATGGCTTAGCTGTCTGACCTACCTATGCAAATAATAGAGAGTGAAATAAGGAATAGGGAATAAAGTGATTCTTATCCATAGACAGTTGCCAGTAATGAAGGGTTTGAATTAAAAATAATTGTTTACTTTCTTTTAATGACTTCTTTAATTATGGTTAATGCTAGAAAATTTGATTTTGTCATGATTAATTATACTAATTCATATGATACCATATTATCCTGGTTGTCCTGGTCCTGTTTCTCCTGGTTAAAGCTTTAAAAGTCTTTTCATTGTTCTTATATGATTGAGTTTTATTTTTCAAATGTTTAATTTTTTTCTGTTTTTCACATATCCTAGGCATGAATTTCAGACTTGCCAGAGGGAAATGTGTCAACAATGGTCATGAAGTTCCTCAGTTCCATAATTTTTAGAATAAAGTGTTATTGTAACACTTATACCTCAATGTTGAAGAAATTAGAAGGCCTTACTGGTAGTATGAACTAATTGATGATCTGAGTGACAGGGTGAGAGCTCTGGAAACTGTCAGGCTGTGGTAGGCCTTGAATCTTGGGAAAACTGAGATAAACAATGTTGACAGCTTTAAAGAAAAGAGCTGGATTCCTATGCTTCCTGATGAGCTATTTTGCACACAACTTTAAAGGAAAGGGGAGGGGTCAGGATCATGTCCAGAACAGGAATAGTTATATATTTGGGGTAGACAGAGGATGTGAGTAAAATTATATAGTTACTGCTTGTCTACTATACTTGAACTTGGGCAAATATATGACAATTTTGAATTTTTCATCTTTTTTATTCAATGGATAAGTGAATTCTATGCCTGTGATTATAATGCTCCTGGTCTCAAGTGGGACCAGCCCTTTAAATTTAAAAAAGTAAATGGAGGTCCACAAGTCGAAGTTTAAAGGATGCCACAAGATCCTAACTGGCCTATAACAGATTCCATTCTAGTCTACCAGGATGCTGCAATTCAGTTCACAACTTTTCATTAAGTAATTTTTCCCAGACAATTACTAACAGGAATATATATTTGGTGGGGGCAGATTCTTGGGAGATCACCACATGAATTTCACTCACTTTTTTAGATGAGCTGTTAACATCTGGAATATAGAGGGCATGAAATATAGAATATTTGCTATTTGGTAAGGCTTGGGGCCTATTATCTTAACTTCTATAGGCATCAGCTTTATCTATCTGATTGCATGTATTAAGAATCCCTGACTTACCTCTAAGGACTGTTTAGTAATATCATAGACATAAATAAGTTTTTTTAAATAAAAATAGCAAAACCAACCTTCCTTGATAAAAGAATACTTATGACACTGATCCTTAAAGCCAGCTCTGACTTCTAGATTGACCTCAGGAAACACATGGTTTCTTCGCACTGTGAAAGTCAATACAGAAGAAACTATTTCAGCTTAGAGATTCATGAAAATAAAAAAAAATAGGCCTAAATTCCCATTATTGTGTGCATGCTGACAAAAAATCATAACGAATTGTTGGTTTTCAAAGAATTCAAAGGAAAACACCCTGAATTTTTGCATACTTCTTTCATTTTGAAAATTTAGATTTTCTGTTGTCACTGATTCAACATAAATTTATAAAGGTAGCTAAGTGGTAGAATGTATAGAAGGTTGAAATGGATATCATGAAGAACTTAGTTGAATTCTCTCACAAGTTCTCAGTAATTTAAATCTAGGCTTAATAACAAAGTTTGACTGAAGAGTATAATCAAATTCAAATAGAAATATAGCTCCTCTCACTGAATAACCACTTAGAAAAGTATAATTAATATTATTTATGTTATATTATAAAAGTATTTGGGGGGCATCTGGATGGCTCAGTGGATTGAGAGCCAGACCTAGAGATGGGAGGTCCTAGGTTCAAATCTGTCCTGAGACACTTCCCAGCAATGTGACTCTGAGCAAGTCACTTGGTCCCCATTGCCTAACCTTTACCACTTTTCTGCCTTGGAGACAGTACATATATTGACTCCAAGATGGAAAGTAAGGGTTTTTAAAAAAAAGTATTTTCCCTAATGTTTAGCAATTACACTTTAATCTTGTTGCTTATTGTTGAAAGGATTTGACATCTCTGGATCAAAGGATAAAATGAGATCACTTTCTGATGGACTTCAAAATTTAAATATATTATGTTATTGGCTCTGAGGATGCTGGCAAGAAACTTAACCTTTCAATACAGTGGGTAACTCCAAAAATTGCAGGAAAATGGTCTTATTTCCAGGATATATGAAAAACTAATTTAAGTTCATAAAAATAATAACAATTTTATAATTGATAGTATTCAAGGAATACAAAGAGGAATTTTGAAAAGAAAAAAGTATCAATGTCCATATTAAAATATTATGAATCACTAATATTAAGAGGAGAGTATATTTAAAAAATTTCTGAGATTATAATTCATATATCTAATATTTGCAAAGATGACCAAATAAAATATCAGATAAAAACATTGTTATGGAAAAGGGCACAAAAATGTACTATTGATAGAATTGTGATTTGGTGTAGTTATTGTGTAAAGCAACTTAGAAGTCTGTACTAAAAGTTAATAGAACAGGCATATCTTTCAAAACAAAAATACTACTCTTTTGTCTATACCATTGTGATAGAAGCAAGATGGGGGAAATAGAGTCTATACAAAAATGTTTATTACAGCTCTATTGTAGAAAAGAACTAGAAAATAAGACGATGCTCAAGAAATGGTGATTGATTGAAGAAACTCTCGTTAGTTGCATTAAAATATTACTAGCTGTATTAGTGTTATGGGATATCATTGTACTATTAGAAATGTCAAAATGGATAGATTGAAGAAAAACCTGGCAAAATGTATAAGAAATTCATAGTGTAATAAGTGAATCAGGAGAAAAATTTGCACTCTAACAATGATAATGAGAAGAATAAAAGAACTTAGAAAGACTTAGGAATACTAATCAATGCAATGACTAAACTTGTTTTCAAAAACTAATAATGAAAAATGCAAACATAACATCCAGCAAAGATGTGATTGTCTCATTAAAGAATGATTTTTTTTTTACAGAGTCAATGTGAAAGTTTGTTTTCTATGACTAATCTTATACATTTTGTTTGTTTCCTGTTTTAAAATTGAGGAAGGGGAGAGAAAAGTGAATGAATATTATTTGAAAACATATTTTAAAAATATGTTCAAATCCTTTCTGAAACTCTTATTACATGTATAATCCTTGTCAAGTTACTTAACCTAATTCAGATTCAACTTCCAAATTTGAATAATGGGGGATATTAACATCTAATTTAATTTTTTTGTGAAACTCAAACAGCATTATATCACACATATTTAATCACATGTATGTATATATGTGTATATATACAAACAAATAAATACATATATACAGGCATATATTTGCAATATATAATGCTGACTGATTTAAATATATATATATATATGTATAATACTAGGTATAATAAGATGATATAGATAGACACAGTACAGTGGAAAAGAAAATGGGGTATGTGGTAGGCAATGCTTGAAATTTATTCCCATCAAAATTAACTCAGAGAGGTAATAACATGCATAGGCAGTCAGTTCTAGAAAAGTACTTTACCCTTCTCTGAAGGTGAATATCATTCTTTCTTAAAAGTTCCTCTGGATTGCCCTGGATCACTGTATTGCTACTAAAAGAAAATTCTATTGCATTGAATTGTCCCATAATGTGTCAGTCTCTGTGTACAATGTTCTCCTGGTTCTGCTCCTTTCACTCTGCATCAATTTTTGGAGGTCTTTCCAATTCACATAGAAATTCTCTAGTTCATTATTCCTTTCAACATAATAGTTTTCCATCATCATCAGATATTTGTTGTTTTGTTCAGCCATTCCCCAGTTGATGGACACCTCCCATTTTCCATTTTTTTGCCACCACAAAGAATGTGGTTATAAATATTTTTTGTAGAAGTATTTTTCCTCGTTATCTTTTTGAAGTACAAACCCGGCAGTGGTATAGCTGGATCAAAGGGTAGGCAATCTTTTAAAGTGCTTTGTGCATAGTTCCAAATTGCCCTCCAGAATTGTTGGACCAATTCACAACTCCACCAAAGTGTATTACTGTCCCAATTTTGCCACATCCCCTCCAACATTTATTACTTTCCTTTGCTGCCATATTGGCCAATCTAGATAGTACCTCAGAGTTATTTTTATTTGCGTTCCTCTAATCCTAAGGCATTTAAAACACTTTTTTCATGTAGTTATGGATAGTTTTGATTTCTTCATCTGAGAATTGCTTTTACCAAATTATTAATGATCTTTTCATAATTTTCTTGAGTCATTAATTTCTTTTACCACTTTTCCTCTTACTTGTATTTTTTCTATAAATGCTTTAGGAATTCTTTTGCATCTTGGTTCCAATTAACATTTTACTTTGAGACTTTGCTTGTAGATGTTTTCAAGTTATTGCCTTCATATGAGTTGTGTCTTAGTGACAGGATGAATTTTCACAAGTTTCATACTCTCAGACCTTTCTGGGGTCTTCAAGTTTTTTTTTTTATATTTCCAAGATGATATGGTCCAGAGAATTGTTTGATTGTGGTGTTTGCTCTTGTTTTTACCTATGAAGGGTCCCTTCTCTTTTGTAATCATAAATATTAGTGTTCCTCTTGGACTTGGAACTATGACCAAATTATTTGTTTTCCTATGTTTGCAATGACTAACTCTTCTCTATGACTTGGAACTTAGAGCAGGGCCCTTACTGCCTTGTGATTGATAAGAAGTATTTTTTTGCTTTCCTGGAACTGAAACCTAAAGGTACATATTGGGAACAGAATTGCTGAACAAGTACTGCACCATATATCAGCAAAGATTGCCCCATAATTTCTTTTTAACTAGTTGTCCAATCCTTTTTTATCTCTCTTTGGACTAAAAGCTCCCAAAGCTAATGCTATAGCCACTATCAGCACCTCCATCCTCTACTACCTGTGTTGCAGCTGGGTACACTTCAGATTAGTCATCACCCTGGTGTCACAGACTTATGAAGCTGATCCTCTAAATTGGCTTAGGCTAGAAAAGCATGTCCCTTGGAACATTTGTTTTCTTTGTTTTGCAAAAATTTGAGTTCAGGTGTTATTTTAATATTATTTGGAGGGAAATATTGGGAGACTTTGACTGGCATGCTGCCTCTTCTCTACCATTTTTCCTAGGTTTATTACCTTAAAAACTGCTTATATGTATTTAATTAGAAAATAAATCAGAAGTATCACATCAGTTATCATGCTTATTTCTCCTGATATTCATATTATTAAACACCTCAACTAAGAGATAACTTTCCCATTTCTCTCAGCATATAGGCTTTGAATTTTTCTAGCCTTTATCTGACCTTCTTTAAAGCCAAGTTGCTGTGAGTCAGTTGAAGAATAGGTAACGATTAGGGGTACCTAGGTGACACAGGAGATAGTGTGTTGAACTTGGAGTCAAGAATAATTACCTTCATGAATTCAAATCTGGCCTCAGACACTAGCTATTTGGCTCTTGGCAAATCAGTTAACCCTGTTTTCCTAATTTTTCTTGTCTACAAAATGATCTGGAGAAGAAAATGGCAAACTACTCCAGTATCTTTCCCAAGAAATCACTAAATAGAGTCATGAAGACTCAGGCAGTACTGAAAAAATGATTCAACCACAACAAAAGGTTGATTGTCACAACCGTTCTGAATATTAATCTCTTCACCTGTTGAATTGGAATAACACATATATTCCACCTACACTAGAGGACTTCTTGGGCTCCTGTCAGCCCTAAATCTTAGTATGATCTTGTTTGTAACCTTCTCTCTGTGCTACTTTGTGGGTCCATCTAACTTGCTGTTTGGTGATCTTAGCCTAAACTTCTATGTGTTCCTTGAAAACCAATGGAGCAGATGAGTCATCTACCAATTTCTCTCACATGAAGTCCATCAGCATGCTTTTACTACTATATAGGCTCTTAATGGCATCTATTAATGCTTTTCTGTTCAATTCCTTTTTAAAAATAAAATCATTCATAGTTGAAATTTTTACCAAATTCTTAACTTAGCATATTTCTTAGTAGGCTCTAGAAGAGCTTCATTGTAAAGAAAATTATCTAGTTTTAGTTTTGTTAATTTTTTTAAAAACTACCTATTTGAGAACATTGTACACTATGGTACTTTGTATTCCTTGAAGTAATAAAAAGGTATTTCATAAGTCAAGAGAAGGCTGATTACTTTCCCTGCCACTGTGGAGCTAATGAATGGAACACCATTATGACATGTTCTGGTTTTCTTTTATGGGTAATTGCTACAACAAAACCATCAGAGCATCAGCCATCCTATTTTACAAAGAATGCCATTGAAATACTTACAATTTACCAACCCAATGAAAAGAAAATGTATATTATGAGAAGACATGATAATAAAAATCAAATTACTTCAGAGTAATGAGGAGTAATATGGAATTCAATATATTCTTTATCTCACATCCAGACATTGAGGGAAAGAACAAATGACATAAATGGACACTTTGGGGATCTTAAATTCTTTAAAAATGTTACTTACCATTAAAGGGGGGAAATAGTCCTTAAGGATTACTTAATTGGCAATCAAACTCTTCTTTGTGAGATACCTGAAGAATGGTAGATGTAGAGCAAATTGCTATATATAGGAGAAAGTTTTTGGGGGAGGAGAAATGCATGAAGTGCTTCTCGCTTCTACACTGCCTTTTAGTTTCCATCATTGCTATGACAGGCAGAAAAATTCTGAAATTAGTATAATCACTGTCAGAGACTCCAGTCTGTGGATCCCAGAGAACTACCAAGAGAATATGTATTCATCACATGACAGAGAAAAAGAATGTGAGTGTTATACTTCTTTGGACTTGAATGGAACCAGAGCAAAAATAATAATGCATATATCTGGTGTTAATATTGAAAGGATGACTTTTGCTTAGTTCAAGTGCAGCGTGAGAAAATTATTGTTTTTTCATTAATTTTTAAAGCAGAATTTCTTTTTATGTGTGCCACCCCTAGAATGATGTTGTGTTGGCCAAATAGAATATGTTATTTTTACCAGTCACTTGCAGGTTGGGAACTCAATTCAATAAACACTGATTAAATTCCTGTGATGTGGAAAGTACTCCGTCAGCCACTGAGAACACAAAGTGGAAAATGAATTCGTTCTTGTCTTCAAGGGGCTTACCTTCTATCTTGGAACTAGAACATATACAAAGAAACACTGTTTTTGGTCCTTTGTTTTTGAATAAAACTAATGGTATCATAGGGTAATATTTTCACTTTTGTATGAATTGGTTTGAAATGAGGCAAAGTTGCACAAACTCATCAGCATCACCCTATTCCACAGTCATTAAAGTCTAATAACAAGAAAAAAGTCAATACAAAGGGTGATGATCTAGGATGCAGTGGATGGACTTGATGTCTTTGATTTCTGACCAAGCTTCACAGCCTCTGCTTCAACCACTTTCGTGATGATTGGAACAATTTGTCCATTCTACCAGTGAAGTATTTATATACTTACAGTAGACATCCCTCTAAATCACTGATAGTTTTAAACCTGTCAGTGTCCCTTGACCTAATTTATTCCACTTGAATAGATTTTGGGTGTGTGTGTATGACTATAGCTTTATGAAGCTGCAGTTGAGAGTTAATCCCATCCAAAGGTGAATGAAAAGCTCTGAAAAGGACTCAGGAAGCCCTCACACAGAGGTTTTAGTCCTCCTAAACTCTCTATATAAGAAAGGCAATACAAAGTACCCAAAAAGTAAATCTGGAGCAGCATGATGTAGGAAAGAGAATACTATCAAACTGGAAAGATCAGGAGACACATACCTACTACTGAAAAAGGTGGTACCTTACCTAGACCATGAAAGGAGCCAGAAAATCCAAAAGGTGAAGGTGAGCAGGAAAAGTTATCTGGGACAGGTGTTCAAAGTCATGGCATCAAGAGATAGAATGTGTTTGAAGTAAAGAATTAGATAATTAGGAATTAGTGGAAGATGAATAAAGGAGGATTGCTAGGGTGTGGAGGAAGGGATTCTGGACCTCATTGTGAGAGGTAAGTGAGAAGGAGAAAGGGTTAGGAGTAGCCAATATTATACTACTGCTATCTATGGTCCAGGTCCTTCATCTCCTTCTTTTGATTTATTACTTTCTTAGCCTGCTAATCAAAAATGCATATGCTCAACCTAGAATACTTTGTTCCCTTAAAACATTGATGAAACAATAATTCCCATGTGAAGTCTATTCAAATTTTCCAGGTACTAGTCTTAGTCCCACCCCCTTCCCTCAACAACAACAACAAAAATAAATAAATAATAATTAAATCACCTAGATTTTTTTTTGGTATTTAAGTTCAAATCCATCCCTGCAAATTATTATCACATGATTTCAAATGAGTGATAGACACTTTAGGGTTTTAGTTTTCTCATGTTCAGAGTGAAGGGATTGTATAATATGGTCTCTTAAATTTTTTTTCCCAAATTTTAGTCTATGATTGCATAATGGAAGGTAAGCAGAAAGCTTGCCAGACCTACCAGAAATGGGTCAACATTCTAGTAAATATTATTCTCTATTAGTCTTTTAACAGTTTAACAGAACTGGATTAAGGTTTTTAACACAGTCTCCTCTGATCATTCAGGGCATTTCTACTAGTATCAGTAGAGAACTGCTGTCATGAAGAAGTAATCTTCTTCCCTCTTTGTTTAGGTGAAAGTCAAATAAAGAGTATAAAAAGTTAAAGAAAGTATGCTAGGACGTTCTTCAAATGCCAAGTAAAGGAGAACTTACTCCTTATCAATTAAAAGCCCAAGAATTTGGTTGAGGGAGCAAAAACAATTACTTTGATCCTTGAGTTTTCCTGGTCTATATTCATTTTGTCATACAATAATCTGTTTCACAAAATGAAAGAGATTTATATTTCACAGAATCCAGAGCCTATTAGTAGTCATTAAGGAAATTGTTAGTAAGCAAGTAATTATTGAGAAGGCCACTAACTGAACTACAGTCTAATGTTTATAGCTTGAAAATTGGAATACACACAAATAAGTACATATGTATCTATATCTATATCTAATCATGCTAATCATAAGCTACAAGTATTTCTCTGTCAATGAGATTCAAATTCCTATAACATGAGAAGTCATATAAGAAAATCCTGTGCCTAAGGGTGTAAATTAGTTGATAAGATCTTGCTATTTGTTTTTCAAACTTTGGTACCTAACATTTAGAACCTACAACTAGGGAGAAAAGAGACCTCAGTCTTGCAAGAGTAGCATGGCTGTAGCATTAATAGTCAGTGGCCCTATATCAGTCCATACCCAAGAATCTGAGTGAAAAACACAGGACATGTTTCTTACTTGTCCTAGGATGGGAATGTTCTAACTTTTATAAAATATGTCATAAGTATACTGTGGAGAAAATTATGAAATGTAAGCGATAGGATAAACTAAATAATAAAGGATATATTCCTTGTCTTTGAGAATGTGATAGCTAAAGTTTTAAAATGATCCAAGAGCTAGACTCAGTGGAGTGCCTACTAGAGCATTTTCTGATGTTAACTAATATCTTTACATAAAAGAATTATTCAGCAGCATTTGTGAGACAATCATGGAGGTGTTCTTCACAAACTCAGTGGAAATTGTGAGAATAGAAAGCAAATATGTGACATCACTAGTAGTTATCAGTGTCCCTTTAGCATCAGAGTAATGACTTATTACTCTACTTGTATGTTCTGGCCACCTGTGGTTCCTACAGATATATCCTAACACACATGCACCTTGGCCAAGCCATATTTGTATTTTTGCATCCCTCCAAATTTCTCCTTTTCCTTACAAGTGTGCCTCTTCATATCCATCATCAACATATGTGGACTATTAATAATGAATGTCATTTCTTGATGCTGAAGAGATAAATGTTTTGCACTTTTTTCTTACTAGTCCATTTCATTAAATGTCTTTACTTTGAATTAACTATGTATTCTGACTAGTAAAGGTTTATATATTTGTAGGGGCTCATGAGTTGTGCTTTAGCTACTGCATATCTAAAGAAGATCTCAAATTTGAGGTAGTCCTACAAGGAGGTCCCACGTTGTAAGTTAGGGCACATAAACTCTTTACAGGTTTCAACTAAAGGTGAAGTTATAACTGAAGCAAATTGTTTAATACATTGATCCTATTGTAATATTGGTAAAAATCACTCAATTCCTCTAATTTTACTTAAAAGAATAAAAAATTCCCATTATTCAATGATTGGGGCCCTTTAACACTTAGCATTATTTCATTGATAAGATTAATTTTACCTTTCTAGAAAAGTTGAATAGTGTTGCCTTGGCCCTTAAGCTTCCCTTGCTTTTCATCCAGAGGCTCCTCACAACTGCCATTATCTCATCATCTTTGAGTAATGTTCCATTTTAACAGGTAAAACTCACAGTGATTTTCTCAGCCTCTAGAAAGATTTCCATTTCATTGAATGGAGTGGCAGCTGCTGCCACTGCCTAAAGCTACAATAGCTTTGTCCTCAAGAAAGACTTTATTGTTTTCCATTGTAAATGTGAAGCCTAAAGTGCCAAATTATCTTCAGCCAACAACTAGGTTTTATTTTCTCTCTGTTTATTTTAATGCAATATTACTTCATACACAGAGATTTATGCAAATGAGTTCTATGGATATTTTCTAGCCAAAACTAGGGAATTCTATCATGCAAATGTGAATGTCTAATTAAGAGTCAATGGTCAAAATTTCCATAAAGATGTAGAAACATGAAATGTGTTCCAGGATGCCTCTGGGAATCTGGCACTTTGTCTCACATTAATGCTTATTAGAGGGAAACAAGGTGCAGATTCTGAACTGAATCTTGAGAGATGAAGCCCTTCCTTTGGAACCAGTCACCCATATGATTGGTATCCACTGTCTTAAACATTTCCTCAGTATAAGTATTATTTCTGTCCTACATGTAAATCCAGTAATTGTAGACTTTATTGACTTCAAATTATGGAAATTTAAATTCCATTATATAATAAGAATATCTAAACAGATTCATTGGAACTGTTTATGAATTATGTAACATTTCAGAATTATTCATTTTGGCCAGGGAAAATAGAAAAATTTAAATCATAAATAGTTTATAAAGGGAGTTGTTTGGGAGATTGTTTAACTCAAAATTTTAAAAAATTATGAAAATTCAGTTTTTAATTAATATATTAAAAAGGAAAGACATGCTGGAGAGATTACCTGATGATTTAGTGAACAGGGCAAATGACTGTGACCATATCAAATAAGAAATATTTTCCAGATCTATCACCCTTCATTAATTGTAATGAATTGAATCATTCAAAGCTCTGATGTGGACCATTAAGTGATTTCATGGAACTCCTTCAAGTCCATGTGGCAGTAAACATTTTATCACATGCATGGTATGTGTGTGTTTTAAATGATAACTATGAAAGAAAATGATGTCTGAAACTATTCTGTGAGAACATCCAATGTGTTATTTATCCCAACAAGTACCAGATCTACTCTTTTGAAGGAGTCCTGAAATCCTCTTTCCCAGATTTTAAACAGTAAACTAAGCAAAATAAATAAGTAAATTACTACTCTGCATTGGAATCCTAGTATTTTAATTAAATCACATGTTCATTTTCACAGATGATGAGAAAAGAACCTTTATTTTTTTAATTTCTAAGATTTTACCTATCTGAAGATTGAAAATAAATAAATTAGGGGATTAAAACTCAAAACATGCAATTCTTTTAATTAGTTCTAAATTGGACAAAGTCATATCAAACTAGAAAAGAATGAATTAGTTTCCCTTGCAGGGGAGAATGAAAGATTCTCTGTATCTGATCTGAATCTATCATTGAGTTATATTTTCAAAAAACCTTAATAAGCAAGTCCACATTATGTAGACATAGATTATGACTATGTAACTAAAATCATTTAACTGAAATTTGTGTGATAGTTTATTCCAGTAGGTTGGAATTTCTAGACAACTATATGTAGCTGATTCAATTTAGCTGTTAAGATGTATTAAATGAACAGACCATCCCAGTTGCAGTCCATTTATTTTTGTTATATAGAGAGGTCTTAACCTTCTAGCAAATGTTGAATATTATTTCTTCCCTCAAAGGAAAAGGATACCAAATGGAACAAGCCTTGATTTATTTATTTTGTAATTAAAATATAGAGAAAATATACATTTGTAAATGTATATATAATACATATCACAAATATCAATATATACTTTTATATAAATATATAATGAATTATGCACATGTGTGTACATTGTTTACAAATATGCACTTGTGCAATATTTTATATGGATATGTACAATCATGGGTATGTGTATATCTATAAAGGTATAGCTATAAATTCAGATTAGATATAGATAAATATAGATATAGTTGTAGGATAGATATAGATAAAGATTGCATTTTACATTAAATGGTGAAAAGGCATATATTAAAAGTTTTAGGGGACTTGTTGATCCCCAAACAAAAAGTGGTAATAATTAAATGAAATCCAGATAATTGTACATTTTCACATCAATTTGTAACATGGGAGGAAAGCTAAAAATATATACATTACTAGTATCTATTCAACATTTATTTATGCAATGAATTCCAATTGATAGGAAAACTGATACTGTAAAATAGCCTTCAAAAATGAATAAAACAAAATGATTTGAATTATAAAATTGCATAAATATTTTACTTGTGGAGCTTTCAAAAATTATTGCCTAAATTCTTATTATTATACTTTATATCTACCATCAAGTTTATCTTTTCACCAGAGCAAATCTTCAAAAAAGGGAAGAAACATAACTCATGCATTACTGTTTGCTTTAGATATGGCATGTCTGCAATAATTTACCTCTAAATTTTTATAGGGTCTGCCAAGGTTGGATCTGTCACTGGCTACAACCCTAATATAACGTTTACTAATAGCTGTGTGAAGAAATAGTATTTCCATAGCAACAAATGAACAATACTAGAGAGATTAATGGTGGCTACATTATCAGTGTACAGTTTGCTGTAAAGCAACATTTTGTAGGTTGATAATTGCAAGTCTAGAATGATTCTACATTATGAGTTGATTAGCATAAACACTTAAGATGAAGAATGTCTTTTGAAATAGGGAAAGCACTGCAAATAGCCAGTGTTGTATTATAAATAGAGGCAGAGTTAGAAGGCTGTGAGCAGGACTAACAAATTATAGCATTAGTCAAATGATCTGACACTGCCTATTTAAAAGGGACTACTTTCTGGAGTGGCCTTTACTGGCAACCACCATACAAGATTTGCATTATCTCCCTGTGAGGAAATGATGCTCTATATGGAAAACTATTAAATACTCCCAAAGGACAGCTACCTGGACCCTCTCACATGTTCATGTGACACAATTAGGTAGGCTTTTAGTACCTTGTTGTTTTCTCTCCATTAAAAAAGCAACTCTTAATACAACATGACACCATTTTTTATAAATCACTTCAGAAGCTCAAAATATCCAGGCCATTCTCTGACTTAAGTGGACTTTCATACGAGATGGCATGATTTCTTAGAGTTTTCTTTTCCACTATAAAATTTTGCAACAAAAAGATCAACCAAATGAAATCTCTGATGAATATTCATAATTGTACATCTATAATTCTTTAGGTTTTCTTTACTCTTTGGAAACCTAAACAAAAAATGTAATGTCGCTCTTATTTAAGAGTTCTTGATAGAATTCTGTTCAACAGTGATGAATGTTTAAAATATAATGACAGAAAAAATTAAATCTAAGAATTATGGAAAATGGAATCAAAATATATGTTCTTCTTAATTGGCATTGTTTTGATAAGTGGGAAAAAAGAGAAAATAAATTAAGCACAATATAAATTAGAGTGAATTCATCACTTGAAATCATCACAACACAAGGTCAGATTAATCATCAACCTTCTGAGTATATAGATATTATCACAGTACTACTGTAGCACTATGTATTTTATTTTGTTTTATTGATAAGGGTCATTTTATTTGTTTAAGAATAGGACAAGTGAAAATTATTCATATGCAGCTGCTTGGTAATCAGTGTATCATTGTCTAAATAATGTCTGCAAATTTTGCACTTATCCTAAGTATAATTAGTATACATGGAATGCTATAGAGTTTGGGCTGGAAATGTTCTGCATTTGATTCCAGATAATGCCCTGGTTCAGAATATGGTTAACAGGGAGAACAGGCACAGGTGCACCTGGTGAGCATGTGGCTACAATTCTTGGGATGAACCCAACAAGTGAGGAATAATTTTCATTGAGAACCACAGCTGCTCTTTCCATGGTTTTTCTAATAGCTACTTTCCCGTGTACTGTGGTTTAACTAGTGAATACTAATCAAATCCTCTACTTTTTATATACTCTATGGAGGTGTCCAAAGTGGATTTAAACACACAAAATTTTACAAGTATGTGGAGGAAAAATGTTGTCAATAGAATTTTTGGTTATTTACATCACAATATATAATCCAGAACCACAGAGTTTTAGAGTTGTAATAGAGCCCAATGACAATCTAGTCCAAACAATACCCAGGGAAGAAATGTCTATGTGACAAACTCAGGGGTCATCCAGTTGTTGGAGTATGCCAGTAAATGGGCAAGATTTCATTACTTAATCAATATATCCTACTTTGATATAAATTGAATTGTTTGTTTTGTTCTTTTTAATATTTTATATCATTCCTAATTTTTTCCCATTTTGCTATGTTCTGCACTCTGGAGTCAAACAGACCGTATGAACTTATCTAAATCTTCCTTCCACATAATATAGCATTTCAAGTACTTAACAGAAACTATTATATCCTCTACAAGTTATCTATTTCCCAAATTAAATATGCCCAGTTCTTCTCATGGCATGGAATCAAAACCTTAAACTACTCTGATTATCTTTATCTGGATACTCTCCACTCTAAACATGTTAATAATATTCTAGATGTAATATTTGAAAGGCAAAGTACACAATAACTATTACCTTCTAATTTCCTAGAGTTGTGGATATCTTAATACAGATTAAGCTCATGTTAACCTTTTTCATTGCACTATTATACCATTGATTCTTTTTTTAGGACTCAGCTCAATGATCTAGCCTGTCAAAATGTTTCTGAACATTTGATGTTATCATATAAGTATTGTGTGAGGTATTTTCTGCCTACACAATAAGAAACAGAGGCAGCATAAGGGAAAGACAGCATGCCTGTGAGGCTTAGGGGGAAAGTTTGTAGTTTGCATGTTTATTCTTGCTAAATCTATGAAGTAAATATTTCCTTTTAAAACTTTCCAGGTGTCAAGCAGTTAACTCAAATTGGCAGTACTGATTACAAACTTATAGCAGTGGGAGCTATGCAGGCACTAGGGCTTGAACTGATAACCATTGAGAAGAGTTTACTATTCAATTTCTTAATTTATCCTATCAAATCTTATAACAGGCTGTTTGTGTTAGAGGAAGAGGAAAAGAACAAATAGAATATTCTCTTTAGGGGTAAGCTAGATAAAGACACAGAAACTGGTAGAATTCCTTTGTTATAGGAGATTAAGAATTAAGGAGTGGAAGAGGAGAGCCAGGTAGCTGTTCCCATGGATTCATCAGCCATGCATGCTATTTTTATCTGCCTATCTTCTCATCTACTTGTTGGAAGAAGGGTCTACTTTGATGACAATCCATAAAAAAAAAAGCCATGATAACTATTTGTTGGGATTTTTTCCCCCAAGACTAGAGGCTTTCTGGTTCTTGATTCATTGATAACTGCATTTCTTTTCTTGAGTGGATTATCCATAGAGCAAATTGGATTTCAAGTAGACAAAAGCCTACAAAAAAATAGTTTTGTAGTTCACAGGATCATATGTGTGGATACATAAGAGGTCTCATAGTCAATCTAGTCAATGTCATTCAATTAGAAATGAAAAAAGTTAATCCCAAGGTTTAGGGTATTATTCTAAGTGTATTCAGGAAGTGAGCTGCAAATAATGGGCTTGAATAAAGATTTTTGAATCTTTTCCCTTTCAATCAATTTGATGTGACCTTCAGAGGTCCCAAATAGTTTGGCAGGTTTCTTAGGAGCCATTAACTATGAAATATCTGCTGTTATGTTTATTTCCAACAAATAGGCAATTTCTACCTAAGAAGTTTATATAATTCTTTAGAAAATATATCTGAGTTTCATAAATAATTACTTTTTAAAGTACAACATTTTTTTGAAATATCACTTTGTACTGTGACCTTTCTTAAGGCCAAGAGAATAGTTGCTTTCTGTCAGACTTCATTATAGGCAAATGGGACCTTCAATACAGATCAATTGTAATTCTAATGGACAAAGGGACAGTATTTGACAAATTCAAGAAAACATTTCATAAAGCAAGAACTTCTATCAAATGTCAGGCTCCTTGTTTTATGGCTTACATATAATCATGGATATATGTGCCTTGCAAATTTCTAAAATAAAATAAAGGATCAACAATTCTTGCTCTTAATGATGAATTCTGTAACTAGAACATTTCACCAGTACCTAGAAGCTGCTAGAATAGTATCTACTAGATGACTTCCACTGCAGATTCTAAAACAAAATAATCTTTCCTATTTACTAAACATCATGGGAAAAAATAGATGGTTTGGGGGTTTGTTTGTTGTTGTTTTTTTTCCATGAGAGTGGAAAGGATGTTGGTAATATTGAGGTCAAGGATTAGAAAACTTAGATTCTATCCCTAGCATCATGATTTAAGGGATTTTCACTTAATATAATGAAAATATAGAGACAATTAATATATTGATTGGATGGAGTATTAGTTTTGGAGTCAGAAAGCATAGTTTCAAAGCTCACCTGTGAAATTTACTAGCTATATGATCCTGAGATCAATTAATGTCTCTAGTCCTATTTATACATCTTTCAAAAGAGGAGGGCATTGTGGGCCTAGAACAGTGATAGTGAACTTATGGCACGGGTGCCAAAGATGACACACAGAGCACTCTCTGTGGGCACATGGCTGCCTCCTCCTCCCCCAAGTTCATTACTAGAAAGGCAAAGGGACTCAGGCAGAACTACTCCCCTCCCTTCTCCACTGCACCTGATGACATTTTTTCACATCACCTGCCCCTCTGCCCAGTAACCCAATAGGAGTGCATAGGGGTAAGGTGAGGGCTCACAGTAGTCAGAACTAGAGGGGAGCAGAGTGGTCAGGTCACTTCCTTTCTCTACACTCCCTGAGGATAATCCTCACTTCACCTGTCCATCTGCCCAGCAGCCCAATGGGAGGGCTTCCTCCCTCCCTTGTGTGGGGTAAGAAAGGGGATGGGAAGGGAGCACCTGGCACTCAGTGGAGGGGAGGGCAAGGCACTCTGTCTTTGAATAAGGGCAAGAATAGCACTTGGTTTGGGGAGTGGGGTGGAGGCAGGGCCAATCTCCATCTCTAAAAGGTTTGTCATCATTGACTTAGATGATTGATGAGCTCTTTTATGACTCTGAGACTATAACTTCGTAAGTATATTGGGTGATTATTTAGGAATTTTTTATGAAGTCACATATTTTTGGTAGAAGAAGATTTTAATTACAAGTAGCAAAATATAAAACATTTTGGTGGAAAATAAATAAGAGCAAAGGAAGCTAATTCAATCAATGCCATAAAAGATTGAAGGTCTTTGGCAGGATGACACAAGAAATTATGCCAAAAATATCATTTTGTTGTCATTCTTATTAGAAGATCTCTAGATATAATGTATTCCTCTATGATATACAATTTTTGCTTCACCACTACATTTTTACTTCCTTATTAGTCTTTTGGATTCTGAATTTCCTGAGAAATGCAGATTCCTGGCCCATTATGTTTTTTGTTCTAATCTTACAAGAATTCTATGGCCTTTCACAGTGTTAGTAGAGTTTCCTCCTTCCTTAATAAATACCATATTGTTGTGCTTCAAAATATAAGAGAGAAGATATAAGATGATGAAAGGAAATTTATAATATGAATAAAATTCATAGTATAACTAAAGTACCTCAAAAGTTATATAACCACTTTCTGCTTATCTATACTCAAAACATTCTGAAAGAATAATGGGGTGGAATCTCATTGAAAAATCTTCTCCAGGTAACATTAAAATAATGCTTCACTGAGGTCCTACGCTTCCATGTAAGGCAATCCTCTGTGCACTTGACCAGTGTAAGCCCAAGTAAGACCAAGAGGTCTGGAGCCACTGCCCAAGCCTTAGGTGAGGCTCTGAGCCTCAGTACAAGGTAGATCATAGTCTTAAAGACCTGCAACTGATCAGTAGACCTTCCTTTGAGCAGTACATGGTACTTACATAAAACTTACCATGTATTAGGGCATTAAAATTCCACAACCAAATGCAGAAAAAATAAATACACCATTTCAGAGTATAATGCAATAAAATTTTAATTACTGAGTACATTGAAGACAAAGTAAAAATTTACAGGAAACCAAACAATCTAACTCTAAATAAGTTGTGGATAAGAGAAAAAGTTCTACAAACAATTTCATTGAGGAGAATGTCAATGAGAAGAGTCGATACAAAAATTTATGGGATACAGCCAAAGCATTACTTTGGTGAAAATGTATATTTCTAAATTGTAACATCAATAAAAAAAGAAGAAAAAACAGATCAATAATTTGGGCCTGCAACTAAAAACAAAATAAATTATTAATTTTCAATTAAAGACCACATTTGAAATACTAAAAATTGAAGAAGAAATTAATAAAACTGACAGAAAGAAAGCCACTAAACTAAACAAAAACTAATTTGGTTTTATGGGGAAAGTATATAAAACATCTATTAATGTGATTTAAAAAGAGACAGAAGATAATAAAATTACCAGTATCAAAAATAAAAACTGAACTCACCACCAAGGAAGAGGAAATTAAAGCAACAATTATAAGCTTTTTTGTCTGATTTTGTGCTAATATATCTGACAATCTAAATGAAATGAATGTTTACAAAAATATAATTTACCCAAGGTAACAAATGAAGAAAGAGAATACTTATTTAACCATATCTTGGAAAAATGATAAACAAGCCATCTTAGAACTCCATGAGAAAAAAAAAAACAATACTCGGGGCCAGATGGATTCACTAGTGACTTCCATCAAACATTTAAAAACAATCTAAAAACTTGTAAACAATTTAGTAAAATAGACAAAGAAAGAGTCCTGCTAAATTCCTTCTATGACAAAACAGGGTACTAAAACCGAAGCCAGGAATAACAAAGGTGGATATAGAAAATTATGAGGCAATTTCTTGAATTAAATTAATGCAAAAATGTTATATAAAATACAAGGAGGAAACTGCATCAATATAACATGAGGACCATTTACTATGACCAATAAAATATAACAGAAAATATAAGATTATCTAAATAGATTCAGAAAAAAGTCTTTGATAAAATAAAACATTTATTCCTATTAAGAATTAAAAGTCAGATTTCCAGGCTAAAATGTCCACAGAGTTGAAGCAAGGGTCTTCTCCTCACAACCTACCAATATATAGTGCCTCAAAAGGACAAAAATCAAAATCAGTTAAATGAAGAGGCTCTATCATAGGGCACAGCCTTGAAGGGAGACAGGGTGTTGGGAATTTCCCATGCTTTAAGGGACCTTACACCTACCAAAGTGAGAGGTAATCGCCCCTCTCCCACTCCACCTACAACATCAGAGTAAGAGAAAGCAAGGGGAAAACTCTAGGTTCTCCCATGAGACTTGTGACCCCAAGAGAATGAGGAACTCAGAGATTCAGAAGCACAGAGATAGGATAGGGAGGGGTTGCCCACAGCAGACAGAGCAGAGACTGAATAATAGCCTCAGGACAAAAACCACTCTGTAGCTTGATACAGAAAGAACTGCCAACCCTCCTCACTCAGACTTCTGGCTAGGAAGGGAAGAAAAAACTAACACAGTAATGGCCACCAACATCCAAGAAATACAGTCTAACAACTACCAAAAAATATAAGAAAAAGTCTCTGAACCTGGATAACTTCTACAGAGAAAAGCAGCACACTACAAAAGAGATAACAGAAGGTAACAAGCATGCAAACATTCTAAACTTTCCAAAAAATATGAAAGTTGGTCACAAGCTCTCAAGGCACTCAAATATGACTTCAAGCACCAATTAAGAAAGATAAAAGAAACTTAGCAAGAAAAGTTGGAAATAATTCAAAAATAAAACAAAAGTTTAAAAGACAGAATCTCCCACTTGGAAAAAAAATCCCAGAAATCACATGAAACAATAAGCAAATTGGACAACAGAATTGACCTAATGGGAGCCATGAAAAGCAGGATAGATCAAAATGAAAAAGAAAATCAAAATATAATAGCAGAAAACCAGTTTTAAAAAACCAGAACTGGAAAAATAGAAGCTATTGATCTCATAAAACAACTAGAATTAATAAAGCAAATTCAAAAGAATGAAAAAATAGAATGAAACATACAATATTTCATTGAGAAGACAACAGACCTGGAAAACAGGTCCAGGAGACACCATTTGAGAATCATAGCTTTACATAAAAACTTACAAAAAAACAGAAGCCTTGACATCATATTACAAAAATTCATCCAAGAAAACTGCCCTGATATTCTTAAACAAGAGGGCAAAATAGACATTGAAAGAGTCTATACATTAACCTATACATTAAATTCTCAAAAGACAACCTCAAAAAATTTAATTGCTAAATTCAAGAAATGCAAAGTTAAGGAGGAAATATTTCAAGAAGTCAGAAAGAGACAATTCAGATATCAAGGGGCAATAATCAGGATTACACAAGATCTGTCAGTGGTCTAAATGACCACATGGCATGGAATATGATATTGAGAAAGGCAAGAGAATTGGGTCTACAACCAAGGATCACCTTCCCATCAAAACTTACTATATAATTCCAGGGGAAAGTATGGGCATTTAACAAGATAGAAGATTTCCAAGCATTTGTAAAGAAAAGGCCAGAACTAAAAAGAAAATTTGATGTCCAAATACAAAAATCAAGAGAAACATGAAAAGTTAAACAAGAAGGAGGGGGAAAATATTTAAGGGTTTCAGTAATGTCTAATTGTTTATATTCATATAGGGGAATATGATATTTGTAACTCTCAAAAACTGTATTCACTATCATAGTAGTTAGAATAATTATTTATAGGTAGAAGTTGGGGTACTAAGTGGATTAAGTTGTAAAAAAAGAAAAGAGAGGAAGAAGATGCCACCAAAAGAAACTTGAAGGAAGAAGAAAAATTGGGATATATTATACAACATAAAGAGGTGCGTGCAAGGGAAAGATGAAGAATTGAAGTTGAAGGGTTCGGTCTTTCAGATTATAGATGGAGGAAAAGAGTGGAGACCCCCTTCTCAAAGTGAGGTTCAGGGGAAACTGCAGATATAATGGAGAAAATGTTTAGGGATTGGTAAAGGAAACAGGATATAGGAGAGGACAGCTGATATTTAGGGTTGGCTCAGAGAAAGGAGAGGGATTTTAAAGGTTTTCCCCCTTCTGCCTTCCCTCCTTAAATATAGCTGCTCTCCTAGATTTGCTTTTCCCTCCCTTGTCACCCCTCTACTACTCGAGACCAAAGACTTTCTTCTCTCACCTTGATCTACTCACTCACACTTGATTCACAGCTTGGGGAAAAGATAACTTCCTTAATGTCAACTTAATCAGGGTAATAGTAAGGAATAACTGGCAGGGGAAAGAATGGAAAAGGAAAAGTGGGATAAGGGGTCCCTATCTCTATCTAAAACCTTTTACCTCCCTCCTTGAGTTTGGGGGGAACTCAGGATTGGACAACCTGATCCCCCTGAGAGAAAGTCATGTTGATTGACCCTGCATTTGGCCCCTTGGCCACAGTTCAGACTCAGGGCAACAGGAGATGAAGTAAAGTCAGACAGAGATTTAAAATGTCTTTCTCAGGTTTCCTCTTGAATAGTCTTTCAATTGGGAAATGTTGGGAGTAAGATTTCCAGTTACACATAGGAAAAAATGAGTAACCCTCAGGAGAAAGCCCTTTTTTCAATCTTCTCTCTTTTGCTTCTCCCAACTGAAAGACCAAATCCTCTAACAGCCAGAATTTTCTCTCCTCAAGATTCCCAAAACTTTAGACACCTCCCCCATCACACTCTTCAAACTGTCACTTTTTTTGTGCCAGCCTCTGTCATACCAACCTTGGGAGTAAATGTCAGAGTATAAATGCAGATTGAACCATGCCATTTCATGTCTTATTTCCTTCATGAGCTTTTTCTTACATGTGTGATATGTCTTAATTTCATGAAGTGAAGAATATGGAAATCTATTTTGCATATCAACACTGGAATAACCTATATCAGATTGTTTACCATCTAGGGAAGTTGGAGAGGATGAAAGATGAGACAAAGGAGATGAGAAATGAGGTAAAGAGAATGAAAGATGACCTCCAATGGAAATCAGACCAGAAGGAGAAGGATGACCAAAAAGCCAGGGATGAAATCCAGTCTCTAAGAACCAGAATACAACAAATAAAATTAAGTGACTTCACAAGGCACCAAGACACTATAAAACAAAACCAAAAGAATGGAAAAATTGAGGAAAATATGAAGCATATCATTCACAAGACAGATTTAGAAAATTGTTCCAGGAGAGACAATTTAAGAATCATTGGTCTACCGGGAGACCATGACAAAAGAAAAAGTCTAGATGTCATACTACAGGAAATTATCCAAAAAAAAACCTGCCCCAATATTCTAGAACAAGAGGGAAAAGTTGAGATTGAAAGAATCCACAGATCACTGCCTGTACATAATCCCCAACAAGCAACACCCAGGAATGTTATAGTTAAATTCAAGAACTATCAGACCATGGAAAAAATATTACAAGCTGAGATGAAGTCATTCAGATACCATGGAACCATGGTTAGGATAAAAGAGGATCTGGCTGCATTTACACTGAAAGACCGAAAGGCAAGGAATATGATATTCCAGAAAGCAAGGGAACTAGGTCTACAACCAATAATCAACTGCCCAGCAAAACTGACTATATTCTTACAGGGGAAAGTATGATCATTCAATAAAATAGAAGAATTCCAAGAATTTGTAAAGAAAAGACCAGGCCTGAACAGAAAATTTGATGCCCAAGCACAGAACTGAAGATAATCATCAAAAGGTAATTTAAAAAGAGGGAAAAAAGAAAAACAAAAAAAATTTAAGAGCTCCAATAAGTTAAAATGATATGTATCCCTATAAGAAAAGAGGTTGTTGGTAACTCTTAAAAACTGTTGTTATCACCTGGGCAGCTAGAAGAATTACACTTAGAGGGAACAGTGACAAATTATATAGGATGAAAGGACAAGCCATAAATAGGTATAGAGATATATGCATGCATAAATACATATATATGTGTGCGTATATACATAGATATACAACTAGAGCTAAAAAATAGGTTAATGTCAAAAGAAATGGGAAAAAAAGAAAAGGGGGGTAAATTTATATGTCACAAAGAACCTCATGGCGGGAGGAGGGAGAACATCAATATACTGGAAGGATAAAGAGGTTGGAGACAGGAAATTCTCAACTCTTACGTGCTTTGAAATTGACCAAAAGAGGGGGGCAGCTGGGTAACTCAGAGTCAGGCCTAGAGATGGGAGGTCCTAGGTTCAAATCTGGCCTCAGACACTTCTTAGCTGTGTGACCCTGGGCAAGTCACTTGACCCCCATTGCCTAGCCCTTACCACGCTTCTGCCTTGGAGCCAATACACAGTATTGACTCCAGGATGGAAGGGAAGGGTTAAAAAAAAAGAAATTGACCAAAAGAGGGAAGAACAATCCATTCCATTGGTACAGAGAATAGATTTGCATCCTATAAGGGAGTAGAAGGGTGAAAAACAGACTGCTGGGGAGGGAAGCAGTACAAGGGAGGGAAAGGTTTTGGTGGTAATTTTAGAAAGACTATGAGGAAAATAACTGGGGGAATAAGAAGGGAGGGATGTAGTAATGGAAGTAAAATAAGGATGGGGACTAGGGGAATCAATTAAAAACAAACATTGGTGTAGAAGGAAATGGTGAAAGAAGAAAAGGCAGGACCAGGAGTAGAAATCAAAATGCTGGGAAATACATAGCTAGTAATCATAAATCATAAAGAGGTCATTGGTAACTCTTAAAAATTGTCATTGTGACCAGGAAGCTAGAAGAATTACACATAGAGGGAATAGTGACAAACTGTATAGGAAAGAAATGACAAAACATAAATAGGAAAATATATATATATGTGTGTGTGTGTGTATAAATATATATTCATAAATACATATACATGTGTGTATATATACATAAAAAGAGAGCTAAAAAGAGGTCAGTGCTAAAAAATGGGAAAAGAAACAAAAGGGGGAAAATTTATATGTTAAAAAGAAGCTCATGTCAGGGGGTGGAGAACATCAATATACTGGAAGGGTAAAGAGGTCGAGATAGTCAACTCTTACATGCATTGAAATTGACCCAAAGAGGGAAGAATAATCCAACCGGATGGGGCAGGAAATAGATTCATGCCCTATAGGGAAGTAGAAGGGTAACAAACAGGCTGGTGGGGAGGGAAACAGTGCAAGGGAGGGAGAAAGTGTGTGGGGGGATAATTTTAAAAAGATTGCAGGGAAAATAAGGGGGGGAGGAATAAGAAGGGAGAGGGGTAAAAAGGGAATTAAAATAAGGATGGGAAATAGGGGGACTGATCAAAAACAAACATTGATGTAGTAGGAAATAGTGAAAGAAGAGAAAGCAGGACTAGGAGTAGAAATCAAAATGCTGAGAAATACACAGCTGGTAATCATAACTCTGAATGTGAATGGAATGAACTCACCTATAAAATGCAAGTGAATAGAAGAGTGGATTAGAATCCAAAACCATAAAACATGCTGTCTACCAGAAACACACATGAGAAAGGTAGATACGCAAAGAGTGAAAGTAAGAGGATGTAGCCAAATCTATTGGGCATCAACTAATAAAAAGAAGGCAGGAGAAGCAATCATGATATCTCACAAAGCCAAAGTAAAAAATAAATCTAGTTAAAAGAGTTAGGGAAGGTAATTACATCCTGATAAAAGGCAGTGTAGACAAAGAGGAGATACCAGTACTCAACATGTATGCACCAAATGACATGGCATCTAAATTTCTAAAGGAGAAACTAGTGGAGCTCAAGTATGAAATAGATAGGAAAACTATACTAGTGGGAGACATGAACCTTCCTCTATCTGAACTAGATAAATCAAACCAAAAAAATAAACAAGAAAGATGTAAGAGAAGTGAATGAAATCTTAGAAAAATTAGAGTTAGTAGATATGTGAAGAAAAATAAATAGGGACAAAAAGGAATACACATTCTTTTCAGCAGCACATGGTACATTCACAAAAATTGACTATGTATTAGGGCATAAAACATTGCAAACAAGTGTGAAGGAGCAGAAATACTAAATGCAAACTTCTTAGATCATAATGCAATAAAAATAATAATTAGTAAAGGTATTTGGGGAGGTTAATCAAAAATTAAATGGAAATTAAACAACATGATTCTCCAAAACTGGTTATTTAAAGGACAAATTATAGAAAAAATTAATAAGTTCATTGAAGAAAATGACAATGATGAGATATTTGTTCAAAACCTATGGGATGCAACCAAAGCAGTATTCAGGGAGAAATTTATATCCTTGAGTTCATATATTAACAAATTAAGAAGGGCAGAGCTCAATTAATTGGGCATGCAAATTAAAAAACTAGAAAGTGAACAAATTATAAATCCTCAGATGAAGACTAAATTAGAGATCCTAAAAATCAAAGGAGAAATTAATAAAATTGAAAGTCAAAGAACTATTGATTTAATAAATAACACTAGAAGATGGTATTTTGAAAAAACAAATAAAATAGACAAAGTACTGGTCAGTATAATTAAAAAAAGGAAAGAAGAAAACCAAATTGATAGTATCCAAGATGAAAAGGGAGTCCTCACCTCTAAAGAATAGGAAATTAAGAGAATCATTAAAAACTATTATGCCCAATTATATTGAAATAAATATGACAATCTAGGTGATATGGATGAATATTTACAAAAATAAAAACTGCCTATACTAACAGAGGAAGAAATAGATTACCTAAAGAACCCCATATCAGAAAAAGAAATTGAACAAGCCATCAAAAAATTCCCTAAGAAAAAATTCCAAGTTCCAGATGGATTCACAAATGAATTCTATCAAACATTCAAAGAATAACTAATCCCAATATTACACAAACTATTTGACAGAATAAGCAAAGAAGGATTTCTACCAAATTCATTTTACGACACAAATATGGTACTGATTCCAAATCCAGGCAGGTCAAAAACAGAGAAAGAAAACTATAGACCAATCTTATTAATGAATATAGATGCAAAAATCTTAAATAAGACACTAGAAAAAGACTCCAGCAAGTCATCATGAGGGTTATTCACTATGACCAGGTATATTTCATACCGGGAATGCAAGGATGGTTCAATATTAGGAAAACCATCCACATAATTGACCATATTAACAAGCAAACTGACAAAAATCACATGATTATCTCAATAAATGCAGAAAAAGCCTTTGACAAAATACAACACCCATTTCTATTGAAAACACTAGAAAGTATAGGAATAGAAGGGCCTTTCCTAAAAATAATAAATAGTATATATCTAAAACCATCAACTAATATCATCTGCAATGGGGATAAACTGGAAGCCTTCCCAATAAGATCAGGAGTGAAACAAGGATGCCCATTATCACCTCTATTATTTAACATTGTACTAGAAAAAATATCTGTAGCAGTTAGAGAAGAAAAATAAATTGAAGGTATTAAAATAAAGAATAAGAAGATCAACCTATCACTCTTTGCAGATGATATGATGGTCTACTTAAAGAATCCTAGAGTATGAAACAAAAATCTAATCAAAATAATTAACAGCTTTAACAAAGTTGCAGTATATAAAATAAACCCACATAAGTCATCAAAATTTCTATATATCTACAACCCATCTCAGCAGCAAGAATTAGAAAGAGTAATTCCATTTAAAATCACCCTAGACAATATAAAATACTTAGGAATCTATCTGCCGAGACAAACACAGGAACTATGAACACAACTACAAAACCGTCTCCACACAATTAAAACTAGATCTAAACAATTGGAAAAACATTGATTCCTCATGGGTAGCATGAGATAACATAATAAAAATACCAATCCTACCCAAATTAATTTGCTTCTTTAGTGCCATACCCAATGAACTACCAAAAAACTTTTTTACTGAATTAGAAAAAAACATAACAAAGTTCATTTGGAAGAACAAAAGATCAAAGATATCCAGGGAAATCATGAAAAAAAAAATGTGAAGGAAAGGGGCCTTGTAGTCCCAGATCTAAAACTTTAGTATAAAGCAGTGTTTATCAAAACAATGTGGTATTGCCAAAGAAACAGAAAGGAGGACCAGTGGAATAGACTTGGTATAAATGACCTCAGCAGGACAGTCTATGATAAGCCAAAATATCCCAGTTTGGGGAACCAAAACCCACTATTTGATAAAAACTGCTGGGAAAATTGGAAGACAGTATGGGAGAAATTGTTTGGATCAACATTTCCAAAATTACACCAAGATAACCTCAGAATGGGTGAATGATTTGAATATAAAAAAGGAAACTATAAGCAAATTAGGTGAACACAGAATAATATACGTGTCCGATCTTTGTGAAATGAAATATGTGAAAACCAAGTATTTAAAATGTTTGTGTTAAAATCACAAAATGTAAAATCAATACTTTTGATTACATCAAATTAAAATGATTTTGTACAAACAAAACCAATGTAACCAATATTAGAAGGGAAGCAACAAATTGGGAAACAATCTTTATAACAAAATCTTCTGAGAAATGTTTAATTACTCAAATTCATAAAGAACTAAACCAACTGTAGAAAAAACATCAAGCCATTCTCCAATTGATAATTTGACAAGGGACATGAATAGTCAATTTTCAGTTAAAGAAATCAAAACTATTAATAAGCACATGAAAAAGTGTTCTAAATCTCTTATAATCAGAGAAATGCAAATCAAAACAACTCTGAGGTATCACCTCTCACCTAGCAGGTTGGCTAACATGACAGCAGTGAAAATTAATGAATGCTGGAGGAGATGTGGCCAAGTTAGGACATTAACGTGTTGCTGGTGGAGTTGTGAATTGATACAATAATTCTGGAGGGCAATTTGGAACTATGCCCAAAGGGCTCTAAAAGACTCTGCTCTTTGATCCAGCCATAGCACTACAATTGGAAAATGAGGGAATGCCCTTCAATTTGGGGATAATAAGGAAAAAGACTTGTACAAGAATGTGGTGGCCAAAAATTGGAAAACAAGGGGATGGCCATCAATTGGGAAATGGCTGAACAAATTGTGGTTTATGTGGTTGATGGAATACTATTGTGCTCAAAGGAATAATAAAGTGGAGGAATTCCATGGGAACTGGAACAACCTCCAGGAAATGATGCAGAGTTAGAGGAGCAGAACCACAAAAACACTGCACACAGAGACTGATACACTGTGCTACAATCGAATGTAATGGACTTCTCCATTAGTGGCAATGCAGTAATCCTGAACAACCTGGAAGAATCTACAAGAAAAACCACTATCCATATTCAGAGGAAACACTGAGGGAGTAAAATCACAGAAGAAAAACAACTGCTTGAATATAAGGGTTTAGGGGGATATGGTTGAGGATGTAGACTCTAAATGAACATCCTAATGCCAACACCAACAACATGAAAATACGTTCTGATCAAGGACACAAGTAATACACAATGAAATTGTGTGTCAGCTGCGGGAAGGGTGGGTGGAGGGGAGGGAAGGAAATAATGTAATTATTGCAAGCAAAGAATAATGTTCTAAATTGACTAAATACCTTAATTCAAATAAAAAATTTTTAAAAAGTAAATGGAGAGACAAACCAAAAACAAAAAAAAATTTAAACTACTATATTATGCCTATAATGATCTTTAATTTGTAATTTTACCTTTGCTGAAAAACAAAATATCATTGTATATACCCATGAACAACTTTGTCACATACATGATGATGGATGGATATCAATAAAACTGGTTAAGTTGCATGCAACCTTTGGAGAATTTAATGCGCTAAGAATGAAAATGGTAATTGTATTACATTTAAATTTTGTAATATACTCTATCTCTTCCTTGTTCTTAAAATCTTTCCTTTCCCATGGATCTGACAGGTATACTATTCTATGTTCACCTAATTTTCTTTTTTTTTCTTAATAAACATTATTTTATTTGGTCATTTCCAAAAATTATTCATTGGAAACAAAAATCATTTTCTTTTCTTCCCCTCCCCCTCCCACCACCTCTCCCAAAGCTGACGCATGATTCCACTGGGTATCACATGTGTTCTTGACTCAAACCCATTTCCATGTTGTTGGCATTTGCATTAGAGTGTTCATTTAGAGTCTCTCCTCAGTCCTATCACCTCCACCCCTGTAGTCAGGCAGTTGCTTTTCCTCGTTGTTTTTACTCCAACAATTTATATTCTGCTTGTGGATAATATTTTTTAGATCCCTGCAGATTGTTCAGGGACATTGCATTGGCCCTAATGGAGAAGTCCATTACCTTCGATTGTACCACAGTGTATCAGTCTCTGTGTATAATGATTTCCTGGTTCTGCTCCTTTCCCTCTGCATCACTTCCTGGAAGTTGTTCCAGACTCCATGGAATTCCACCATTTTATTATTCCTTTTAGCACAATAATATTCCATCACCAACATATACCACAATTTGTTCAGCCATTCCCCAGTTGAAGGGCAAACCCTCATTTTCTAATTTTTGGCCACCACAAAGAGTGGAGCTATGAATATTCTTGTACAAGTCTTTTTCCTTATTATCTCTTTGGGGTACAAACCCAGCAGTGCTTTGGCTGGATCAAAGGGCAGACAGTCTTTTATCACCCTTTGGGCATAGTTCCAAATTGCCCTCAAGAATGGTTGGATCAATTCACAACTCAACCAGCAATGAATTAGTGTCACTATTTTGCCACATAATCTCCAGCATTCATTACTTTCCATAGCTGTCATGTTAGCCAATCTGCTAGGTGTGAGATGATACCTCAGAGTTGTTTTGATTTGCATCTCTCTGATTATAAGAGATGTAGAGCACTCTTTCATGTGCTTATTAATAGTTTTGATTTCTTTGGCTGAGAACTGCCTGTTCATGTCCCTTGCCCATTTATCAATTGGAGAATGGCTTGATTTTTTGTACAATTGATTTAGTTCTTTGTAAATTTGAGTAATTAAACCTTTGTCAGAGGTTTTTATGAAGATTGTTTCCCAATTTGTTGCTTTCCTTCTGATTTTAGTTACATTGGTTTTGTTTGTACAAAAACTTTTTAATTTGATGTATTCCAAATTATCTATTTTGCATCTTGTGACTCTTTCTAAGTCTTGCTTGGTTTTAAAATCTTTCCCTTCCTAAAGGTCTGACATGTATACTATTCTGTGTTCACCTAATTTTCTTATAGTTTTCTTCTTTATGTTTAAGTCATTCACCCATTGTGAATTTATCTTGGTGTATGGTGTGAGGTGTTGATCTAAACCTATTCTTTCCCACACTGTCCTCCAATTTTCCCGGCAGTTTTTTGAAATAGTGTATTTTTATCCCAAAAGCTGGATTCTGTGGGTTTCTCTCATAATTTCCTGCTGAGGTCACTTATACAGAGTATTCCACTGATGCTCCTTACCTGTGTCTTAGCCAGTACCAAATTGTTTTGATGACCGCTGCTTTATAATATAGTCTGAGATCTGGGACTGCAAGACCCCTTTCCTTTGTGGATTTTTTTTTCATTGTTTCCCTGGATATCCTTGATCCCTTTTTCTTTCAAATGAACTTTGTTATGTTTTTTTCTAAAGTAGTAAAAGAAATTTTTGGAAGTTCAATGGATATGTCACTAAATAGACAAATTAGTTTGGGGAGGATGGTCATTTTTATTATATTGGCTCATTCTACCCATGAGCAGTTAATGTTCTTCCAATTGCTCAAGTCTAGTTTTAGTTGGGTGGAGAGTGTTTTGTAGTTGTGTTCATATAGTTCCTGTGTTTGTTTCGAGAGATAGAGTCCTAAGTATTTTATTTTGTCTAAGGTGATTTTGAATGGGGTTTCTCTTTTTAGTTTTTGCTGCTGAGCTGTGTTGGAAATATTTTGAAATGCTGATGACTTATGTGGGTTTATTTTGTATCCTGCAAATTTGTTAAAGCTGTTGATTATTTTGATTAGATTTTTGGTTGAATCTCTAGGATATTTTAAGTAGACCATCACGTCATCTGCAAAGAATGATAACTTGGTCTCCTCCTTGCCTATTTAAATGCCTTCAAATACTTTTCCTTCTCTAATTGCTACTACTAGTGTTTCTAGTACAATGTCAAATAAGAGAGGTGATAATGGGCATCCTTGTTTCACTCCTGATCTTATTGGGAATGCATCTAGTTTATCCCCATTGCAGATAATATCAGTTGATGGTTTTATATACATACTGTTTATTATTTTGAGGAATGACCCTTCTATTCCTATGCTTCCTAGGGTTTTTAATAGGAATGGGTGTTTTATTTTATCAAAGTCTTTTTCTGTGTCTATTGAAATAATCATGTTATTTTTGTTGGTTTGCTTGTTGATGTGGTCAATTATGTGGATGGTTTTCCTAATATTGAACCAGCCCTGCATCCCTGGTATAAATCCTTCTTGCTCATAGTGAATGACTCTTCTGATAACTTGCTGGAGTCTTTTTGCTAGTATCCTATTTAAGATTTTTGCATCTATATTCATTAGGGAGATTGGTCTATAATTTTCTTTCTCTGTTTTTGGCCTGCCTGGCTTTGGAATTAATACCATGTTTGTGTCATAAAAGGAGTTTGGTAGAACTCCCTCTTTGTTTATTATGTCAAATAGTTTGTATACTATTGGGGTTAGCTGTTCTTTGAATGTTTGGTAGAATTCGCTGGTGAATCCATCAGGCCCTGGAGATTTTTCTTAGGAAGTTCTTTGATGACCTTTTGGATTTCTTTTTCTGATATGGGATTATTTACGAAATCTATTTCTTCTTCTGTTAGTCTAGGCAATTTATATTTTTGTAAATATTCATCCATATCACCTAGGATGGTATATTTATTGCCATGTAGATGGGCAAAGTAGTTTTTAATGATTGCCTTAATTTCCTCTTCATTGGAGTTAGGTCACCCTTTTCATCCTTGATACTGTTAATTTGCCTTTCTTCTTTCCTTTTTTGTATTAGATTGACCAGTACTTTGTCTATTTTGTCTGTTTATACAAATACCAGCTCTTAGTCTTGTTTATCAGTGCAATAGTTCTATCACTTTTGATTTTATTAATTTCTCCCTTAATTTTTAGGATCTCTAGTTTGGATTTCTTCTGGGGGTTTTTAATTTGTTTGTTCTCAAGTTTTTTGATTAGTATTTCCAATTCATTGATCTCTGCCCTCCCTAATTTGTTAATATATGCACTCAGGGATATGAATTTTCCTCTAAGTACTGCCTTGGCTGCATCCCATAAGGTTTGAAACGATGTCTCACCATTGTCATTTGCCTCAATAAATTATTGTTTCTATGATTTCTTCTCTAACTAACTGATTTTGGAGTATCATATTATTTAACTTCCAATAAATTTTTGATTTGGCTATCCATGTACCCGTACTAATCAATATTTTATTGCTTTATGATCTGAAAAGGTTGCCTTTATTATCTCTGCTTTTCTGCATTTGAGTGCCATGTTTCTGTGACCTAGTGTATGATCTATTTTTGGGAATGTGCCATGTGGTGTTGAGAAGAAGGTGTATTCCTTTTTGTCGCTATTTATTTTTCTCCATATGTCTTTTAATTCTAATTTTTCTAATATTTCATTTACCTCTTTTACCTCTTTCTTATTTATTTTTTGGTTTGATTTATCTAAATTTGATAGTGGTTGGTTTAAGTCTCCCACAAATATGGTTTTACTGTCTAATTCCTCCTTCAATTCTCCTAGTTTCTCCATTAGAAATTTGGATGCTATACCATTTGGTGCATACATGTTGATTAGTGATATTTCCTTGTTATCTAATGTCCCTTTTAACAGAATATATTTACATTCCCTATACCTTTTGATCAGGTCTATTTGTGCTTTGGCTTTGTCAGATATCATGATTGCAACTCCTGCCTTCTTTCTATCAGTTGAGGTCCAAAAGGTCTTACTCCATCCTTTAATTCTAACCTTGTGAGTATCAACCCATCTCATATGTGTTTCTTGAAGACAACAAATGGTAGGGTTTTGGGTTCTAATGCAATCTGCTATTTGTCTATGTGTTATGGGTGAATTCATCCCATTCACGTTCAAAGTTATGATTGTCACTTGTGGATTCGTTGGCATTTTGATACCTTTCCCTAGTTCTGACCTTTCTTCTTTCTTTCTTTTGAACCAGTGATTTACTTTAGGTCAGTCCCCCTAGTCTCTTCCCTTGGTATGCTTCCCTTTCTAGCCCCTCCCATTTTATGCTCCCTTCCCCTCCCCCCTCTCCTTCCCTTGATTTTTATACTCCCTCCCTCCACCCCCTCCATAATTTCCCTTTCTTTCTTACCCTTTTGGATAAGATAGAATTCAGGATCCCACTGGATCTAGATCTTCTTCCCTCTCAAAGTTGATTTCACTGAGAGTAAGGTTTAAGTAATACCACTTCACGCTCTGTTCCTCTCCTTCTCATATGAGAGATCTTCCCCTCCCCTTCCCATGTGTATCTTTATATGGGAAAGATTATTCTTTTTAGTCCCCCCCATTTCTTGAAGTAAATCTTAGTATTGTCGAAGCTTACCCACTCCCTTTTCCTTTCTTTGCCCCCCCTTTCACCAAATCTTCTTGATTCCCCAATCTTTCCCTATGCATGATTCTTCTAACTACTCTTATGGTGCATACAGTTTTTGAGAGTTACACAAAACATTTTCCCCACATATTAATATATATAATTTAATGTAAATGTAGTCCATAGAGAAGAGAGTTTGACTTAAAGAAAAAGATAAGATTTATCTACTTTTCCCTTTCTTGCATATTTACCTTTTTCATGTTTCTTTTTCTTTCTGTGCTTGGATATCAAATTTTCCACTAAGTTCTGGTCTTTTCTTAGCAAATGCTTGGAAGTCTTCTATTTTTTTTTGAATGCCCATACTTTCCCCTGGAAGTATATAGTCAGTTTTGCTGGGTAGTTGATTCTTGGTTGGAGACCCAGCTCTCTTGCCTTTCTAAATATCCTGTTCCTTGCTTTGCGGTCTCTTAGTGTGTTAGCCACTAAGTCCTGTGTGATCCTTATGGGAGCCCCCCTATATCTGAAGTTCCTCTTCTTGGCTTCTTGTAGGATTTTCTCCTTTTCTTGGAAGCTCTTGAATTTGGCAATTACATTCCTGGGGGTTGTCTTTTGGGGATTTAGTGTAGAGGGTGTTCTATGAACCCTTTCTATTTCTATTTTGCCCCCTTGCTCCAGAACGTGTGGGCAATTTTCTTCAATAATCTCCTGTAGAATAACATCGAGTTTATTGTTTATCTCTGGTTTTTCTGGGAGATCGATAATTTGGAGGTTGTCTCTTCTTCCTCAGTTTTCCAAGTCTGTGACCTTTTCAGTGAGATATTTTATGTTTTCTTCTAATTCATTAATTTTTTGGCTTTGCTTTATTTATTCTTGCTGTTTTATTATCTCACTTTCTTCAAGTTGCTTAATTCTGGTCATTAGGGACTAGTTTTGCTTTTCAGCTTTGTCTGCCCTTCTATTGGATGCTTCCCACTCTTTCTCCCATTGTTCAGTCTTATCTATCAGACTGGTGATCTCTTTCTCTCATTTTTTCTTTCCAGAAGGTTTCCATCTTTTGGGTAAGTTCCAGTTTGAGATCTTCCAGAGCTTGTGGATAATTTCTATTTTGTGAGGCATGTTTTGATTTTGTTTGAATTTCATCCTCTTTCTCTTCTTTTCCTTGGGTACTCCCACCATAAAAGTTTTCAATAGTCACCTTTTTCCCTTTCTTCCTGGAGGCTTGATTTTGGGCCATGTGAGCCATCCCTTTGGTGGTTTTGTTCCCCTTTCCTTTTTGGTCTGGTGTCTGAGTGATATGGGATGGTTTTCTGTGAATTTAAGTTGCCTCAGACTAGTTCTTCCCAGCCCCCGAGGTTTCTTAGAGAGCTGGGGCCCTGATCATAGCCAAACTACCCAGGTATTCAGCTCCACCCAGATACTCAATGCGTAGTCTGCCCCTGGTGGTTAGCTCTGCCCAGATACTCAGCAGAACCACCCCAGCTCCGTGGCCTCCATGCTCAGGTCAGGATTCTCCCGTGAAACCGCCCTGAAAAGTTGTTTCCTGGCAGCTGCCAGATCCCACGGACCCTGGAGTGCCCCCCCCACCAGACAGAGATGTTCCCCACTCACTCACTGTCCCAGTGAGTGCTCTGGTAGCTCACTCTGGTTTGGTGGGGGAGGTTTGGGGGAGGGGGAGGGCAGTTCAGTTCAAGTTTCTGTGCAAGCTTTTTCTCCTTCTTATTATAGTGTGAAAATGTTCAAACCCCACATACCTTCACCTCTTTGGGGTGCTGGGGAGTCCTTCTGTTCCTCCAAAGGTGATTTTTATGCTTCTTTGATGTAGTCTATTTCGTTTGGTGCTGGGGAGTGGAAGAGTGTGGCATCTAGATTGCAGCCATGTTACCTTAACTAAAAGTATTTTTTAAAATAGTCATATTTGTCATTTTTAAGAACCAAAGGGAAGATTTAATTAATTAACTAGGGGGCATCTCAGAAGAATAGACCAATATGATTTTACTTTTGATTGTTTAGTGGATAACTGTTCATTTAATAGTGCCTAGTGAATGAAAAAAAAGTCTTCTAATTACTTAGGATGAAGGGGGAAATGAAGAAAAAATGGACATAACAATAGTCTTAAAAGAAGTAACATTATAAAAGATATCAGATATTTATACAAAAAATAATGGAAAGTAAAACATGATAAATATTTAAGAGAAAAAAGAAAAAAAAGGAATTTAGTTGACATGTTCACAATGGAATATGAAGACCAGTTGGATATAATATATAATTCTAACCCATCATTTTTAATGCATATTCTTATTAAAATTATCCATTCATGATATAATCCAGCCTGTCAATGATGAATTAATAATTTAATTCACAGATTCATAGTGTCCTAATGGGAAAAATAAATCAATGGCTGAATATTTTAACCTATGCCTGAAAATGAACATGTACCACAACAAAATTAATAAGTAGTCAATTAACATTTCATTGAAATACTACAGTAAGGGGAAAGTCTCTGCTTCCTGAGATGATCAATTCCATATTGGATAGCTTTAATTATTATGAAATTTATTTCTACCTTATATGAGGTTGAAATTTATATTCCTCCCATTCCCACTTTTGATTGTCCTTTTCTGTTGAGGCAAATAAAGCAAAAGATTCCCCTTTCCATTATAGTTCTCTAATGTTCAAGGGAAACTCACAGTCTTCAACACAGTCTTTTCTTTTAAAAAATGACTTTTTAATTTTATCAAATGACTCTGAGACCAAAGTTAAAATACTGTTCAGTGAAGCAATTCTGATTTCAGGTCTTTGCTTTGCTTGAAAAATGAATCTCCACATCCTGACTAATTGTGGTTATGTTCACATCCAGTAAAACAAGGCTCAATAGTTATTGCAAGACCATGGATAGCGCCACTAATTTCTCTCAAGTGAATATTCAAATCTTTTTTCTCAGGCTAGGATATCCACAAGTTCAGCCTGTCCATCTGTTCTTTCTATGGCATCATGTACCTGAAAAGCAGCACAAAAACTCAGATTTTTGAAGAAAACAAAACCAAACTATCAGTTAACGAGGCATGTAGTCACTTGATTAAAATCAGAATAAATGAAGCAGAACACCAAATTTTCTGGAGTTATCAAGTTCATGGAGTTTCATGAAAAAAAGTGCTAAAATTAATTTTTTAAAGTTGATTAAAGTAATTAAGTGTTTTTATGAAAAATATTGTGTCACATATGGTGTTATAAATATCTGAGTTTTCTATTTTACTGGTAAAAATAATAAGAAAAAAATTAAAGTCAAAATTTGTTTATAAATTCTATAAATTACTTACTATATTCTAAATTTTCTAGAATTCTTTCTTTCATGTCAACAGCATTTCCTTTCAATTCACTTCCTATTCTCTGGATTTTCCATTCTCTATTATTTAATATTGTAAACCTCAAAATTCCTTAGACTTATAAATGTTGGAAATTTCACCATTGGGATATTTCATACTTGGAAAATTTCTTACTGATAGTCTATTGGAATGGGAACCCCATTGGCATGGGAGGTTCCTTCTCTTCCCTTCTTCAGATTACTTTAGGACAGAAACCTTTTGCTGAACAATGGAAAGGACTTTGACCTATGCTTAAGCATAGAACAGGAATTTCTTTGAATCATGATTGATTTTAGAATTGATACAATGGAGATACTTGGAATAAATCTCCACCCTATTCAGTCCTAACAGGATTGAGTAAGGGCTGCAGCCTAGATCAAAGATTTAATCATTTGAAAATATGACCTTCAACAGACATGTGAAAAAGCCAGAAACCTCTGGGCGGTCCTGGGTTAAGCTAGAGCCTCCATTGGCACAGGGAAATTGATGAACAGTGATTGGTAGATGGGAGAACTGAGAGGAGGAACTTGGATGGTTTCCTTAAAGATAGGAGGGTCTGGAGACTTGAGGGTGGTTGAGGAGTTTGGTCGGGGTGATTGCGGTGGACTCGGAGAAGCTAGTGCTGAAGGAAGCTGAAGGTGGGGGCCTCTGAGACTGTTTCTCCATTTTGGTCATGTGAGTGATAGGGACTGATCTCTTTTCTTTGCCCCAGCTATCTAAGGACTTGGGCCTTTTGGCCCAGCCTAAACAGAAGGGGTATTTAAGCCCTATTCCCTTCTCTCCCTTTTTCTTTCTATCTCTAATTCCTTTCTTGCTCCTATTGTAATTAAACTCCAAAAAAGGCTGACGGCTGACTTGAGTTTTTCATTTAGGAATTACATAGCTGAATTCCTTGGCGACCTTAAATTAATATATATCAGTCTTTTAAAGTGATTCCCTTGTAACAATATAACCTCCATAAAAAATAGTTACTTATTTGGTTTAATCTTACTCTATTCAGCCTCAGTCTAGCTTTGTCCACTAACATTCTGGCCTTTTCAAATTGCTTTTTTAAAAGCATATAGAATTTATTAGGTCCATTTAAATTTTAAATTAACATTTTTAAAATTTAATGTGTTCTACTATCCATACACCAATTTGGTATTTTATAAATCCTTGATACATAAGTTTTGATTTCAAGAGGGGGAGGGAAAATATCTATATTAGGCATGTCTAAAACCATGTTTCCTCCAATATTTTAACTTCATCACAACATTGTTCGTTACTCAGTGAAACATTTCAATTTTAAAATCACATGCACAGATAGGAAATCAGTACAAGATTTATTTCTCCTAACCTCTTTCAAATATAATTCTTTCATTAAAATCCTTTGCATCTTTATTCTTTGAAATGGAAGTTAGATTTATTTGTTGTAGAGCTAGAAGAATTAAAGAGTTACCATAGAGTGTATGTGTACTAACAAATAAATACATACTATATAGATATTTGAATTGTATATGTATAATATATAGGATTATATATAGTATATATGTATATATATACTTTATATGTGCATAGGCATATATACATAAATACATACATATAACTATACATACACATATGTACATACATGTATATGCATGTATATATTACAAACTTTTTTATTTGACCACTTCATTTCTTAAGTACATTAATTATGACTATATGTATTTTTACTTTCATGTAATCAAAGTTATCTGTTTTATCTTTTTGTAACTGCCTCTATCTCTGGTTTAGTTAAAAAATACACCTCTTATCCAAAGCTGTGAGTTATATAATCTGCTTCTTTTTAATTTTTAAGAGTATGAGCTTTAACTTAATATTAAAATTAAAATCCTATCTGCATTTAGAATGCATTGTTTAAGGAGGTTCTAGGAGTTGGATTGGTTTAACACTAAATTCTGTGACATTGTTTTACAATGATCCCTAATTTATTTATTTATTTACAAATAAAATGGTTTTTTTTCCTAAGAAATTTATGTTTTCACTTTTAAATTTTAAATCCTGGATCACGGTGACTTGTCCAGGGTCACACAGCTGGAAAGTGTCTCAGGCCAGATTTGAACCTAGGACCTCCCGTCTTTAGTCCTGGTTCTCAATCCACTAAGTCACCCAACTGTCCTTTTTATTTGTATTTTTAACAACATTAAATGTCTTTGATGATTGCAGTTTGAGGAATGAAAATAAAATTTACCTTCATCCTTATTATTTTTGTAAAATCCATTGTCTTGGTATTGCAGATATTTTGTTTCTAAAATTCAACTTTTTTAATTAATTAAAAAGTTCTATATACTAACACTAACAAGTAGACTCACCTAGCATTAAAAATACAAATGAATTTTAGTAATATTTTCAGTTTTATTATATTATCAGAGCCTAGAAAAGAACAATGAATACTTCTCTAGCTATTAAAGTTTCAGAGATTTAGTGTTATACAATTAGATTTAAATAAGCCTTTTGTTTGCTTTCAAAGATTGATTTCAAAATATGCATTTTGTAGTTATTTAGAAAGGGATCTTTTCTATTTTGTGTCTTGTGCTTCACTAATATTATATTGGAATGTTATAGATTTCTGATATTTTATTTTATCACCAAATATTTAACAGGAAACATTACCTCAAGTTGTGTGTATTTGCTGATTCTTTTGGATTTTTCTATGATTCCATCATATCATCAGAAAATGAGATATTTTAATTTCTTCTATATATGTTGTTTTGCTTACATTTAATTATATCTTGTTTATAGTTTTGGAATTTATTGGAAAAGACTCAATGGTATCCCCATTAATTATGGTTGTGTTCAGATAAATTCTTTTTTGATAATCTAAAGGTTCCTTCTATCTATATTTTGTTAGATTTTAAGCATTAAATAATGCTGTACTCTATTAAAGGTTTTCTTCTGTATCTATTGAGATAATTATGTGGTTTTAAATATTTAATTTTAATATCATTAATTACATAGATCATTTTAAAAAAATCTTTAACCACTATTGCATTCCTAGTCTAAATTTCCATTGTTCTTAAAGGATATTTTTTTTCAAAAAACCATCATTGGAAGCTGACAAGAATTTGTTCAAAATTATAATCCAGTTTTAATTAATGATACTGGACCATGGTTTTAATTTTTGTGCTATTTTTTAACAATTCAGGTAATAGAATTAGTCTTGCCTCATAAAATTATTCAGGTTAGACACTTTGTTTTTCAAATTTTTAAAATAATTCATGAAGTATAAGTACAAATTCTTCTTTTAAAGTTTAATAGAATTTTCCTATTACTCCAGAAGCATTAGGAGTTTTTGTTGTTTGTTTTTCCTCTAGTTCCTTTACATCTTTATTTATTCTCTATCATTGGGTTAAGATGTTGAACTGGTCTTCAGATATCTTGGTAATGTTCATGGATTCCTTTACTTATTTTGTTTATTTTCAGTTTCATAATTGTATTAATGTTATTGAAATATTCCATTGACTTTTAAAATTTATTCTGGTTTTGTTGTAATTTACCCTGATCATTTGCTACTTTATTTTCTTGATTTTATGTTCTCTTCTTAATCATATAAGCTAAGAGTTTTTCCATTTTATTAGTCTCTGCAAATAAACAGTTTTTCAACTTACTTATTTATCTATCATTCATTTGATTTATATATTTTCTTCTAACTTTTTATCTCTTCTATTGTGCTTATTTTAAGTTTGTTCTTTTTTGGCTTTGTAATTTCTTTTTTTTTAATATCTTTTAAATTTATTTAGAGGAGGTAGAGTAAAGATGACAGCTTAGAAGCAGCAAAAGTACAGACCTCTAAAACCCTTCCATACCAATCAAAAACAAAGTAGTTTGAGGGGACAGAAAACCAAATCTAACAACAGGACAGAGCTGGGGGACCCTCCTGATGGATTCAACTTAAAAGGCACACCAAAAATAAAGCCTTAATTCTTGAACTCTCAGGTTCAAAGGAAAGGAAGAAGGAAGGTCCCAGGTCCCCTCCTTCACCTACAATGCTGAGTGTCCAGCAGTGGATACAATCTCTGTGTGGGTAAGGCTACTAATCCAGAGAGAGTGTCTTGCTGGCACAGTTGTGCCAAGCTCAGGGTGTTGAACACAGGAGGCAGGGAGATAGCTGGGGTAGAAGCACAGAGAGGGCAGACTAGTCAAAGCCCAAACTCTCCATTTTGTCCCTCCCTCCCCCTTTGTCTCAAGGTTTTGGCTTCAGGACACATTCAGCAATGCAGATCAGCTCCACTCTGGCTTAATCTTATCAATAGTTGAGATAAGACTTCAGAGTTCAGGGAAGCTCAAGCTCCAACCCCACTCCCCCATAGACATGCTCTGAGAGTAGCTGTAAAAATCCATCTGACTCCATTCCCAGGACAAAGGATATAACCACTAAAGTATACCTTGCTAATGGCTGAAAGCACAGCTCCCTTCACCTACATCTTCACCTTCACCTATACCTTCAGGTTCGCTGCAAGCTGGGAAGATTTGACCTCAGGGCTCATCAATATCATCAGCCTAACCTATTAAGTTAGCAGAGCAGTGAAGAAGCCCAGAGATCCTCAAAGAAGAAAACAAAATTGAGATTGAGAGAATTCACAGATCACCTCCAGAAAGAAATCCTCAAATGACAAATTCCAGGAGTATAATACCTAAATGTAAGAACCACAAAGCCAAGGAGAAAATTATTTAAGCAGCCAGAAACAATTAAAATGCCATTAAGCTACAATCAGGATCACACAGGACCTAGGAACTTCTACATTAAAGGATGAAAAGCAATTAAACATAATATTCAGGAAGGCGAAAAATTTGCTTTTACAACCTAGTTACCTATCCAACAAAACTGAGTATATTCTTTCAGGAGAAAAAAATGGACATTCAATAAGAAAGAAGATTTCTAAGCATTCCTGAGAAATAAGAAAAAGTTTGAAGTCTAAACACAAGACACAAGTGAAGCCCAAAAAAGTAAATAAGAAAGGGGAAAATATGAAACATTATGTATGTATGATATACATGTATAGGAATGATATGTTAAAAAAGCAGGAGATGAAAGAGAGGGTTGCTCTGAAAGAAAAGGAAAGGGAAAGATAGAATTGGGTAAATTATATAACATATGGAGGAATAGAAAATCATATAGAGGGGAGGATAAGAATGGTAACAATTAATATTTAAACTTTGCTCTCATTGTAGCTTGTTCAGAGAGGGAAAAACAAGTATACTCTCAGTCAGGTATAGAATCCTATCCTATCCTACATAGAAGCAGAAGGGGAATAAGACAAGGGAAGGGGGAGATCATTGAAGGGAGGGGGAAGTAGGTGGTGACACAAAAAGCAAAATATTGGTAAGGAGAAACAGAGTGAAAGGGAATAGAGCAAGATTAAAGGGGGAATAATATGATGGAGGGCAATGCATAGTTAATAATCATAACACTGAATGTGAATGGAATGAACTCAATTATTAAATGGAAGTGGATAGAAGAGTATATTAAAAATAAGAATCCTACTATATGTTGTTATTGAGAAACATATTTGACGTAAGGGGACACATACAGATTAAAGGTAAAGAGCTGGAACAGAATTTATTTTGCATCATCTAAAATTTTAAAAAGCAAGATAAGGAATCATGATATCAGACAAAGCTAAAGTAGAAACTTATCTGTTTAAAAGAAATAAGGAAGGAAATTATATTTTGTTAAAAAGGTACTATAAACAATGAAGTAATATCATTACTAAATATCTATGCATCAAATGCTATAGCATCTAGATTTCTAAAGGTGAAATTAAAGGAGCTTAAGGACAGATCGATCTCCTTAATGAAAATACATGCAAAAATCTTAAATAAAATACTAGCAAAGAGACTACAAGAAGTCATCACAAGTGTTATCTACTATGATCAGGTGGGATCCATACCAAGAATTCAAGGTCAGTTTAACATTAGGAAAACCATCCCCATAAGTTACAATTTTAATAACCAAAATAATAAAAATCACATGATTATCTCAATAGATGCATAAAAAATTATTGGACAAAATATAACACCCATTCCTATTAAAAACACTAGAAAATATAGGACTAGAAAGGTTTTTCCTCAAAATAACAAACAGTATTTATTATTTTATATTTATTTATAATATGTTTATATTATTTATTTTGTTTTTAATTATATATTATATATTATTAAAATAAAAAACAATATTTAAAAGATTAGCAAGTATCATCTGAAATGGAGATGTTAAGAACCTTCCTAATAAGATCAGAAGTGAAGCAAGGAAGACCATTATCACCACTATTATATAACGGTATACTAGAAATGCTAGCTGTAGCAATTAGAGAAGGAAAAGAAATCAGAGATTTAAGTAGATAGTGAGGAAACTAAATCATCACTCTTTACAGATAATATGTTAGTATACATAGAGAACCTGACAAAATCAAACAAAAGGCTAGTGGAAATAATAATTTTAGCAAAGAAGAAAGATAAAATATAAATCAACATATATCATTAGCATTTTTTAAGAGTTACATAGATAAAATCCATTTAAAAATCACTCTAGTTGATATAAAATAATTAGGAGTCTATCTGATAAGACAAACTCAGGAATTATATGAACATATCTACCAAACACTTTTCACACAAATAAAACTAGATCTAAACAATTGAAAAACATTAGTTATTCATGGGAAGTGTGAGTTTTAAGATTAATAATAAATAACTATTATACTTTATAAATTATTATTAATAATAACTAAAAAACTTTCTGAACTCAGCCTGATCACAAGTCAAAAAGAGTGTGGGAGGAGTTACATCCCACTTAATCATGAAAATGAGAGGGCAGAGGAAAAGGGGAAAGGATTCTAGGTAATACAGAAAGGAATTTTGGGTAATGTAGGGTTTTTTAGAGGTTCAAGAATTTATAACTATACAGAAGGATGAGCTAATATAGTAAAAATGACAATACTATATAAACTAATTACTAATTCAATATTATTCATACTTATAAAACTACCAAAAAACTTTTTTTTATAAAATAAGAGAAAATTAAAACAAAGTTCATTTGGAAGAACAAAAGATCAAAAATATCAAGGGAGATACTAGAAAAAAGTAATCTGAAGGATGGTGGCCTAGCAGTACCAGATCTTAAACTATACTATAAAATGGGGATCATCAAAACAACATGCTAGCTAAGAGATAGAAGGATGGATCAATGGAATAGACTTTGGGTAAATGACTTCAGCAAGATAGTGTTTGATTAACCCAACAATCCCAACTTTTGGGAAAGAATCCACTATTTGACAAAAACTTCTAGGAGAATTGGAAAACAGCATGGGAGAGATTAGGTTTAAATCAACATCTCAGACCCTATACCAAGATAAATTCAGAATGGGTAAATATAAAGAGGTAAATTATAAGTAAATTGGGTGAACATAGAATATTATGCCTTTTAAATTGATGGGAAAGGAAAGAATTTAAGACCAAGCACAAGATAGAGAACATTACAAAAATGTAAAATGAATAATTTTGACTACATTAATTATTTTTTTTTTACAAATAGAACCAATGCAACTGAAATTAGAAGGGAAGCAACAAATTGTGGGGGTGGTGGATTTCATAACAAAAACTCTGAAAATGGTCTCATTTCTCAAATTTATATGGAGCTAAGTCAATTATACAGAAAATCAAGCAACTCCCCAATAGACAAATACTTAAGGGACATTAAGGTAGTCTTCAGATGAAGTAATCAAAAGTATAAATAAGCACATAAAAATGTTCTAAATCTCTCATAATTAGAGAAATGCAAATAAAAACAACTCTGAGGCACCACCTCACTCCTAGTAGATTGACCAAAATGACAATAAAGGAAAATAATAAATGTTGGACGGGCTGTGGCGAAGTTGGGACCCTAATGCATTGCTGATAGAGTTGTAGATTGATCCAACTATTCTGGAAGGCAATTTAAAACTATGCCCAAAGGGCTTAAAAAGAATTACCAGATCCTTTGATCTAGTAATATCACTCCTAGGTTTGTATCCTAAAGGAGACAATTAGGAAAAATGTTTGTACAAAATTATTCATAACCTCTCTGTGGTGGCAAAAATGGAAAATGAGGGGGTGTCCATCAGTTGGGTAATGACTGGACAAATTATGGTGTATGATGGTGATGGACTACTATTTGTTCTGTAAGGAATGATGAACTGGAAGATTTCTATATGAATCTGAAGAATCTCCAGGTACTAATGCAGAATGAAATGAACAGAACCAAGAGAACATTATACACAGAAAATAAAACATTGTGGAACAATTTAATGTAATGGACTTTGCTAATACAAGACAATTGCAAGGGATTTATGAGAAAGAATGCTATCAACATCAAGAGAAAAAAACTGCGTGAATAGGAACACAGAAGAAAAATGACTTATTTGTTCAGGTGGATATATGATTTGGGGTTTTGGTTTTAAAAGATTGTTTTTTTTTGCAAAAAATTAATATTATGGAATAGTTATAATGATAACATTTGTATAATGTGGAAATGCTGATTGTATTCGGGAGGGGTAAGGGAGGGAAAGAAAATGAATATGGAAAAATGGAAAAATATTTTAAAATAAAAAATAAGTAATTAGTATTGTAAGGAGTAAAATTAGCAAGCTATAAAATAAAATATTTAGATGGAAAAATTATTCTAATATAGGATCAAAACTCTTTGGATACTTTTTTGATAGATGTAATCGAAAGTATCCTCAGTGATGAAGTGAAGCTCAGATGTGAACTTCCCTTCAGGGCCAGGTGCAAGGATGCTAAAAAGACTCTTATTATAAAAATAAAATGTTTATTAAAACATATAAGGATAAATAAAGGATTTCTAAATCTAAGGGAGTCTAAATTCACCCAAATAAACTCTGAGGCTCCACAAGGAACTGCTTCTCCCATGTTTCACAGGCTACACTAATCCTTCCTAATCTGACTAACCCAAATTTATACTATCTAAATAAAACTACTGCTATTTTCTTTATAATTCTTACCTTTGCCTTCATATTATAAAATAGCAAAGGCTGAGTCTCAACAAGAATTCAGTTAGGACTCTTGAGTCTTAATAGACTCAGAGTCCAAAGCAAAGACCAGAAACAGTCTATAAAGCCACAATAGATAGTCAATCGTGTTTCCCAAGTTGGGAAAGGAAAACACTGAGCTCCTTCAGATCTTTCCCTCAGAGAGAGAGAGAGAGAGGCAAAGATGTTACCTCCTCCAGCCCTGAGAGAGTCTCTGGGAATGTATCTCTGCCAACTGCCAGAGAGAGTAATTGACAGAAAAACGGTTATAACTCTCACATATGAAATGAAATGCTCTCTCAGCTCTGCTGCAAACTCGAGTTCTTTTCTCAAGCCAGTCACTTTACTTCTTATCTCTAAACTAATAAAACAATACATATTTTTCTAATATCATCCTTACAAAGGCTATAATAGATATAAGGGGAAGATAAAAGGGAGGGAAGATTAAGTGAAGCAATAGTCAGAAGTAAAATAGACTTTTAAGGAGAGACATGAAAAAGAGAAGTGTGTAGTTGGAAAATCTTGAATACCAGGCCTACATTCTTCAAAATTCCTCTCCTCTCCACTACGTTGTGTGGTCACATTTTGTATATAGGTGGCTGGGACCCCGCCTCTTGCTCTGGTCTCTTGTGACCACAGCTGAGTTAGTACCCTTTTTAATCTAGCTTTTTTATTTTAGTTATTTTAATAAATCTTATTAAATATAATAGTTGTAGTATCGTGGTTATTAATTTTAAAATATACATTTTGCTACCACTTTGGGATAAAACTCTCAAAAAACTTTTTAAGCCTTTGAGAAAACAACAGATAGCCTAATTAAAATTTGCAAGCCACATTTTCTCTCTTGCTACTTCTCCCACCCATCTGGTTCATATCCCTTTGTCCTGCCCTTGTCTCCCTATTGCTGAGGTGTGCTCGGCAGTCTGAGAGTTGTTTGGAGTTTGGAAGCACCTTCTTGGTCCTGTGCAGAGGATGATGTATAAATTCTTCCACTCCCCTCTTACCCTCCAACATGGATTTCCATCCTGCCCTAGCCACTTTTCAGTGGGGGAACATAGTGTGGAACAGCAAAACCAAGATATTCAGCCCCACCCCAGCCCCTTCTAGTTTCTAAGTCTAATTCCTAAACTGACTGCATTTTTTTTTCTTTCCCACCTTTCAACCCAACATAAAACGGAGGGCAGATAGCCCAAATCAATGTATTCGAAGTCCAAGTTTCTGGGTGCCCCTAGGCAGGAGGTGAAAAAACAATACTTTAGTACACTAATAAACTATTGGTGAGTTGTGAACCTTCCAAAAGGAACTTTTTTGGTGATGGTAAAAAATTGAAAATTGAGGTAATGTTCATCATCTGAGGAATGGCTGAATGTGTTGTGGCATATGGTTGTAATGGAGTATTTTGCATTATAAAAGGGGTTGTTTCACAAAAAGATGACAAGGCCTATTTCAACTCATGCAAGTTAAAGTGATATAAGAAGATAATTGTGTACAGTGACAATTTTTTCAATATTTTTTACATTTTATATAATTTTTAAGAAATGTTTTCTGACAATTTGTGATCCAAGTTTCCTCCTTTCCTCTCACACCCTTTTTCCCTTCCCCAAATGGCATATCATATATTATAGGATCTATTATCATACATTATGTATTTTCAAATTCATCATTTTGTGAAAGCACACATATTGCTTACAGAAGAAAAAATTCATATTAATAAAAAACAAATCTGCAAAGACTAATATGAAGTGATGTGAAGCAAGGTGAGCAGAACTAGAAAAACATTGCACATAGTAACAGCAACAATGTACAATGATGAACTGTGAATGAATTAACTATTATCAGCAATGCTTTAATTCAGTATAGCTCTAAGGGATTCATGATGAAAAATGCTGACTGCCATAGAAGTAACTGACTCTCTGTATGAAGATTGAGCCATATTAATTTTATTCCCTAGATGAATTTTTTTATTATCATCTTCATTACTTCTTATGACACAATGATTTTCCATTATAATTACATATCCCAACTTGTTTAGCCATTCCCTAATTGATGGACAACCCTTCAATTTCTAATTCCTAACTACAATGTTGTAACAATGATTAACTGAAATATTTGGCTACTCTGATAAATATAATGATCCAGGACAACAACAAAGAAGTCATTATTAAAAAATATATATTATCTACCTGTAGAGAGAGAACTGATGAACTCTATATAAAAATTGAAATATAATTTTACCTTTGTTTATATTTTTTAAACTATAACAAATGTGGAAAAATGCCTTCTAAGATTTCACATGTATAAATGACATAATTTTTCTTATTTTCTTTATGAGTGGTAAAGAGTTTGCAATGTATAGAGAATTTGGAACTCAATATTTGAAAAGAAATAAAATGGAATTGTGTGTCAGCTAAGGTAGGGAATCGGTGGGAGGGGGAGGAAAAGAACATGAATCATGTAACCATGGAAAAATATTCTAAATTAAATAAATAAAATAAAAAAACTTAAAAAAAGAAATAAAGTTAAAATAAATAGAGAAAAAAATAAATTATCAGCAACATCACTACACTACCATTACTAAAACCCTTCTCCTCAATTGAAAACAGAAAAAAAAAAGAAAATTTTTAAGAGATATAGTTAAGCCAATTCAGTTATCACAGTGGACATCCCTATTTTCCTTCTACATTTTGAGTTCATCTCTTCTCTTTTAGGGAAAGAGGCAATGTTCATTTTTCAGATACCCTTGGAAATGTGGTTGTTCATCACTCTAATCAGTATTTTTCCTTCATCCTCTACAAATCTTCAGAATACACTAACCCATTTCCTAGTTCATCTATTTTTCTCTCTTACCCCTTCAATACACTTTTATATCCTTAAGGTTATGAAGGGGCATTTGTTTCTTCTACACATTTATATTGTTCATCTTTCACCCTTATAAGTGATGAAAAATTTTTACCTTTTTAAGAGAGAGATTCAGAGGGAGAGAAAGAGATAGATACAAAGATGAGGGAGAAAGAGAGAGAGAGAGAGAGAGACAGAGAGAGAGAGAGAGAGAGAGAGAGAGAGAGAGAGAGAGAGAGACAGAGAGAGAGACAGAGAGAGAGACAGAGAGACAGACAGAGAGAGAGACAGAGAGAGAGAGAGACAGAGAGACAGAGAGAGAGAGAGAGAGACAGAGACAGAGACAGAGACAGAGACAGAGAGAGACAGAGACAGAGAGAGAGAGAGAGAGAGAGACAGAGAGAGAGAGAGAACCTCTGTTTCTATCATAAAGGATAAAATATATACACATATACCTACTGCCATATATTTATACATATGAAATCTTGTCACCTTTTCTCTCCAAATCTTTCACTTGATTTTCTGTTACCACATAAATGACATCCAAATGCATTAACTTGATATTTAATAACTGCATCCATCTTACATTGACTTAAATTTATTTATTTATTATATTTTAATAACAAATTTCCACTTAAGTTTTCCAAAATTTTATGATGCATATTGTCTCCCTCCCTTATTCCTCACCCTATCCCACAGCTGACAAGCAATTAATTTGGGTTATACATGTGTTATCACACAAAACATATTTCTATATTATTCATTTTTTAAGTGAAAAATCTTACACATCTAAAACCCCCAAACATATACTCAAATAAATAAGTGATAACTTGAATATTTTCATCTGCATTCCTACTCCAACAGTTCTTCCTCTGGATGTGGGTAGTATTCTTTTTCATAAGACCCTCAGAATTGAGTTGACTCATATTTTTTAAACAAATATCAAATTCCTCCTTTTCAGGTACTCTGCACTAATACCAGATAATTCACTAATTCATTATTCTGTGACCTATAACTGTAATCTCTCTTTTTTTGAAATCTCTGTGACTGAGTATAATATTCCTTAAGCCTAGATCTTCCTTCTTCCTGTTCTGTGACTTGAAATATTTTCTGCTTTTATAGATCCAGCTTGAAATTGATCTGATCTGATACATAAAAATAATATTGAGCTCCCTTTCCCTCAAATAAACTTTACTTTTTCTACATTTTATAGCTTTTATACTATTGTTATCCAATTATATATCCTAATTAGTTGTGTGTATGCATGTGTCTAAATACATACATATGCATATATGTCTGTACTTATTCTATATGTCTCTTCTCTTCCCAATAAGATATTTTGAACCTCAAGAAGCTAAAACACATCTTTTTTTTCTTTTTTTTTAAATTAAGTTCCTAAAAACTTTTGGCTCACATTTTGCAATACACAATATCTCATTTTAGTCTTGTACTGCTATGATCTTTTATTCTCTCTTATTTTGATGTTATTTGCTTAGTTACACATTTAAGTAGTAACTTTTTTTCTTCATTATTTTTATTTTGTTAGAATGAATTGTGTTTTCTCTGATACAATGCTATTTTAATTTAGCAGAAAGAGCAAATTCTACCTGGTTTCCTTAAAGGAGTAGCACATACTTATTCTTAATGCTTCATGATTTAGTAATTCAAAGAATCATATGGTATCAACATTTCAGTTAGCATAAAATAACAATACACTTATGAGACAATCAGGAATTTTGATATACTTTACATATATTTTCTCATTTGATTCTTGAAACAATTCTTTGATTAGATGTGGTTATTATATCTTTTTTTTTAATAGATGAGCTAACTAAATGTAAAGGACACTTTTGGAAGGCACTAAATACTGTCCATAACACAATCCAAGTGGTTGACTGAACAGTAAAAAAATCTTGAGATGGTAAGAATAAACATAAAAAATTCTAAAATTTCCTCAAAGAACACAAACTTAATTCCTCTTGTACATGACATATTTTTAAGTACTTGAAGAAAGCTACATACTTCTCTACAAGTATCTAGGCAAACTATATTCCAGTTTCTTTAGTTGATTAATACAAGTCTTGGTCTTTAGATTCCTCACCAATTTTGGTTGCATTCCTATGGATGCCATGTAATTGATCAATGTCTTTCCCAAATAAGGTACTTTAGAACTGACCATAATAACCTGTAGTCTGGCAGAAAGGAATTGTCCCATAAGTTTTCTTTCTAACTCCTATAATATAATGAGGTACATTATTAAATGCTTTGTTAATATGTAAATAACTATACACAGGGCTCCTAGGTGGAGGAGTAGTTTGAGAATTGGTCTTGGAATCAAAAAGTTTCATTTTCAATTCCAATCCATCTTTAGACACTAATTTACTGTGTGACCCTGTGTAAGTGACTTAACCATTTATCCCAATTATTCCACTGTAAAATGGGTGGGGGAAGGTAATAGCAAACTACTTCAGTATCTTTGCCAAGAAAATTCCAAACCAGGGTCACAGGAAGTAAGATATAAATGAAATTACTGAAAAACAAAAGATAAATTGATGATAGATCAATATACAGATAGGTATATTGAATTATTTTATTTTTCTTTTTTTTTCTGGCAGCCTGAGATCAGAAATTTAGAACTGGAAAGAACCTTAGTAGCTTTAGAGTTCAACCTCCTCATTTTAAAAATAAGAAAACTATAGGCATGAAGACAATTTGGTATAGATCAATAGTATAGGGAAATCTCAATAAGGAACCCATGTCTACCAAAGAGGAGGAGAAACAAGTCTGCTACTTAGAATCCTAGAGATTTGCATATGGACATTGAGAGATTAAGTGATTTATCTATTCTTAATCAAACATACCTCCTTAATCTTATCATGTAAAGGTGATTCTTTAAGTCATGGTTTTCATTCATCCAGTGTGTTAAAACTAGTTTTGAACAGATATTCTCCATTACTCTGGTTTAAAATTATTATTTCATCAAATGAATATGTATGGATACGCATGTATACACACATGCATATATTTACATAAGTCTACAATGTGTGTTTGTATATTCACATATACATCTAAATATAGGTGTATGTGTGTATATATTTGTAAGCCTATGCATATATATATATATATATAACAATACATATTCATATGTATTTTTTTCCTAGTGAGGAGTCTATTTCAATCAAATAGCAGTCACTGAGGAACTTATATTTTTATAGAGTTTACTGAGTATACTGAGTGATTAAGTGACTTGTCTATTTGAATGAGATATTTATTTTCTATATCATTCCCTGGCAGACAGTAAAAATGTCTCAATGAATTAGTTGAGAAAGTTTTGGTTTGCCTCTGCAGTGGACAAGTATATTAATTTGACATACCTGTAGAATATTTGACAAGGTATATTATGTGACCTTGAAAATATGTGGAAAAGTAAAGATCACCTAGATTTGACATGTATTATCCAGTGGTGAGTGGTTATAACATAAGTCATGCCTAGAAGGAAAGAGTGTTGATGGGATGCCACTAAGTGGGGAACACTGACAAGTAAAATCCAAAAGGGAAATGCCTAGTAGAGAATAGTACAGTGATATAATCAAAAAGCTTTGTCACTCTTTTATTTAAATAGCATGCATTTTTCCTTTATGAGCAGATATTAGCCACATATTTCCTGATTGCAAACTAAGGTACAGAGACTTTTCAGTTCCAAATGATTTAAAAAAAATATGTTGTAGATTTCTAGAAACCCATAATGAAGGGAATCCCCTGCTAGAATATGATGTAAAAACCTTTTATCAAACTTATTTCTTTAAAATAAATTCTCTTCATCCTTAAAAATTTAATTCTCTACCTGAAAAGTTAACTCATCTTTCCCAGATGCAGTATGGAAGATATTTAAAAATAAATAAATTGAGTGCTTTTCAAACAGTATCTATAAAAACATGCTCTCTGGAATTCCAGATAGATGCCAAAAGTTGAAAATGAATCTCTTTGTAGTCATAAATACTTTGTTTTTATTTCAGTAAAGCATATTCAAAGTATACTTTAAAGTGTTTTTTAAGAATTTAGTGCCTTACAGAGCATATCACACATGTCATCCATATTATTTCCAAACTCATAAACATACTGCACAGATTACATATTAACATGTAAACCACTGCAAAACCACACCTTTGAGTATTTGTATGCTTCCTTCAAAATGTTATTCCTATCTTAATGAGAATATTAACTGAGATGATAGTCTTTACTTTCATACTGGAAAAAAAATTGAGAAGTTAATAAGCACAAATTACTTAGGAGAAGAAAAGACTGAAAGCTGAAAAAGAAGAGACTGACGACATGAAATTATATTTAAAGGATTATAAAAATATGGGAATAATTTATTCTTCAAATAAAATTTTAAAGTTTTAAGTTTCATCCATATACTTTTCAAAAGCCTCGCCATCCAAAACGCACCCAGACAGTTCACGCATTTTACAATGTGAGTCATCTTAGAGATCCATCTTATTTGCAAACATTCCAGTCCTGCCTGGACAACAAGCTGTCTGCCAAGGGACCACTCACTGGAAGCTCAACCGAGAAATGGAACCAGTTCAGAGACTCAGTGAAGGAAACATCAAAGGCAGTCCTAGGCCCAAAACAACGCAACCACCAGGACTGGTTCGAAGAGAACAACACTGCTATTGAAGACCTATTGAGCAAGAAGTACAAAGCCTTTATGTAGTGGCAAAATAACCCAAACTCTACTCCTAAAAAGGACAGATTCAAGTCTCTCCAAGCCACGGCGCAGCATGAGATCAGGAAGATGCAAGACCGATGGTGGGAAAAAAAGGCAGAAGAAATCCAGCAGGTTGCTGAGAAGAAAAACTACAAACAATTTTTCAGTGCCCTCAAGACTGTCTATGGGCCATCAAAACTCACTACCACTCCCTTGCTATCCTCTGATGGTGACACTCTCATAAAAGATAAAATAGGCATCAGCAACAGGTGGAAAGAACACTTCAGTCAGCTTCTCAACCAACCCTCTTCAGTCAACCAAAGTGCCCTTGACCAGATCCCCCAAAACTGCTCCATTGAACAACTTGATGTCCTTCCTTCAATAGAGGAAGTCCAAAATGCCATTAAACAAATGAGTGCAGGCAAGGCACCTGGTAAAGATGGGATCCCAACTGAGGTATACAAGGCCTTAAATGGAAAGGCACTCCAGGCATTCCACAAAGTACTGACCAGCATATGGGAAGAGGAAGACATGCCCCCAGAACTCAGAGATGCCTCCATCATAGCCCTATACAAGAACAAAGGCTCACGAGCAGCCTGTGATAACTACAGAGGCATCTCACTACTCTCCACTGCTGGAAAGATCCTCGCCTGTGTTATAATCAACAGACTCCTGTCATCTGTTTCAGAGCAGAACCTGCCTGAATCACAATGTGGCTTCCGACCAGATTGCAGCACCATCGATATGGTCTTCACAGTGAGGCAAATGCAGGAAAAATACCTTGAGCAGAGCCTGAGTCTCTACATTGTCTTCATAGACCTGACAAAGGTGTTCGACACAGTGAACAGGGACACATTGTGGGTGTGGGCAAGCTTGGTTGCCCAGCAAAATTCATCAAACTGATCCAGCTCTTTCATGTGGACATGAAAGGGGAAGTCCTATCTGGTGGAGAGACTTCCGATCACTTCAACATCTCCAATGGTGTGAAACAAGGCTGTGTCCTTGCTCCTGTACTATTCAACCTATTTTTCACCCAAGTATTACGACATGCTGTGATGGATCTAGACCTGGGCGTTTACATCAAATACCGACTGGATGGCTCACTATTAAACTTCGCCGCCTGACTGCAAAAACAAAGACAACAGAGAGACTCATCCTGGAAGCTCTCTTTGCAGATGACTGTGCTCTCATGGCCCACCAAGAAAATCATCTTCAAACCATTGTGGACAGGTTCTCCACCGCAACAAAACTGTTTGGCCTGACAATCAGCCTCAGCAAAACAGAGGTGCTGTTCCAACCTGCACCAGGGAGGCCAACAAACCAGCCGTGCATTACAATCAATGGCACGAAGCTTTCTAACATCAACACTTTCAAGTACCTGGGCAGCACCATCGCCAACGACGGGTCCCTAGACCACGAGATCTATGCCAGGATCCAAAACGCCAGCCAGGCACTTGGGAGGCTGCGCTGCAAAGTCCTCCAACACAGAGGTGTAAGCACTGCGACGAAGCTCAAAGTGTATAACGCAGTGGTCCTCAGCTCGCTCCTGGTTGTGAAACATGGACACTGTACAGGAAGCACATGAAACAGCTGGAGCAATTCCACCAATGCTCCCTCCGGTCAATCATGAGGATCCGATGGCAGGACTGAATCACCAATCAGGAAGTCCTCGACAGAGCCAACTCCACCAGCATCGAAGTCCTGGTCCTCAAAACGCAGCTTCGATGGTCTGGACACGTCATCCGCATGGACCCACAGCGAATACCAAGACAGGTATTCTATGGTGAACTGTCAGCTGGACTCAGGAAACAAGGCTGACCAAAGAAAAGATTCAGGGATCAGCTAAAGTCAAATTTGAAGTGGGCTGGCATTACACCAAAGCAACTAGAACTCGCTACCTCTGACAGAAGCAGCTGGTGAGCCCACATTAACCATGCCCCCACCACCTTTGAAGATGAGCGACGTCGACGTCTTGCCGCTGCGCGTGAATGCCGACACCAGGCCACAACCACACCTCCTGTAACAACTGGCATCCCAGGCCCCATGTGCCACAAACTGTGCGCCTCAGCCTTTGGACTCCAAAGCCACATGAGGGTACACCGTAGATGAAATTGCACAAAGACAATAGTCATTTTCAATCACCGAGAGACTACTATATATATATATATATATGTATATATACATATATATATATATATATACTCAGATATGTATTATATATGCTAGAGATCTGATATCTTATTATATTAATTTGATGTAACTTGCTGGATAGTTTCTAGTTCTCATTTTTTCATTCGTACCTGAAGAGTAGAGAACTCTCATGAATATTCCTCAGTGAAATAGACACTAATTTCCAGAGGTAACCTCTAAGCATAGATTATTAATTCCACTGAATTTACAGTCTCCAACAAGTCAATTATACACTTTCCTTGGAAAATAGAAGCTTCATAAGTTATTTTCATTTTAAAAAAACACTTCACAATTAATTTTAATATATTTTTTTGGACACAAGGAGGTTGCGAATATATAGGATGATTAAATTCTTATGATTCTTGAAGATCCTCATACTTATGTCATAATTTTTATATAATTAGAAACACATTATGTTGTTCTTCCTTATCTAATCAATAAGTGAGCAAGTGAATAAGAAAACCTACTGTGTTCATGGAGTGTCCAATGCATAATAGATATCACAGTTCTATTTGAAATAGTTTCTGTCCTTATGGAGCTAAGTGCCTTTGGGGTAGATTATAGCAGTTAGTCAATAAACATTTATTAAATGGCTACATTTTACCAGGCACTATGGTAAGTTCTGGAGATATGAAAAAAAGAGATAAAAGACCATCTCTGCTTTCAAAGATCATACAATCTAGTGTATCTAATGGATTACAAAAACATAGATAGCTACACAGCACAATATTTCATGGCAAGTAAGTTATAAGATTAAAAATTAATTATTAAATAAATTTTTAGAAGTAAGGTTATGAAATCTTAGAGGATGTTATGAATGTTGTTATGAAAAGGATGGTATTTGATTTAACCTATTAAGTTCTGATTTGGATCTTCATGTTTGCATGGACAAATTTCAGACTTCTCAAAAGATTTCCCAATGGAACACAAACTCTGGCAGGTGTTACCATTCTGGACAGACATGTAGTATAATCCTAACAGTATTTCAGGCTTTGAGAGAAAAACTTAGCTAAAAGGTTCATCAATGATAGAATGACTAAATAGTGTTGATCTCTTTGACCATGGAGATAAATGCAAGAAAAAGGAACATATAGGCATCTTCAAATTATATTCTTCAGCAGAAAATAAGCTTATAACCACTCAAATGACCAAAGTGAAAAAAGAATACAAGAAATTGCTTTTCTTTTTTGTTATTAACATTTATTTCACAAAGATGGATTGCTACTTTAAGAGCAACCAATAAAGTCTCTCTCATGAATAACTTAACATCATTACTATTTCTTTTAAAGAAGTAACAGTTCTATTTGACAAATATAATTATTAATATTAAGAAGGTACAAAACAGAATCACGAGGCTAGTAAAGTGTTTGCTACTAGTATGAAGAATTAACAGAAAAGCATTTAAATATTAGAGAGGTCTGCTTTAGATAATGAAGTAATATAGATACCTCTATTTGCAAATGAATATGAGAGATAAGCATTTATAAAGCATCTATGGTGTGAGAACCATTGTACTATATACTTTATAAATATTTCATTTAATCATCACAACACTGCAAAGTAATTTCTGTTATTATCACCATAGACTCAGTCTTTCAGTATATATAACTTGATCAGACACATTGTGTTGAAATGAATTGGGTCAAGAATTATACCTGAGAGTGTTTTTTTACTACCAAAACATTGCTCTAAAAAACAGACCTGTTTCCTTTTCTATACAATATTCAACCAATGGTACTATATAGATGTGAGTCATAGACTTCCAGGCTCTGAAGAATTATCCTGTGAATTCCCCTAAGATCAAGGGAGCAGAGTGTGATGGACCAGAATAGGTATCAGTATGCTACCATTTAATAATTGCTGGAGTTCATCTGTATGAAAATTGTACTTAGAGAAATGTATAGTGAAGAAAATAAAAAGGTATGGGTTTCATATAGAATAAGCAAAAGATGGAAGAGAGGAAAGAAAGTAGAAAATTCCAAACTCAAAAACTATTTTAAAATGTTAAAAAATTATTTTCATATGTAATTGGAAAAAGTAAAATAAAATATTCCTTTTAAAAAAAAAGAGCAGAAGATAACAGAAAACACCTAAGGAGCTGAGTGGGAATTCATTCAGTTTCTATAGATATTGAAGGACAATTTGTGTTAAACTGATTTCCCTTTATAGGAAATATGTTAGAATATGGACAAATCATGTATGGGAATGGATATGCCAAATTTCATATCCTTTGAAAATATCCATGCTAATAAGTTAGAGATAGATCATTTTTTAAAAATCCAGAAATGGGAAAATCTATAATAATATATAATTTAAGTAGAAGGATCCGTCTATGTAGTTGCACAAAGTCTGGCAAAGTTATGAGAGTTGTAGTTTCTAGCCTGCCAATGGTTTATATAAACAAGTTATTACAGATTGAGAAGACAAGCCATTTCAAATCCATTTGACTTTCTTTCATGCTATATGAGCACAGTTATAGATTCAAAGAATCAAATGAAGTAGACATTTAAGAATTAGTGAAATGCCTGTTATGGGCAGGAAGGATACCCTTGGGGTTTGGGAAGGATACCTTTTGCAAGCATGCAAGACTCCAAAACTTAGCTTAAAAACAAAAAAGAGATTTATTAATTTAGAAAGTAATGTTGAGAGTGGCCAGGAGGATAGCAAGGTAGAACAGTAAGATGGGGAGCAGTTCTTTGGGAGGACAGCATGAAAGGAAAGGCTGTTCCCCCAAATGACATCAATTCTGGGGATTTTATACTTTTCACAACAGAGTTAGTCACTCAGACATGAGGTGGGGTGATCATACTGGGGTCTGCCTGGGGACATAAAGATTCCTTAGTTTTAGGGAACAAACAGATGTCTGATAGGATCAAGGTGTGGCTTGAAGGTGAATCTTTCTGTCCATCTAGAGGATGATCAAAGGAAGATAGTCATCTCAGGACCCTAGAGGGATCATCAGGTGCTTTTAGGCTCAGAGTCAGGAGGAGACAAAACAAGGGAGTTTCCCTGATAATAGTTTGCCTGGGTTTCTGGGGTACAGTGCCCATGTCATGCCCACTTCCCCTTAGGACTCAAAATACCTCCATTATATTTTATTAGAGCATGTCTTTATTATTTTCCATACTTCTAATAAGCATGATATTTGCATAATAGAACTCATTGCCCAAGGTAAATTAATACATTAAACCACTTGATAAATTGTACATTTTGTCAAAACATATTGCTATTCCCTATCTGAACTCCAAAAAAAGGTGAATATATAAAGTAAAATCTTCTTCAGTATAATTATCTCTTCCATAAGAAATTAATTGAGATAGTAGATGAATACCTAGTATATCTGAAAACTAACCATAAATATCTCTGTAAATTAACCTGGGGAGATCAAGGATGACATTTACCAGGCATATTTAGGAGTTTCTAAGTATGAGAGTTTTTGTTGTTGTTGTTGTTGTTGTTGTTGTTTACTTATTAGTACTTCATCACTCTAATGATTTTTTTTTTTTTATGGATGAAGGCCATCCTGATGAAGAAGAAAGGATAAACTAAATAATATACAAATGATAATTGTTCATTACAGAACTAGATTTAAGGGAAAAAATAAACAAAATCATTTCACATTTTGTACATGAAGGCATAGATCTAGAGGACATAAAGGACTTATCTACTTTTTATTGAGGTAGAAAAAGCAGAATTGGGATACAAGACTTTACCTCAAAATCCAATGCTATTTTTATTTACTAGTGATTAGATAAGAACATAATTATAAAATTTTGAGTTGACAGAAAAGCCTAACCTTAGATACAGAAACACTGTGTTGACATGGCATCTAAGAGAACCCCAGGTTTAGTTAGATTGAAACCTGGAGCCCCCAAGTCTATCCATGTTCCCTTGAGAATCCACCTTGAAGGGAATCTCAGATTAATAGTTTCAAACCAATAATAGATCCTAATGTAATTGACAATTCCTATAAGGTAGGGCTAAGCAAATGCTGAGTACTCATTTTTGTCTTCAGTAGTCTTCCCCATTATATCAGAGATCCTTCCCAAGAAAACCAAACCCTGGGCAGGGACCTTCCTTTTAGTGTTCATTGTAAGTAGTCAATTCCATTACACCCTAGCCTCTGGTTATGGTTCCTTTCCCAAGCCTGTCAGTATAATTTGAACACTCCTATTTCCTTGTAGCAATGGTAATGTCAACCAATCATGTTTTCTTGTCCCTCAGTTTCTCAAAAGAGTATATAAGCTCCCCAATTTCCATGGCTCTTTGGGAGCTGTCATCTAGTGGAGTGACACTCCAAGGGGTCAGTGACCAGAGCAACCAAGGTCTCAAAGCTCTGTGTGGATGTGTAGTGCACAACTCTGTGTGGAGGCCTGAGAGGAAAGAACTGAATTCCTTTTACTTTAATTAAATGGTGTTTTTTCTGACTATTTAATAGTTCTGTGTTTTTTCCAGTTTAACATCTGTAAATATACAGTATGAGTGATAAACCCAAGATGATAGAGTAGAGGAAACATTGCAATCCAACTCTCATGACACTTTCCTTCTAACAACTATAAATTAATTCTTTAATTCAAATTCTGGAGTGGAACAACCAATAAAAAGTGCGAGTCAGACTTTTTTTTTCTGGCAACAGTAATTTAAGAGGTTGGGAGGAGAAATCTGTGACCCTGGATTCAGGGCTTTTCAGAGAAGATGTGGCAGCAACAACTGTGAGCATTGGAGGTCGCTAGGACAGTAGTAGCAGAGTTTTTGCATGCTCTTGGTGTAGGAATGAAATATTTGAGGGTAGATTTGAGGTCAGGATCTCCCATATCTAGGTCTGGCTCTCAATCCACATAGCTACCTAGCTTTCCCCTAAAACAACTCTTAATTATCACTTCATATTGTTCAGTTTGTCTAATATAACAGGAAAAGAAAATGACAAAAGCTGGAGGGTACATGGAAAAAAACAGGTACACTAACACAATGTTGGTAGACTTGTGAACTGGTCCAACCCTGAGAGAGCACTATTTCTAACTATTTAAGAAGAAACTATGCCTACCCTTTGGACCAGCAATACCCCTAGGAGATCTATACTTCAAAAGGATTAAGGAAAATGGGAAAGGACATATATATATATATATATATATATATATATATATATATATATATATATATATATACAAAAAATGTAGCAGCTCTTTTTGTGGTAGTAAAGATTTTTAAATTGAAGAGATGTTTGTCAATTGGAGAATGACTAAGCAAGTCATATATGCTTATGATGGAATACTATTGTGACATAAGAATGATGAGGGTGCTGGTTTCAGAAAGATCTTGGAAAACATCTGAACTAATGCAAAATGAAATGAACAAAAATAGTACAGTATTACATACCACAATAAGAATATTGTAATTATTGTAATAGACAACTATTATAATCAAGAAAATGATCCAAGACAATTCCAAAGGACTCCTAATGAAAAATGCTATCCACCTCCAGGAAGAAAAATGAGGGCAGTGTTTTTTTTTTAGCTTACTTTATTTTTCATTTGTTTTTTAACATAAATAATTCTATTTTTGCCTTACTTCACATATGTAATTGATACTATATTGCTTGCCTTTTCAATAGGTAAGGAAGGAGTCCAAGGGATTGGAGATGTGAAAAGAAATTCTTTATTCTCTTTGTCTATTTTGAGTTAATCAACCAAAATCTTAAAACACCCCTACTTAACACTAAGTAAGGGAGTTCACAAATTGCTTACTTGGAGAGCTCCACCCTTTTAACTCAATCTGTCAGAAATCTTGTGAATCCTTTTATAAGAGTTTACACCCTCAGAGGATGAGAGGCAGCAACCCCAGAGGCAACTGCCCTGACCCTGGGTAGTGCTAGGCAAATTTAAAGACTACAATTACTTCCCATAAAGTAGAGAAGGAGATAGGAGTGATATGGCAAATGGACTATAAAAAGTCCTGAACTTCCTGACCAAGTGTCAGGAAGTGTCCAAGTGACCAAGTGTCAGCTTGAAGCTTTAGCTGGTGACTTGCCTCTTGGACGTAACCTTGGCTTTTGGGACTGTTCCTTCGATCTTCAGCTTGGATCTTCTCTTAGTGAGTCAGCTTGAACTGTGACTTTGGCTCTTGGACTACTTCTGGGAGGACTGCTCTGGATCTTCTCCTTTGGAGTCTATCTATTGGGTGAGTGAGTAGCTGGCCTTCCTTTCTTGACTTCTGGAGAGATTAGTTTCTGGAGAGGCCTTCCCCTCTTGGAGTAGGCTGTGTGGGTGGAACACCGGGTCCTCTGGTCAAGGGTTAACAAACCAGCAGGTGGTGTCTTTCACTTTTTCCACCTCTTTGTAAATAAAGCTACTAAAAGTCATTTTGGCTTGAGCTAAAATATTTTTTAAAACAGCAATCACAGTATTAATTTAGAATTCTCATATATTTAGTTAACCCCTTAATTAAATTCCTTACAGAGAGAAGTAACATGTTTTAAATAATGAATATTGAAATAAATTAACACATTATAATTATAAAAAATAAAAATACAAAATGAGATAAAAATAGACCAAATTTTATGTAAAGGTGACCTAAGTGGATGGTATTAATGAATTTTAAAGTCATTAAAATCAATTATATATCATAGGTCAAGAAAAACAAAAACAAAAAAAAAATGGGTCTTTTTTCTGAATTTATAGGAACAAAATGAGGAAGGTGGTAGTTAGATTGTTTTCTACTGCTCAGATTACATCTCTAGTATGACATTTAAGGAAGGACAATTATAAATTTGAAATATCAGAGCAACATAACAAGGATGTTTATTATAATTGAAACATTTCAGGTAAGAAACAATTGTTGTAACCTGGTATTAGGTTTTAGAACAAACAATGGGGAAAGAGATCATGATACTTGCCTTAAGTGAGTTAACTGTGAAAGAGAAATTTGATTTTTTTTCCTACTTGGACCCATAGGGCATAAGACTAGAAGCTGCCAAAAGACAGTTTTTGGCTTAATATGAGGGAAAAAAGCGTGACTCAGAGCAAAGAACAGTATTTCTAGTTAGAGAATTTTTGTTTAAATTCTAGCTCTGCCATTTACTTTAAACATATGTCCTTTGATCTAAAAGGCTGTCTGCCTTTTGATCCAACCATAGAATTGCTGAGTTTATACCCCAAAGAGATAATGAGGAAAAATACCTGTACAAGAATATTCATTGCTGTGCTCCTTGTGGTGGCAAGAAATTAGAAAATGAGGAGATGCCCTTCAAGTGCGGAATGGCTGAACAAATTTTGTTATATCTTGGTGATGGAATACTATTGTGCTCAAAGGAATAATGAACTTCTGGAATTCCATGGGAACTGGAACAACTTCCATGAAGTGATGCAGAATGAAAGGAGCAGAACCAGGAAAACATTGTACACAGAGACTGATACACTGTGGTAGAATTGAATGTAATGGAGTTCTCCATTAGTGGCAATGCAGTGATCCTGAACAACTTGGAGGGATCTATGAGGAAAAATACTATCCACACCCCAAGGAAAAAATGTGGGAGCAGAAAAACTGAATAAAAACAACTGCTTGATTACATGGGTCAAGGGGGATATGATAAATAATCATCCTAGTGCAAACATCAACAACATGGATATAGTTTCTGATCCAAAACACATGTAATACCCAGTGGAATTGCATGTAGGCTATGGAGAGGGGTGGGGGGGGGAGGAGAAGGAGAGAAAGAATATGATGCTTGTAACCAAGGAATAATGCTCTAAATTGACTAAATAAAATTTTCAAAAAATAATAACCAGTCTGTAAAAAAAAAAATTAAAAAAATAAATATATGCCCTTTCTCAATATCACTATTCTTCCCCTTGCTTTCTTCCATCTGGAAAAAAAATTCAATTAAATGATATTTATTATCCAATTCACTCTAAAATTGTGACCCTCAAAATTAAATGCCATCGGGCATAAATATAGAGACTTTATTTACACTGAAGCCCTTCAGATCTAGACTGGTGATTTAGGGAACACATTTTTTTTTTAATTATCCAAGCCTGTTTTTATTTTCCATATTTTTTTAAAAAATGTTTCCATGATAGAATTCATTATTAAACTAAATTAATACATTAAAACTTATCATGGGGAAGAGATTTTGGTTTTAATTAAGTTGATATCTGTTCATCTATAGATAAAATTAGATGACCTATATTGCCCCTTGTAATTTGAAGATTCTGTAATTTAATGACTCACTCCCTTATAACGCTATGGTAAGACAATCCCCTCCCTATACCAAATAAGCATTGATTGTAATAAAATGTCTCAATGTTCTTCTTGTTGGCATAATCTTCCTCACTGAGGTTGGGGATAGGCCATTCAGGCTAGTTCCTTTTTCATCCCTCTCCAAGGAAGACATGTGGCTAGCACCCTCCTGGGTAAGAAAAGTGGAATAGAACTGATTGAGTCCTAACTCTGGGCAATTCACAATAGACTATTCTGTAAACAGGAGCTTAACATTTAACTGCCAACATAAGAAATTTAGAGTAAATTGAATTTTCTAAGGCCTCCCAGGTCCAGCAGCTGAAATCAACAAGCAGAAGCAGCAATGCTTAGCCGTTGCTAAGTTACAATGAATACCATTTGTAACGCATGTGAGTCTACACTAATACCAAACATAGTCATTATAAACAGTGATATTACAAATAGGACAAAATAGATTTAAAATGATAAAAAAAATCTAAATTAAATAGCAGCCATTATATTTTACTTCACTTTGCCTTTGTCTCCACTTTGCCTTTGTCTATGATCTTTTTTTCTTTTCTTTCTTCCTTACCTCCCAGTCTTTTTGTATGCATTAACAAAGATGGGGATGCTAAGTGGCTTTTATAGTAAAAATATAGCTCATATTATGTATTCTGCCTATGAGACAAAAGTATGAAGTAAGAAAAAGAGGAAAAGTGGATGGTTACACACCTCAATGACTGAGTGGGGCAGTTGAATGAACATGTAATGATTTCTTTGTGTGAAATTGTTTGCAAATATTACCTTGCTAATCAGTGATGATCATAGTTAGATTGCACTGAAGCTAACTTAGGAGTGAAATCAGCTTTTTGTTAAATTTTAAAAAACAGAAAATAGAACATCAGAAAATACCTTGCTGATTCATTTTTATAGCACTTTATACTCTGAGGGGAAAAAAATAGCTTAGTGGATTTGGAATTCTCTTTTAGTTGGGTCCAGAAATGTGTGTATGTGTCTATAAATACACAAACATATACACACTTATATTTGTCTATATAGAGACACACATATGTGTATATATACATACATTTAGCCACATATAAATATGTACACATATATACAGGGATACATAGATACACATTTCATCCTTTCACCCCCTACTTAGTGTCCCTATATTAAACCCATATCTGGCAATTGTCTTTATCTTGGTGACACTTTTAATGTAAGAAACAATAGAGTTAATATTAGAAGAAAATAATTAATATTCCTTCAAAATGAGGGTTTTATGAGACAGAACATGAAAATATTAAGATTCTTAAGTAGCTTTTTATGAACATATGAAAAAAATCCAAAAAAATGAAAACATTTCCCTCTCCATCTTCTTTTTTCCAGTTTTTGCTTTTTTTTTCTTTTTTTCAACTTGTCATTCTATTTTAACACAAATTAGTAGGTAGTTGCCAAGGAGAGATAGCCACCACTGATAGTCTGGAGGCAGGATTAATCATTTGCCAGTATTGTCATCCAAGAGATTCCTACATTATGGAGGAATCAATCTATAAGACCTTTCCACTCTGGCATGCCATGGCAAGCTCTATGAAAATGAGAAAAAAGAGATCAAAGGTAAAGAAACGAAGACAAATTTTGTATCTTTCATAATTTTATGCATAGGTGTCATGTGCTTCTTTCCTATCACACTTGCACATAGGGATAAAATGGAGGGCCCTTGCTTTAGAAAAGCAAAGTTGCACTGAGTGGTTTATGGCTGAAATAAGAAACAAATAAAATACAAGAATAGACAAGAAGGGGAAGAAAACCCATTCAAATATAAGATGACCTACATAAAACAGAGGTAAGTAAAGAAAGCAAGAAATGAATGTAGACTTAGAGAAAATAAATTATTTTTAGAAATATGAATTCAGTATTAAAGAAAGTGGAGAAAACAATCTATCTTAAGCATCTCACTTTACATTGTAGAAAAGGTGGCTTATTTAATGCTATGCCCAAACTCTTTTTAGGAAATTTTAAGAACACAGGTCTTTTGGCTATTTCTCATCCTGTACACCTAATTACATTTTTTAAAGCAAATTTCTGTTCCCTATATACCTTTCCACTGGGGTATGAAAACCGAGAAAAGCTGCATGCATAAAGAAAAAGAGACAAAAGGTTATGTTTTATCTCGAATACTGCTCCTTCTCATCCTTCATCTTGGCAACATAATTCTATCACAATGTATATTTCTGGGGGATGGGAAATAGGAAAGTCAAGGAAAAATAGCTTTCTCTTCTAGAGTATCCTAGAATATTGGTGGAGCTCAGAAGCCCTGGGAACTCATTTGTTTGAATTGTTAAATACAATGGATTCAGCCAAGGAAGAAAGGGTTTCAGTCAGATGTAACCATCCCTGACAGTTCAGCCTCTCCCAAGTTTAAACTGATGCTGTCAGATTAAAATGAATGTTTCATAATCTCAACCTTTGTCTAGGAGATGATTTCTCTTCAGGAGGTGAGCCAAGCAAGAACATTTTCCATACTACACAGACCAGCTACACAATTGGTATTTCTCTAACTAGGATGCCCTGTCAGTATTGAGCTCCTATTGTATTTGTTTATATTCTGCCAACTGGGCTTTGTGATTTATTTCAATCTAGCATTATTAGGACAGGATTCAAGATTTTAAGGTTCGGTTTGCAATAATTGGCAGAAGTGTCCAAATGTTTATAGAGTTCACTCATCCTTTTTTTTCATACCTTCCCACCACCCCCACCCCACCCCCACACACACTTCTTACAACCTTTCAACATAAACAACCATTTACAATAGGCAGACATTGCAGGAATGGAGAGGTGAAAAATACAAAATAACATCCCCATAGCATGAGTATGTTACACATACCTTTGCTCTAATAGTGGAATTTCCAGGTATTCCCATTACCACCTATGTTTGTTTTGCTACTTAGGACACAGACACATACAATTTCCCCTAGCCCAATTGTATTCATTCAAGTGGAGGTGAGTGCAAGCAAGAGACTACCTAAGAAAATCAAATATTTTCCCAATAATCCTTGCTGTCAAACATACTTCTACTTCACCCTGTACAATAAATAACACATGATTATTTTTCTTTTCTAACTACAAAAGTTTCCCTTTCTGTTTTCCAATATGTCAGAAGAATCCTGAACATATAAGTAGATGGCAGGTCAGTATAAAGGTATGGAGTACAATAATGATTGCCTAATACTGAGTATTCTGGATGATCAAGTCTTTATTATATTGATGTAAGTTTATCTAAAAGTTATAATTTAACTTTTTATAATTATATATATATGTATGCATATATATATATATATATATATATATAATTTAATGCATGTGATATGTTTGTATTGACCACACAGGATCTTTGTGTTTAGATAGGTCTGTCTAAATTCTGCTTAAATAATGGCATAAATAAACTTCTCTAGATATTCCCTCACTGATCTTTCTTCAGCAGAGACTGAATCCTATTGGGAGAGGAAGTGAAAAATTGGGGCCAGAGATTGTTCACTATGCTTTCTCCACAAATAGTTAGGGTGTCTGCATAGAATGAAATCTATCTTCCCCCTAAATATTGATAATCTAGGGGAAATAAGGTTTAAACTATGCCCCTGAATATTATCTCTCATTAGATCAGGAATGCTCCAAGCAATATATCTAAAAATTGATTACCTTCTCAACAAATACAAATTGAAAATGAAGAGATATATCAAATAAAAAATAAAATCATTTAAGTCACAGAAAAAGAGAAATCAAGCCTTCTATGATTTCTGATATCTATGTATACATGTACTTTCTCTGATTTCTTCTTTGATGTCAATGTATATATTTTAAAAATCTCATTTCTCTATTGATATATGTATTTTCTCTGATTCACTTCCTATTTATATATACATGCATACCTAACAAACATGTATGCATGTATACATGTGATATGTGATTATTTGTTTATTCATGCACATACATTAATATTATGGCACATGTATATGTAATATATATGAATATTTTAGATAATACAGAAAGAATGAACTTTCCCACTGGGAGTGAGATATATTAGTTTAGACAAGAGAGAAAAATGGAGTTCAGTATACTATTGAAAGGGAAATTCCCTGAGGTTTCTAATGTGCTATCTAGAGAGAGAGGTATAAATAAAGTATTTCCTCCTCTCAACCTCTATTTCTTCCCCAGAATCTTTCACTTACTTCCGGGACCGAATGACAATCCAGAATGTGTCTCTTTTTCCTTGAAGATGGGAGCCAGAGGTTCAAGATCTCTCTTCTCTCAAAGTCTTACCAAAATTTCTACTCATGCAGGTAAATCACAATGAGAAATCAATATTTGCCAAAAAAGAATGTCATATAGAAATCTGTTTCCACCATATGTTAGACATAAGTTTTAATGCCAGCAAATTAAACTTTGCCCACTTTTAAATTCATTTAGTATTCACTTTATTTCAATTCAAAAGTTATAATTTTTTTCTAAGTTTACAGTGTAATTTGAACATTATCTTAAAAGACAGTGTATCTTATGTTTATAGACTAGGATAGAGGCATACATTCATGACTGAACATAGAAGCAAATAAAATATTAGCATTAGACATACAAGAACAAGCAAACAAATTCTATTTCTTTTGAACTCTAATTTTTCCAAACACTTGTTTCTTGGGGAAATTAATGAAATATAATTCTTGATACATGGGATTTCTAAAATATAATAAAATCAAAAGCTAGAATGATATTTGGATCAAAAAGTTGTGTAATTAGAATCTGTTACCTTAAAAACTATGATTCCTAGCAACATACTTACTTCCTGTCGTTACGTGATGACATGAACAAGATATAAATTGGGTATAGTTCAATCTCTCTCCCTTCCTATCCTTTTTGTGGCGGCTTTGGTGGAGCAGGGATTTTTGAACATGTAGAAAAAATAAATATACATTTTATAGCAACCAGAAGTGGTGTTCAGAACCCTAAATTATTTCTGATTATATTAGTTTAAAAAGAAACTACAGAGGCAGAGTCAAGATGACGGTGTAGAAGGAGCAAAAGTTCTGACCTCTGAATATCCTTCCATACCAATTAAAATTAAATGCTACTAGGGGATGGAAAATGAAACTTAGCAAAAAAGACAGAGCAAAGGAACCTTCCTTCTGGACTCAATTCAAAAGGTATACCCCCAAAAGACAAAATTTGAGAACACTTGGGTTTAAGGGGAAAGCAGAAGGAAGGTCCCAGGAGTCCCCCACACCCACTTAGAGTGAAAGCCTCCAGTTGCAGCAGGAACCTCTGGGAAGGCAAAGGCACTTTCTGGAGGGTGTACATTGTGGGCAGGGCTGTGCCAGGCTCAGAGCATTGAACACAGACTGTGGGAAAGGAGCTGGAGAGGGATCACAGAGTGGGCAACCTGTTCACAGTGGCAGAGACCCTCCACATTGCACCAGTCGGCCAGGAGGTTTTGGCCTCATAGCACATCTAGCCCAAGGCAGCTGAAATTAATTCCATCAAAGTTTTCAGAGGTCAGGGAAGCCCAAGCTCCAACACCCTTCCCCCACAGACTGAACCAAGAGATTTCCTGGCAAAGCTCCAAGAGGGGACAATGTCAGAAAAACCCAAAATAAAAAAAAAATGAGAGGAGAAAGAGCACAGAGAAATATGGTGAGTAAAGAAAGGGTAAATATGAGCAAACAACAGAAAAAGAAAAAAAGAAATTACAATCAACAGCTTCTATACAAGAAATGAACAAAGAGCAAACAGAACAGAAGAGGAGGAATCATCAAAAAATGAATCAGAAATCCAGCGAATTTGACACAGGCTTTGGAAGGACTCAAAATGCAATTCAAAACAAAATTAAAAGAGGCTGAAGACAACTCAGAAAAGAACTTAAAAATAAGGTAAGTCATCTGAAAACAGAAAAATAGTGTCTTGAAAGCAAAAATCGACCAGCTTGAAAATGAGGCAAAGGAGATGAAAGATGAGGGAAACAATGTGAAAGATGAGGCAAAGGAGAAGAGAGATGAGGTAAAGAGAATCAAAAATGAACTCCAAAGAAAATCAGACCAGAAGGAGAAGGATGACCAGAAAGCCAGGGATGAAAATCAGTTATTAAGAACCAGAATATAACAACTAGAATTAAGTGACCCTACAAGGCATCAGAACACTATAAAACAAAACCAAAAGAATGAAAAAACTAAGGAAAATATGAAGCATTCACAAAACAGAAGATTTAGAAAATTGTTTGAAGAGAGACAATTTAAGTATCATTGGTCTATTGGAAGACCATGACAAAAGAAAAAGCCTGGACATAATACCACAGGAAATTATCCAAGAAAAATTCCCTGATATTCTAGAACAAGAGGGAAAAGTAGAGATTGAAAGAATCCACAGATCACATCCTGTACTTAATCCCCAACTGACAAAGCCCAGTAATGTTTTTTTTTTTAATATTATTTTATTTGGTCGTTTTCATACATTATTCACTGGAAACAAAGATCGTTTTCTTTTCCTCCCCGCCCCTTCCCCCCCCCCACCTTTCCCTCTCCCATAGCCGATGCATGATTCCACTGGTTATCACATGTGTTCTTGACTCGAACCCATTTCCCTGTTGTTGGAGTTTGCATTATAGTGTTCATTTAGAGTCTCTCCTCAGTCTTATCTCCTCCAACCCTGTAGTCAAGCAGTTGCTTTTCAGCTGTGTTTTTACTCCCACAGTTTATCTTCTGCTTGTGGGTAGTATTTTTTTTTAAGATCCCTGCAGATTGTTCAGGGAAATTGCATTGATACTAATGGAGAAGTCCATCACATTCGATTGTACCACAATGTATCAGTCTCTGTGTATAATGTTTTCCTGGTTCTGCTCCTTTCGCTCTACATCACTTCCTGGAGGTTGTTCCAGTCTCCATGGAATTCCTCCACTTTATTATTCCTTTTAGCACAATAGTATTCCATCACCAACATATACCACAATTTGTTCAACCATTCCCCAATTGAAGGGCATCCCCTCATTTTCCAATTTTTGGTCACCACAAAGAGCGCAGCTATGAATATTTTTGTACAAGTCTTTTTGTCCATTATCTCTTTGGGGTACAAGCCCAGCAGTGCTATGGCTGGATCAAAGGGCAGACAGTCTTTTTATCGCCCTTTGGACATAGTTCCAAATTGCCCTCCAGAATGGTTGGATCAATTCACAACTCCACCAGCAATGAATTAATGTCCCCACTTTGCCACATCCCCTCCAGCATTCATTACTTTGCATAGCTGTCATGTTAGCCAATCTGCTAGGTGTGAGATGATACCTCAGAGTTGTTTTGATTTGCATCTCTCTGATTATAAGAGATGTAGAGCACTTTTTCATGTGCTTATTAATAGTTTTGATTTCTTTGGCTGAGAATTGCCTGTTCATGTCCCTTGCCCATTTGTCAATTGGAGAATGGCTTGATTTTTTGTACAATTGATTTAGTTCTTTATAAATTTTAGTAATTAAACCTTTGTCAGAGGTTTTTTTGAAGATTGTTTCCCAATTTGTTGCTACCCTTCTGATTTTGGTTACATTGGTTTTGTTTGTACAAAAACTTTTTAATTTGATGTAATCCAGATTATTTATTTTGCATTTTGTAACTCTTTCTAATTCTTGCTTGGTTTTGAAGTATTTCCCTTCCCAAAGGTCTGACATGTATACTATTCTGTGTTCGCCTAATTTTCTTATAGTTTCCTTCTTTATGTTCATGTCATTCACCCATTTTGAATTTATCTTGGTGTATGGTGTGAGGTGTTGATCTAAGCCTAATCTTTCCCACACTGTCCTCCAATTTTCCCAGCAGTTTTTATGAAATAGTGGATTTTTGTCCCAAAAGCTGGGATCTTTGGGTTTGTCATATACTGTCTTGCTGAGGTTGCTTGCCCCCAGTCTATTCCACTGATCCTCCTTTCTGTCTCTTAGCCAGTACCAAATTGTTTTGATGACCGCTGCTTTGTAATATAGTCTGAGATCTGGGACTGCAAGACCCCCTTCCTTTGTATTTTTTTTTTTCATTATTTCCCTGGATATCCTTGATCTTTTGTTCTTCCAAATGAACTTTGTTATGGTTTTTTCTAAATCAGTAAAAAAAATTTTTGGAAGTTCCATTGGTATGGAACTAAATAGATAGATGAGTTTGGGTAGGATGGTCATTTTTATTATATTGGCTCGTCCTACCCATGAGCAGTTAACGTTCTTCCAATTGTTCAAGCCTAGTTTTAGTTGTGTGGAAAGTGTTTTGTAGTTGTGTTCATATAGATCCTGTGTTTGTCTCGGGAGATAGATTCCTAAGTATTTTATTTTGTCTTGGGTAATTTTGAATGGGATTTCTCTTTCTAGTTCTTGCTGCTGAGCTGTGTTGGAATTATATAGAAATGCTGATGACTTATGTGGGTTTCTTTTGTATCCTGCAACTTTGCTAAAGTTGTTGATTATTTCGATTAGCTTTTTGGTTGAGTCTCTAGGATTCTTTAAGTAGACCATCATGTCATCTGCAAAGAGTGATAATTTGGTCTCCTCCTTGCCTATTTTGATGCCTTCAATTTCTTTTTCTTCTCTAATTGCTACTGCTAGTGTTTCTAATACAATGTCAAATAATAGAGGTGATAATGGGCATCCTTGTTTCACTCCTGATCTTAATGGGAATGGATTTAGTTTATCCCCATTGCAGATGATATTAGCTGATGGTTTTAGAGATATACTCTTTATTATTTTTAGAAACAACCCTTCTATTCCTATGCTTTCTAGTGTTTAGGAATTGGTGTTGTATTTTATCAAAGGCTTTTTCTGCATCTATTGAGATAATCATGTGGTTCTTGTTGGTTTGCTTGTTGATGTGGTCAATTATGTGGATAGTTTTCCTAATGTTGAACCAGCCCTGCATCCCTGGTATAAATCCTACTTGATCATGGTGGATGACCCTTCTAATCACTTGCTGGAGTCTTTTTGCTAGTATCCTATTTAAGATTTTTGCATCTATATTCATTAGGGAGATTGGTCTATAATTTTCTTTCTCTGTTTTTGGCCTGCCTGGTTTTGGAATCAGTACCATGCTTGTGTCATAAAAGGAGTTTGGTAGGACTCCCTCTTTGCTTATTATGTCAAATAGTTTGTATAGTATTGGGATTAACTGTTCTCTGAATGTTTGATAGAATTCGCTGGTGAATCCATCAGGCCCTGGGGATTTTTTCTTAGGAAGTTCTGTGATGGCCTGTTGGATTTCTTTTTCTGATATGGGATTATTTAAGAAAACTATTTCTTCTTCTGTTAGTCTAGGCAATTTATATTTTTGTAAATATTCATCCATATCACCTAGGTTGGTCTATTTATTGCCATATAGTTGGGCAAAGTAGTTTTTAATGATTGCCTTAATTTCCTCTTCATTGGAGGTGAGATCCCCTTTTCATCCTTGATGCTATTAATTTGCCTTTCTTCTTTCCTTTTTTTAATTAGATTGACCAGTACTTTGTCTATTTTGTCTGTTTTTTCAAAGTACCAGCTTCTAGTCTTGTTTATTAGCTCAATAGTTCTGTCACTTTCTATTTTATTAATTTCTCCCTTAATTTTTAGGATCTCTAGTATGGTTTTCTTCTGGGGGGTTTTAATTTGTTCATTCTCAAGTTTTTTGATTTGCATTTCCAATTCCTTGGTCTCTGTCCTCCCTAATTTGTTAATATATGCACTCAGGGATATGAATTTTCCTCTAAGTACTGCCTTGGCTGCATCCCATAAGGTTTGAAAGGATGTTTCGCCGTTGTCATTTTCTTCAACGAAATTGTTAATTGTTTCTATGATTTCTTCTCTAACTATCCGATTTTGGAGTATCATGTTATTTAATTTCCAATTAATTTTTGATTTGGGTCTCCATGTACCCTTGCCGATCAATATTTTAATTGCCTTGTGATCTGAAAAGGCTGCAGTTAATATTTCTGCTTTTCTGCATTTGAGTGCCATGTTTCTATGACCTAGTGTATGATCTATTTTTGTGAATGTGCCACGTGGTGCTGAAAAGAAGGTGTATTCTTTTTTGTCCCTATTTATTTTTCTCCATATGTCTATTAATTCTAATTTTTCTAAGATTTCATTCACCTCTTTTACCTCTTTCTTATTTATTTTTTGATTTGATTTATCTAAATTTGATAGTGGTTGGTTCAAGTCTCCCACTAATATGGTTTTACTGTCTACTGTCTATTTCCTCCTTCAATTCTCCTAGTTTCTCTATTAAAAATTTGGATGCTATACCATTTGGTGCATACATGTTGATTAGTGATATTTCCTCATTGTCTATACTTCCTTTTAGCAGAATATATTTACCTTCCCTATCCCTTTTGATCAGGTCTATTTGTACTTTGGCTTTGTCAGATATCATGATTGCAACTCCTACCTTCTTTCTATCGGTTGAGGCCCAAAAGGTCTTACTCCAACCTTTAATTCTAACCTTGTGAGTGTCAACCCGTCTCATATGTGTTTCTTGAAGACAACATATGGTAGCGTTTTGGGTTCTAATCCAATCTGCTATTTGTCTGCGTTTTATGGGTGAGTTCATCCCATTCACGTTCAAAGTTATGATTGTTATTTGTGGATTCGCTGGCATTTTGATATCTTCCACTAGTTCTGACCTTTCTTCTTTAGCTTTCTTCTTTTGAACCAGTGAGAAAGTGTCAGTCCCCCTAGTCCCCTCCCTTGAGTTGCTTCCCTTTCTAGCCCCTCCCTTTTTATGCTCCCTTCCTCTCCCCCCTCTCCTTCCCTCCCTTTTTGTACTCCCTCCCCCCCCTCCTTAATTTTCCTTTCTTTCTTGCCCTAATGGATAAGATAGAATTCAGGATCTCACTGGATCTAGATGTTCTTCCCTCTCAGATTTGATTTCACTGAGAGTAAGGTTTAAGTAATTCCACTTCACGCTCTCTTCCTCTCCTTCTCATATGAGAGTTCTTCCCCTCCCCTTCCCATGTGTATCTTTATATGGGAAAGATTATTCTATTGATTCCCCCCCTATTTCTTGAAGTTAATCTTAGTATTATCGCGGTTCCCCCCTCCCTTTTCCTTTCTTTGCCCCAACTTTCCCCAAATTTTCTTAATGCCCCAATCTTTCCCTATGCATGTTTCTTCTAACTACTCTTATGATGATACAATTTATGAGAGTTACACAAACCATTTTCCCCACATATTAATATATATAATTTGATGTAAATGTAGTCCTTATAGAAGAGAGTTTGACTTAAAGAAAAAGATAAGATTTATCTCCTTTTCCCTTTCTTTCATATTTACCTTTTCATGTTTCTCTTGCTTTCTGTGCTTGGATATCGAACTTTCCACAGAGCTCTGGTCTTTTCTTAGCAAATGCTTGGAAATCTTCTATTTTGTTGAATGCCCATACTTTCCCCTGGAAGTATATAGTCAGTTTTGCTGGGTAGTTGATTCTTGGTTGGAGACCCAGCTCTCTTGCCTTTCTAAATATCGTGTTCCATGCTTTGCGGTCTCTTAGTGTATTAGCCGCTAAGTCCTGTGTGATCCTTATGGGAGCCCCCTTATATCTGAAGCTCTTCTTCTTGGCTTCTTGAGGATTTTCTTCTTTACTTGGAAGCTCTTGAATTTGGCAATTACATTCCTAGGCGTTGTCTTTTGGGGATTTAGTATAGAAGGTGTTCTATGAATCCTTTCTATTTCTATTTTGCCCCCTTGCTCCAGAATGTGGGGGCAATTTTCTTTTATAATCTCCTGTAGAATAATATCCAATTTGTTGTTTACCTCTGGTTTTTCTGGGAGACCGATAATACGGAGATTTTCTCATCTTCCTCTGTTCTCCAGGTCTGTGACCTTCTCAGTGAGATATTTTATGTTTTCTTCCAATTCATTAATTATTTGGGTTTGCTTTATTAATTCTTGCTGTTTTATCATCTCACTTTCTTCGAGGTGCTTAATTCTGGTCATTAGGGACTGGTTTTGCTTTTCAGCCTTGTCTGCCCTTCTATTGGATGCTTCGAGTTCTTTTTCCAATTGAGCATTCTTATCTGTCAGACAGCTGATCTCTTTCTTCCATTTTTCTTTCCAGGTTTCCATCTTTTGGATAAGTTCCAGTTTGAGATCTTCCAGAGCTTGTTGATAGTTTCCATTTTGGGAGGCGTGTTCTGAATTTTTTTGGATTTCCTCCTCATTCTCCTCTTTTCCTTGGGTACTTCCACCATAAAAGTTTTCAATAGTCACTTTTTTCCCTTTCTTCCTGGAGGCTTGATTTTGGGCCATGTGAGCCATCCCTTTGGTGGTTTTATTCCCCTTTCCTTTTTGGTCTGGGGTCTGGGTTATATGAGCGGTTTTTCTGTGAATTTAGGTTGCTTCAGACTAGTTCTTCCCAGCCTCAGAGCCCAGGTATTCAGCTCCGCCCAGATAATCAGCGCGTGGTCCTCGTTGTTCAGCGCAGCCCGCCCCAAGAACAGTTCCGCTGGATTCTCCAGTGAAAGCGCCCTGAGATGTTTTTTCCTGGCAGTCCCCAGATCCCAAGGACCCTGGAGTGCCCCCCCAGACAGAGACGCTCCCCACTCACTTGCTGTCCCGGTGAGCGCTCAGGTAGCTCACTCTGGTTTAGTGGGGGAGGTAGGGTGGGGGAAGGGCGGCTCACTTCACTTTTCTGTGTAAGCTTTTCCTTCTTATTTTAGTGTGGAAATGTTCAAGCCCCATGTACCTTTGCCTCTATGGGGTACTGGGGAGTCCTTCTGTTCCTCCAAAGGTGATTTTATGCTCCTTTGATGTAGTCTATTTCGTTCGGTGCCGGGGAGAGGAAGCGTGTGGCATCTAGATTGCAGCCATGCTTACCCGGAAGTCCAGCAAAATCCCAGTAATGTTATAGCCAAATGCAAGAACTATCAGACCAAAGAAAAATATTACAAGTTCCAGGAAGAAGACATTCAGATACGATGGAACAATAGTGAGGATAACACAGGATCTGGCTGCATCTACACTGAAGTATGGAAAGGCATGGAATATGATATTCTGGAAAGCAAGGGAACTAGGTCTACAAATAAGAATCAACTACCCAGCAAAACTGACCATATTCTTGCAAGAGAAAATATGGTCATTTAAAAAAAATAGAATTCCAAGAATTTGTAAAGAAAAGACCAGACCTGAATAGAAAATTTGATGCCCAAGCATAGAACTCAAGAGAAAAATCAAAATGCAATTTAAAAAGAGGGAAAAAAGAAAACCAAACCAAACCAAACAAACAAAAAACCTTTTTTTAAGAGACTCAATATGTTAAAATGGTATGTATCCCTATAAGAAAAGAGGTAATTGGTAACACTTAAAAATTGTTATCATCACCTGGACAGCTAGAAGAATTACACTTAGAGGGAAAAGTGACCAACTGTATAGGATGAAATGACAAAACATTAATAGGCATACATATACATACATACATATAATTGTATGTTTGTATATATAAATAGAGCTAAAAAGAGGTTAATACTAAAAGAAAAGGGAAAAGAAACAAAAAGGGGTAGATTTATATGTCACAAAGAAGCTCATAGTGAGAGGGAAGAGAACATCAATACACTGGAAGGTAAAGGGGTTGGGGATAGGAAATACTCAGATCATATGTGCATTGAAATTGACTGAAAGAGGGAAGAACAATCCAATCTAGTGGGGCAGACAATAGATTTGCGCCCTATAGGGGAGTAGAAGGGTGACAAATGGACTGTTGGGGAGGGAAGCAGTACAAAGGAGGAAGAGGGTGGGGGTAGTTTTTAAAACCCTTCAGGGAAAATAAGGGGAGTAATAAGAAGAAAGGGGTGGGGGGTAAAAAGTGAAGTAAAATAAGGGTGGGAACTAGGGGGATTGATTAAAAACAAACAATGGTGTAGAAGGAAATAGTGAAAGAAGAAAAGGCAGGACTAGGAGTAGAAATCAAAATGCTGGGAAATACAGAGCTGGTAATCATAACTCTGAATGTGAATGGAATGAACTCACCTATAAAAAGCAAGCAAATAGCAGAGTGGATTAGAGTCCAAAACCCTACCATATGCTGTCTACAAGAAACACACATGAGGAAGGTAGATACACATAGGGTGAAAGAAAAAGGATGGAGCCAAATCTATTGGGAATCAAATGATAAAAAGAAGGCAGGAGTCACAATCATGATATCTGACAAATCCAAAGTAAAGATAAATCTAGTTAATAGAGATAGGGAAGGTAATTACATCCTGATAGAAGGCAGCATAGACAATGAGGGAATATCAGTACTCAACATGTATGCACCAAATAGCATAGCATCCCAATTTCTAAAGGAGAAACTAGAGAAACTCAAGGATGAAATAGATAGAAAAACTATACTAGTGGTAGACCTGAACCTTCCTCTATCTGAACTAGATAAATCAAAACAAAAAATAAATAAGAAAGAGGTAAGAGAAGTGAATGAAATCTCATAAAGATTATAGTTAGTAGATATGTGGAGAAAAATAAATAGGGACAAAAAGGAATATACCTTCTTGTCAGCAGCACATGGTACATTAACAAAAATTGACCACATATTAGGGCATAAAAACATTGAAAATAAGTGCAAAAGAGCAGAAATAATAAATGCAACCTTCTCATATCACAAAGCAGTGAAAATAATAATAAGTAAGGGCACATGGAAAAGTAAATTAAAAATTAATTAGAAATTAAATAATAAGATTCTCCAAAACCATAAAGAACAAATTATAGAAACAATTAATAATTTCATTTAAGAAAATGACAGTGATGAGATATCCTTTCAAAACCTAAGGGATGCAACCAAAGCAATAATCAGGGGGAAATTTATATCCTTAAGTTCATATATCAACAAATTAGAGAGGGTAGATTCAATGAATTTGGCATGCAAATTAAAAAATTATAAAGTGAACAAATTAAAAACCCTCAAATGAAGGCTAAATTAGAGATCCTTAATATCAAAGAGAAATTAATAAAATTGAAAGTCAAAGAACTATTAATTTAAGAAATAAGACTTGAAGTTGGTACTTTGAATAAACAAATAAAATAGACAAAGTACTGGTCAGTCTAACCAAAAAGAAGGAAAAAAGAAAAGCAAATTGACAGTGTCCAAGACAAAGGAGACCACCCCTCTAATGAAGAGAAAATGAAGGCAATCATTAAAAATTATTATGCCCAATTATATGTCAAAAATATGGCAATCTAGGTGATATGGTTGAGTACTTACAAAAATATAAATTGCCTAGGCTAACAGAGGAAGAAATAGATTACCTAAAGAATCCCATATCAGAAAAAGAAATTGAACAAGCCATCAAAGAACTCCCTAAGAAAAAATCCCAAGTTCCAGATGGATTCACAAATGAATTCTATCAAACATTCAAAGAACAACTAATCCCAATATTATACAAACTATTTGACAGAATATGCAAAGAAGGAATTCTACCAAATTTATTTTATGACACAAATATGGTACTGATTCCAAAGCCAGGCATGTCAAAAACAGAGAAAGAAAATCATAGACCAATCTCCTTAATGAATATAGATGTAAAATCTTAAATAGTGTAATGGCAGAAATTTTAGGCTTCTGGTAGAGGTTATGAGCAACTGTAATGGTTAAAAGTGTGGCTACAGGATTTATGTAATGTAAACTTCAAAAAAAATTAAATTTAGGAATTCAATGTGTCAAAAGCAGAATAAAACAGTTCCATTTGTCAATGGGTAGTTATCTCCAATGCATGTATAGGATACAGTCAATCAGTCTCAACAGAAGATGCTCTCTTTACATGAGAACAGTGAATCCAAGAGTCCTTTTCTCCAACCTTCATATATGTTGGAGTAGTTAACAGTATCTGGAATGGTCCTTCCCAGGAAGGCTAGGTTGCTCCTGTATGCTGGAAGTTCTTTATATACACGTTGTCTCCTGGGTTCAGGTCGTGAAGTGAGAAGTCTAGTGGTCCAGCTTGTACTGCAGCTCCGGATTCATGTAGCTCACGCAGTTTGTGCTGTAATTCCTGTATATAGGAAGCAATAGTAATATCTCCCCCTAATAGCGATGTATAAGCCGGGGAGAAAGGCTTAGCCTGTATAGGCGGATGTCCAAAAAGCATCTCAAATGGTAAAATATGTAAGTCTCCTCTAGGCCTACTTCTAAGATAAAATAGGGCCAGAGGGAGAATTTCAGGCCATTTTAAATGGGTCTCAGTGCATAATTTTCCAATCATAGTTTTAAGTTCTTTGTTCATCCTCTCAACTTGGCCTGAACTCTGGGGATGATATGGAACATGGAATTTGGAGTTATCCCCAAGCAAGAATATATCTGGTTTAGAACAGAATCAGTAAAATGACTCCCGCTATCGGAATCAATACATGCTGGTAGGCCAAAGTGAGGAATAATTTCTTTTAAAAGCACCTTAGCAACAAAAGCTGCTGTGGCTCGGGCTGTAGGAAATGCTTCCGGCTATCTGGTCAGTTGGTCTACTATGACCAAACAAAATTTATATTGTCCAGCCTTTGGCATCGTTATAAAATCTATCTGCAGGTGCTCAAAAGGTGTGTAAGCCAGAGGACGTCCACCAAAGGCTTTGCCACGAAAGGCATGTTGGTTATATGCCTGGCAGGTAGAGCAGGCTGAACACACTTTAGAGGCTATGGTAGTTATACCAGGGGCTATCCATACTCTCTTAACAGAGTCCATGATGCCCTGGGTACCAAAGTGGCCATTATTATGAACAGATTGGCAAATTTGGTGATAGAAACTTCTAGGGAGCAGGGGTTTTCCTTCAGATGACACCCAGACTCCATTGATCTGTTTTGCTTTGAATTTCTGTTTCCATTTTTCCACTTCCTTTTCATCATAGGAAAGTGATAAATTTGAGTCATCAGTAGTTGTTAATGTTAGAAGTAATTCAGGCCCTTCTATGGCTGCTAGCTTTGAAGCAGCATCTGCTCGGTCATTTCCCCTAGAGACAGGGTCGGTGCCACCTGTATGGGCTGAGCAATGAACTACAGCTAGGGCTTCAGGCAGCTGAAGAGCAGAAAGGACTTCATTAAGAATTTCAGCATTAGCTATGGATTTTCCAGCTGAGGTTAAAAATCCTTTCTGGAGCCATAGCATCCCGACTGAGTGACAAAGGCCAAAAGCATATCTAGAATCCATATAAATTGTTGCCTTTTTTCCATTGGCAATTATACAGGCATGTTTCAGAGCTATGAGCTCAGCTCCTTGAGCGCTAATGTTAGAAGGTAATGAGGCTGACCACTCAGTGGCAAATTCTGAGACTACGGCAGCTCCACTATAGCGTATGCCATCCCTCATGAAAGAAGAACCATCAGTAAATAAGATCAGGTCTGAGTTCTTTAAGGGAGTGTCCAAGAGATCATCTCGAGGATTTTCTGCCATGGACACTAGTGTTTCACAACTGTGTAATGGTTCTCCTGAAGTTGGTAAGTCTGGAAGCAAGGTGGCAGGATTAAGGGTTGAACAGCGTTTCAAAGTAATATTTTCATTATTTAGCAAGGTTATTTCATACCTTGTAATTCTCTGATCAAAAAATGCCTGTGTTCTCTGTCTTAGCAATAATGCTTCTACCTCACGTGGACACATAATTGTCAATGGGCATCCTAATACTAGATCAACGGTTTTTGTCACTAGTAAAGCAGTAGCAGCCACTCCTCTAAGACATGGTGGTGCTCCTGAAGCTATTGGGTCCAGCTGGGCTGAATAATAAGCAACTGGACGCTGAGAAGGCCCCAGAGTCTGAGTTAAAATGCCTGAGGCTACTCCTCTTCGCTCATGTACATACAAAGTAAATGGCTTGTTGTAATTTGAGATGCCTAGAGCAGGGGCAGATAAGATAGCCTTTTTTAGCTCTGATAGAGCTGACAGGTGCTCAGGCTCTAATTTGAGGGGTTCAGGGACTGCATCCCTTGTTAGTGCTATAAGAGGTTTAGTAATTTCCCCATAGCAAGGAATCCATTGTCTGCAAAACCCTGTTGCTCCCAGAATTGCTCTTAACTGTTTTTTAGTAGTAGGAGCACTCAATTTTTGAATATTCTCAATTCGCTTGGGAGAAATAGAGTGGGCACCAGCTGTCAGAATGAACCCCAAATATTCTACTTTGGGGAGACACCACTGAACTTTATCCTTCGAGATCTTATGACCTCTTTTGTGCAATTCCAAAAGAAGGTGTTTACTATCTTCCTGACATGCTTCTGCATCCACGGAAGCCAAGAGTAGGTCATCTACATACTTTATTAATTTGCTGTTTTTAAATTTTATATTATCTGTATCTTGTCCCAAAATTTGTGCAAATAAGGTCGGACTTTCTACATAACCCTGGGGCAGATGACTCCAGGAATATTGTATGCCATTCCAGGTGAAAGCAAAAACATGCCTCGAGTTCTCATGTATGGGTATAGAGAAGAAGGCTGAGCACAAGTCTACTACTGTAAAGTATGTAGCTGTGCTAGGAATAGAAGAAATAATAGTATTGATATTGGGAACTATGGAGTGTCTCTTTATAACGTGATTGTTCACAGCCCTCAAATCCTGTACGAATCTATAGAGGTGTTTGCCATTGGGTCCCCTTTTTGGTTTTTTAACGGGGAGGATGGGCGTGTTGTATTCAGATTTACAAGGGAAAATTATTCCTTGGTCAATTAAAGAATTTATTATTGGGGTAATGCCCTCCATTGCCTCCTTGGAAAGAGGATACTGAGGAATGCAAGGAGGTGGGCTGGATTTAGTTTTTATTTGCACGGGAGTAGCTGATTTAAGTAAGCCTACATCAGTAGAAGATGTGGCCCAAAGAGACTCTGGTATATCTGTAGGTATTTCAAAGGTGGGAGGCTCCTTTGCCTCCTGGCTCTCTGAGAGAAATACAGGGAGTAAATTTAAGGTTTCCTCGGGCACTTCTAAAGAAAGGGAGCCATCTGGGGCACACATTATTGTAATTTGCATAGTAAATCTCTCCCCAGCAAATTTGTGGGGGATCCAGGCATTAAAAGAAAAGAATGTTCAACAGTTAGGGGTCCCACGCGTACCATGCGAGGAGAAAGTTTTGGGACCTTTAATGGTTTTCCTGAAACACCTACTACATTTAAAGAGCCAATAGAATCACATTTCTCATCTGGTTTGCTTACTAGAACTGACCTAGATGCTCCGGTGTCTAAAAGACAGTCATAGTATGAATTTCCTACCTTTAAAGTGACATGAGGTTCCTTACTGTTCGGGGGGGGGGGGGGGAAATATATAGGGATTATTGGCATTAAAATATCAGGGTCTGGAAAATCAAAGGTCTCATTCTTTGATTCCAAGGCCCTCACCCCCCCTTCACACCTTCATAATGATGCTTGGGCAGTTTTTTGGGACCATCCACGCTGTTGGGGTTGTTCACCCTGAGTGTAGCATGGTCGAGCTCCATTTCTTATATATTGTTGTTGGGCATTTTTTGGGGTAGTATCATTTTCTGTATTTTGAGCACTGTCATTTTGATTGGCATTGTGGTTCCTATATTTATTATTCCTAAAGGTGTTATTATTTCTTGTTTCCCGTAGCCTGCTCCTACAGACTATCATTGCATGGCCTCTCTTCCCACAGAAGAGGCATATTAAGGGGTTTGTTAATGATCTATCTGTGGATTCCTGCAAAGGGGCCATGGTCTCTCCCTTACTTTTCAATTGTTCCTTTAAAATTTCAATTTCTTTTTCTAAGTCTGACACTGATTTATTGTGTGTCTCAGGTTTTTTTGTACGATTCTTATAGGCATATGTTGCTACTTTCCTCAGTTCGTCAAGGTCCATAGACTCCCAGTTGGGACAGTTGGTTTCAAAGTAGTCTTTTACTGCTGAACAACAATTCCTAATGAATTGTCTGCGTATATGTTTAATGTCTTTTTCTCTGGACAAATCAAGGTCCATATATGTACTTCCTACATCAATAAGTCTGTCCATAAAGTGGGAGGGCGTCTCATCAATTTCCTGTCGGGATTGTTCAAATTTTTCCCATGCATCAGGGCTATCAGAGCAGTCTCTCATGGCTTTTAATAATGCTTCTCTGGCCAGGACTAGTTTTGTGTGATCCTGTATAATATTGGGGTTCCAGTGTGGATCTACAGTTGGCCAGTGATGAGCTCCTCTACCACTTTTCTTATTAGCTAGAGAGATGACATTATTTTTCTCTCTTTTTGTCAGAAATGTATCTAACAAATTCTCCACATCCAACCAAGAAGGGTCAAAGTTTCTGAATATATTTTCTAATTTTTCTATAACCAACATTGGTTCTGCCTCAAATGATTGAACATTGTGCTTGAATTTTTCTAAGTCATCAGGTTTAAAAGGTGTATAGTGTCTTACAGACACCAAGTTCCCTTCTTTATTAAAGGTGGGTACTTCCCTCAATGGAAATAAACTTCTGTCTAAACTATCTGGTGTTACTGTTTCTAGGCTACTTGCTCCATTTTCAATGTTAGGATTATTGGCTGTTGGAGCATGGGGGTTGGAGATTAGAGCATGAGTGGAGGGGAGGGCAGGGGGAAGGGCTGGGACAGGAACAGGGGGTGGGGCTAGAGCATGAGCATGGGTGGGGGGAAGGGCAGGGGGAGGATCTGGGGCTGAGGAGGCAGGGTAAGAGGCATGAATGGAAGGAGGAACCAGGGTGGGAGGGGCAAGAATGGCAGGGGGAGGGGCTGGGTGGTCAGGATGGGGAGGAGCTGGTTGGTGTGAAGGGGCTTCTATTTGAGCCAAATCATTTTGGGCAGGGTTGGTCAGGGAATCTGATAATGATGGGGGATGGAGAGTTAAATCACTCCTATTGTGGGATGTTTTTAACTCCCTATCAATGTTTTGCAGGAAGGTTCTTATCTCTCTCCATTTTTCCTCCCTAATTTCAGCCAGGGAAGTTTTTATCTCTCCCCATTGTCCCTCCCTAATTTCAGCCAGGGAAGTTTTTATCTCTCCCCATGTTTTCTCCCTAACTTCATCCCGTTCCACCAATTGTTGATAAATAAGAGTAATTTTTTTTAATTTGTTCAATACAAGCATTTTGGTCCCGAATTCTTTGATCAGTGACAGTATTCAATTCTTTATGTAGATGATCAATAAATGTGTGCAGTTCTGTAATTCTCTGATCAGTTATAATATTCTGTTCCCTAATTCTTTGGGTAATATTATTCTGTTCCCGAAGTTGCTCCCCAATAAAAGTGTGGAGTTCCCTAATACGTTGATCAGTGATATTATATTGCTCATTAATTTGTAGATCAATAAAAGTGTGTAATTCCTTAATTTGTTTAGTAATAGAAGGAACAAGGGAGTGTTCTCTCTTAGAGGTTAGGTATATTATTGTAAGTACAACAATTACAATCCCAAGGAAGATGAATGTAAGGGTCACCAAGAGGTTTATATTGTCTGAAAAATACCATCCTAGAGGAACACCTACTAAAAATCCAATGTACTTGGTCATTGAACTTATAAGCCAATTTAGAAGCAAAGCAGACATTGGTTGTAGCCACATTTTTTTTTCTTCGAGTCAATTGCTAGGTTGCCTGTAGCTTTTTTTTTTTTTTACAGTAGGTGGCTCCCTAGTCTACAACCCTGTACAGGCTAAGGGCCTATTGTGTTGTAAATTCTCCTTATTAAGCTTCTGGGATGGGTTACAAAAACCCTCATGCAGGAAGGTAGAAGCTATGAAAGGGCTGATTAGGAGTGAATAGACTGTAAACAAAAAGTAGATCTAAACCTCCTTCTTTTACAAAGTGTGTATATGGGAGGGTCCTAGCAATCTTCTTTAGCCCTCAGGCTAAAACCGCTAGGACCATGTGCTATCTTCCTTGAGCAAAGCACACTTAAATTTTTAAGACTAGAAAGGCCAGGAAACAGAAAAAAAAAATGGGTTTTAAGTTAGCTCCCTAGCTGTATTCAGCTGGGTTTTTTTTTTTATTTGCTTTATTTGCTTTTTGCGGGCTAGGAGCTCCTAAGAGCTCCTTCTCCTGAGGTTCCTCATTGCTAATCAGTTGATTAGGTAAGCCTGGCCTGCCTCTCAATCTACTGAGCCACCTCCTTAAAGTAAAAGGAGACGGAAATGAGAGACAAAGAGGAGAAGGAAAAAAAAATCCTGTTGACCCCAATTTAACTTAAGGAGAAAAGGGAAAAGAGAAAAGGTGTTTTATACTCACCTGTTCTGGCAGCTGTGTCTTTAAGCCAAGGTATTTGGTAAAAGGACTGATGGAGTGAGTAATAAGTGGGGTGAAAGGGCAAGAAAATTTCAGGAAATTTATTGAGGCTCTAGAAACCTTCGAAGCACTAAAGCAGGGCCAAGAGCCAGAGGGGGTAGCCGGGGTGGGACCTCTGAAAGGAAGATCAGAAGACTGATATAGTTCTTTTTCCCGAAGTGGTTACGCCAAACTGTAATGGTAGAAATTTTAGGCTTCTGGGAGAGGTTATGAGCACCTGTAATGGTTAAAAATGTGGCTACAGGATTTATGTAATATTGAACAATGGCCGCCAAGGAATTTACTTATGAAATTCCTAAAATGAAGCACTCAAGTCAGAATGGAGTTTATGGAGTTTTAATCACACTGGGAGTAGGGAAAGGAGAGGGAGAGAAGGAGAGAAGAGAAAAGGGAAAGGGGCTACCCAACCTCTGACCAAGGCAGAGTGAGTTCTAGGCCCAAAGGGCCAAGGTGGAAAGAATCAGTCCTTAACTCACGTGAGTGATCTGAAGGAAAGCTGTCTGCGGGCGTCCTCCCTGTCCAAGCTCCTAACACCAACTCCCGTCTCACTCTCTCCACAGGAAGTGAGCGAATTCCAGAGGCTGTTCCCTACCTCACTTCCTGTGTCTCACAAATGCCAATGGTTGGCTCTAGCTTGGCTTAGGACAGCCCAGGTGGGCAGTTAGTTATTTCTGATTTGTCATTGACTAGCACATGCCCGTGTAGTGTGGGTGTGCACAATTTTTGGGTGCTAGTCCAAGATGGAGACTTTTAAAATTCACAATAGGATACTAGCAAAAAGACTCCAGCAAGTGATCAGGAGGGTTATTCACTATGACCAGGTAGGATTCGTATCAGGAATGTAAGAATAGTTCAATATTAGGAAAACCATCCACATAATTCACCATATCAACAAGCAAACCAAAAAAAAAAAATCACATGATTTTCCCAATAGATGCAGAGAAGGTCTTTGATAATATACAAGACCCAATCCTACTGAAAACACTACAAAGTATAGGAATAGAAGGGCCTTTCCTAAAAATAATAAACAGTATTTAAAAATGGAGATTTGAACCTAGGACTCCAACCCCCAGAAGTCCTTGCTCCACTACCCAGGATGCTTTGTAACCTCACTGAATTCTCACCTGGGCCAAGAACAAATTATTACTTAAAGAGTCTCCACCTACAGCTGGGACTCTTTCCTGTTTCCCCCTGCAAGCAGACGGATCTTTCATGATGTAGGTGAGGTTGAATGTGCCTCTCGGCCCTCCTTCACATGTGCTTTTCTTACTTGTATATTCTTAAGTTCTTAATCTTTAATAAACCTCTAAAAATATAATACTCCTTGCAGAGAAACTAATTTCTACTTGCCTCAGTTTCCCCTAAGTTTTAATCATAACAGTTGGCAACCTAATGGTACAAAAGACCCTCAATATTTTTTTTAAAAAGGATAGCCTAGATAATAATTTCTAAGCCACGTTTCTCCAAGATGCTTTTTTAATAAAACTCCGCTTAGAACTTTCTTGTGCCCTTCTCTCACACCTGGCTCAGCCATTTCTGCCTGCCTGCCTTCCTGCAGCCATTTGTTCCAGACCAGTTTGCTGTTTGCCTCTCACCTGGCACCAGCAATTGCCATCCTGCACTCCTGGCTGCTGCCTGCCTGTTTCTGCGCCCCAGAACCGTACGCGCGACCCCAGCCGGCTCATAACCCAGGCTGCTGGTAGCAGACAGTTTCTTCAGGATCAAAAACCGGCTGCTAAAAAATGGGGGTATTGGCCTGCATGTGGGCAGAGGATCGTAAGAGGGGAGAGAGAAGAGGGAAGAAGAAAGGTTTTTCCAAACAGGAACTTAAAAGCATGGCTATTTTACAAGGATATCTTTCAATTGCATTGATCCTTTTATTGACTTCACCTGCTTGTCAGGGAAAAAATTCAACTCCCTAAAACCCTTTAGCTAACTATGGGGAGGAATCCTCTATTATTTAACATTGTACTACAAACACTAGCAGTAGCAATTAGAGAAGAAAAAGAAATTGAAGGTATTAAAATTGGCATTGAGGACACCAAGCTATCACTCTTTGGAGATTATATCATGGATTACTTAAAGAATACTAGAGAATCAACCAAAAGCTAGACAAAATAATCAACAACTTTAGCAGTCTCCGAATACAAAATGAACCCACATAAGACATCATCATTTCTATATATCTCCAACCTATTTCAGCAGCAAGAATCAGAAAGAGAAATTCCATTTAAAATCACCCTAGACAATATAAAATACTTAGGAATATATCTGCCAAGAAAAACAGAGGAACTCTATGAACACAACAAAACACTCTCCACACAATTAAAACTAGATCTAAACAATTGGAAAAACACTGATTGCTCATGGGTAGGATGAGCTAACATAATAAAAATGACCATACTATCCAAACTTATTTATTCATTTAGTGCCATATCCATCGAACTACCAAAAAACCATTTAGTGAATTAGAAAGAAAACATAGCAAAGTTCAATTGGAAGAACAAAAGATCTAGGTTATCCAGGGAAATAATGAAAAAAAAAATGTGAAGGAAGGTGGCCTTGCTGTACCATATCTCAAACTATACTATAAATCAGTGGTCATCAAAACAATGTGGTAGTGGCTAAGAGACAGAAAGGAAGATCAGTGGAATAGACTTGGGGTAAGTGACCTTGGCAAGTCACTCTATGATAAGCCCAAGGTTCCCAGTTTTGGGGACCACAATCCAGTATTTGATAAAAACTCCTGGGAAAATTGGAATACAGAATGGGAGAGATTAGGTTTGAATCAACACCTTACACCCTATACCAAGATAAACTCAGAATGGGTGAATGCCTTGAACATAAAGAGGGTAACTATAATTATATTATGTGAACACAGAATACTATACATGTCAGACCTTTGGGAAAGGAAAGATTTTAAAACCAAGCAAAACAAGAAGGAGTCACAAAAAGTAAAAAAAAAATAATTTTGACTACATCAAATTAAAATGTTTTCATACAAACAAAACCAATGTAACTTATATTAAAAGGGAAGTAATGAACTGGGAAACAATCTTCATAATGAAAACCTCTTATAAAAGTCTAATTACTCAGAATTACAAAGAGCTAAATCAATTGTACAAAAAATTCAAGCCATTCTTTAATTGATAAATGGGCAAGGGACATGAATAGGCAATTTTCAGTTAAAGAAATAAAAACTATTAATAAACACATGTAAAAGTGTTCTAAATCTCTGATAATCAGAGTGATGCAAATCAAAACAACTCTGAGGTATCACCTCACACCTAGCAGATTGACTAACATAATAGCAAAGGAAAGTAATGAATGCTGGAGGGGATGTGGCAAAATCTGGACATTAATGCATTGCTGGTGGAGTTGTGAATTGTTCCAACCATTCTGGAGGGCAATTTGGAACTATTCCCAAAGGGCGACAAAAGACTTTCTGCCCTTTGATCCAGCCATAGCACTGCTGGATTTGTGCCCCAAAGCAATAATAAGGAAAAAGACATGTACAAAAATATCCATAGCTGTGCTCTTTGTGGTGGCAAAAAATTGGAAAATGAGTGATTGCCCTTCAATTGGGGAATGGCTGAACAAATTGTGGTATATGTTCGTGATGGAATACTATTATGCTCAAAGGAATAATAAAGTGGAGGAATTCCATGGTAACTGGAAAAATGTCCAGGAATTGATGCAGAGTGAGAGGAGCAGAACCAAGAAAACATTGTACACAGAGACCGATATACTGTGGTACAATCTAATGTAATGGACTCCTCCATTAGTGGTAATGCAGTGATCCTGAACAACCTGGAGGAATCTACAAGAAAAAACATTATCCACATTTATCCACACTGTGGGAGTAAAAACATGGAAGAAAAACAACTGCTTGAATACATTGTTTGAAGGGATATGGTTAGGGATGTAGACTTTTAATGAACATAAACAACATGGAAATAAGTTTTGATCAAGGACACAAGTAATACCCAATGAAATTGTGCATCGGCTGTGGGAAGGGTGGGTGTAGGGTGTAAGGATAATTTTAGCTTTGTGACTTGAAATAAATAATTGGTCACCAGGGAAATTTCCCAAATAATAAAATACCCAAGTCAGCTGGGAATTATGGTGCTTTTAATTAATATAGAGAGAATGAATTAAGGAAAGCCACACACACAGAGGGAGAGAGAGAGAGAGAGAGAGAGAGAGAGAATTTAAACTGCTCTGGCTCAGGTTGAGCCAGGCAGTAGTTAAAGGCCTTGGCCAAAGTGGCCTCCCTGAGCCTAAGGGAAAGGGAGTCAGTCTTATCACTATCACTCACCATGAGATCGTCTCCAAGGAAGTTGGCTAAGTGAGATCCTCCAGGATGAGTTCCAGTCCTGAACTCAACTCCAAATCCAATTCTACTCTGAACTGAATTCAATTGCCTGAACTGACTTTTTTATCCTCTTTTTAAAGAAATTTTCTCTTATGTCACCTCCCCTAAATTTTCACATCTATCAATCACAGTAGACGCTTTTTCCAGGACTGCCTATTCTTTAGTTCTCACCTTCTTTGATTAGATTTTCTCCAGGACTATCCACTCTTTAGTTCTCACCTTCTCTGGTTAGATTATATCTTCTGAGGTACTTCAGACTTCTTTGTTAAGCTCACCTTTGGGGAGTTACTTGACCTTTTAGTGATTAATTTAACCTTTATAGGTACTTAACACCCTTTTGTATTAGGTCTAAAAATAGACTTAGCTTAAGTTTTAGCTTCACTATAAGGTATGAGTTAAGTACCTTCATTGTTCAATCAGGAGTTTACAACTTCATCTTCCCCTAAAGTAAGTCTATTAGGGTGGAGTAATTTTCAAATTCACAAGGGTTGGGAGGGAAATAATGTGATTTTTGTAACCAAGGAATAATGTTCTTAACTGACTAAATAAACTTATTGCAATGGAAAAAAAAAGAAACTATGTTTCTCCTAAATCCCCCTCTGGGGAATTTTCTTAGGAGTTTTTCCTAGCATTGAAGATCCTGCCTCCCTCCATAACTGCCTGGGTGGTCCTTGTGATGCCACCTATTGCTAAAGATTCTGCTTCTCCTCTTGTTACTGCTGCTGCTGCTGTTACTGCTGCTGATTTCTGCCTTCAAGCTGGGAGTCCTTGGAGCCACTCTCCATACAAGTTGGGAAAGTATAAACCCCTTCTTATATTTCCAACAGCTGGATGCTTGACACTTGCCTTGGAAGCCTGGGTGTGTTTTCCTTAGGCAATAATTAGCCTCCTCCTAAAGGGTTTTTACTTGAGGAGGGCTTCTATTCTTTTAACTCCCTATCCATGTAGTAGGGGAAGTAAGCTGTTCCCTGGTGGTTTTACCCCTAGGGTAGAGGGGAAAGATGGTTACTCTTCCTAACAGGTATGAGAATTGCAAGCATAGCCCACTCTATGAAAGAGAGGTACATTACCTATCTTAAACACCTCCCAGTTTTAGAATGTCTTTTCTTCCTACCATTCCTGGGTGCACTACTCCTTGTGATTAGCTTGAATAATCCTGAGACTCAGGGGAGAAATGAATCTCTCTACATCTACTTGCCATTCTGGCCTGCCCAGTCTCTACAATGCATCCAATATGGGATTCCTCCACCCTATGTTCAGGTTGGAATTCTCCCTCACAATGGGAGATCCCAAAGGTGTGACCAAAAGGAACCTAGATGGATAATGATACTGGGGAGGGGATAGAACTTTAAAGAGACTGGAGGTCGATTGTAAGCCTTTTTAAAGTCCATTGTTTTATAAAAAATCTCTGTATCAGAATTGAAAAAAAGAGAACTCTTGAATTCAGTGCCTGTATCCTGTCATATATATTGTATTTACTGATTGATTGTTTTAAGATTTTATTTTGTTTGTTGCTACACTATGTCATTTTAAGCTATTGTGTTTTGGCCATTAGTTATATATTCTGTTGTACTGTCTTTATTTATACCTTTCACCTATGACTGGACTGGAGAAGATAACATTGTAAAAGTACTTCTGAGTTGTTTGTAACAAGAGATAAAGGTCTATTTAGTAGCTGGAGTGAAGTGCTATAGCACTACTCCTCGCCTCCACATTAAAATGTATTAGATATATGAAAGGCATTCCTTTTAGATCTGCTATAGTCTCATATAAAACAAGGGAACAATATTGTAATCCACTACTCCACACTACCCAAGGGCTTGCTTACCCCATGATAGGTTATAGTCTTATAAAGTTTTCCTAAGAGGCATGGTACCTCTATATGGCCCCCAAGAAGGAGCATTTCAGCCAAGATTAAAAGTCATGAGCTTCAGTGGCTACTTTAGTGAATATGAGGGTTGGTCAACACCCTCCTCTGGGTGATTGTGTAATTGTCATAGGGATTTCAAAACCCTCCTGGGGGGGGGGCTGTGTAGTTGTCATGGGGATTATATAATTGTCATAAAACTAAAAAATCTTTTAAGAAAGAAACATTTCAGGAAAAAGAACTCAATAACTCTTTGAATCTAGAAAATGAATTGTTCAAAGTAGGAACTATGAAGATGCCTGAAGAAACTTCAACAGTATCAGAAGATTCAGAATAAACTTTGGGGTACAATTGATTGAACTGTGGGGGGTTATAACACATTTATTTTGTATGTATACTCTTATCCCAAAGGGGACCATCCCCTAATTGGCTTTATGCTAATTCATATAGCAATCATTTGTTTTGCTCTCTTTACCTTTTATCCCAAATTATTATAATTTATAAGTTGGTTATGTTTATATGATCCATTGGGGAGACTAGTTTCCAAAGGATCCCAGAGGGGATTGTGTAATTAGAATTCTTACTCTAAAAACTATGATCCCCAGCAAAACTATGATTCCAAGCACCCTACTCACTTCCTGTCACTACGTTCTGAGGTAGAAAGGATCTAAATTAGGTGTAGTTCTGTCTCTCTCACTCTCTTTCCTTCCTGTGGCAGCTTTGGTGGAGGAGCAATTTTTGAACAAGTAGAAAAACTTACTCATATGGTTCCATTTTGCCAGATAATAAACTTAAAAAATAACACTAGATGTATTGAACATTAAATCTTACAGAAAAAGCAACAAAATAGATATGATTCAGTTGAATCTTTGTCAGGTCTTTAGCTATTATAAGAAGTAGCTTAGTAATTTTTTTTCCTTTCAGTAAAATAATTTTAATGATACTTTTCTGATAGAGATCTAAAAGTATTTTCTCAACAATGGCATATGAATGTTTATTTTTGTGTGGTCCATTTATACTTATTTACATTACTTTCAGGGAGATAATAAAGAGCATAAATAAAGAAAATAGACTCCTGAAAATCATGCATTTGGGACTATTTGGGTATAGCTTAAAATAGATTGAATCTGAATTTGATTCCTATTCTGAGATTCTGTGATTTGGAGTTTTTATTTTTATCTCCTTGGTTATGGGTAGAGACATATTTGGTGTGTTTGTGTGTATGTGTGTGTGTGTGTGTGTGTGTGTGTGTGTGATAGGAGTGGCATATAATTAAAACTGTGAATTTAGTAGTTATATTAAACATAGATTAGAGTTATGATAGATTCAAGAGAAGGATTTCAGGGGGGGATTGGAAGAACTAAGAACAATCACTAATAAAGGGAAAGAGCCCCATATTGATAAGAACAGAGAAATAAAATGATTGACAAAGGAATCCTGAAAAAGATGAGATATGAACAAGGCTTATTTGGAAAGGTTAGACTTTTCAGTGAAGAAAATTATTTCATCCTCCTCTAAACCTGGAAGGAAAAAAGGAAAAGGGGGTATGGAAATAGGTTTTGAGGTATGCATGAAAGAATATTGAGGAGCTCAGAGTGTCTGACTGTAATGTTTTCAATAGAATAGGCAGTAAAATTTTCTTCTGACAGAGAGAAGTTGAAGCGGAGAGTTAGAGATACAAGAGAGGAGAAAAATGTAATTAAATTCTGCAGAGAGTAGAAAGGGATTAAAGATAAACTGGTGTTAGTTAGATAGTACAATATTTAGTGTACCCAATCAGAGTCATTCTGTTATTTCTTCCCATAATAACTACTGATTGCCTCAGAAGTAACAGAGCTGAAGTTTGATAGAGTTGAAGTTGACAGGGAGGATATGGAAAGGATTTCTCATAAAGGATCACCAAGAGAAGAGAAAAAAAAGTCAAGATGTTTGTAGTTGGAAGACTGACTTATTGAAATGTTTGACTATAAGGCTGAATATGAAGGAAGGGTAGGAAAGATAGAAGAGGGATAGTGTATTTGCATAAAATGAAGAAACTATAGGTATAAGAGGCCAAAGGTCAGGTTTAAGGGGAGTGAGGAAACCGGAACATGGCAAAACTTTGTGATGAAAGAGGGCTTTTCACCAGCCTAATACATAAATGAAGTAGAGTGGAAATTGAATTTATGGAAACAGAAGTGGTTATGGAAGATTTAGAATGGTAATGAGTAGGAACAGAAGTCAAGGTGGATGAGAATGGGGAATAGAATGGAGATGATTGCAATGTCAGTGCTAAAGTTATTGAATAAAGTAGATTTCTAGAGGTCATTAGGTGATGGTCCACAAGAGTTTGGATAAGATTCTATATTCAAATAACATTAAATTCAAATTAGAAATTATATGCATGTAATCTGGATTGGGCAGTTGATCTTAGAGAACATATCAACAACTTTTCTTATTTTTGTGAATCTTGGAACATGAGAGAGGAAAATAAGTCTCCAGGGGAAGTTGATATGCAATTTGATTTCTTAAAGGAAAAGTAAAGCATACAATGTAAATTCCTTTCAATACTATTTTTTTTACCTTTACTTTATTTGGAAGACATGGATGAGCATTTAAAATAGTAATATCTTTCCATCTTTTAACTGCCTCATTAATTTTCATTAATGTTTTCTCCACTAATCATCAAGTATTTTGCTATCTCCAACTGTTGTAGCAATCTTCAACCTTATTGTCATTATTTTCCATGTCATTTGCATAGATGAGTTGACTCACTCTTTGAATTGTGATCTCTTTCCTTTAATTCAGGATGGTTGACAAAAGGCAGTGGTTAATTTTCCACCAGCACCTATACTCTGGTTTGATACACTGATTATCCCTGAATGTCCTCCTTCATGCATTTACGCTGGAATGCTCATCAATGTACTCCAGTACTTATATATTCACATCCAATATACACCAATGACATGGCAATAATGGATTCCTAAAGGCCCTGGAAGAAATAATTTACCTCCTCTTTGCAGTAGCTGGTGGTGCTTCTCCACTGAAATCAATCTGTGTTCTGTAAATAAATTGTTAATAAACACACTTGCTCATTGGCATCAGCCAGAGGAATGGATAAAATCCCCAGCCAATTACTCCAGTGTTCTCAGAATCAGGTAGCTGATTTTCAGTCAGATACAATGTCTTGATATCCTATGGGGGTTCTCTGTGGGAATGCTTCCTGAACTGCATACATATCACCTTATCAGAAGAAAATACCTGAGCATGCTGCAAGCCTCTAGCTTATGCAATGTCAAAGGGAAAAGCTCAAGGTGCCAAACTTTCATGCCTGCTCCCCTAAGAAAGCCAGGATTTGCTGCTACTAAAATAGACCTGTCGAGGAAAAATTCAACTCATGCAAGTGGCATGAGAGAAAAGCAAGTTGATGTGTTTTGGTTTGTTTTCCATTCTCACCAAAGAAGTTTGATTTTATTATTTCATCAGCTGCTACATAGAGTACAATGAATGGTGTCATCAAATGAGAGATTCAAAGTTAGATTATAATAGAAATAAGACTCTTATTAGTGGGCATTATTGGATATGAATAGAAGACAATGTTATGCCATAGAATTTTGAGATATATTTATATCATTCAATTTATTTCAGGAAAGTTTTTTAAAGGAGTTTTGCAAAATGATATGCAGGCAGACTTGTTTGAACAGACTTCATAAAATAAGGCGTAAAATATTAAATTATTTCTAAACAACCAATGTTTATGTAGCATTTTAGACTTTAATCTTTTTTATTTACATTATCTTATTTCTATCTCAGAACACTGTTATAAAGTAGATATTATTATCTCCATTTTAGTTATGAGGAGGCAATATTTAGAAGTTTAAATGACTTTCCTCGGATTACACCCCTAAGTTTCTCAGGTAGAATTTAATGTGAGTTTGTCCAATTCTCAAATTACTAAAAAGAAGATGCCTCATCATAATAGAATGACTGTTATGAAAATTATAATTTAACTTGGATAAAATCAAGTGATTTTTAAAATATATTTGCCAAAGGGACAATTTGTTGAATGACTCTCATTAACTTGGTCTAAAGTTCTTGGAATGGAGAAACATAACTTCCCCCAAAATATTGTACATTCTAGGCAACAAATGTCCTGAAATAGTTTGGAACACATTATTGGGTTTTCTGTAAAGAAATGTGTTTAGAAATTAAGGGAATACTTGAGAGAAGGTATATTCCTACACATTTTTACCATAATTAATTGCTATGTGTGTATCAATCTTCTTCTGAATAGGCTCCATTTGGCAAGATGAGAAAGAAATAATTTGGGTTGTGTCAACAATATTATCAAAAATTTTACTTCCCAGAGGAACAGTTATACAGCCAGCTCATTGTTGGCCAAATTGCCTCCACAGGCAATTAATTATGGATTCCTTAAGCTTGCAAACTCTTCTTTGACAATGTGAGTAACCCAACAAGAATTATTCTTTAATTATTGGCATAAATATACATGTATATTTCACAGATATATATGACTATGTCACAGGTATGTATGAAATAAGTTGCAGAACAATTGCTAATCTGTATTGGCAAAATGAATTTTTCATTGAGATTTTCCTATGCCAATGAGACAATAGGTCAGGTGAAAAATGCATAATAGTATGCTACCTTGAATTTGGTTTAAAATAAATCAATTGCATTCCTCTTTGTAATTCCCACAATCTCTGGTGCTACTTATACATAGTATATGTTAATGATTTCTTCATTCTTCTTTATTGAATCCATTCCTTTCACTCTTAGTCACTAAGTCACCAACATTGTTGAGCTTCTCATTATTTCTTATCTGGACTACTAGGAAGGGAATAAAAATTTTTACAACTTCTACAATGCACCAGGCACTCTACTAAGAACTTTTATATTAATAAATATGATTCCACTTAATTTTAACATTTTTAGTACAAGAAACTGAGGCAAATATTGGTTAAGGACTCAGAGTTACACAGCTAGTAAACATCTGAAGTCCCTGCTGACTCCAGGGGCAGTGCCACATCCACTGTACCACCAAGGGAGAAGTTACTGGAATAGACTCCTAATACACCATAGAGATGAAAGATGTCACAAAATTATAGGCCTAACCATGTCAGTTGTTTGCTCAATAAACTTCAGTGACTCTATCTTGACATTATGATAAATTATAAATTATAAATTCTTCTGCTTTGTATTTAAGGTCATTAGTTACTTGAATCAAACCTATTCTCAGAACTGATTTTGCAATACTCCTTAGTATATTCACTTATACTACATTTCAGCCATTTAGCCTACTTCCTGTTTCTTTGTAAATATCACTAAATCTCCTACTTTTATGCCTCTCTATGATATATCTAGAATGATCTCCCTACTCACTAATCCTTCTTGGAATCTCCTATAAAACTCCCTATATCCTTTTCTTTTCCTTTTAATTGATGGTATTCCAAACATCAAAACTTTCTTTGTATTTTAGGGTAAATATATTGTATATACATATGTATATATTTTATTGCTTATACCCCTCACCTCCATATAGAATGCAGGCTCCCTGAAGGCCAGAGCTTTTTACTTTGGTTTTTATATACCTATTGTTTAACAGAATCTGGCAAAAACTAGGTACTTAATAGATGCTTATTAAATTTTTAATAGAATTGTGATTATTCCCCATATCTGATATAAAACTCTATGGAATTATATTAGTAAGAACATACTACTACAGTCAAATTTCTTAACATATTCCAAAATCTCCCATGAAAAGCCTAGTTTCTTTCAAACCTTGAATCAGTAAATCTATGATGAGAAAAATTTCAACAGTAGGGATTAGATCACTGTCCATAAAATGCACATTTTCAATGCAATTGGCATTCTACCTTTATAAAATAAAATATATTTATTTAAGTAAAGCCATTCTTTTTAAAAAATTAAACTTTTTCCAGATTACATGTTAATAGTATTTTTAATTTTTGTTTTCTGAAAATGTTATGATCCATGTTCTTTCCCTTCCTCCTATCTCTCTCCCATCCCCAAAAAGAAGGTGATATGATATAGGCGAATAATATGATATTTCCTTGTTCATCATGTTGTGAAAGAAAGAAAAAAACATATTGCATACAACAGTTAAAAATTTGTGAAGGAAATAAAGTGAAGAATGATATGTTTCAATCTGCAGTTTGCTTTTATCTATTCCTACCATAGAGGTAGATATGTTTTTTAGTCATGAGTTCCTTGGAGTAGTCCTGGATCTTTGCTTATTGATAATAGTTAAGTCATTCCCATTTGATTATCATATATCATTGTTATTACTGAAGTGAAGGGAAAGGGGGCACGGGGCCCCCAGCACATCTGCTAAGCACATCCGACAGCTATGCAACCCAGTTGCAACATCAGCAGAACTGCTGACCATAGGATGTTCCAAGACTGAGACAAACATTCTGGTTGAGCAACCCTTAAGACCCTGACCAAGCTAACCTGGAACAATGGGATGTATAAATATAAGATCCTAACTCTGGTGAGGTGGAACGTTTTTGCTGAGCTCCCCTAGTGCACACTAGTAATAAAGACTTCCCCTTGCCTGAATTGCATTGTCTCTGTGTGTTCCTTGGGTGGACATCCATTTGGACCCTAACAATTACCAAGTATAATGTTCTTTTGGTTTTGATCACTTCACTTTGCTTCACTACATGCAAGTCTTTCCCTGTTTCATTTTTGTTTCTTGTGCATGTATAATTCTTGTTCATCATTTCTTAATTGTGTTTTAAAACATTATAACACAACTTGTTGAGCCATTCCCCATTTGAATGGGCTCATTTTTTATAATTACTCCTCATGGACAGAAAGTATCCAGAGGTGTTTGGAGTTAGCATATTTATTCTAACCAAAAAGTATAAATACTTCCTGTAAACCCAAAATATTTCTAGTTTCATATTGACTTCTTCCTGAAGTTCTGAAATAGAACAATAATGCTACCAAATCTCTTCTAAGAAGTCTTTGATATTATTTTCCACTTGATCAAAGATGTTAGTTTTACTTGTTGACATTTTAACAATTTTATTAAACTAGTCTGTCTCTTAAATAATAGTAAATTATCAAGCCTATATTCAAGATCTTTTCAGCTGGATAGTCCCTATAAGAATCTATTCTCAAATGGTGTAACACTGGAGAACCAAAACTTCCTCCTTTCATGATAATATTGGGCCAAGATAAAAACTTAAGACCCCCATAAACTGCAATCTAAGAGGAACATTCCTTCTGGGAAGTCAGGCAGAATAGAATGCCCCTGAGACCCTTATGAGCCAGCAGCTGTAACCGGAAAACCGGTCTCTATGCCTATAAAACAGAATATAAACCCTGTATCAACCCCTAGGTGGGGTCCAGACTTGTACTTTTGGTCCTGGACCCCAGCTCAAGCTAGCAATAAAGTTCCCCTTGGGATTACATTGTTGGTGTGGTGCCTTCCTTGAGTTTGGGATTGATTCTGGGATGAATAATAGCAAATTAGAGCAGGAAAGAGGCAGAAGAAATAAAACAAATGAGAAAGACCAGTGATAAGAAAAGCATTGCTTCAACAGCAACCTCCAAATAATGTCTAACTTTTCTTTATGGGTGGGTTGATAAGAAAGTATCAGAGGTTTGGTTTAAGTATAATGGAAAAAAAGTAGAAAGAAGATGAGACAGATTCCCCCCTTCAGTCTTCTTCAAATATGTCTTTCCCCTAACCCTGCCTTTACTCCCCTCTAATAACTTATTTTAACCTTTTCCCTTGAGGAAAGAGAGTGAAATCAGCTCTCTTCCCCTTCAATATGATAAGGAAGTCAATTTAAGATAACTGACACTTTATTCTAACAAATGGTGGTTAAGGGTTAGATAAACAAGATGTCTTCAGGTTGGATTTTATAGGAAAGAGGGTAAGGAAAGTCCCTGTCTGTCTAAAAATATCTTTCTCTCTCCCCCCAAAGTTGAGAGACCCAGGCTTATCAGTCTAGTCTCTAAGAGGCTCAGGGTTTGGTGACCCCTGGTCTTTTATCACAGTAGAGCCATTGTTCAGACTCAGGGTGTCACAGGAGCTGTGTGAAATCTTCTGATGCTGTTCTTATTCTTTTCAGGTTCTGCCACAATCCTTGGTGTCTTGGGGGTTGGGGTGGTGGTTAGGACCAATGAGGGATTTGAAAAGGTCAGGAGAGAAATCTCTGATCAGCCTGTTACCCTTGACTGTCTCAAGATAGAGAGATATCAACTGCCTCCCACCTGGAATCTCTCTTCTCTCAAAATTCCAAACCTCCTTCACCATCCCCCACTGTGGATGGGAACCTCAGCATGTCTTCCAGGCTCTTCCCTACAAAGTTTTTGCATCATTCCTTTATCACAACTCCCCCATTTTGTTTTTAGCATGGAATCAACCTGATACCACGCTACTGACTTACCTTAAATTATTCGTAATGTAATCTATCTATTCTATTTACTACTCCCCCACTCCCAAAATAACAAATCTTATCTAGATCTATCTATCTACTATACTAAAGTCCTACTGTATGCTAAAGACTAAATTGTGGGAAGTAGGGTTAGGGTCCGACTTGTTATAATGCCTTATACAAAGTAACAATACTATCTGTTAGCTAATCTGTAACTAAAAGTACAATGCATATTACTATTCCAACCAATATAACATTTAACTTTTGAATGAAAATAAACTTTTATGTCTTATATCTATATAATACTTATTAAAATGTAACAATTTTCATCATAGCTAGATATATGCTATTCTCTCTTTTAAATTAACATACGTTCTATCCCTGTGCTAACTCCCTAGTTACAAAATTCCCTTTTCCTCCCTAAACGAATCTGTTCCTGTATGTTAGGGGTTTGTGTATGTAATGGCGGGGAATACTAAGAGATGGGGACTGAATAGATGTTACCCCAGGAAGCAGGTTGAGGAACAGGATACTTGATTCCAAGACACACCTTCCTTTTTGTTCTCCCTGCTGTGGAGAGGAAACAAGACTGACAGTAGGTGGGGGAAGGGCCAACTGGGAGTGGTAGTTGGGTTTTATGACTAGCACTTCCTTCCTGCTGGAGTTGGACTTTCTTCCTGGTGTTGGAGGAGGGAGGAGCTTGTTCAGCCCAGTCTGGTGTGGTGTGCCTCTTCTTAGTTCAGCCTGAAGATTCAGGCCCAATCACTTCTGAAAGTCAGAACTGTTCTTGTTTGCTTTCTGTCTACTGCTAAGATTCTGAATTAGACAAAGCGGGGACTGATATAGAGTAGATGGGAGTGGGAGAAACCCTCTGCCAGCCTCTGGGGCCTGGTCTCAGCTCTGAAGCTGAGGAAAAAGATCCAATCCCAACTGATTATTAAACTTTATATTGTTTGAATTCAGTCAGATAAGTGGACTATCTCTTCTGGGCATAGAGGGAGATGAATATCAGTTCAGTCATTCAAAGACAAACAGACCTTATTGGACCCCTGCTGCTTCCTCTCAGCAGGGGGAATCTCTCTCCTTTGCATCACCAAGCAATATTCCCTCTCCCCCATCAACTCCTCCATACCCCATACAAACCTCCCATTATCCCTCGGTTTTTCATATCCTCCCCATCTCTCCCAATAAATATTACACTGCTAGGCAGCCTAATGAAGTCCTTGCCAACCAGATGGTGTCAGCTCCTCCCCAATCTTCTCTTTTGAATATTTAAATTATCCCTCCTACTACAAAGTTAAGGACAGCTTCTTATAGTAAAAGATCTAATTTATTCTCTTTTGGGGAAAGGGGGATAGGGAAATTAACAGGATGGAGGGAAAGGGGTTTCCCTAAACAATAAATCTCCTATCTCTGATAGAAGGCTTCAGTTCAAAAGTCCTTTCTATTCAGATGAGATCTTCACTGGGTGAGACTCTTTCAATTCAGCCAGATCAAGGAGAATAACAGCTAAGCATCTCTTCAGAGATGTTGGTCAGAGAGAAGTGAAGTGAAGTAGTATAGCAACCAGATCACTCCAAGAAGAAGTGTGTCCAGAAAAATCAGCTTTGACCAACTGCCCCTCCTTTTTCAACCTTCTATAGAATCTATCCCTTCCCCTGCTGGAGTCTGTAAGGTTCCATCATCTTTCTCTTGAGCTCTTCTTTTGCATTTCATCTCTTCTGTATGTGCCCATTTCTCTCAATCACAACATCCCCATTTCTGTTTTTCTTCAGAAAGTCAGCCAGAATTTTTGTACTATATTTATAATATTCACCTAAATTATTTCCCAATTTTTTCCTGTCTATTCTATGAAAATATACTATCCTATTCTAACTATGTCACAACCCCCCCCCAGAATAAAAATCTTAATCTATCTACACTATCTTAATCTTATCTAAATCCTATTCTAAGATTTGGGATTGTAGGAAAATGGGATAGGTAATAAAAATACAAATGCAATACAGAAATATGGTTTTTGAACAATAACCAATTCAACAATCCAAACAGTTTTGCAACAAAGTAAACTTTCTTATCTCAATGAACTATAACATATTCTAAGTAAAAGCTTTTATAAACAATATCAATTCCTAAGGTAACTATGTTGCTTAATTTGTCATAGATATAATATCGATCTGTCCCTGATCTACCTCGAGTCTCAACTTCCTTAACTATTCTTTCCCTGTGTGTATTAAATATTAGTCAATTTTAGTATCTTAAAATATTTTGTTAGCATGTTAATTCATTAATAATTTACAAATGTATATGGTTTAGTCTGTACAAACTTTACATATGTACATTATATTACATTTGCATATGAGTTCTGTTCAGAATTCATTCAGACAAGAATTTTTTGTGTAGCTTCCTATCTGCCTAAGTCCTGCAGAACTCAAAAATATGTCAATATGAATTTTGTGTTTGTCCTAATTATGATGGTATGCATACTTACCCCTTTCATGAGTCCTCTTCATGTTGTGCTTATATATGACTATATATGCATGTTCCTGTGTGTGAATTTAACATGTATGACACATTCTTATATGAACCCATCACCATAAGTTTTTTTTCAAATTCTTTCTGTGTCCTTGGTATTAATTGTATGACTGGTCCTGAACCTTCTCTGTACTGCATCACATATTGTCTGTTGTCTCACCTTGATTGAAGTACCATGTTTTTTAACATACAGGAACATACACGTGTGTAAGATTGAATTTTTTAATGTTTGCATAGACATGGAAGCAAGCTTGAATTCTTCATGAGTTCCTGTCAGTCTTCTGCAGTTTGACTCTTCATGAATATATACATGTTTTTCACATTATGATAATCTTTATGTGTGGGTATATGTAATATGTTTTACTAATTAGATTTTAAACATGTCCTATAGTTTGAAATTTGTTATCTTTTATCATTTGATGTTTAGTTCTCATGGGGTTTTAGTTCATGGAGATTTGGTTTCATGAGATGTTAACTTTGGTAGATTGTTTTGACCTTTGAATCATTCTTGGAGAAAAAAATTATTCTTTACTTTTTGGTTTATATTTTCTTGTTGGTATAGATAGAAATTACACACAATGTAGTGAGTTTTGGCAGAGATGTGCTTTTCTTGTTAATTAACCTTGTTTCATTATTATTGTTGTTGTTGTTGTTATTAGCAGAGACTGTTCTTTTTGGATCAATTTTCTTTAGTACTTGTGACTATTTCATTATTGTTTTGTATTGCTTATATTCTGTCTTATCTTGTATTCTCATATCTCTCATTTGTGGGGAGTATTGAAGTTATTACTGTTGTTGTTGTGCGGTACTTTCATTTTGTTATTTTTATTTTACTCTCATGTAGTGATTTCCATTTATAGGGACAATTTAAGATATTGTTAGGGCTATTGGCATTTTATTTAAGATGTTTCTTCAAACTCCTCAATATTGCTGGTAATAACATGGGAATAGTGTTGTTTTACATGTGAGGCATGATACCATGGATCTTTTCCAGACACCTTAATGGATGTGGGAGTAATCCTAATGACTTCTAGAGGGCCTAACCATCTCAGCTATGTCCATGATTCCCTAGTACAATTCTTCACATACACTTTTTTTCCAGGCTTGATATTGTGCAGTGAGAAATCCAATGGTACCCTTTGTACTAATAATCCTAGCTTTATCAATTCTTCCAACCTATTTTGTATGTGGTATGAAGTTGGGATTCTCCTTTTAACATCAATACATATGATGGTTTTGCTGTTCTACCATACCACAAAGGTTGACCATATAATATTTTGAACGAGGATATGTATGAGTCACCTCACAGTCTTATCCTCAGTTAAAATAAAGCTAAAGGAAGAAAATCTGTCCACTTCAAGTGTGTTTCTGCACAGAGTTTTGCTATGGATGGTTTAAATTCTTTGTTTATTCTTTCAACTTGCCCTGAACTCTGAAGTCTATACACATCATGTAAACTGCTTTTTATACGCAAGTTCTTATGTACTTCTTGCAGGGTCTGAGAAGTGAAATGAGTCCTCCTATCCAAGTCTATAGTATCAGGAATGCCATATCTAGGAATTATTTCTTTTAGTAATGATTTTACTACTGTGGCTGTATTTTTCTTCCTAGCTAAATATGCCTCAACCCATCTTGTCAATCGGTTCACAATAGCCAATGCATATTTTAATCCTTCATCATTAGGCTTGATTATGTAGTCAATTTGCAGACATTGGAAAGGTATATAGCTTAAAGGTCTGCCTCTCAATGCTATGTTCTTAAAATGACCCTGATTAAATTCCCTACATATGTCACATGCTTGACAAATTCTGATAGCATTTGTTGATATCCTCAGGGCCCTTCCAAAATCGTAGTACTGCATCTAGATTGGATTGCACTCCATAATGACCCTTAGAGTGAATCACATTACATAGATGTTGGTATAACTTTCTGGGGAGAATTGGCTTCCCACCTTGAGTTACCCAGACTGCCCTTAATTAATTTTGCTTCTAGATGTATTTTCCATGACAGAACCTTGTCCCTATGGTAAGCTTTGATAAGATCATGCTTTTCCACCAGGGAAAGATTCAGCACATGGTAGGGAACAAATCTGACTGCATATTTAGCTGTAATATCTACCCTTTGGTTTCCTAGTGATAATTTGTCCTTGCCATAGGTATGTACTTTGCAATGGATTACAGTGATTTCTCTTGGCAAGTCAATAGCAGCTATCAGACGATGTATGAGGTCACTATATGCAATTCGTTTTCCAGCTGTTGTTATAAAATCTCTGTTCTTCCAAATAAAAGCAGTAGAGTGAATAACGGAAAAAACCTAAGAGGAATTGGTAAAAATATTCACCCTTTTGCCTTTTGCCAACACGAGGGCTTAGAGCAATGCCTTTAACTCCACACCCTTGGCACTGAAATGATTTGGTAATGATGCATGTCAAAGTGTCTTATCATTATCCACCACTGCTGCACTTGTGACCCTGTGTCCTCTATAAATGTATGAGAATCCATCAGTGTATAACTCCATATCTGAGTCACTAGGAGCTGTATCTTTAAAATCTTCTCTAGGCTTATACATCATTTCCACCACTTGGTTATAGTCATGCAGTGGTTCTTCACCCAATGGCAAATCTGAAATCAGAGTAACTGGATTTAACGGTGCACACCTTATGAATGGTTATTTTCAGTTCCTAGCAAAATGATCCCATACTGAGATAGCCTGGTAGTTGTTAAAGCATGCATATTCTGCAACCTTAAGAGTTTTTTCAATTTGGTGAGCAGAATACACATTTAGCTTGCATCCCAGTACAATGTCATTTGCTTTCTTTACCATGAGAGCACAATGCTTCTCAGGCAGTGTGCAATGCCCTGTACCACATGTTGAAGATCAAACTATAGAATGCTATAGGTCTTAAATTCAACCCAATATATTGTGCCAATACCCCAGTAGTAATGCCCTCAGCTTTATGTACATGGAAGTGGAACTCCTTCTCATAGTTCGGTATCCCTAAAGCCAGAGCCATGAGAATGGCTTGTTTTAACTTTGACAAAGCATGGAGATATTCTTTAGTCAATTGTAATGGTTCTTTTATCTCATTCTTTGTCAAGTCATTCAAGCACTTTGAAATATGGGAATACCCTATGATATACTGTCATTAGAAACCAGGAACCCCTAGGAATGTTCTGAGTTGTCTTAGTCCTAGGGATGCCTAGCTTCTGTATATAAGCTATTCTTTTGCTTGAGATTTTCCTGGTGCCCTCTTCCAGGATAAATCCTAGATATTCTACTTTGAGCAATAAACACTGACTCTTCTTCTTAGAGACCTTGTATCCTCTCTTATAAAGCTCTATAAGTAGTCTTTTGAGTCTTGCAAGCATATCTTAGGATCTGGTGATGCTAGAAGTAAATTGTCAACATAGTGCACCAACTTGCTGTGCTTGAACTTGACAGTTGCTAGGTCTTTCTGAAGTAATTAACAGAAGATAGAGACTGATTCACAACATCCTTGGACAATCCTAGTCCAACAAATCTGATTGTGTTCCCATTTGCTTTCCCATTGGAAAGCAAAAATATTTTGGGAGTCAGGGTGCAATGGTATTGTGAAGTATGCATTGATCAAATCAATCATGGTGTACCACCTGGCTTTGGGTCGAATTTGTGTAATGATATCATTTGGAGAAGATATAATGGTATGAGTCTTTTTATAAAGTTATTCACTGCCCTAAGATCCCCTACAAATCTCCATGACTAGGTGCCATCTGCATTTAACTTGTTTTTCTTAATAGCTAAAATTGGACTATTAAATTCAGACACTGTTGGTCTTAAAATGCTTTGCTGCAGTAAATTTGTAATGATTGGAGTTAGGTCCTGAATAGTTTCTTTACTAAGCTTGTATTGAGGTATCTTGGGAGGTACACCATCCCTGACTTCTATTTTTACTGGTGTTGCAGATTTCATTCTACTTACATCATTCTGATCTTTTGCAAAAACCCCTTGCAGTATTTCTTCAGGAATTTCATACATTGATAGTTAATGCATGTAGTTGTTCAGATTTTTCCTCTAATTGCTCCAGATATAGCACTGGATAATGCTTTAGTGAAAGTTTGAGTAGATGTAAATATATAGTTCCAGATCATTCACATTTCAGGGTTGACCCAATTTTACATTAAAAAAAATCACATCCTAAAAGGTTATCCGGACATCCAGGAATTAGTAGAAGAGTATGATCAGTAGTGAGAAGACTTAGTTTAACCATTGTCCTTTTGAGCTCTGCTCAAACCTGCTGTATTTCCCCAGTAGTTCCTTCCACTGAAACCATACCCTCTATCTCCTGGGAATGTCTTTAGAACAGACTTTGAAACACCAGTATCCATGAGAGCTTTGTATTGTTTCCCACACACACACACCTTAATCCATACATATGGTTCACATTTATCTGTTGTCAATGAACCAGTTGTCATGCTGTCACTTTGCGTTGCACTTTCCTCAATTGCTGACTGCATTGTTGGACCAATTAAAATTTCTTGGTTTAATTCATTTCCTGACTGATCTTTATTAACACTTGGGTCCGTAGTGTCTTTCTCTTTCTTGGAACATGAATCTAAACCATAACTATCTGTTTGTACATATCCTTTGATTTGGTTAGACCCACCTCCCCCATTAAGAATGTTGGCTTCATAGAAATTTCTTGAACCCTTGGCCATCATGGCAGTTGTTGTGCCCTGCATTCCATTCATATTTTCAAATATAACTGTTGCTATATTTTCAATATTTTGAATTTGGTTATCAATTTCAACTCTATTTTTTAGCTCTATAACCATTTACATTTGAATTTTCCATGTTGTATTGTACAGGGTGAATTTTTTTTAGCTTCTATATTCAAGTTAGGTCTGTTTTCTAAGGTAGTCTGCACCAAAAAGCTTTTTGAACTTTCAATTAGTCCAAGTGGGGATTTGTCCATGTCTGTGAAATTGTCTACATTGTATGTAGTTTTTAAATATATATCTGCAATAGTAACCCTAGTCTGTGCATTCACATAATCATCTTGGTGCAGGGAATTTAAATTTTGTTTCTTTGTTTTTGTCATAAACTTGTGATTTTGTTGATGTAATTTTTATAAATTTCCTTTCTCTCCTGTTCAATCCCTGAACCCAATCTGCACTCAAAGAAATTTTCCATATATGTTTTCGCTTTGTTCTTTATTTTTCTCTTGACTGGTTACTATTCTCCTTCTGTATGAATCTCTAATATCTTGCCTCTTCTCTGCTACCATATGTTTGTTCTGTTTTTCTATCTCCTTAATTTGTCTCTGCTTTTCACTCATGTTCTGGTTTGATCCTTCATTGGAAACTCTCACAGCATCTATAAATACATTTTTAGGTACCACCCATGTAATTTCTTCTCCCTTTTTGTTTCCAGTTTCAATCCTGTAAGTCCCTTATTATGTTTTACACTCTTCCATTCCCTTCTCTCATGCCCATTCTTATTCTCAATTATTTTAAGGTCCTGGCTTCATGCTGAATATTTTCCCTTAGTTACTACATCTGAGTACCTCGGCTTAAGTCCAGACTGTATAGTCAATTGCATACACTTAAGGTCTGGAGTTTCAGAGAATCTTAATGTGCAATGATCACAGAATCTGTTGGTATTGTCTCTATAATAAGTGCTTCCCTGATTTCTGGTATTTGTGTTGTTTTGATCATACTTTTTCTCCAGATAGCAATCTTTTACTATGTGGTCTACTCTGTGACACAAGAAGCACTTCCTTATCTCTTTTTGACCTCTCTGTTGTTGATAGGGTCTAGAGTATGTCTTAATCATTTGTACATTTTTAATTTCTTCAATCTCTTTTTTCTTCAAATATTTCTCAGTGTGGTGTAATTTCTGTTTTAATTCTTGTTTTTCCCATTTCCTTTCCTTTTGGTTATCAAATAGGTATGTTGCAATATCCCTCAACTCAGTTATTGTATTACATAGTGTCATATTTAAGGAAAAAATTCCTGAAAAAATTCTTTAAGTGTGTATTGCAGTCTCTTAGAAATTGCCTTCTTAAATGTGCCACAGATTCCTGAGAATCTTCAATTTAATCCCGTGATAGACTCAATGGTCTCAGATAGTCTATCAATAAAGGTGGCTGGATGCTCATCTTTATCTTTGGTCATTTTATCAAATTTGCTCCAAGCATTAGGCTTAGAACAAAATGATTTAATAACCTGAAGAAGGTCTTCTCTGCAATTTCCGAGATAGGCTAAGCTTGATGGATTGGCAAAATCAAAATCCTCTCTCTCATCTGCTTTTGGCCAACTTCCCAGGGAAGCATTCTGCCTAGTCTTTTCTATGAATTGCTGGTGTTCATGAGGGCTAAAAACATCAGACAAAATAAGATCTGTATCTTTAAAAGCAGGCTCAAAAATTTTAAAGGCTCATTTCAGCTCTTTAAGACATGTGTAGGACTCACATAGAAATTTTGGGAACCAGCATTTCAATAAGTCCAGGTCCTGTGTAGAAAACGACTTATGGACTTTAGAGTGGAGAATCCCAGCCCTATCCATTATTTTAGCTATGTCTCTCAAAGGTAGGATTTTCTGAGCTTCTGTAACTTTATCTGTGTTATTTTTGTCATTTCCTTTGCTTCATTCATAAGTCTGCATGTTTCTTTGTTATCTTTATCAGTATTCCCTGCATTCTCACCCATTTCTGCCTTTTTTTCAGACTATTCTTTACCCTGTCCTTTTCCCCTGTGTGCTAAATATTCAGAGCACATTTATGGATGAGTTGTTCTAATTTATCATCAAGAACTAGGATTTGGGTCACTTTCCTAGGTGTTAAGTAGTAAGTGTAAGTAAGTAAGTAAGAACATTCCTGAGATAAGAGAGGGTCTGAATAGATGCCATTATGATCATATAGATTTGTGTGATCACTTGCCACATGAGGGTGTTGGAAAAAGGCATAGTCATAATAAATGAGGTGGAGTTGGCTATAAAATTCAACGTGTCCACCATAACTCCTGTCACCATAGTGTTAAATGATGTTATATATCCAATATATCACTATTACTGCTAATACAGATGCCCAGAACATTATCTGTACCATCATATTTGTTCTCTTTCTGTCCACTAGACTTTTCTTATTTTAAGTAAATAGATTAGACTGTTAGTCTTTACATATGTACATATATGTTTTCTCTACACATAATACATATGATATACAGTTTATATATTATATACATACATATATATATACATATATATATATATATACACACACATACACATATACTCCGGTTTGAAGTCATTCAGACAGGAAGGTCTTTTCCTTCCTATCTGCATGAGTTCTACCAGAAAGTTATTTACAAATGTATAATTTTATGGGGTGTCCTTATTTATGAATCAGCCTCTAGGGTCAGTGTGAATTCGTGTTTTGTGTGCTAAATATGTGATGATGCATGCATATACTCACGACATTCCCCTGGATTTCCACTTCTCTTGTTGCCCAATGGGTCAATCAACTTCTTTCTTTTTATGCAGATTTCTATATACATGTGGTTGTAATTTCCCTAAGTGTGATGTTAATGTGTATGGTGATTCAATCTTACATGCACCTTTAATGGAAGTTCATTTCCTACAATGTCCTTGATTTAAAATTCTTTCTGGTTGTCCAGTTTTGTCTCTGCCATCCTCTGGTGCTGATTGAAGCTATCACAGATCTGGATGTCTTCAACTTTACAGGATACATACTTGATTGTTGTCTCACTTTCATCACTGGTCTCTATATCTCTGTCATCTGGTTACCGGAACATAAAGGATCATGCATATGTGTAAGATTGTTTTTCTATTGTGTGCATGTATATAAGAGTGAGGTTTGTAGTGGGTGAGTGCAGGTGAGATTCATAAGTCAAGACTGTATATATCTTTCTTCATGTGTGTGTGTGAGATAAGTGCTTATCATGAAGTGCTTTCTGAGGAGGTATTTTTACTTAATTAAGAGGTTTATTTATGTAATGGAGCATTATAATTCACATTCTTTATATTACTGTTCTTCTTGTGTCAGAGTATGGACTGGTTGATTATGTTTTTAAAAAGATTTCTGTTGTGCTTAGGGCATTTGGATCTGCATTTCTTCTAGGGCTTTTTATGTTCTATTTTCAGGCATTACATTTTGGGCATAATGGTATTTTACATGGGATGCATAAAACCATGCATCTTTTCCCATTATTTTGATGGATGTAGGAGTAGTGAGGGCTACTTCGAAGAGACCATTCCACTTGCATTCTGTAGGTTTGTCTTTGTTGAAATTTTTCACATACAGTTTGTCTCCTGGTATGAATTTTAGATTTAATCCACCCTGCTCAGTCTAACAAAACAGGAATGTCTATGCCCCTACCTAAGGATTAAGTATTGAGAAGGATAACCTGTGAAGGACATGTGCTAGAAATGACAAATCAGAAATAAGTGACAGACCCCTGGGCTGTCCTAAGTTAAGCCTAAGCTACCATTGGTACAAGTGAGACACTGGAAAGTGATGTAAAAATGGTCTATATATTTGGTGTCACTTCCTCTCTCCAGTCTCCTTTCACAGAGAGGTGGCTCTGGCAGCAGCGTGCTGAGTATCTTGGCATCTTGGTGTGGTAGCAGCTATTGTACAGGTTTGGCAGTGAGAGTCCTTGATACACTACTGTAGGAGCTTAGTAACCTTGTTCAGGTGAAGTTTCTTCTCCAAGCTCTCTTGGAGTTTAGACTGATTTTTTTTCTCCTTTACCTTCCAAAACAGTATCCTCTTAGGAAAGTCTCTAATCTTCTGAAAAGACCTCATGGCTGAGGTCTTTGAACTCCTCCTGGCACAGGCCAGGCGGGAGAAATCCTATACTCTTTCCCTCTCTCTTGTCCTTAATTCCCTCCCTCCTTATTAATTAAACCACCATAAATTTCCAAACTGACTTGGGCATTTTATTTGGGATATTTCCTGGTGACCAATTAAACTTAGATTAAGTCACAACCCTAAAATTTCCCCTTAACAACTGGCTTGATGTTATTGATGTTATTTAGTGAGAAATCTAATGGAACCCTTTGCACTAATAATCACAGTCTTTTTAGTTCTTCTAACTTATCTTGTATCTGTGTTACTGGCATTCCCCTCCCAGCATGGATACAAAAGATGGCTTAGTGGTCCTTCCATGCCATATTGGTTGCCTGAAAAGAATCTCATATGGGGAAATGTGTAAATCTCCTCTGGGTTTTGTCCTCAAATAGAACAGTGCAAGTGGAACAGTGGAAGGGCATCTGTCCACTTAAGATGGGTTTGTGCACAGAGTTTTTCTATTGTAGTTTTCAATTCCTTATTCATCCTTTCCATCTGTCCTGAACTTTCTGGTCTGTAAACATTGTGAAAATTACCTTTTATTCCCAGAGATTTATAGATTTGTAATATACCATCTGTAAAATGACTACCCTGGTCAGAGTCAATGATGTCTGGAATGCCATACCTAGGAATTATTTATTTAAAAAGTGTTCTCACTACCATGCCAGTGTTGTTCTTTTTTGTTGGGTATGCTTCTGTCCACTATGTGAGTCTGTCAACTATAACTAAAGCATATTTGTATCCTCTGTCACTAGGCATATTGATATAATCAATTTGCAGACATAGGAAGGGTGTATATGCTAATGGTCTTCCTCCCAATACTTTGCATTTAAAATGACCTTGATTGAACTTCCTAGGTCACATGCCTGACACACTCTTAGAGAATTAGTTGATATCCCTGTTGCTGCCCCAAAACAGCGAACATTGTCCAGCAAGGATTGCATTCTGTAATGATCTTGGAGTGAATCATATTGCATAGATGTTGGTACAGCTTCTTGGGCAAAATGGGCATTCCACTTTCCGCTATCCAGATTCCTTTGTCTAATCTGGCTCCTAGGTGTTCCTGCCATGACTGAACTTCATCTTGGGTTTAAACTTGTTTGATATTGTGCTTATCAACCAGAGAGAAATTCAGAACATGGATAGGACCAAATATAGCAGCAAATCTTGCTGTCACATCTGCCCTGTGATTGCCTAGCGGTATGTCATTCTAGTCAAAGGAATGTGCCTTACATTGGATCACTGCAACTTCCTTTGGCAAGTCTACTGCTTCTAAGAGTTGTGATATGAGGTTCTCATATGCTATCTTTCTTCTAGCTGTTGTGACAAATCCCCTGTTCTTCCATGTTTGTCCATTAGCAAATAAAATTCCAAATGCGTAATCTGAATAAGTATATATGTTAACCCTTTTTCCTTTGGACAGCTTGAGTGCTTTTATAAGACCTTTTGACTCTGAGCCTTGAGCATGTGGAAAGGAAACTAAAACCAGTTCTGGACTTTCTGCCACTCTGTTGGAACAAGCAACAGTGGGAATATTAGAGAGAGAAGAAATTGACAAGACTGACAGTTGGTGGGGGAAGGGACAACTGGGAGTGGCAGTTTGACTTGTGACTAGCACTTCCTTCCTAGCCTTGGAAGTGGGAGGAGCTTTGGCTTCCCAGTCTTTGGATAGAAGTGCCTTTATTTTTTTCAGCCCAAAGAGACAGGCCCAATCAGCTCTGAAAGTCAGAACTTTTCTTGTTGCTTGCTGTCTACTGCTAAGATTTTGAAATTAAGAAAACTAGCACAGATATAGCATAGACAGGAATAAGAGAAATCCTCCACCAGCCTGTGAGGCCTGGCCTCAATTCCAAAGCTGAGAAAGACTCCAACCTTATTTAGGGACATCCCTCTTCCCTTTTCCCTGATACCTCTCCAATCCAAACTGGTTATTAAAATTTATCTTATTTGAATATCACAGTCAGATAAATAGACTATTGTTTCTGTTTCATAGAGGCAACTGAACCTCAGTTCAGTCATCCAACTACAAATGGTCCTTATAAGACCCCTGCTGGGTGACCAAAGTCTGGGGAAAGGCTTGTGCCTCATGAGGGTCCATATTTACCTGCTCTGGGGCATCTTCTGCATCAATCCATAGAGAAGACATTCCTGCAGCCTATCATAAATGGATAATCTCTTGGACACCACATTTAGTTCAAAAATAGCCTCTGGCAGGGAGCATCTCTCTCCTTTGCCTCACCCACAGCCATATTCCCTCTCTCCCTTCAATTCCTCCATTCCCTGCTACAAATCTTCCATATCCTCTGTTCTTCATATCCACCCATTTTTCCCTATACATATTATAAGCACTGACATGACTTGGCAGTGAAGCATGCCAGAGTGTTTTGGCTAGTGTCATTAATTCTGCCCTCGTCACCCTCCTCCCTTTGAAAACATACAAAGAACCATCTGAAAATATCTGAAGGTCAGGATCATTGAGTGGTATATCTCTCAGATCTTCTCTGGTTTTATGCACCATCTCTACCATTTGGGTACAATCATGTAGGGGCTTTTCTCCCAATGGTAGATCAGAGATTAATGTAGCTGGATTCAATGGTGCACATCTCTGTAAAATCAAGTTGTCATACTGGAATAGTCTTGCAGATGTAAATACATGTATACTCTGGGACTTCAGCAGTTTTTCTAGCTGGTGTTCAGAGTAAACAATAGCTTGCATCTCAGCACTAATTCATTAGCTTTTTTAACAATGAGCATGGCAGCGGCAATGCTGTGCAAGCAATGCACTATGCCTCTTGCAACATGATCCAAAAGTGAGCTGTAATATGCAATAGATCTTAAATTCAATCCTAAATTTTGGGCTAAGACTCCAGAAGCTATTCCTTGTGTCTCATGGACATACAAATGAAAATATTTATTGTAATTTGGTATACCAAGGGCTGGGACTGTTAGGATAGCTTGCTTCAAGGTGGACAGAGCATTTAGATATTCTTTTGTGAGCTTCAATGGCTCTTCAACCTCATTCATGGTTAGATCTATGAGGCATTTGAAGATATGTAAACACCCTGAGATGTATTGACATGAGAACCCTGTTGTGCCCAGAAATGCCCTGAGATGCTTCTTTGTCCTTGGAATACCTAGCTTCTGTATATCTACTATTCTCTTATTGGATATTTTCCTGGTTCCCTTTTCCAGCATAAAACCTAGGTACTTGACTTTCAGGAGAACCCACTGTAACTTTCTCTTGTGTCCTCTTTTGTATAACTCTATTAATAGTCTCTTTGAATCTTCCAGGCATGCTTTAGCATCAGGAGATGCAAGGAGCATGTCATCTACATAATGTACTAGTTGTTTAAGCTTAAATCTTATGCTTTCTAGGTCTCTTTTTAGCAGCTGACAGAGAATTGATGTACTCACACAACAGCCCTGAACTAAGCAAGGCCAGCAGAGCCTGATTGTTTTCCAGGAGAATGCAAAAATATTCTGGTTGTCAGGATGGAGTGAAATGGTAAAATAGGCATTTGACAAATCAATCATGTTATACCAGCAGGCATTGATAGGTATCTCAGACATGAATTCAGTTGGGAATGGGGTGATAGTATGTGTCTTCTTGATTATATTCTTGATTGCTCTGACATCCTCAACAAATTGCCAATTTACAGACCCATTGGGGTTTGGCTTGTTCTTTTTGATGGCTAATATTGGGCTATTATATTCTGACACTGTGGTTCTCAATATGCCCTGTTCCAGCAAGCTGTTGATTATAGGGGTAATACCTTCTATAGCTTCTTTGCTGAGCTTGTACTGTGGTATTTTAGGAGTTATGCAATCCTTGACTTCTATTCATACTCATGTTTCTGATTTTATCATGCCTACATCATTCTTGTGTGCCACTCATACACCCTGTGAAATGTCTGTAGGAATATCATAAAGTGATGTTATAGCTTGCTGTTGGTCACTAGTCTCATTAATACATCTCAGTAATAAGAGTGGGTAATACTTCAGGGATTGTTTAGGCAAATGGAGGCATATATTTCCAGATTGCTTACACTGCAATGTTGCCCCAATTTTACAAAGAAAGTCTCCTCCTGGTATTAGGAGAAATGTATGTTCTATTGACAGTGGACCATCTTTGATTTTAGCTCCAGGACCCTTTGTATCTGGCCTTTAGCACCTGCCACGTGGTGTCCCCTGGGAATGACTTTAATACATATCTTGCTGTCCCTGTATTGATAAGAGTTTTATAACTTTGATCCCCCACTTTTATCCTAACATATGGTTCCTGCATATCTTGCAAATTTGCTATAATGTTGTTTAAATGCACATATTCTTCAGTATCTTTTGCCACCTTCTTGCCCCGTAGTGTGTTGTGAGTTTGTGTCTGTAGTTGATGTCTTAGGTTTATCAATTCTTAAAGTGTGGTTCTGCATTCCCCTTTCATTCTTCCCATCTCCATTCAATTCACAGTGTTTATCTAGCTCTATGGTACCTTGGACACCTCCCAGTTCATGTAATCACTTCTGTTGTTTCTACTTGTCTTGCTTCTCTTAGTTATCAATAGGTTAGATTCTAAGTGTTTATTTCTTTATCGATGTTTCTTGACAATGGCCCCTCTACTCAGGGGCTCTAACTGTTGACAGTTGACAGTTGAAAATGTCTTCTGTCAGACTTCTGGGTTCTTTCTTTATAGGAATCAAAATGTCTAATCCTATCTACTAGATGTTTTTGTCCTATTCCTTAAGATGGTTATCTTCTCCTTTGAGTTCCAACTGTCAGTTTCTGACATTTGAAAATGGTGGTTCTATTTCCTGGGGTGCCCTCCCTCTACTCTTCCTTCTTGAAAAGTTATGTTTTAGGTTGAGGAAGAGGTATATAGGTGACCTGTTGCAAATTTTCCCATATAATCTGTTATTTAAGACATATGGTTTCTTCTAGGAATTTGTTTAGCTAAGGTGCTCCAATGGTGTTTATGTTTGAGGAATGAAGAGGCAGGTATTTATTCCTATCCTTCACTGGTGATTCTTGCTCTATTACTGAAGTGTGGTTGTTCACAATGATGATGGTATGATCTTATAGAACAGGTCTTCATTGAACAGGATTCCTTTTCAATATCTGACAGGCAGTTGATTACTTAAGGGATCTACATAACTGTTTAACATTTGGCAGCCAGTGTTTGTTATTTTGAACTCTGGGGTTACAACTTCTGGTATAGACTTCTTCATGGATATGATTTTAGATCTTTTTGCCTAGTACCATTCTGGGTATGTATAAACTTTCTTATTGTCTTCTACTCTATGGAACTTGTACCAGTCATGATACCATTTATCTTCAATAGGTAGTATATCTTGGCTTATAGGAGGTTCAAAGTTGGAGAAAGGAAGATGTGATAATAGCATTACATTGTTTATATCTTCTTCAGTTTGTTCTCTATCATAGTTCAGTAATGCATTGTCAGTTACTCATAGTCCAGTGTCACTTTCCCCAACCTCATACTTCTCATAAAGTTCTTCATAGCTATTGACTCTTAATGCATGCAACATTTCCTCTACTGATAATGTGTTTTCTATGTCTTGGCTTAACTCATGAGAAAAGATCATTATTTCTGGATCCAAGGGTTTACTGTGCCCATCTGTTTCCCACTCTTGTAAATCATTGTGGTCTTTTTCTTGGAGCTTAATGTGTTCATAAGGTTCTTGTTCTTCATCACTATCTGAGTCAAATATTATTGTACCTATTGGTTCTGTGTGATCTGTCTTGCTCTGATTCTTGTTCAGTGATTTCTATATTCTCTGAGTATTTTATTAGCTCTTGCCTCATGGTATGTTGGGATTCTGTGTCATGTGTTGGTAAATCTGGTTCTTGTCTATTTACTCCTTCATGTATATCTGTTGCCACAAAATTCCTCGATCATAGAAACTCATAAAGAGCTTAAAAATAGAACATTTTATTACTAAAAATGGATTTGTCTAGGTTTTCATGAAGATTAAATTTAAGAGGGAGGGGGACAAGAGAGGTACTGAAGAGTTCAGTATTATAAAGCTCATTTTTAAAGTCAAAATGAAACAAAAGAGAAAAGATTTTGTTGAAATATTGAGTGACTTAGCTATGGATATGAAAGGAATAAAAGACACATGCTGGTTTCCAGCCAAGGCTTTAGGATTTAAGCTTGAAATTACATTGCACTGATCTCTTGGATCTCATTTGCACTGACACTAGCAGAGGCAAGTTACAAATAGGGGTATTCTTCACAGAGATAACAAGCAGAGGTTGCCCCCAGGAGACTGGAAAGGAAATGAAAATGAAATCAACTAGTCAGGGTGGTATACAATAGGTGTGAGGTAGAGGCATTTACAGGTCACAACTCTACAGAGCTGTCAGAGGTTCCACTAGAGGCTTTTTTTTTTTCCTACCAGGTGTTACTATGAGATAGGAGGATCACAGAAGTCAGGGACTGAAAATAAGAAACTGGAAGAAAACTGAATAATAAAGAAATGCCTGAATTGGGCCATACCTAAAAGAAGAGATATAGAGAAGTGGAGCAATTATATCAATAAGTTAAGCAAAGTCATTATTCTACCCCTAACATATAGAACTCAGATCTTTGCCTTTTAGTGAAAATAAAATGTTTTGGTATACTCAATTGTGCTCTACATGTATAAGTGCTATATAGAACAAAAGAGTATTATTTATAGAATGAAAGAAAACATAATACTTAAGTCAATGTAATTCTCAGTTAAAGTCTTTCAATATTAGGTTAAGTTAACAAATCTAATTTCAGCTCATAGAAGTTAATTTTTTAATGAATGTGAACGAAATTCATATTGTTAGAAGTCAATTGACAAATTGTCATTTTGCAAATGACCTAAATATAGATAGAAGGTGGAGAGAGAGAAAAAAAATAGAGAGAGAGGGAGGGAGAGAGGGAGGAAGGGAGGAATAAACTTTTAGAACAATGAATCCTAGGACTCAATTTCCAAGTCCAAATATTTGTGCTTAATGGGAACAGACCTAAATTCCCTTCCCCTCTGAAGGATTGAGAGTGAAGTGGGTCACTTCATAAAGTAAGTCCAAAAACCCAGAATTTCAGTTATTGGAACTGTGATTTATTAATAAAAGAACAAATAAAGATTCTACCAGCTGGGACAGACTTCCCTAGTGGAAGCTGCTTTGGACTAACATTATGGGACAGTTTATATAGGTTACAACATACAAAGTTATTTCATTTCACATATAAGTCCTTATCTGACAATCAAACAAACCTTATCACCAACACAGGAATGTGAGGTCAGTGATGAAGGGACAATCTTCAGATTTATTTAGGGGTTTTTATTTAGGGGTTGTTTATTTTCACATGTAATTAATCACTTAGCCCTAGTTAGCCATATGTTATCTTGCATTCCATCCTGACCTCTTTGATAGTCCTGAAATACCTTTGTTTCCTGCCCTTCCTAATTCTCATCCCCAAGCTAAGTAGAGCCTGGTCTGCTGCCTGCATAAGCAGCTTGACCTCCTGGGGGGAGGGAAGCTGGATCTATTCCCTAAAAATGCAAGCAGGGATTTATCTGTTTTATCTACTTCAATTTTACTGTCCTCCCCTTTTGGGACTACTTCAAGAGAATTTGGAAGGGTAGACAATTATGCCTCAAATGTTGGGAGTTTTTGTAAATTTATCAATAAACTTGTGAAGTAAATATTACTTAAAAAATTAATGCTAGTGTTAGTGGTCAAATGAAATTCTGGTGTATGGGATCCAATTCTCTGAATTAAGGGAATATTATTAGTGATAAACTGAGAGGGGTAGTATCTCTGGTATGGAGGGCTTGTCGTGCCCTCCTAGGGCAGCTCTCCAACCTCTGACCCTCACCTGACACCCAGCTCTCACTTGTGGCTCCCAGTAGCTGCTAGCATGCAGCAGCAGCCACACCCCAGGCAACGGCTTCAACAGGCTGGCTAAACCTTGTGAGGGTAACCATTGGGTCATAGACCCCTGGTGAACCAAGGCTTTGCTCACCCAGCATGTGAAGACTGCTTTGGCGGAACAGGCGGAAGAAACCAATAAGAAGGTTCAACGGCTGAGATGGCAATGCAGCAAAGTACTGTGGAGTGCTTAGGGCGCGTTGGAGCACAAAGGACAACATGGCCATCCAATGCAGCTGAGGAAGTCTCCAGGTGTAACGATTTTTCGTGCCACTGGACCCAGTCTTCTAACGCTGAGAAAGTGGGACTGTCTCTGTGCATCGACTTTTCCACTTAAATCTCCTTCACGCACAAGTATCTTTGTGCACTCATCTATACACCATAGATGAAAACGCAGACAATTGTCATCCTTGGTTACCGAGAGACTACTACCAAACTGAACCAATGGGAGAAAACTTAGTTACCACCTTAACCTCCTTACCAAAGAAAATAATGGAGGAATTAAATTAGCATTCTTGCCTTAAGGCAAAGAGGGCAAGGGAAGTCAAAGAGGTAGATGGACAGCCTTGTCCTTTAAACTTAAAGAGGACCGAAATGAGATAACAATGTTGGAGTCAACATACAGTGTGTTTGGTAGTGCTTGATTAGACCAATGCAAACTTTTAAGGCTCTACCACAGATCAGACATAAGTAGCCCATCTGAACATTTGGAACTGAGATGTCTAAATCCGGACCTCTTATATGTCCTTTAAACTATTCCAATTCTGCCTTCCTCACAGAGCATAGTACCTTTGGCATGGGCATTGTAACCCCAGAAATTTAGGCAAACTATTATCAGGCAAATTCTTTTGCTCCCTTAGGCCTTCTGACTCCCAACCCAAAACACCTCACCAAGGAGATTACCCTCCTTTCATTGCCCCATTGAATTGAGATGGACAAAGAAACTCACCTCATTGATTCATCCTCATGAGAACCACTCCCATGCACTCAGGCTAACCTCACCCCACCCCAACCTCTTACTGAGGAGAGACACTTCCTCATTGCTGTAGAAGAATATTAAAAAAAAAAAACCCAAAACCCAGAATGGAGGCATTCTGGGAGTAACCCCGCCCCCCCCCCCGGGTTGTTCCACTCATGTTGTTTTGTTTTTTAATTTTTTATTTTATTTGGTCAATTTCAAACATTATTCCTTGGTTACAAAAATCATATTCCATTCCTCCCTCTCCTCCCCCTGCCCTTCCTATAGCCGACACGCAATTCCACTGGGTATTATATGTGTCCTTGATCAGAACTTCTTTCCATGCTGTTGATGTTTGCACTAGGATGTTCATTTAGGGTCTATATCCCCAATAATATCCCTCTCAAACCATGTAATCAAGCAGTTGTTTTTCTTCAGTGTTTTCATTCCCTCAGTTTTTCCTCTGAATGTGGATAATGTTCTTTCTCATAGATCCCTTCAAGTTCTTCATGATCAATGCATTTCCACTCATGAGAAATCCATTTTATTCAATTGTTCCTCAGTATATCAGTCTCTGCACACAATGTTCTCCTGGTTCTGCTCCTTTTGCTCTGCATCACTTCCTGGAGGTTGCTCCAGTTCCTATGGGATTCCTTCTCTTTATTATTGCTTTGAGCACAATAGTATTCCATCACCAACATATACCACAATTTGTTCAGCCATTCTCCAATTGAAGGGCATCCCCTCATTTTCCAATTTTTGGCCACCACAAAGAGCACAGCTATGAATATTCTTGTACAAGTCTTTTTCCTTATTATCTCTTTGGGTTACAAACCCAGCAGTGCTATGGCTGGATCAAAGGGCAGACAGTCTTTTAGCACCCTCTGGGCAAAGTTCCAAATTGCTCTCCAGAATGGTTGGAACAATTCACAACTCCACCAGCAATGAATTAGTGTCCCAACTTTGCCACATCCACTCCAGCATTCATTACTTTCCTTTGCTATCAAGTTAGCTAATCTGCTAGGTGTGAGGTGATACCTCAGAATTGTTTTGATTTGCATCTCTCTGATTATCACAATTTAGAACACTTTTTCATGTGCTTATTAATAGTTTTGATTTCTTTCGCTGAAAATTGCCTATTCATGTCCCTTGCCCATTTATCAATTGGAGAATGGTTTGATTTTGTGTACAATTAATTTAGCTCTTTGTAAATTTGAGCAATTAGACCTTCATCAGAGTTTTTTATTATGAAGATTATTTACCAATTTGTTACTTCCATTCTAATTTTGGTTACATTGGTTTTGTTTGTACAAAAACTTTTTAATTTTATGTAATCAAAATTATTTATTTTACATTTTGAGATTTCTTCTAACACTTGCTTGGTTTTAAAAATCTTTCCTTTCCCAAAGGTCTGACATGTTGCCTGTGTTCTATTCTGTGTTCACATAATTTAATTATATTTTAATTCTTTATGTTCAAGTCATTCACCAATTCTGAGTTAATCTTGGTATAGGACAGTGGTTCTCAACCTTTCTAATGCCGTGACCCCACAATACAGTTCCTCATGTTGTGGTGACCCCACACCAAAAAATCATTTTGGTTGCTACTTCAAAACTGTAATTTTGCTACAGTTATGATTCAGAATGTAAATACCTGATATGCATTATGTATTCTCATTGCTACAAATCAAACATAATTTAAACATAGTGATTAATCACAAAAACAATATTTAATTATATGTTGAGAAATATTAATCCAGCAGGAGGCAGCCTGAGAGCTGAGGCGGGAGGTAAGCCCTACCTGGGGAGGGGATCCGCAAACGCTGCCTTCTTCCTGTCATCTCCCTCCAGCTTGAGCTGAGGCTTCACTTTGCTGGGGTTTCTCAGCTCCGTTATCCACTCCAGGACTTGTTCTTAACCCCTCTGGAACCAGCACCTGAGTTATCTCTCTGGGTCTCTGTTTGAGTCCAGTCTCCAGGCAACAGGGAAAACCCATCACCCCTCATAGGGGGAAGACTGCTGATAAGTAATTAATATTAGTACAATGTGCGGGCAGCAGGGTCTCCATTCTTTCTGAGATCTTGCTGTAAAGTAGCACGATTTCTCAGTGGCTAAAGCCATGGTAAATATGAATTTTCCAGTGGCTTTAGGCTACCCCTGTGTTTTGGTCATTCAACCCCCACCCAGGTTATGACCCATAGGTTGGGAACCACTGGTATAGGGTGTGAGGTGTTGATCCAAATCTAATATCTGTGAACTTTAGATTTACTCCACCCTGCTTAGTCTAATAAACAGGAATGTCTACACCCATACTTAAGGATTAAGTGTTGAGAAAGATGGCTTCTGACAGACATGTGCTAACAAATAACAAATCAGAAAAAACTGACAGACCCTCTGGGCTGTCTTAAGTCAAGATTAAGCTACCATTGGTACTTGTGAGATGCAGGAAGTGATGTAAAAACAATCTATATATTTTGCATCATTTCCTCTCTTGGACCTCTTTTTGTGGAGATGTGGCTCTGACTCAGGCATGGCTCTGGCTCTTCTAAGGAGACGTGTCTCTCACTCTGTTTCTTGCTAGTGGAAATATTCATCTCTGTCAGCAACATGGGGGGTTCTGGGTGGCATTTAGTGTCTTGGGTCTTGGTGTGGGCATTCTAGGTGAGTAGTTTAGACTGATTCCTTTTTCCTTTACCTTCCAAAATACTATCCTCTTAGGAAGCCCTTAATTTTCTGAGAAGGCCTCATGGTGGAGGTCTTTGAACACCCCCTGGCACAGGTTAGGCTGGAGAAAACATATCCCTTTCCCTCTCCCTTCTTCTTAATTCCTTCTCTATATGTTAATTAAACCAACATAAATTTCCTAAACTGACTCAAGTATTTTTATTGGGATTTGTATTAATCCCTGGTGACCATAAGGATAACATATTAGTCAAAACCCCTTAAGTTTATCCCTTACATCTCTCCCAGATTGTCTTTCAATTTTTCCAGCAGTTTTTATCAAATAGTGGATTTTTGTCCCCAAAGCTGGGATCTTTAGGCTTGTCATAGACTGTCTTCCTGAGGTCATTTACTGCAAGTCTATTCCACTGATGCTCCTTTCTGTCTCTTAGCCAGTACCATATTGTTTTGATGACCACTGCTTTAGAGTATAGTTTGAAATCTTATACTGCAAAGCCACCTTCCTTCCCATTTTTTTTTCATTTCCTGGACATCCTTGATCTTTTGAACTTTGTTATGTTTTTTTTTTTCTAATTCAGTAAAAAAATGTTGTTGTTTTTTTGGTAGTTCTATGGGTATGGCACTAAATAAGTAAATAAGTTTGGGTAGTCTGGTCATTTTTATTATGTTAGCTCATCCCACCTATGAGCAGTTAATGTTTTTCAAGTTGTTTAGATCTAGTTGTAATTGTGTCAAAAGTGTTTTGTAGTTGTATTCATATAGTTCCTGTGTTTGTCTCAGCAGATAGATTCCTAAGTATTTTATATTGTCTAGGGTGATTTTAAATGGAATTTCTCTTTCTAATTCTTGCTGTTGAAATGGGTTGTAGATATATAGAAATGCTCATGACTTATGTGTGTTTATTTTGAATCCTGCAACTTTGTTAAGTTGTTGATTATTTCCACTAGCTTTTTAGTTGACTCTCTAGGATTCTTTTTTTTTTTTTAACCGTTACCTTCCATCTTGGAGTCAATAATGTGTATTGGCTCCAAGGAAGAAGAGTGGTAAGGGCTAGGCAATGGGGGTCAAGTGACTTGCCCAGGGTCACACAGCTGGAAAGTGTCTGAGGCCAGATTTGAACCCAGGACCTCCAGTCTCTGGGCCTGGCTCTCATTCCACTGAGCTACCCAGCTGCCCCCTCTAGGATTCTTTAAGTAGACCATAATATCATCTTCAAAGAGTGATAACTTGGTCTCCTCATTGCCAATTTTAATACCTTCAATTTCTTTTTCTTCTCTAATTGCTACTGCTAGTGTTTCTAGGACAATGTTAAATAGTGGTGATAATGGCCATCTTTGTTTCACTCCTGATCTTAATGGGAATGCACCTACTTTATCTCCATTGCAGATGATGGTGGCTGATGGTTTTAGATAAATACTATTTGTTATTTTTAGGAAAGATCCTTGTATTCCTATACTTCCTAGTTTTTTCAATAGGAATGAGTGTTGGATTTTGTTGAAGGTTTTTCTGCCTCTATTTAGATAATCATGTGATTTTTGTTGTTTGCTTATTGATATGGTAAATTATGTGGATGGTTTTCCTAATATTAAACTATCCTTGCATTCCTGGTATAAATCCCACTTGATCATAGTGAATACCCCTTGTGATGACTTGCTGGAGTCTTTTTGCTAGTATCTTATTTAATTTTTTTTTTTGAATCTATGTTCATTAAGAAGATTGTTCTATAGTTTTCTTTCTCCATTTTTTTACCTGCTTCTACTCATGCTTCCTTGCTTTTTTAAGCATTTAACATTTAACATTACTAATACATCTCTCTCTCTCTTTAGTTTTAAGCTAAGTTTCAGAATCTTGGATTCTTGCAAAAGGTATCCTTCCCAAACCCAGGGGAACACCTCTACACCCACAACATCTGGGGCCCAACATTTTTGGCTAACCTGGATCATACATGAGAACACAGCTTCTGAGGTAGGAAGGAGTTTTTCTTGGACTCCTGAAACCCCCATCTTTTGGATGACATCTTTGTGGGGCCTCTTTTGTGCTCTCTCTCCCATCAGCCCCAGAAGTCAGTCTAGTCTGGCCACTGGATCTGAGGTCCTTTGGCTCCCCTTTTTCATACTAGAAGACATTCTGGTGAAGGGGAGGTTCTCTCCTCACTAATGTAAGTGCTATAGGTTGGGCAACCTCTGTGGATGCACAGTTGTTGACTCTCAGTGTGGAATTGGCATCAAAATGGGACAGAGACAGAGTGTACCCTGAAATTCCCCTTTGGGATGTATACTTGAAAATTGGGAAAAATTGGATTTATACAACTTGAAAAAAATACTAATTTCTTTTTGTAATGTTAAATGGTCACATTACACTCTTGATAAACAAGAGGCATGGTCTATCCATGGCACCATAAATTATAATACCATACAACAATTGGACTTTTTTTGCATGAGGAAAGAGGAAAGAGAGCACAACCATATATTTCAGCATTTATTGAACTCAGTCTGAATCCTCAGCTTATGAGTGCTTGCTGTATGTACCTTACTGTACTCTTGCTGACCCCTACTGCGAAAAACCCTCAAGAGGACATTGTGTATGATTCAGCACTCACTGGCAATTTTTCCTCCCAGAGGGGAGGAGAGATAATAGCTCCCCCACCAGGTGGGGTTCATCCAGCCTTCCTCTCCCCTAACTTGGGAATTTCCCTAGTTCCTCAGAACTAACATTTACTTCAGGATCCCCTCCTCCAGGTTCAACTTCCTTCTTCTCAACCCTCTGCTCCAAAATCCCCTACTTTACTCTCCAGGCTCAGAGTCTAAGACCATTCCCCGTCTCCCAAACCACTCCCAACCATAATATCCTTTTGTAACTACCACTGCCTGATAATGTTACCCCCATCCAAGCTTGTTCCACACCCAGAGCTAACTTAGTTATGGTGACAGGGCTCACTTCCTCCCTGTGAGAGAGGTGCCTGTGCCAGATGGGCTGGCTTGGGTACATGTCCTTTTTTCTATGACAGATTTAGCCTAAATTAAGGAGAAATTAGGTGTCTACTCAGAGAATCACTCAAAATTCATTGAAAGTTCTAAATCCCTTACCCTGCATTTTGACTTGTCCTGGACAGATTTGCACATTATCTTCACCTGTTGCACCCCAAATGAGAAAAAAGAGGATATAGGATTTGGCCATAGAAATAGAAGATGAGAGGGCCCTAGGCAGCACATGAGCAGGAGTCCCTGGTGCTACTGATGTCACAGGGCAAGATCCCAGGTGGGACTATATAAATGAAAGACATAAACAACATAGAGATCACATTATTGACTGTCTCCTTGAGATCATGTAGAAAGAGATTAGGAAGCAAGTAAATTATAACAAGCTTAAAGAGGTTACTCAAGGAAAAGAGGAAAATCCAGTTCTCTTCTTGTCCCAATCAGTAGAGGCCATGAAACAGTATACAAATGTCCACCCAGAGTATGATGAGGGGCCAACTATCTTAAGGCTTCATTTTATAGGACAGTAATCTCCAGACATCAGGCAAAAACTGCAAAAGCCTTCAACAACCTCATCAGAAATCTAGGAGAAAGTACCTCCCATTGTTTGGAATCAAGGCATAACTGGACAAGCCATTTATGTAAATTCCATAATGATAAACCTCAAACCTGATTCTCCTTATCCTCAAAGGAAGCAATATCCCATTTCCCCAGAGGCCAGAAAAGGATTACAACCTCTCATTGATAAATTTCTAGCTCATGGTCTCTTGGAGAATTGTTCCTCACCTTTTAATTTTCCCCTCCTCCCAGTGTAAAAGCCAAATGGGACTTGGTATTTGGTCCAAGACCTTAGAACTATTTACGAAGTAATAATTTCTGTTCACCCCATTGTCCCTGACCTGTCCCTGACCTGATTCTAACTCAGATTCCAAGGAATTCTCAGTGGTTTTCAGTCATTGATTTGAAAGATGCTTTCTTTTACATGCCTCTGAACCCAAAATGCAGATTCCTTTTTACTTTTGTGTGGGTTTTCCTCTCAGAACCCTGACCCCACAAGTTCACATGGTACATCCTCCCACAAGGCCTAAGAGACAGCCTTCACTACTGTGGGGCTGCCCTCAACAAAGATCTCAGAGCCCTAAACCTCACAAGCAGCTCAATCTTACAATAAGTTGATGACATTTTGATATCTAGTCCATCTAAAGCTGGCTGTACCATAGACACAATTTGCACTCTAAACTTTTTAGGAGAATGGGGTTACAAGGTCTCTGTCTCTAAAGTCCAACTTGTTTCCCAGTCTGTAACTTACTTGGGACACAACCTAACCCCAAATTCCCACTCTCTGACCACAGACAGTACACAGGCCATACTATCCATACCTGTCCCCTCTACCAAAAGACAGCTCCAAACTTTTCTAGGCATTATGACAGCAAAAATATGGGTCTCAAGACTGTGAATTGCCCAAACTGTAAAGATAATTTTTAGCATCTTGATTTTATATCAAAAATAAGTGATCACCATCGGAAAAATTTCCAAATATGAAATACCCAAGACAGCTGGGTTTTATGGAGATTTTAATTAATATAAATGAAGGAATTAAGGAAAGGGAAAGAGACAGAGTAAGAGGGAATAGTAGGAAAAGGCTAGGGCCTAGGCTAATGGCCTAGGCCTTTCTCTTTAAGAGAGAAACTAAGTCAGTCTTTAATCACTCACCACAAGATCTTTCCAAGCAAAACTCTAGTGTTCAGAGACCCAGCAGCCTCCTGTGACTCCTGACCTCCAATTCAGCTACCAAAGCTGAATTAAATTGAACTACCTTGAACTGGTTCAGACAGCTCCTTTTAAAGAGAAATTTCTTTTGTGTCACCTCCCCTAAATTTTCATGTCTACCAATCACAGTAGATGCTTTTCCTAGGACAGCCCATTCTTCGTTTTTAGTTCTCACCTTCTCTGGGTAGATTATATCTTCTGAGTACTTCACACCTCTTTGCTAAGCTTGCCCCTTGCAAGTTGCCTGACCTTTTAGTGATTAATTTGACTTTCATAGGTACTTAGCATCCTTTTGTATTAGATCTAAAAATTGACCTAGCTTAAAGTTTTGGCCTCACTATAAGTATGAGTTAAGTACCTTCATTGTTCACTTCGGAGTTTTACAACTTTATCTTGCCTTAAAGTATGCCTAAGTATGGGTGGAATAATTTTAAAGTTCCCAATACATTCCTGATCAAGTACCTCCATTGTTTAAAATGGGGAATAGCCTTAACCAAATGTTCCAAGGTAGAGTCTGAGAAATTTTAAGATTCACAGTATGGCAGGGGTTTTACACATTTAGATCCTTAATTTTGGGATCATTGCAACACCCCTCTATGAGGCCATGAAAGGGCCTGACTCAGAACCCTTGGATTGAGAGGGTGAAAAAAAATGAGCCTTTTCACTTCTAAAATCCAGGCCTTCTGTTGCCCCCACCTTATGAAGTCCAGACCTTGAAAAGCTCTTCTTTTTGTTTGTGGATGGGAGAAAGCAATTTTCCCTAGGGTTTTTAGCCCAGAACTTAGGACCTGATGTAAGGCCTGTGGCTTACTTCTCAAAAAATTAGATCTGGTTAGCTGAGGGTGGCCACCATGCCTAAGATCGGTTTCTCCCACAGCCCAAACAGCAGAAGAGGCATCTAAAATAAATATGAGACAACCCCTAGAAATCCTGACCCCACATAGAGTCCTGAGTATTCTGGAGACTAAAGGCCACCAATGATGGATCACTGGAGGCCATCTCACTAAATACCAAGCTCTTTTACTAGTCACACCTGGCCTCACACTGAAGGTATGCAGGACACTAAATCCAGTTACCTTCCTCCCTCTTCCAGGAGACCCCATCCCTCATGACAATGAGGAGTTGATATACCACACCTTTTCAAGGAGACCAGACCTCAAAGATTTTCCTCTCCATGAGGTGGAGATGGACTGGTTTATAGACGGCTCCTCCTTTATAGAAAATGAGATGAGGAAAGCAGTAGTGTCACAGACCACCATAATTAAGGCAAAAGGGCTTCCCCCTGGGACTTCAGCACAAAAAGCAGAGCTGATTGCCCTCACAAGAGTGTTGCAGCTCACTGAAGGGAGAAAGGTAAATATACACACTGACTCAAAATATGCTTTTCATGTTTTGCACACCCATGGGGTCTTATGGAAAGAAAGGGGTCTATTGACCTCCAAGTGTCCTCTTTAAAGCATGGGAAAGAAATCCAGAATTCACTTGAGGCAGTCACTTTACCTAGCAAAATTGCTGTCATTCTCTGTTGAAGGCTCCAAAGTCTAGATTCCAAGATAGCCTGAGGGAACCACAGGGAAGACCTAGCAGCCAAGAGAGCTGCATGAGCCACTACCTTAATTGCCCTGACACTAACTCCACTATACCTCATAATACCAATAAACATTCCTCCCTCATATAGTAAGGAGGAAACTGAACAGGCAGAACTTCAGGTATTTACCCTTGAAGACAGAGGGTGGTGGTGTTCTCCCTCTGCACCACTTATCTTCTCCTCCCAAAGAACTTAATGTGGTAATTGGTTATGGGGTTACATAACTCCACACATTTGGGCAGAGAAGCATTAACTGTTTAAATAAAGTCACTTTTCACAGGCAAAGGCATCTCTAAAACTATCCAGGAGGTCTGCAGATCCTATGACCTCTGTGCCCAAACTAATAGCACTGGAGCTCTTAAATCCCCTCCTCTCTTTAAGCCCATCCAAAGGAGTGTGGAATCACCAGAAACAGGTGTTAAAGGGGGAACAGAAGCCACTTATTCCTGTGAGCCACTGGAAGATCTCAAATTCTTCTTCCAAAATAACCAACCTAAGGACACTCTGGAATAAGTAGTCTTCTCCCCCAGTCTTCCTCCTTGATATTTTATCCTTTTCTTACACTTTCTGTCTTTTCCTGTTTTTTTAATCATGCATGTCCAGCCAGCTGGACAGAGAATTCTCTGATTTGTAACCTTCTCACTTCTCTAGTTGCTTCTAGGGTGAATGCTCCTATTGGAGTCACTGAGATGTCATTGTAGCCCTGCAACCATCCCAGCCTGAACCCCTGGACATTGCCTACAGCCAATATCTCTCTCTTGACAATAGACAGGGACAGCTCTACAACAATTCACAGCTCTGAAGAAGCTACAGAAGACTAAGACCATTGCCCCTTTTCCCCTTTGATATTTGGAGATGGGGGAGATGGCATGGGAATTGTACCCCCAGAAACTCAGGCAAACTATTATCAGGGAAATTCCTCTACTCCCTTAGGCCTTCTGACTCCCAATCCAAAACATCTGACCTTGAAGATTACCCGCCTTTGATTGGCCCCATTGAATTGAGATGGAAGAAGAGATATACCTCATTCATTCATCCTCATGAGAACTACCCCCATGCCCTCAGGCTAACCTTGCCTTCAGGCTAACTTCCCCTTTAACCCCTTGCTCCAGAGTCACATCCTCATTTATGCAGAAGAACATAAAAACCCCAGAATGGAGGCATTCTGGGAGCATCCGCCCCCCACTTGTTCCACTCATGTTGTCTTGCTGGCCAAAAATATTTAACATTACTAATAAATAAGATGCAGAGTCTTGCATTCTTGTGAAAAATATCCTTCCCAAACCCCAGGGGTACACCTCTATACCCCACAACATTTTTGATGATGCATATGATGCAAGACAGCCTTCTGTCTCTCATATCTCAGAATAAATACTAATGTTATTCAGACTATCCAGGTTTCACATATATAAAACATGTCAATATAATGGCTCTGTGCATTGTGGGAGAGCTTTGAGGTAAAACTCTGGATCTAGACTGGTTGACCTTGTCAAGATTGAGAGACTCCAAAAGCTAGTTTAAAAATAAAAGAGATTTATTTATTTTAATGTAAGTCAAATGGAATGGATGAGGGAGTCAGAGAAGATGGAATGCTGCCTCCTGGGGTGGGGGATGTGTTCTAGACTTTATATACCCTTTTGAAAACAAGGCTCTCCATGACTAGAGATAGGATAATGATGGCATGTTGCTGAGTCTCTGGAACCCGAGCTGGCTCATGTGGTTATGTCCTATGCCTCAAAGTCAAAAGGGGGTTAACTGTCCAGTTTAAAGAATAATCAGATATCTTGGATATAAAATAGATGCTTATCAGGGGCAAGTTGAGAGGTGCCTATCTGTGCTCATCAAAAATGAGAGGAAAGGTAAGAGGGGATCTTTTTCTTAGCTCAAAATCACCTTCCCTAGCACTGCAGGAATTCAAAGAAAAATGGATCTTTTATATATTCTTTGCCTGATATAAAATCTGGGATTTTGGGATATCTAGAGGAAGTCTGTACCCCCATATCATGTGAATCTTTAATTTGGTAAGCAGTCTAACACCTCTTTTCACTTATGCTTTCCTTTGGGGCCTCTTGAACATGAAACTAGCTCTGGCAGTATGTGCATTAACCTCATCATCCTTGTGGACATCCCTGATAAGTATACTGCCAAGGTAAGTGAACTTATCCACAAAATTCAAAATTTCTCCATTTGTTTTAACTGGTGATTTCATTTATAGATGAGGTGGAGCTGGCTGGTAGAGAACCTTTTGTTTTCTTTATATTAATTATCAGTCCAAAATTTACACAAGCAACAGAGAATCAATTTGTTCTCTGTTGCAACTCAGGTTCAGAAGCTGAAATGAGTGCACAATTATCTGCAAACAGGAAGTCATGTATCAACTTTCCCTCCACTTTAGTCTTGGTTTATAGACTATTCAAGTTAAATAATTTACCATCACTGTGAAAGTTGACCTTAAAGTTATTTTCATGCTCATTAAAGACATTTGACAACTTCACTGAAAACATCATGCTAAAAAATTATAGGAACCAACACTTAGCCATGCATCACTCCATTTGTGACTTGGAAATTGTGAGAGCCTTGTCCAATATCCAGAACCCATGCTGATGTAAAAAATAGACTCGAATACAGGACTACAATCCCCATGAGCCTTTGCTCCACTTCCCCAGAATGCCTTGTAATCTCACCTGGGCCAAGATCGAGAAGATTTTTAAGCAAAGGCTTTTGAAGGGCTCGGCCCTTTTTGGACTTCCGTTTTTGGAGCAGAGGCGTCTCTTCCATGACGTGAGGTTATTTTGTCTAGGCCTCTGGCCTAGGCACATGTTTCTTACTTGTATATTCTTAATCTTTAACCTTTAATAAACCTCTAAAAATTATAATATTCCTTGCAGAGAGAAACTAATTTCTACCTGCCTCAGTCTCCCCATCTCCCCTAAATTTTAATCTTTACAGTTGGAGACCACGAAGGGATGAGAACTTCTCAAAAAATTTTTAGCCTAGAGAATTTTTTTTTAAAGCCAAGGTTCTCCGAGATGCTCTTTAGAAAACCATCTTGATCAGCTCCTGCCTGCGGCCCTCTCCAGGCCCTCTCCAGCTCCTGCTTCTGCTCCTGGCCTCTCACCTGGTGCCTGAGCTGTGCTCCAGCTCCCAGCCCGACCCACCCCGGCAGTCTGTCTCTCACCCATCTGGCTTCCGACCCAGCCGGCTCATCACCCAGATCCTTGGAGCAGATCGCTGAGGACTCATTGCGACCAGCTGGTAACAGTATTGGCCACGTGGGCGGAGGGGAGAGACCAGAGGGAAAGGAGACCGGGCAATTTTCCCTTAGGCTAAGCCTCCACGTGGCTGGGGGTATTGGCCACAGGGGTATCAGAGAGGGGAAAGACAGAAAAGACTAAAGAGAAGAAACAGATCTTTTCAAACAGAAACTTAATAGCAATGGGCTGTTTAAAAGGATTTTTGACTCTTCTGGCAGTTTCATTGATTTTACCTGCCCGTCTGGGAGCAGACTCAGCCCAAAGATTCAACTTTAACTTTGGGGAGGAAAATGGGTGGCCCAGCAAACTGGAAGCCAGGCCCAGAGACCGGAGGTCTCTAGTTAATATCTGGCCTCCGATGCTTCCCAGCTATGGGGCCCTGGACGGATCCCTTGAACCCCATAGCCTAGCCTTTACTACTCTACCTTCGGACAATAGACATTTAAATGGATAATTAAAAACAAACAAACAAACAAAAAAAACCCCAAGGAACTTTGAAGAGACTAAAGGCTATATTCTAAGGCATTTCAGACTCCAATGGTTTATAAAAAAAATCTCTGTATTCTATTGCATTGTTTTGCTTAAGGTTTAACTTTGTGATTTTAAGTTCATATATTACTGGATTCAATATTATTCTGCTTGAACTGAAGGTTTATTGAATTTATTTTGAATGTACTGAATTTTGAAATTCTGTTGTTTTTCCCCTATAATTGTGTTGAACAAATATTGTGAATAAGCCCATATATGAAAAAACAGCTTTTTTCTATTTTGCTGAGGATAGATGGACTTCAGAACTGGTTATAATTGTATTAACAACCTTTGGGATTTTAATGTGCTAAATACCTCAAATGATTTTATTTTAAGGGTTTTTTAAATATGATTTTTGGAATTTTTTTTTAACAATCTAGTTATTTTTGCCTGCCCCTACCACGAGGTAAGGCCCATTACAGTAGCTGAAGTGAAATGTATTTTATAACCCCCAACCTTCCCACATGTGAATGGAAGTTGGGCAGTTAATTTCAGGGCATTTGTACCCTTGGGAAAAGCCTCCAAAAGGAGCACCCTTTATTTATACTCTTCAGCTCACTATTTTACTTCTACCAGAATGATATATAGATTTCTTGATTATGTTCTTAACCCAAGATGAGTTTTACTTTGTTTAAAAAATATGTTTAAATACCAAGGTTGAAAGATTGCTATGTTTGTAAAAATTGTGACAAATGTCCATCAATTCATAGGTTTTAAAAATGTCATACAGCAACTTATGTGAAATATGAAAGTGTGTTTGTTTGCTATTGTAATTAATTGGGCTATTGAGAATTTTGGGGATTTTGATATCTACATATTTGTACTACTGTATTTTTAAAGATGAAAAAATTGTTAACCTTGTTCAATTCATTTGCCTTCTACTCACAGTGATCATGGCAGGATACAAAGAGGAAATGGATCTCATTTTTTGGTGAGAAAGCCTTGTATTTTATATTTTCTTAACTGACACAGAGTGTCAATGGTTATAAGCTATATTTTTGAATTTTTTAAAGCTCTTTTATTATTATATTTTTCTTGCATGTGCAATATACTTTTTCAGTTTTTTAATTATTTTTTCTCTCCTTTTTATATTTGAAGCACATGTCACCAGTATTAAGATTTTCTTTAACCTTTTGATTTTCAGTGCTACAAGTTTAAGATACATTTGCTAATGCATGCCCTAAAAAGCTTGTGACTATGAAACTGATGCCACTAATTATTTAAATAAATTATGGGACTTTGCTTAATGATTCTGTCTGATTCCAGGACAAGAGCTACACACAAGAGCCATTTCATAGGGCCAAAGAAAGGCCAATCTAGGATGGATTGATGCACTTCCAGGCCAAGACAAAGGTCTTGAACCTAGTGTGAAGACTCGAGGTTACTATGTTTAACATGTGTTAAGACATAGGCTTTCCTTGTATCTACACTCACTCTGAAGATACTCACAGATGAGTATCCCCAAAACCTTGGCTCCTACTTGGCTTCTATAACCTGGTCCCCTTTTCTGCCTCTCATAGTGTGGTACCTTTCTGTAGTCCTGGCACTGACTGGGTAAATGCATCATTACTTAGATCATTTTGATTGGGCCCTGATTGAAGGACCTGTTATGGATTTATTTTTCTTCTACTTGGAATTTTTACACATAAGACTTTGATAGTCTATATTTCCATCCAGAAATTTTTCTTTTCTTTTGGATTTTCTGGTGTCTTTTTTAATATCTCTTGCCAATTGATTCATATACCTCAGCCATGCATCCCTAACTGATTCTGAATCTTTCAATCACCCACAACACGGGGGAATGTAAAAAATATCATTATTTAAATTGCAAAGTTTAAATTCCTTTTGAGAAGAATTTTAGGTGAAGAAGATGCTACCTCTCTGAATTCAGAACTGAACTGTTGGAGAAGCCACCATGAAGAAGCCTCCAGACCACAAGTTGCACAAAATTGAACTTTGGGTGTGGTTGATTGAACATTTATTTGTATGTATACTTTTATGCCAAAGGGGACTGCCCCCTAATGGCTTTTTGTCAATGTGTTCAGAAATTATTGGTTTTATTCTTTTTTCTCTTATCCTCACACTATTGTAATCTTTTAAGTTTATTATGTTTTTATGATCCTTTTGGGGAAAAATTAATTTTTCCACAAATGATCACACGGGGGGATGTAAAAAATAGACTTGAATACAGGACTACAATCCCCATGAGCCTTTGCTCCACTTCCCCAGAATGCCTTGTAATCTCACCTGGGCCAAGATCGAGAAGATTTTTAAGCAAAGGCTTTTGAAGGGCTCGGCCCTTTTTGGACTTCCGTTTTTGGAGCAGAGGCGTCTCTTCCATGATGTGAGGTTATTTTGTCTAGGCCTCTGGCCTAGGCACATGTTTCTTACTTGTATATTCTTAATCTTTAACCTTTAATAAACCTCTAAAAATTATAATATTCCTTGCAGAGAGAAACTAATTTCTACCTGCCTCAGTCTCCCCATCTCCCCTAAATTTTAATCTTTACACTAGCATGCCCTCACAGAAATGTCATACAATGTTGATAAACTTTTCCTGCCAAATTTTGCCATGATTTCCCACAAACCCTCATGAGTGACATGAAAAACATTTTATTAAGTGTTTGCTATATTGACGTCATTGTGCTAAGTGCTGGAGATAAAATTATGGGTGGGAGGAGGGCATTTTCTACCTTCAGTAGTCTTATATTCTTTGGAAGAAAAGTATGTCATAAATCAAGAAAGCAAACAATAGAGATTTCTTTTTTTTTACAATTTTTGCCCATTCTGAATAGTAAACAAATGAGCATGATTCACAATGAGGTTTATGTAGTTATGTTTAGGATGGAGAAAGTAAGCAACATATTCCTGGCAGGGGAAAATTTGAGAAATTGTGACAATATATGAGGAAGAAATGTCAGCTAAGAGAGCAAATGAACATCGGACTTGCTTATTAGCTGAAAGTCTGGAATGAATATCTATAAAGGAGAGTTTCAGGATACTTTGGCACTTTAGATAGACTCTGGCCCTGGAGCTATGATTGCAGATGCACAATAAATTCCATTATGTTCCAAAAGAGATGTAAAAGAAAATCATATGTCATATACCCGAACAGAGTGTAAAGTAGACATTTGGCAAGTGTGTAGGCAAGAGTTCATGAGTATGTAAATGAACTCATGCTATTATAAATACCATTAAATGAATGAGATTATTATTTGACTTAATATGAGACATATTTAAATACAATAAGATCCACATGAATAGCATTTACACACAAGAGACAATGAAATAGATCTAAGGTGAACTTAATTGTGCCTGCCAACATTAAAAATCACCACATTTCTTCAGTGCCCTGGTAGCCATAGTCATGTTTAATCTAGAAGGTGCCTGGTCAAAGGTTCACTCTATTTTTAGCTTTAGTTCTGCATTTTCTAATTTTCCCTCATTTCCATGTAATTTTCTCATTTAGGTTTTATATCTCTCATTCACTATTACCTTGCCCTTCAAACACTATTTCGATTTGTGTTCTGCTTGACTGGAATGCACAACATCAGATGCCTCCTTGTCAGATAGTCAGGAGAGACTGTAGTTTTATTGCCCATAACAAATAAAAGTTATCTCCCCTATTTAAAGCTTATCAGTGACTTAGAAATACAAGTTCAACCACACATAGTTGAGAGAGGCCATAACACCAATGAGCAGATGAAACAATTAGATTGTAACCATTTGTTTAAAGGATTTAGGGCCTCTTTATGGTCACTCGGAATTGTTATTAGTGTTTTAATGCTTTACTTTGGAAGGACAGAAAAGACAAAAGGTAATTTTATAGTTTATTTGTGTGGAGATCTGGCAGAGAATCCATTAAATGAAGATTTGGGGGTTCAGAGAACAATTCCATTTCCATACATAAAACTCTGCCATTCATTAAAGAATAGTGCTTTTAAAAGTGTTTACTTCAATCAAATGAACAACAAAAAAGTGCAAAGAATCTGAGAAATTATAGCTGAGAAAAGGTTGAATCTATGTCTTTTTGTTGTCATCTGTTCCACAGAAGAGGCTCCAAATAACAAAATGCAAGAGAAAATCTACAAATTCACAATAAGAAAAAGTGTGATGAATATTTAAAGACATAATATGTTTTAAATCATACTTTTTGTATCATGTTACTTTATGGAAGCTATCATTTGACCTTATTAACTTTTTCAGTTTTTCTCAGAGGTTTTCTAAATAAATCATAAATCATTATGCTACCTATAATTTTGTTTCATGTATGTAAGTAACAAAGTCTACATCTATGTGCATATACCTATGCATACATATGTACATGTATATATAAATATATACACATTAAAAGAAAAATAATGTTACATATATATGTCTTACATTTTCTTTTTCATTTTGCCTTTGTTGTATTATTTCAATAGTAGTAGAGGGGAGACATCTGTCCCATTCAGCATCAGGCTTTTTATTAAGTCCCTAGAATGAGTCAATCACTATTTAAGGAGCTGGGGGTTTGGAGACATGAAACAAAATATATTCTCAGGGATCTTATTTTCTATTGTGGAGTAACAACATCTGCCCTGGAAGATAAGTGCAAAATATATTGAAAGTTAATAAAAAGTAATTCTTGGATGGAGGCAGAGTGTCAACAATGTGAAAAATAAATAGACCTTGTGAAGGAAGTAGTACAAGAAAATGAATTATGGAAGCTAGAGATTCTAAAAGATGGATATGAGTAGGGAGAGTAGTGTAGACATAGACAACAGCCTGTGCAAAGCCACTGAGATTATAAACAAAACAATAAGTAGAGCTATGTGGGTGGACTAAAACCTTTGGAAGAGGAAAGACTAACGAAAGCATAGTAATATTAGTTTGGATTAGATTGTGCAGATCTTTCAGTATCAAAGTATTTATGCTAGAAGAATAAGGGACCTGCTTGAGCAGAGTAATAATATGGTCCAATTTATAGAGATGTCAATTTCATCAGCTTTTAAAAGAATGAATTGAATTTCTGAAGCCTGGAGACAACTTCATGTGTTTCACTATTGCAATTAAAACCAGTTCTTAGCTTTGGATAATATATTTATGTATATATTATCATAACTATTTATATCTCCATAAATTTAAAAGACCACGCACATAGTCACTCATGTAGATGTAAACAAATGTATTTGCTTGAGGTCTGTTTTAATTTGGGACAAAAATTATGGCAAATTCTTTCACTCATACCCTTGTGAAATATGTTATGAAAATGAGTCGTCTCTTTTATGGACATGCTAACATCATTAAAATATGCCACTTGAATTTTATGGAGAACAGAGGTCAAGGGTTGCTTTTTTGTCCTTCATTCAAAAGTCCTATTTGAACTATCTTTCTAGAAGAACCCTGAATAAGCAAAATCAGGTCATTTCTCTATTACTAAACCTTCAAGTAAATCAATGTTTCCTCCTCCATGCCTAGAAAACTGCTTAATACTAAGGAAAAAAATAATATCTAATGATTAAAATCCTCTTGTCAATAATGCAAATATAGAATTCATTTTAAAAATATGTGTGCTTTGGGCCTATAAGCCATGGACTGAAATGAACCCTATCAGCTTTTATATATTACATAAGATTGTAAGAAATATTCTTGTCCAACTTAGATTTAATATCTACTGCTTAATTAAATAAATGAAAAGGAGGAAATTTAATTATAATTCTCAATATAATTCTCCTAATTCTTGTTATTTATATGTATAATATTCTCCAAATCTTTTTATTATTGTTGGGCATAGAGACAATGGAAAGTCAGGACCTATATACATATGTGATATAGACACATATGCATATATACATAGATCTGCCCATATATGCATATACTCAAGTATGTGTTGACATGCACGCACATGCATACATACATGTATGTACGCATGTGTGTATAGTTCCTAATTACTCCTTACATGGATAATTGTGAAGTTTATATTGTACAGGATATAATTGTATAGATGACTTACACTCTTACAAGTTATTCCTTTATCTTGAAAGATAGAAGTTTTATCTCATGTCATGCTTTCTTAGTTTTTAATAGTTATTTCCCCTCTAAGTACTCCATGATAGATATACTAAAGAAACTTGTTTCTTTTTAATTATAATAATTTTTAGTTTTTTTCTAGATTATATATCAATGCAATTTTTCAATATTCCTTTTTCTTAATTTTGTAATCCATGTTCTCTCTCTCTCACTCCTCCCCCCTCCCTAATAAGGCAGGTAATAAAATATAAATTGCATATATTATCATATTATATATTTCCATGTTCCTCATGTTGTGAAAGTCAACACATTGTTTTCAAGAGAGAAAATTCATGGGGCAAACAAAATAACGAATTGTTTGGTTTTTTGGTGATCATATTGTTTGTCATTTCTTACAGCACAATAAGGAAACATGTTTCTTTAAAAATAGCGTGTTTTGAACCTTTAAATAGCTTGGTTCTTGAAGCCATCCACCAACTTCACAAAAATTCCTAGTGGGTAAAACATTCAAAAAGGGGAACCAGGGACAAAGAGAAAAATGAGTGATGGTTTAAAGTCTAAAGAAAGGAGATCATAAGGTGAGAAGAAAGACACAAAGACAAAAAAAGTTCCAACATGAAGTAATCATACAGTGAGTTAGCTCTGATGGAAAGGAGCTTAGTTGGAATAAAGCTCAGGTGGTGAAGAGCTTAACTCTTATCCAGACATACTGGTATTTTTATTGGGGTGATAACAGTATAGGGGGAAGGGAGAATGATAATCGAACAAGTACTCTGATACATTAACATGAGGTAATCCTCACAAGTTACAAACTGCCAGATCCTAAGACAGGGTTTTTACAAACGTTTTACACAGGGGGCCAGTTCACTCACTGTTCCTCAGACAGTTGGAGGGTTGGACTAAAAAACAAACTATGGAGAAATATGTATACTGCTATCTGGGAGAGTGGAGGCTGCAGTATACACAGTGCGAAATCCCTTCCCCCAGATCACCACTCACCATGCAGACATCTATTGTGCAGCCACATAATCCTTTGCATGGCTCCTCGTTCTCTTTCAGTTACTCTCAGAACAAGGCACCAGGCAAAGGATTATGTTACCGGAAGTATTACTGTATGTGAGTGATGCCACGCTTTGCAGCGCCACCACATACAGTACTCCTCTCACTGACCACCAATGAAAGAGATGCCCCTTCTGGAAGTGCAGTAGGGGCTGGATAAATGGCCCTGGGAACCCAGTCCTAAGACAATAGGTATAGCTAACACCCAAATCAGGAGTTCATGTGGACTAAAGCATCTAGGCTTGTTTGATACAGATGTTAATTGATTGTTATTGTCAAAACTAGGAGACTGAGATAGTAGGCCAGTTTTCTGGAGTGTAGCCCCAGGGAAGGGTTAGGAATTTGCCAAGGTTAAGGTTTAATTTAACTCAAGGTTACAGAAACCAATTATTAGACATATCATAAGAGTTGGCTTTTTGAGCACCCCTAAAATATTATCAATATTTATATATGCCCGGACCCCTATAGTTCTAAATAATTTTTATTTCCTGTCCCTCTTGCTGATGGAATTCAAGTTCTCTCTCAATACCTGCTATTACCACTTCAGGTATAAAGATACTATTGAAAAGACAGCATACAGAAAAAGCAATGTTTATTTGCCCAGATCCATTAACGGGTATCTCAAAAAGGATAAAGAATGATACCCAAATAAATCTTTTGCCCTGAGCTTTTTCAAAATCATCACAGGTATTACACTGTGATTACTTGGAAATATACCACATTGACACTGGTTCCTGCAAGCATTCCCAAACTTTTCGAATTACCCTGGAGTTATCAATGTTCATTTGTATGCAAATAATGGTAAATATTGCTAATTACATACTGCCTATTCAGATAATTCAGACAAAGATTTTCCTAGGCTAAAAACTGGGAAGAAATGAATTCCAGAGTCTGTTCTTCATGATTCTGTGGTTTGGAATCTATTTATAATGTTTTGCTTCTTCCCATTGTAGAGATCTCTGCTATGGAATGTAAAAATTTTATTATAAGAAGTACTTAATGTGCTTCAGGCATATTTGATATGTGCTTCTGAGAACTAAAACCAAACTACAGATAGAGTTTCAAATATTACTCAAAGAGAAAAAGCTGATAAGCAGAGCGATAAGGTCAAATATGAACTAATACTGTTGGAAATAAAAATCACAACAATGATTATACCCTATGGCAGGCCATCAGTAAAAATGAATTGATCAGATAATTGCTGGGCTATTTAAAACCTGCCAGTACTTCACTGGGATTCAAAAAAAGAGGAAGCAGTGACTTGCCTGAATAGGAAAGCTAGGTGACAAGGCAGCCCCAGAATCAGTAAAAATTAGGTTCAAATTTGACATTGGACACATACTAGCTTTGTGAACTTGGTCAAGACTCTTAATCTCTATTTGTCGCAGTGTCCTCATCTCATAAATGGGGATAGCAATAGCTCCTATGGCTAGAACATAGTAAGTGCTATATAAGTGCTAGCTATTTATTATTACCATGGCTAAGAAACACCATCAGGGGTATAAAATCAGTCCATAAAATAATAAATGTAAGGAGTCAGCCATAGAAGGAATCACAGGTGACATGGGCACTGTACCCCCAGAAACTCAGGTGAACTATTATCAGGGAAACTCCCTTGCTCCCTTCCATTCTCGGGACTCTGAGCCCAAAAACACACAATGACCCCTCTAGGGTCCTGATATGACTATCCTCCTTTGATCATCCTCTAGATTTAAGATGGACCGAAAGATACACCTCCAGGCTACAACTAGATCCTATCAGACATCTGTTTGTTCCCTAAAACTAAAGAATCTTTATTTTCCCAGGCAGATGATCACCCCACCTCGCCAAATGCCTGGGTGACTAACACTCTGTTGTAAAAAGTATAAAATCCCCAGAACTGATGTTGTCTGGGGCAACAGCCTTTCCATTCATGCTGACTTCCCAAGGAACTGCTCCCCATCTTGCTGTTCCACCTTGCTATCCTCCTGGCCATTCTCAACATTACCTCCTAAATTAATAAATTTCATTTTTTAAATTAATTTATTTTTTTAAATTTGGTAAATTTTGAACATTATTTCCAGGTTACAAAAATCATTTTCTATTCCTCCCTCTCCTCCCCTCCCCTCACATAGCTGATGCACAATTCCACTGGGTATTACATGTGTTCTTGAACAGAATCCAATTCCATATTGTTGGTATTTGCACTAGGATGTTCATTCAGACTCTGTGGTCTTAACGTAGTGGCAAGAGCAATAGTTTTGAGTTAAAGGATGCAGCTTTGAATCCCTTAAAATCAATACCTTGCATCGGTTCCAAGGCAGAAGAGCAGTAAGGGCTAGGGAATGGGGGTAAGTGACTTGCCCAGGGTCACATAGCTGGAAAGTGTCTGAGGTCAGATTTGGAGACAGGAGGTCCTGGGTCCAGACCTGGCTCTCAATCCACTTATCCACCCAGGTGCCCCCAACCTCAATTATATATATATTTTTTAACCCTTATCTTCTGTCTTAGAATCAATACCATGTATTGGTTCCAGGGCAGAAGAGCAGTAAGGGCTAGGCAATGGGGATCAAGTGACTTGCCCAAGGTCACATAGCTGAGAAGTGCCTGAGGCCAGATTTCAACCCAGCACCTCCCATCTCTAGGCCTGGTTCTCAATCCACTTAGCCACCCAACTGCCCCCCTCAGTTATCTTAACTGTTAAGAAATATATAAGATTGGACTACATGATCTCTAAAGTATTTTCCAAGTCTAAATCCTATAAACCATCTCTTCTTCTCACCTCTCCTTTCCCCAGAACAATGCCTAACTGAAATTATAATAATACTAGAATTTGCATAACACTCTAAATTTGCAAAGTACTTTATGTCATCTCACTTGATCCTCCCAACAGCCCTGTGGGGCAGATGGTATTGTTATTCCCATTTTACAGATGTGGAAATTGAGGCTGAGCCCCCATCAAACAATTATTATAGTATTTGAACTCAAGCTTTCTTGCTTCCAGACTTAAAACTATTTCTGATACTCCTTCTAGCTGAAATGAAGCCCCAGAATCTGTTTCCTTCTGGAAGAGATTCAGAATAATGTACTAGAAAGACTGCTAGACTTGGAATCAAGAGAAGCCTGAGTTCTAATCCCATGTTTGAGCCACATTCTTTTTGTTTTTAAGCTAAGTTTTGGAGTCTTGCATTCTTGCAAAAGTTATTCTTCCCAAACCCCAGAGGTACACATCTGCACCCCCATAACATCTTGGCTCCCAATGTTTTGGGCTCTCCTGAAAGCTACTCCTGTACCCTGGATCATCCATGAGGACACAGCTTCTTAGGTAGGATGGAGCCTTTTCTTTGACTCCTGAAACCACCATCTTTAGAATGATATCTTTGTGGGAACTCTTTTGTGCTCTCTCTCCCATCAGCCCCAGATCAGTCTGGCCACTGGATTTGAAGGTCTGTCTATTGGCTTCCCCTTCTGATACTGGAAGACATTCTGGTGTGTGGGAAGTCTTGCCTCAGTGTTAAACTGAGTGCTCTTAGTTGGGCAACCTCTGTGGTTGCACAGTTGTTGACCCTCTGGTGTGGAATTGGCCATTCTGCATCTAAATGGGACAGAGACAGAGCATACCCCGAGTTTCCCCTTTGGGGTGTATACTTAAAAATTGGGAAAAAATTGGCACTAAATAGCTTAAAGAAAAAGCAACTAATTTCTTTTTGTAATGTTGACTGGCCACATTACATCCTTGGTAATCAAGAGACATGGCCTATCCATGGTACTCTAAATTATAACACCATCAGACAATTGTATTTGTTTTGCAGAAGGGAAGGGAAATGGACAGCCATTACCTATATTTCCGCTTTTATTAAACTCAGCCAGAACCCTGAGCTAAGACAACTCTGTTGCATGAGCTTTGCTACATCCTTACTGACCCCTTCTGGGGAAAGTCCCCAACAGGATGCTCTGGATGATTTAGCTCTCCCAGGCAATTTAGCTTTCCTGAGGGGTAGGGAAATAACGTCTCCTACATTGGCTGCAGCACAAGCAAGACCTTCCCCTCCCCCAAAATTAACTTCTACTTCAGAATCCCTTCCTCCAGTCTCTCCTCAACCCTCAGTTCCAAATCCTCCACCCTACTCTTGGGGTTCAGAGCCTGAGACCACTCCTCTCTCTACTCCCAACTGTAATATCCTTTTGTAACCACCACTGCCTAAGGATAATGTTACCTCGCCCATTCCTCAATCAAGCCAACTCTACCCAGGGAGCAGATTGAGCTATGGTGACAGGTAACAGGGCTCACCTCCTCCCTATGAGAGAGATATCCTTGTCAGATGGGCTGGCTAAGGTACAGGTTCTCTTTTCTATGACTGATCTAGCCCAGATGAAGGAGAAGTTAGGTCATTACTCAGAGAACCATACCAAATTCATTGAGGGTTTTAAATCCCTTACCCTGCAGTTTGACCTGTCATGGGCAGATCTGCATATTATTATCTCCACCTGTTGCACCCCATATGAGAAAAAACAGATCTGGGATTTGGCTGTAGAAACAGGTGATGAGAAGGCCCTAGGCGGCGGCATGTGGAAAGGAGTTCTGGTGCCACCACAGTCCCAGGGCAAGATCCTGGATGGGACTATATGAATGAAAGGGACAGACTTAGGAGAGACCATATGATAGATTGTCTCTTTGAGGCCATGCAAAAAGGCATTAGAAAGCAAGTAAATTACAACAAGCTCAAACAGATTACTCAAGGAAAGGAGGAGAATCCAGCCCTCCTCCTGTCCTGATTAGTGGAAGCCATGAAGCAATATACCAACGTCTACCCAGACACTGATGAGGGGGCACTTATCTTAAGGCTCCACTTTATAGGACAGTCAGCCCCAGACATCAGGCGAAAACTGCAAAAGCTGGATCTGGGACCTCAGACTCCAATTAACCAATTAATGGATGCTGTTTTTAAGGTTTTTCACAACAGGGACCTAGCTGAGACAGAAGGACAGAAATATGAGAAACTTCTCATGGCAGCTCTCACCTCTCTGCCCATAGGTCAGAGGCCAAGGGACTCTTATGGATGGAATGGGCACTGGTCAAAGGACTGTCCTTCGAAGGAAAGACTGCCCACGACTACGTTTCCAGCCTGGGACCAAAACAGACACTGGAAACGGCAGTGCCCCACCAACCAGAGACCCGAGCAACCCCAGAGGCACCTTCCTGACCCCCAGTCTCCTGAGGACTCAGAATAGGGCTGCCCTAGGGTTTGCTCACTCCCAGTTTCTATCACCATGGCCAAACCCAGGGTTACTCTCGAGGTTGAACGTAAGAAAATTACCTTTCTAATCGATACAGGAGCTACCTATTCTGTTCTCCAAACTCACAATGGTTCTAGATTCCATTCACAGCATAAGGTAATTGAAATTGGGGTAAAGACACTTAGCTGTAGGGAAACAGCACCCCTAACATGTGCCCATGAAGACAAATTATTCCAACATATATTCCTAGTTATTCCTTCCTCCCCATGTCCTTTACTGGGCAGGGACATTATGAAGAAATAAGGCTCATACTTCTGCCTTATCTCAGTTCTAAATTCCCCAACTACTCCCTTGCAGAAGCCTCAAAAAATATCCTCAGAAATCTGGGAGAAAGTACCTTCCATTGTCTGGGATCAAGGCATACCGGGAAGAGCCATTCAGGTGTATCCCATAATGATAAACCTCAAGCCTGATTCTCCTTATTCACACAGGAAGCAATATCCCATTTCCCCAGAGGCCAGAAAGGGATTACAACCTCTCATAAATTCCTAGCCTATGACCTCTTAGAAGAGTGCTCTTTGAAAGGAGCAGAACCAGGAAAACATTGTACACAGAGACTGATACATTGTGGTACAATCGAAGATAATGGACTTCTCCATTAGTGGCGATGCAATGTCCCTGAACATTCTGCAGGGATCTAAAAAATACTATCCACAAGCAGAGGATAAACTGTGGGAGTAAAAACACCGATGAAAAGCAACTGCTTGAATACAGGGTTGGAGGTGATAGGAGTGAGGAGAGACTCTAAATGAACACTACAATGCAAATACCAACAACATGGAAATGGGATTGAATCAAGAACACATGTGATACCCAATGGAATCGCGCATCGGCTATGGGAGAGGTGGTGGGAGGGGGGAGGGAAGAAAAGAAAATGATCTTTGTTTCCAACGAATAGTGTTTGGAAATAAAAAAAAAAAGAGTGCTCTAAAAAAAGAGTGCTCTTCACCTTTCAATTCTCCCCCCCTACCAGTGAAAAAGCCAAATGGGACCTTGGTATGGTTCAAGACCTTAGACACATTAATGAAGCAACAATTTCTGTTCATCTCATTGTCTCAAACCCGTATATAATTCTAACTAAAATACCAGGGAATTCTCAGTGGTTCCCTGTCATTGACTTGAAAGACACCTTCTTCTGCATACCCTTGTACCCTAAATGCAGATTCCTTTTTGCCTTTGAGTGGGTTTCTCCCTCAGACCCCCGACCCCATGAGTTCACGTGGTCCATGCTCCCACAGGGCCTAAAGGACAGCCCACAGTACTTCGGGGCTGCCCTCAACAAAGATCTTAGAGCCCTGAGACTCATGAGCAGCTCAATCTTGCAGTATGTTGATGACATTTTGATATCTAGTCCATCTGAGGCTGCTTGTATCACAGACACAATTTATACCATAACTTTTCTAGGAGAACGGGGTCACAAGGTTTCTGATTCTAAATCCCAACTTGTCTCCCAGTCTGTAACTTATTTGGGATGCAACCTAACCCCAAATTCCCGCTCTCTGACCACAGATAGGAAACAGGCCATACTGTCCATTCCTGTCTCCTCCACCAAAAGACAGCGTTGTACTTTACTGGGTATGGCAGGGTTTTGCTTCATTTGGATACCTAACTTTGGGATCATTGAATAACCCCTCTATGAGGTCACTAAGGGTCCTGATTCGGAACCCCTAGATTGGGGATAAAACCAAGAACAAGCCTTTTTACTCTTAAAAACCCAGCTTTCTTCAACCCCCGCCCTAGGGATTCCAGACCTTGAAAAGCCATTTTTTTTTTCTTGTTTATGGATGAGAGAAAGAAATTTGCCCTAGGCACTCTAGTGTAGTACCTAGGACCTGACCTCCATCCCATTGCTTACTTTTCTAAGCAACTCGACTCAGTTAGCAAAGGATGACCACCATGCTTGAGAGCAGCCTCTGCCACTGTTCTCATGGCAGAAGAGGCATTTAAACTAACTCTGGGTCAACCCCTAGAAATTCTGACCCCCCATGGGGTCCTCAGCATTCTGGAGGCTAGAGGTCACAGATGGCTCTGGGGAGGGGGGCATCTCACTAAATACAAAGCTCTTTTACTGGACACACTCAGCATTACCCTAAAGCTATGCAGGACACTGAACCCAGCTACCCTCCTCCCTCTTCCGGGAGATTCCATCTCCCATGACTGTGAGGAATTGATAGACCACACCTTCTCCAACAGGCCAGACCTCAAAGATTCTCCTCTCTCTGAGGCAGAGATCAGCTGGTATACAGATGGCTCCTCCTCTATGGAGAATGGGGTAAGGAAAGTGGGGCACTCTATAGTCTCACAGACAGCCACCATTGAGGCAAAGGGACTCCCCCAGGGACTTAAGCACAAAAAACCGAGCTGATCGCCCTCACAAGAGCATTGCAGCTTGCTGAAGGGAAAAAGGCAAATATTTTCATGGACTCAAAATATGCCTTTCATGTTTTACATGCTCATGGGGCTATATGGAAAGAAAGAGGTTTATTAACTACCAAAAACTCTCCCTTGAAACATGGGAAGAAAATCCTGATTTAACTTGAGGCAGTCACTTTACCTAGCAAAATTGTTGTCATCCACTGCAGAGGACATCAGGGTCTAGATTCCAACATAACCTGAGGGAATCATAGGGCAGACCTAGTGGCCAAAGAGGCTGTAAGAGCCACTTCTTTGACTGCTCTGACCCTAACCCCACAACACCCCACAATACCAAAGGGCATTTTTCCCTCATACACTGAGGAGGAAATTGCACAGGAAGAACTTCAGGGATTTACCCTTGAAGACAGCAGGTGGTGGCACTCTCCCTCTGGACCATTGCTCCTCCCTAGTAACTTAATGTGGAAAATGGTTATGGGATTACATAACTCCACACACTTGGGCAGAGAAGCACTAACCACTTTGATAAAGCCACTTTTCACACAAAGGCATCTCTAAAACCATCCAGGAAATCTGCAGATCCTGTGCCCTCTGTGCCCAAACTAACAGCACTGGTGCTCTTAGACCACCTCCCCTCCTTAAGCCCATCCAAAGGAGAGGGGAATCACCTGGTGAGGATTGGAAGATAGATTTCACCCACCTGACACTTTGCAAAAGGTACAAGATCCTTCTAGTCTCTGTAGATACCTTCACAGGCTGGCCTGAAGCATTTCCCTCCAGATCAGAGAAAGCACAAGATTTCACAAAGGCCTTACTCAATGAAATCATCCATAGGTTTGGCCTTCCAAAAAATCTTCAGAGTGATAATGGTCCTGCCTTTATTTCCCAGATCACTCAGATGGTTTCTAAGGCTTTGGGCATTACTTACCATTTATACTCGGCTTGGCATCCCCAATCTTCAGGGAAAACAGAACGTATGAATCAGACCCTAAAAAGAGCCAAACTATGTGAGGAGGCAAAAACTGATTGCATCCAAGGTCTCCCAATTGCCCTAACCAGAATCAGAATTGCTCCCCGGGTAAATTTAGGGCTGAGTCCATTTGAATTGCTCTATGGGAGATCCTTTCTAATATCTGATGTTCTTTTAGATTCAGAAATACAGAGCCTTGTTCGGTCCTCTAGACAATTTGGCCCAATCTACCAGGTTCTGAGAGAATACGCTAATCAAATCCTCCCCAAACCCTCAACAGAGGATACAGAGGAATCTCTCCACCCAGCCCAAACAGGAGATTTGGTATACCTGAAGACATGGAGTGGATCAAACCACCTAACACCTCCATGGGAGGGCCCCCATAGGGTTATTTTATCCACTCCTACAGCTGTAATATTAGAGGGGCAGAATACATGGATTCATGTCTCTCATATTAAACCCTTTATCCCTCCAGAAACAGGTGATGAAGGGGACACAGAAGTCACTTATTCCTGTGAGCCACTGGAAGATCTCAAATTCCTCTTCTGCCAAAAGACCCAACCTAAGGAAACTTTGGAATATGTAGCTCTATCCCCTCCTCCTTGTTATCTAAAATTTCTCTCACTCTAGCCATGACTATCTCTTTCCTTACAGTCTTTGTATATCCAAAACATATGTGGACCTTGTATTTGTAATCTTGTCATCTCTCTAGTTGCTTCTAGGGTAAAAAACACCCGTGGGAGTCATGGAAATGCCACTGCGACCTCTGCAACCTTCCCAGCCTGAACCTCTGGACATGGGCTACAGTCAATACGTCTTTCTCCTAATGATAGGCAGGGACAAGTCTACGCCCATTCTCAGCTCTGAAGAAGTTACAGAAAACTGATACCATCGCCCCTTTCCCTTACATATTAGGAGAGGGGGGAAGATGACATGGGCACTGTACCCCCAGAAACTCAGGTGAACTATTATCAGGGAAACTCCCTTGCTCCCTTCCATCCTCGTGACTCTGAGCCTAAAAACACCCAATGACCCCTCTAGGGTCCTGAGATGACTATCTTCTTTAGATCGTCCACTAGATTTAAGATGGACAGAAAGATGCACCTCCAGGCCACACCTCAATCCTATCCGACATCTGTTTGTTCCCTAAAACTAAGGAATCTTTATGCCCCCAGGCAGAGGATCACCCCACCTTGTCAAATGCCTGGGTGACTAACACTCTGTTGTAAAAAGTATAAAATCCCCAGAACTGATGTCATCTGGGGGAACAGCCTTTCCATTCATGCTGTCCTCCCAAGAAACTGCTCCCCATCTTGCTGTTCCACCTAGCTATTACCTCCTAAATTAATAAATTTCTCTTTTTGTTTTTGAGCTAAGTTTCAAAGTCTTGCGTTCTTGCAAAAGTTATCCTTCCCAAACCCCAGGGGTACACATCTGTACCCCCATAACAACAGGGACCAAAATGGTAATGTTGGGGGTGAAGAGGTGCACACCTTGGGTTTGGGAAGGATACCTTTCTGCAAGAATACAAGACTTTGAAACTTAGCTTAAATATAAAAAGAGAAATTTATTAATTTAGAAGGTAATGTTGAAAATGGCCAGGAGGATAGTACTGGTGGAACAGCAAGATTGAAGGCTGTTCCCAGAACTCATCAATTCTGGGGGTTTTATTCTCTTACAATAAGTGCTATCATAGTGTGGATGTGACTCTAGAGTGGTAGCTGCTCAGGCATTTCCTTGGGGGGGGATGTTGTTATCTGACTGGGGTCTGCCTGGAGACATAGGGAGTGACCCTCATAAAAGATTCCTTAGTTTTAGGGGACAGGCAGATGTCTATGATGTGGCCTGATAGAATTGATATGTGGCCTGATAGAATCGAGGTGTTACCTGGAGGTGCATCTCTTTGTCCATCTTAAATCTAAAAGAGGATCAAAGGAGGGCAATCATCTCAGAGTCCTTAGACGTTTTTTAGGCTAGGAGTCAGGAAGATGTAAAGGAGAAAAAGAATTTTCCTGATAATGGTTTTCCTGAGTTTCTGGGCACAACGCCCATGTCAATATGAAAGATACTATGCTTTAATCTGCACCCATCTAATTCTTCCTTTGGAGCATTCCCAATCATAAATATTTCAGTTGTTGTCCAAGATCATTTCATTGCAAGACAACCAAGTTTTCACAGTTGATCATCATATAATGTTGCTGTTACTGGATACATTGTTCTCCCTGTTCTGCTTTTTTTGCCCTGCATCATTTCATGAAGATCTTTCCAGGGTTTTCTGAAGTCATCTTGTTATTATTTTTAATAGCACAAAAGTATTCTATCACCAACATATACCACATTTTGTTCGGCCATTCCACAAATGAGGAACAACTCTTTAGTTTCTAACTCTTTGCCACCAAAGAAAGAGCAGCTATACAGTACCTTTTATCAAGATGTAAGTTCTTTCCTTATCTCTTTTAACCATATAATCAGATCTATTTTTGCTTTAGCTTTATCTGATATCATGATTGCCACTTTGGCTTTTTTTTTTTTACTTCAGATGATACACAATAAATTCTGCTCCAGTCCCTTATCTTTATTCCATTTGTGTACCTCTGCCTCAAGTGTATTTCTTTTAAACAACCTATCACAGGATTCTAGTTTTTTTTTTTTTTTTATCTATTCTGCTATTGGCATGGTCATTGTACCCCCAGAAACTCAGTGACTGCCAACCCAAAACATCTGACCTTGATGATTACCTTCCTTTGATTGCCCCATTGAATTGAGATAGACTCAGAGACACACCTCATTAATTTGTCCTCCAGATCACTAGAATCACCCCCATGCCCTCAGGCAAACCTTCCCCTAACCCCTTGCTCCAGAGTCATATCCTCACTGTTGTAAAGAGTATAAAATCCTCAGAATTGATGTTCTCTAGGGAACAGCTTTTCCATCCATGCTGCTCTCCCAAGGAGTAGCTTTTCCACCTATTCTGTTCCACCTAGGATGCAGGCTTTCCTCCTGGCCAGATTTGACATTACTTTCCAAATTAATAAATTTCTCTTTTTATTTTTAAGCCAAGTTTCAGAGTCTTGCCTTCTTGCAAAGGTATGCTTCCCGAACCCCAGGGGTTCACCTCTGTACCTCACAACACTCTCTGCTTCCTTTTTATGGTTTTCATCCCATTCACATTCACAGTTATGATTACCAACCCAAGTATGTATTCCCCTCATTTTTTTTTCTCTTTTTATCCTGCTATTTCTCCTTTCACTCTGCCCCTCCTGATTTTGTTTTTAATTACCACCCCCTATTTCTATTACCCTGCCCTCTTATCTTATTCCCCTCCTACTTCTCTATAAGGTAAGATAGAATTCTATAACCAAATGAATATAGTTGCTATTCCCTCTCTGACCCTATTAAGATAAAATAAGTTTAAGTATGGCCTGTCACCACTCTCATCCTCCCTTTCACTGAAATTCACTGAAGTAGTTTTTCATACCTCCTTAGCTGAAATAATTACTTCATTCCACCTCTCCCTTTCCTTTTCTCTCAGTAAATTCTCTTCTTCACTCCTTGATTTTTTTTCACATAACATATCATCCTAATCAGCTGACTCCTTTGTCTATGTGTACTCCTTATAACTGCTTTAATACTGATAAAAAAAATTAGGAATTACAAATCAACCTTCCACATAGGAATACATAGTTTGACCTTATTTACTACCTTCAATTTACTCTTTCTCATTTATCTTTTAAGGCTTCTCTTGGCGTTTGTCTCAGGACATCAAATTTTCTGTTTAGGTCTTTACTTTTCATCAGGAATATTTAGAAATCATCTATTTTATTAAATGTCCATGATTTTCCCTGAAGGAATATTTGGTTTTACTGGATAGGTGATTCTGTGTTGTAAACCTATATCTTTTGCCTTCAAAAACATCATATCCCAAGCCTTCTGATCCTTTAATGTGGAGGCTACTAAGTTCTATGTAATCTTGACTGTGGCTCCATGGCATTTGTTTTTTTTTTCTTTCTTGTTAATTACAGTATTTTCTCCTTGTCTTGGGGACTCTTAAATTTAGCTATAATATTCCTGGGAGTCCTCATTGGGAGATTTGGGGGATTTCTTTTTGGAGGTGATCTGTGGATTCTTTCAATTTCTACTTTAATTTCTTTTTCAAGAATATCAGGGCAGTTTTTTTGGATAATATCTTCTATTATGATATATGAAGAGCAAAGTCCTACATAGGCTATCTCCAAATGGGACATGTTTATTATTTCACCATAGCAAATAACATGTATATATTTTCTTCTAAAAAGTTTTTTTAAGGCAAAGAAACATACACATATGGTATTCAAGGAGAAGCATTATAAAGGATATACTCTCTTTGAATTAATGCCTAGACAATATTTTCAGAAGAGCAGAATGAAAGGGAATGTGAGATTTATATTTTCAAACAAAAATGGAATCAAAGCATTTTGAATAGAAGAATGGAAATGACAAATATATTTAATGAAAATTGAATTGTTTGAAGCAGGTTTTACTTCACTCTCCCTTCTACTTGACATGAGCATTGTACCTCCAGAAACTCAGGCAAACTATTATGGACAGAGAGATGCACCTCCAGGCTACACCTCAATCCTATCAGGTTACATCTCAAGATAACTGTTTGTTAAGGAATCTTTATGCCTCCAGGTGAACCCCAGTCAGATGATCACCCCACCCCACCAAATGCCTGAGTGACTAACACTCTCTGTTGTAAAAAGTATAAAATCCCCAGAACTGATGTCCTCTGGAGGACAGCCTTTCCATTCATGCTGTCCTCCCAAGGAATTGCTCCCCATCTTGCGGTTCCACCTTGCTATACTCCTGACCATTCTCAACATTACTCCCTAAATTAATAAATTTCTCTTTTTGTTTTAAGCTAAGTTTTGGAGTCTTGCATTCTTGCAAAAAGTCTCCTTCCTGAACCCCAGGGGTACACATCTGCACCCCCATAACATATTCACATAGCATAGATAGAATTCTATAACCTATAACTCACTGCATAATATTAAACCTTTTCAAAACAGTCTATTGAAAGTAAATTTGAAGATAATGAAGATTCCCTCTGATCCCTGAAATATTCGATAAATAGTTTGGTTTCCTGGATTTTTAAATTATTTTTATCACAGATTACCAGTTTTTTTCTTTCTTCTCAAATAACTCTGTAGTAATGAGATAGATATATGGACAAAATAAGGAAGCAAATATTTTGTTTCATATAAATGCATCTCTATAAGAGAAACCAAGAATAAAATGTGGAAGGAAAACAGAAGGGAATTTACAAGAGCATAAGTTGAATTTGAAAGCAAAAATACAAAAGTGATTAATGCAGAGAATACAAACTATAAACTGAAGGTTCAGTAATCAGCCTACCTGGAGAGAACCCAAGTACAGGTTGCAACTTGAGATACTGTACATCAATATATAATTTTAATATGCAGCCCAATGGAAACTAATTTGCATGTTATAATTACCTTTCCAACTGTCTTTTATGAGATAAATACACAGCCATTAACAAAACTTTAATGTATCACATTTTCTTTACTAAATAAATTTGTTTTATGATATTGCTTAATCTTTCTGAGGAAATGGCCAAGCCCCCTCATGCTTCAGTAAACACAAAGAATTGGGGATATTTCAGATTTTGACTTAAGTTTGAAAAAATTCCTTGTATTAGCTGCTAACTTAATGACTTGCCTTATTTATTTATTTTACAGGCATTAAATCTGCTTATACTTTTTTGGTTCTTGTTCTTTTTTTGCTTTAGTTAAACTCACTCTTGGCTGGATCTGTGAAGTTCACAGAGATGAGAAATGATAGCAATATCTGAAGTCCAAGGTAAAATTAAGTTAATTTGTTTCCCATACAAAGCATTTAATGGGTTAGACTATACCAAGTGGTTTAACATTTTTGGAGCAAATTATCATTGACAAAACATATTATCAGCGAGGCCTATTTATCATGTGTCTAAATACCAGCAGGGGAGACCATATACAAATGGAATTTTGGAGACCCAGCATATATCCTCTAAAATAATACTAATAGATACTTTCTATATACATGAAGAACATTGATTTGCATGTGAATAGAAAAGTATGTATGTCAGAAACAAGTCAAATCACAAAATTCCTGAGTTTGAAGGGACCTCAGAAACCATCTAGTGAAATTCATAGCTGAACAAGAATGTGCTCTAAAATATCTCCAATTCTGTGATATGATTACAAAAAAAATGTGTGATGATACAACATGGCCTCAAAGAGTAAAAGTTGACCTATTTAATTTTAGCATGAAATATCAATGCTTTAAAAGAAAGAAGTGAATGCCTGATTTTTTTAAGTTAATTTATAAATGTGCCAAGACATCAATCTTTTTTAAAACAATCTGAGGCCTTTGGTGGATTTCAAGTTGCTTAAAGTAAATGAAGTGGTATGGAAATGGGGAGCAGGGATGAACTAATTCAAGTTTAGATCTTATTAATAAGACAGTGTCTAGAAACTCCATTGTTGCCTGAAAGTAACTGGATTTTGAATGTTATATTGTTTGAAGTGGGTCATTTCCTACCCAATTAGAAAGGTTTTGATTAGTGTACTTTTCTGACATACTTTCCAAAATTAGGTAAGAGTAGAAACACCTTAATAATATCAAATTGTCAACTATAGTAATACCTCCATCTTTATTAACATCAGTTATCAGAAGTTTCAGTTTTCATTGATTTTTTCTGTGAAAAATTTGTCTTGGTTTTCATGGTTGCTTCAGATTTCCTTGGTGTGCCCATGTGATCTTGCTGCTAATTTTGTGAAAACAAAGGGCAATCCATGCATTCTCCTGCTCACTGTGGCATTATTTTTTTGTGTGTGTGAGCATCCCCCTGCACTTCTCTCTCCCCACCTCATCTTCTTACATACTCCATGAAGAGTCTTCAGAAAAGTGAATTCCATGTTAAATGTTCATTTATTATTTACACTAATCTTTTATATTCATTTTATATTAATTTCTTATTTGTTTTAGTGCTAAGCACCTTATTTATTCTATATAAAATGTGTTTTTGGTATGTATTTTGGAGGGTCTAGAACTAATTAATTGAATTTACATTGATTCATAAGGAAATAATTGCCTCATTTTCATTGGTTTCAGATTTCCCTATTCAGCTGGATTATCATACAAAACCTAGGAATCACTGTATATGAACAATTCTATGACCATAGCTAGGATAGGCATAGAGAATGAACCTACCATTTCACTAGTATAACAAACTTTCATTGAGGAAACTCCCTCTATCGATACAAGTCAATAATTTTCTCTGTGCAGCATATTTCTTAGGTGTATTCTTCAAAATTCCATTTGTCAGCTTACATCCCAAGATGGCAGAAGACTATCTCCTCTCAAGAATCTAGGAGTTTTGGCTTCTAATATCATCACATAAGGCCCCATTCACTATACTCCCTATAGTAAGATCAAAAATTATAAAAATATTGTTTAAAGCAGTGATACACCCTTGTCTTTGTAAACATTTAATCACTTGGGAGAATTGTCTTAAATTTGGAGTTTTAAGTACTAAGGTAATGAGATACATATGTACATGTATATAATAAATAAGATGAAGTACCCACAAATTCCTGACACTTGGAGTTCTTTTTCCTTTTATTAAGATCACACTAAGTCTAGTACACATTTTGGAACAATGCATTTTTAATAGATATATAACTCTCCTTAAGAGGTCTAGTACTTTACTGGATATTGTGTCTTGCTTAGTGTTTCAATCCACTGCATCCCATCATTTACTTGATTGCTATGCCAACTTAATCATTTGTACCCATCTTCTTATTTTTCCATCAGTTACTTTTATTTAGTTTTGCTTATTTATAGGACTCAGATACTACTGCTGCTGGCTCTGTTGGTCACTACTACTAACTCTGGTTGCTGAGAGCACAACTGATCCTTTTTCTGAATTTTGAAAGGTCATAAGTTTGTAAATTCTATATCCAAGTATTTATATACTGATGACTACAAAAACACGGACATAAAACTATCAGAGGTATTATTCATTCATGGACGCATGATAGTTAAATCAGTCAGTCAATAAATAACTATTAAAAATTAACTACATGGTGGGTATTGTGCTAGGGACTAAGAATGCAAAAAGAAGTGAAGATTGACTATGCCTTCAAGGAATCAAAATCTAATTGGTGAGAAAAGGCAAGCGCTACCTTTTTCCTCAGCTGTCACCAGGCTTCCTCATTTGAAAGCTGAAAGGGAAGAGAATGAGACATCATTCATTTAAATGTTTTTATGCATCCTTAGTTCTGGGTCAATCAGTGTTAGATGAGAGCCAACCATTAAATTTTCAATGTGATCATTTTCACAAAAGAAATTGGAAAGTGCTTCAAGTCAGGGTTTGAGTTAGTGATTTTTTGTTTATCAAGACTTAAGAAAATGAGAGAGAAAATACTAACTGTAGATTAAACTTAAATGACTGGCATACATATATTTGTGTATTTATTGGAAACTGATTGTTAAAAATTTTCCTAGGTTAATCCCTGCTGAATTATCAGTTATTCTAGGTTCTCACACATCTAGAAAACTTAGTTCTAATCATGACATCATAGCCAACAGTGGATTATGAGACTCCAAATGTTTTAAAGGAAGGCAGAAACTATTGCAAATGCTGTTCTTCATAACTTCATAGGAAAGGTATATCTGAGCATGCTCCAGAATGTAGTTGTCATTGCTTACTCTATATGTAATACCTGAGGCAGCTAATTAGTAAAGTAGATATCATGTTGGACTTAAATTCAGAAAAAGATAACTAAGTTCAAAACCTGTCTTAGATGCTTAATAATTGTATGAATCCTGAGTAAGTCACTTAATCTCTGTATGTCTCAGTTTACTCATGTGTAAAAGAACATTAATGATAGAACTTACATCCCAGGGCTGAAGCAAGGATAAAATGAGATGCCATATGTAAAATGCTTTTCAAACCGTAAAACATTCTGGAAATGTTACTTGATTTTTATTGTTCTTCCCATTATCTGCAACTTTTAGACTTAAAACTGACTAGGTCACTACTAAGCAGTTAGTGGTAGCCTATACAACTAAGAAGATAAATGACTTGCCCGGGTAAACAACCAGTATGAATCAGAAGCCAAAACTGAACCATGGTCTTCCTCTCTAACAGCTTCTTTCCATTGTCATTAATACCTGTAGATGACCATCAAAATAGATAAAGAGCTAGCATAGCAGTGGTAGAAAAGGATAGAAAAAGCACTAAGAATTACAAAGTGTTGAGACCATATAAGAGAAGAAGAATTTTTGTTTTTAGTTGTGAGATTTTCATCCATTTATCTAAGCCTTAGAGAAGACATTCCTCCTCCAAAATGTGCATTATAGCATATCCCATGAAATCCATGAAATAAATTGGAAAATCTAACATTTTATGATTCTATGATTTGGTAATATATAAGTCATCGTCTAAATCAGAGATGGTAAGAGAAGATATTCTGTTCTCTGGTCTTCTCTAAAAGGTATGATTTTCGCAAACTATTTCAATAATACAACCTTATTAGAGATGGCTATAATTGATGATAGTGGTGTGACAGAAGGATGTGGGAAAGAAATGTATGTCTATGACACTGTTTTGGAGAAGGCAAATAGAGTAATTGAATTCAGTTTGCTTTGAGTGGATAGTAGTAAAAATAAATGAAGGCTATGCTAGGAGTTAAAATGGTGGAATAAGAGATGCTCAGCCTACACTCAACCTCTAAACACAAACACACACACACAAAATAAATCACCTCAAAACAAATGAAAGAAGGAGAGAAGGCTTCATTAGGGTAAGGAGGGAGAATAGTCTAGGAAATATGGCATTAGAGGCAACCAGCAGAATGCTGACTAGCTCTACACTACCAAACAGTCTAAAGTAAAGAAACAGAAGCCAAAGAGCAGCCAGATGTCAGCCTAACTCAAAACCTACAACTCACATTGACAAACACCCTGATGCAATAAAACTAGAGAATGAGAAAGCAGTCTAACTCCACCCCTACATTCTTCCATATGACCTGAGGCAACAAAATAGCAGATTAGGGTAACTGCCTATATACCCTAAGGCAAAGAATAGGCAGACCAGTGAATAGCCTAGCATAGGTGACATTAGGAAAACCAACAACAGTGTACATGGAATTCAGCTGGACAAATACTAAGAAAGCCAAACACAACTGAGCCCAATTCAAGCACCAGTGAATTTGGCACTGCAAGCTTGGAAAGCAATGCTTCTATTCCAGGAACAGAGCAAAACCTATAAAAAGATAGAAAAGGTATAATAAGGGGAAAAATAATAACTAGAAAAAATGAGCAAAAAGCAAAGAAAAAAATCTGACATTAGAAAATTATTATGTGACAGGGAAGATAGAAATATAAGCTCAGAAGCAGACAACATGAAAAAGAATATGTGAAAAATCTAGGGAAAACAAGAAAGGATACTAGTCCTCCAAAACAAAGACTCTTGGCAGAATTTGAAAAGAAGTTGAAAAATCAAACAAAAAAGAAATGACAGAATCATCAACTTGGAAACTAGAATGAATTAAATGGAAATAGAAGCAATAAAACAAATACTGGAGAAAACAATTCCTTATTAACTAGAATGGATCAAATGGAAATAGAGACCAAAAAAAAATACTGAAGAAAACAACTTCTAAAGGTTAAAATGGGCCAAATGGAAAAGGAAACACAAAAGCTCAAGGAAGAAAATAACTTCCTAAAATTAGAATTGATCAAATGGAAGCTAATGACTCCATGAGGCATTAGGAAACAATAAAACAAAATCAGAAGTTTGAAAAAAAATTGAAGAAAATCTGAAATATCTCATTGGAAAAATCACTAAGTAGGAAAACAAATCCAGGAGAGAAAATCCAAGAATTATCATAATACTTGAAAGCTGTGATAATAATAGATCCTAGACATCATATTATAAGAAATCATTAGGGGAAACTTCCTTGTATCCTTGAATGGAAGGAGAAAATAGAAGTTGAAAGAATCCACCTATCACCTCCTGAAAGAGACCCCTAAATAAAATATCCCATGATTATTTAGAGCAAAATTAAAAAACTCCCATGTCAAGGTAAAAGTATTACAGGCAGCCAGAGTAATACTGAAATTCAAATACCATGGAATCACAGTCAGGATTACACAAGATATGGTAGTTTCCTCATTAAAGGCCTGAAGAGCATGAAATATGATGTTCCTAAAGACAAAGGGGCACATATCCAGAAAAATTGAGCATAATCCTCCAAGGGAAAAATGTTTGATAAAGGAGAGGACTTCCAGCTATTCTGAGCCAAAAGAAAAGAAAAGTAGAACTGAAAAGAAAATTTAATGAGAATGAGAACTGAAATGAGAACTGAAAAGAAAATTCACCACTGAAGAGAAACATAGAAAGATAAGCTGAAAATGACAAATTTAAAGATTTCAATGGAAAGGTGATAATTAATATATTTAAGACACTAATCATAATTAAGATACTTAATGTATTTACAGAACTCAAGATACCTGAAGGGCTTAAGATTCTTAAGAACTTAATCACTCTTAGGATAGAAAGGAGTGCACACAGAGAGAAAGAAGGGAATAAGTGGAGTAATATGGCTTAATATCCAAAACAATCAAGGGACAGGAAAGTAGAATTCACAGGGAGAAGAGAAAAGAAGAGATAAAGAGGAGTAAATTATTACATGAGGGAATATGTGGTGGACAATGTTTGAACTCCACTCTCACCGGAATTAGTCCAAAGAGGGAATAAGGCACAAATTCAGCCATCTACAAATACCTAGTTTACTCTATACAAAAAATAAGAGGAAAAGAAGAATAAGAGAAGAAGCGGTGGATAAACAGAAATGAAGGTGAATTGGGGAGATGGTGATAAGAAGCAAAACAATTGTGAACAGAGGAAGTCTCATAGTAGAAACAGAAGATTAAACAAGAGGAAAATAAGATGGAGAATAACACAATAATCACAACTATGCATAAGAATGAGATGAACTCAACAATAAAACAGAAGAGGATAGCAGAGTGGATTAAAAATTTTAAAGTCCTGTCAATAAGAAACACATTTAAAGAAGAGAGACACACTGAGAGTCAAAATTAGGGTCTAGAGCAGAATCTATTGTGTTTCAGTAAAAAAAAAAGGAATGGTAGCAATTATGATCTCAGACAAAGCAAAAGTAAAAATTGATCTAATCAAAAGAGATAACGAAGGAAATTACGTTTTGATAAAAGGCAAGAGAGACAATGAAACAATATCAATATTAAACATATATCCAACAAATGGCAAGGAGAATTTAAACCAGTTATAGGTAAAAATGGAAAAAAAAACCTTTCTCCTGTTGTTCTCAAATTTTCACTCTGAGAAGTAAATAAATCTAACAAAAAATAAGTAAGACAGAAGTTAAGGAGGTAAATAGAACTTTATAAAAGATAGATGTGAGAGATCTCTTTAACTAGAAAAAGAAGGAATTATAAATCCTCACTTAAATACCAAATTTAGAATCCTAAAAATTAAAGGAGATCTATGTAAAACTAAAAGTAAGAAGGTCATTAAAATAATAAATAAGAGAAAAAGCTGCTTTCATCAAAAATAAAATAAAAAAGAAAAATAATTGACTGATTTTATTTTTATAAAGGACCAAATTATCAATATGATAAATGAAAAGGGGGTAATCATGATCAATGAAAAGTTATTATAGCAATTATTAAGAGTTATTTTACCCAAATATATGGTAATAAATATGACAATCTTATGAATATTTCCTAAAGTACATATAATAAATTATGAAACAGAATACTTAAACAACCCCATCAGAGAAAAAAAAATTGAACAAATCATCAAAAATTCTTTAATAAAAAGGCTCCAGGACCAGATAGATTCACAAATGATTTTTTTTTTCTTTAAGAATCCAGGACTTTTGGATTTTTTATCTCTCTATGGGAAAGGAAAAAGGAAGGGATGAAACTTTCTTTGGTATCCACCAAACATTCAAAGAACAATTCATTCCAATACTCCATAAACCATTGAGGGGGAAAAAAGGGTGAGGAATTCATTCAAATCCCTTTTATTAAAAAATGTTACTGTTATCTAAACTAGGAAGATGTAAGACAAAGAAAATTATAAATATCTCTACTACATTAAAAGAGGCCTTGGATTTAGTGTGCAGAATGAGACATATATTTATGTAGAAAGCCATTGAGGTAATTTGTTTTGCTTGACTATACATATTTGTTAAAAAAATGCATCTTGGTTTTCCTTTACTTTTAAAAATGGGGTGAGGGTAGGAGGGATACAAAACAATTCTCTTTATAAACAAGTGTAGAGGTGCTACAAATGTGTAAAGGTGCATGTACTTGCAAAGAAAGTCCCTTTATCACAAGTTTATTTAACAGTTGTATTTTACAAAAAGAAACTCTGAGCATTGGAGTAATTGGTGAATGTTTGTAATATGCAAACATTAAACATCAATAAAGCTTTTTAAAAAAATAAAACAGAAGGTTTTTTAGGAATTTTGAAGAGCAGCATGTTTTTATCTGTTAATATGTGATAATTTGTGTTGATAATGATGGTGCTACTGATAGTAGAGAATGGTTTTCTCTACTAGTGATGAGTTGAACCCTTACATAATTCCCTTTGTGACCATCAATAGTATACATATTCAATTATTGGCCAGAATTATGAAGTAGTCCTGTATCCATAGGAAAAGAAAAATAAAGATAAAAGAAATGTCCAAGAGATTACTATTTGGCATAAACACATAATTCAACCTTATTAGCACTGTTTTCTAGCCAAATGATTAAGTCAAAGGTATATTCCCCAGAATGAAATGCTTACATTTTGATTTAAACATGCTTCTAAACAATTCCAAAATCAAGATGTTTGAGAATATCCAGATAATTTAATATTTTTGATCATTTAAAAATTGTTATTGGCATCATGTACTAATAGTCCTATATATTTAATCAACCAACAAAATGTATTGTAATAATAATAATTAGTGGCATTTATGCAGTAATTTAAAATTCTAATTGTTTTACAAATATCTCAATATCCTCACAACAATCCTGAAAGTGTATTATTATCCAAATTTTGCAAATAAGGCAACAGATTCAGGCAGAAGTTAAGTGACATTTTTTAGGGTAACAAAATGAATAAATATGTTAGGAGTTACAAAGCGACCTTCTCTAAAAGCGTGCCTCCATTGGAGACATGATGGTACAGAAATAGGGAAGTATGAACCACTAAGAACAGTTGCTACCAGAATTGTAGGATAAATATCTTGGACGCAGACATGAATTGTCACAGTTTTGGGTGAAAAAATTATAATGGAAACGGTAAGAAATACTCTCTTAAAGTAAATTATTTGGGGGACAGGTTAATGTTTATCACGTGTTATTACTGCTGTCTATCATTGTTTGCTTCATGAATTGGCCCTTTTAAAAGTAGCATAGATAGAAATACAGGAAAGTTCTATCAAACTCTTAAAGGAAAATTAATGCCTTTTTGTAAAAATCATTCTAAAAAGTTGAGAAAATGCCTTATCACATACCTTATATGTCTAATATAGTTTTAATACACACAGCAAGAAAGGATAAAAGAAAGGAATAAAGTAAAAATCATTCATAAATAACCATTCAAAATTCTAAATGGATTCTTGGCAGAATGATGAAGCAATTTATAAAAATAAATTCACTCTAATCAAGTTGATTTTATATCAGGTATGAATGAAAATATTTGGGAAAAATCACATACTATAATTAATCTTATTTAAAAATCTGAACTATGTTTCAATGAATAGATATGTAGTAATAAAAAGCTTTGATAAAATAATTCACTTATGCTAATCATACATAGATATGAAAGGTATTTTAATATCATAATTTTTTAAAAAAGCTAACAGTAGGGGGCAGCTCGGTAGTTCACAGGATTGAAAGTCAGATCTAGAGATGGGAGATCCTAGATTCAAATTTGGCCTCACACACTTCCCAGCTTTGTGATCCTGGACAAGTCACTTAACCCCCATTGCCTAGCCCTTACCACTCTTTTACCTTTGAACCAATACACAGTGACAATTCTAAGATGGAAGGCAAGGGTTTAAAAAAAATCTAATAGTATAGGCCATGTAGAAAGCACAGAAGCTTTTGAAACACAAAAATAAAGCAAATGTCTCATTTCACCACTGTTTTTAGCAAAACTCTATAAATCCAATAATAGCAATAAGATGTATAAAAAAGTTAAAAGTATAAACAAAGAAAAGATCAATTTATCCAGATAGGTTGATTTTATGACAATTTTCTTAGAAAATGAAAGAGATTCAGGAAAGATACTAATGAAATCAAACCCTTTAATAAATTAGCAAGGCACAAAATAATGCATCACAAGCCAGAACCAAAAATAAATCAACTGTAATTTTTGAAAGTAGTAAAAAAACACAGAATGTAGTAAAGTAAGGAGAGTTTTCTGTTTAAAAACTTGCATATTACATAAAATTTGTGAAGTCAATCTATCAAAAGCACTCTGGATTACTATATAGGTACAAATATTAAAATATTCCTTAATTTAAGAAATAATCATTTAAATAACTGAAGAACATTTTACTACTTGTGGCTTAGGTTTGCGTGATAACTAAAATTGCATATATATTCTAAAATATTTTCCACATATGTTATTTTACTAGAAAAATTACTAAGGAGATACAGGAACAGAATTTTTTAAATGATTCCTTTTAATAAACAAAAGATGTAGAATAATAATTTAAATATTTTTATATTCTATGAATAAGGTTCAATGTTATGCAGAAATTATTAAAAACAGGAAAATAATTCCAATGACACATATTTGGACAAATAAAACAAATAAGAAGCATTTGAAACCAATAATCTACTGAGCCTTAAAAATACAAATTATCTTGAAAAGAATTTGGTATTTGGCATGAAAATTGGAGGGAAATTAAAAATAGTTCATCAGAAATTACATTTATGTGAAAATCACCACAAACCATATGATCTAAATATTGTAGGTCATGTCATTCAAAAAATAGAAAAATAATTAGTTCGGGCATCTTTCACAGTGATATCTAGGGAATACATTTTTAACTATACAAAGGATAGAGGCAGTTTAAAAAGATAAGTCAGATAATTTTTACTGAACAAAATTTAAAAACTTTTGCAAGAAAAAAGTGCCCCTCGGGTCCTGTAGGTGACTCAGTGGATAAAAAAGTCAGGTCTAGAGATGTGTAAGGGGAATTCTTTATTTCTTTTGTCAATTTTTAGTTAATCAATCAAGAACTTAAAGTACCCCTACTTAACACTAATTAAGGCCACAAGCACTGCCCCCTCCCCCTTTTGGTGCTAGGCAAATTGGGAAACTGTGATTGGTTCTTGTAAAGTGGGAGAGCAATTGGAACTGACATGGAAAAAGGATAAAAAAAGATGCAACCCAAAAGAAGATTCCTTTCTGGGAGGACTCTCTATCTCAGTTGGTACTTAGATTGGACACTTTAGCATGAGCTCTGGTAATATTCTTGGAGGTCTTAGCCTCATTGAACTTTTCAGCATTTCCTGACTCTTTGGATTTCCGCTTCCTAATTGGGACTTTGGATTCTGGTGAGACTCTCTTTTGAATCCACATTCATGATCTGGAGGCATTAACTATTAGAATTTAGGGTATTTGTAGCTAGATGAATTTTTCTACTTCTTTCCTACATTTCATTTCTCTACCATGCTGTAAATAAAAGCTTCTTACAGTCATTTTGACTGGGGAAGTTAATTTTTTTTTCTAAATAGTGACCACAATTCAATTATTTTAATTCTTATATTTAATCAAACCAATTCTAAATCTTACTGATGGGAGATGTTGAGTTCAATTCTTACCTCATATACTTCCTAGCTATGAGTTAGTTCATCTCAATTCCAATTGCCTCTTCTTTATCTGTTTTCTGCCTTGAAATGATATTTAGTATCAATTGTAAAACAAAAAAGGATTAAAAAAAGAATGCAACTAGGATAAGTATAGAAACATTTAACTAATAAGATATATTTTTATATTTAAAAATCTTTCATGAGAGTATATTATTAAACAAATATATACATAAGAAATTAAAGGATAAGATTAAATAGTCCTCAAAATATTTGAAATGAGTTAGTAAGCATATGGAAGAATGCTTCAGAAATGAAAATTGAAATAATTCTGAGTATTTTTCTCATGCTCAGCAAATTGGCAAAAATGAGAACACATAAATATAGTGAAAACACAAGCATTATAATGCTGCATTTTTCATAGAGCTGAGAATTTATCTAACTATTCTGGAAAACATTTTTAAATAAACAGAGAGTAATTAAATATCTAGCAGAGTTTCTACAGTATAGAATAAATACCAGGCATTGTGGTATTTTATAATTATTAACTCATTTGATCCTCACAACAAAGGGAGGTAGATGAAGTAACTATACTCACTTTATAGTTAAGGAAATCAAGGTAAATACAAGTTAAGTGACTTGCTCATGTTCATAGCTAGTAAATATCCAAAGCTAGTTTTGAACTAATGTCATCCTAACTACAGACCAAGTACTCTATCCATTGTACTACCTAGCAATTGTGAACTGTTGTAAAGTAAAATACAGGAAAGGCAAGACATAAAAACAACAATAACAATAACAAAATAAGTGAAAAGAAAAACAAAATAATTGAAACTAAATGTGAAATTAAAATGAGAATTCTTAGTCTAAGGAAGGGATAAGGAAGTTAGTTATTGTGGTATGGGATACTACAGATATATATTTTTAAATTCTACAAATATTTTTTTTTCTAAATTTTCTCCCCTTTTTTAATTCTTAAAATTCTGAATGGCTCCCCAGAAGGAAATGGAGAAAGCATACATTTGGAAAAATAGGTGATGTAAAAATAAAATAAATCAGCAACTTCCATATAAAAAGAATGGCAAAGAAATATAATCACCATCATTATTATCATTGCTATAATTTATATGATGCTTATATAATACCAGAAATTGTCATAAACAGAAGTATTAGATAAGAAATTGGTTAATAAAACTAGTGTCCTGGTGCTTATAAAGCATTAATCAAAATTAATCAGAAAATCCAGTAATTTTAAATAACCAATTCCTTGGTCATACCAGGTTACAATAAAAAATTATGAGCTTTTCTTTAAAAAATTAAAAAAAAATAGGGGCAAAGACACCATGCAGCTTGAAAAACAATTGGCAACTATTGTGTCAATGAGAAGGCTACATTGAAGAGAAAGGGATATGAGATAAAAAATGGAGTCTTTTAATTGCTTAGTCTATGTACAATGAAATCCTCTGGACTTACTAGCAGTCAATTTTTACCTGAATGTATTCAAAACTTTACAGAGCAGAGCAGAGTTCCTGAGGATTTGAGCTGTCACTCATACCAAAGGATCACCCACATTCCCAATTTTGTAATTTAACTCCTGTGGCAGATTGAATGACATGTCGGCCTTTGAACAACCCTAAGGATATTTTTTCTGTCTGTTTCTTTGATGACACTATATTTGGAAATGGACTTCCATTTGGAAATAGATTTCCAAATTTCATAACAGTGTATACTTTTGACTTACAATGAGTTTAGGGAGTACTAAACACAGATTGAAAAATAATTTGAATCAAATCAGCTCCTATTTTTCAGAGCTTATTTCATCCCCTTAACCTGAGGCTCTTCACTGAATACCTTAGAATTTGAAACTGAGTATGATAATGTGTATTCAAATATATTTTCCTAAGGAATAAAGAAGTTAGTGACAATGTGAAAATAGATTCTACAAGGGCTATTATTTGGCATTTATTAATATTATTAATACATGATAAATGATAAGAAATTTAAACCTGGTCTTTAATATTTAAAACATAACGAGTTATATTTAGCAAAGAAAGTGACAAAGAAATTTAGTAATGGCTATGTGCAATCTCAGAAACATGAAAATTTTCTCTTGAAATATTTGTTGCACTCTCTAGTGTGGTATATAACCTCCTAATGATAGATTGTCCCCTCTAATGTATTCTGTTCTGTTCTTCTATTAAAATGAAGCACTTCTCTCTCTTGCCCAATTTAACTATATAATATGCAAATGATAAATCTTCATGCACTTGTCTTGGGATTATTTTTAAGAGACTAGGCAGTTGGATATTCCCTACCCTCCAAAGTCATGGCTTGCAACATCTCATATATGTCATTCAATTACTGCAACTTATACTCTACCAAAACTTCTACCAGATAAGGTAACTAGAATGCCCCAAATTGGCAATCTTTTTCTAGGAATCACATGCTAATCTCTTCCAAAAAACCACTGTAATTTAGGAAGGAGATATTGTTCGCTTTGTATCTAATCTGATTCTAGGGTGATAGAGATCCTTTGTCTAATGCTAGAAAGGCCTTTAGAGTTTCCTTTTTTGGGGAATTCTAAAAAATACCCATATAATGGTGGAGGAAACCAAAGTCTGCAAAGGTAGAAATATTTGGCAAAACTCTGAAAGTTCCAAAGGCAGGATTTGAGCTTCAGTCTTCCGACTACAAAATCAGTGATCTTGCCATTGTACTTGTTGCCTCTTTGCACATATTTAAAACATTTGTTTTAGCTTACTCTGATAACAATTTTGTAGCAAATTTCTGTTTAATTTATTGATTCATATCAGTTCAAAGTCTCTCTGAAAGGCAATGATGCATATAATGTCTTCTAGTTATTAGAATTCGTGATTTGCATTTTCTCTCTCTACATACTAGATGGTTTTGTTAAGAGGATGAGCATTATCTGCTTGTTTTGCCTTGGATCTCTTTCTTGTTGTGTTTGTTTTCTATACTATTCACATAATTTCCAAATTTAGCCTTATTTGTGATGTGAATTAATGTGCTGCCTATCTTAGTATCCAAGAGTAAAATAAATGTCTTAACATTCTTCTGGGCCACTAAGTATTTCAGATTTATTTACTAGGAAAATAAATATAATTTAGTACCAATAAGTGCCCTCATGTTGGGTTTTCACAAATGAATAGAAAATTTCTAACCAGTTGGAATATTGCAGCATCTTGATCAGAGGGAGATTTTGTAGTCTCTTCAAAAGAATACCCTAAATATTTTTCCTTCTGATTTCCTACATACCTGCAGAAGAGAAAAATAAAAGCATTGTAGGAAAAAAAATATGAGAAACACTTAAAATGAAAAGGAAATGGCTATCCCAAGTAAACTTCCACGTTATTAAAATGGAACAGTAAAAGCAATTATGAGTAGGAGCAATATAAATGCCCACAATATATTAACATGAGTTGTGGTATAGGGTAGAAATTTCTGTTCAGCATTTCCTCAAATTCAAAAGATAAGCTATATCTCAACTGTTAGCAGATGTCTTCAAATGGATTATTATATATTTCTTTGCATATAATGCTACTTAGGAGTTGCATTAACTTGCCTTATATGAATTCTCAATCAGAAAAATTAGTTAAGGATAATAATCAAGGGTCCAGAAAAAAGTTAGAATAGGGATACTAGGGAGGGGTGATGGGAATGCCCATTTGACTGGAAACAATGGCCTCTTTAGTAAAAAGGGGTTTAATAATTAATGCTTGCACTAGCTATGTAAACAGAGTTACTGGGAGGAAGTTATTCTGGAAATATTAACAACATAATAAAATGTGACTTATTATAAGTTCTAAGAACTTTGCAAACTAACCCTGCTCCTTTCTCCTACTTCATATAAATATAAGTAGGGTAGAGATGCTTATATGACTAGAAAGCCCCTGCCTGGCAAGAGAGTTAATAGTGGTGACATACTTCATATTCATCTTTTTACAAAATTGCACTGCCTTCCTCATTTTACATCAGTACTTTGAATTATTGAAATAAATTGTTATACATTCATCCTTGAATGGGAAACAATGGAGGAAGGAGAAAACTTTTAAAATATATGGAATCAGGTAGTCATGACATTAATTGACTAGCCTTCTGAAACATATTTATCAGCTTTATGAGCTCAATGATGCTATAGTGGCTTTAAAGCATAATAGTATTCTAAGGACACTGAAAGTTTCCACTTTCAGCACCCATAGGAACAAAAATAATCCTTAATTTTATCCAAATAACATAATCATTTCTATTCCTTTGAGCTAAGTATTTCTGATTATAGTCTTGTGGACTTACTCTGATAATTGCCATTTGTGTTTCTAGATGAAAGTATCTGGTAATGTTGTACTGATTCAAACCAATTTAGTTTAATGTACAATTAGTAAGCATTGTTTTATACAAGATGTTAGTTTAGCTATAAGGGAAAGAAATATGGCAGTCTTTGTTTTCACAGATTCTTAGCTAATAGATAAAGCTCCGAGGCATATGAAAATCCAAGTAATTCAGATGAAGAAGATATATTCTTCTAGATTAGGTAAGTCTAGATATTTCCAAATGGGGCAATATATTAATATGAAATATGGACCTTATTGCTATACAATTCTGTTTACCATTCACTATTCATTTGTCTGGAATACTGATAGTGACAAAGGCCATGAAGCTAGATTGAATGACATGCTTTTTGAGTTCTTCTTGAGATTAAACATGTTTATAAATGGCATTATGAATCATATCACTATCTCTACTACAGTTTACTTTAAAATAAATTATTATAGTAATGAGTATTTGGGCTTGCTTGTCATGGTAGTGAACACCTTTGTGTTGAAATTATATCTTGTTATCCCTGTGAACACCCCACCTGTTAATATAGTAAGTAATTGTGTAGGTAGCCAGTATTAGGTAACAATAAGCAGAAAACAAAAACTTGAAAGCTTTGGAATTTGGCAATTACATTCCTGAGAGTTGTCTTTGGGGATTTAGTGTAGAGGGTGTTCTATGAACTCTTTCAGTGCCTGTATTGCCCCCTTGTTCTAGAATCTCTGGGCAGTTTTCTTTTATGATATCTTCTATTATAATGTTGAGATTACTCATTTATTTCTGGCTTTTCTGGAAGGCCAATTATTCTCAGATTCTCTCTCCTTCCTCTATTTTCCAAGTCTATCACCTTGTCAGTGAGATATTTTATGTTCTCTTCTAATTTCTTCATCTTTTGGCTTTGCTTTATTAATTCATGCTCTTTTGCAAGATCATTGTCTTCCAGTTGCCTGATTCTGACCTTTAAAGCCTGGTTTTCCTTTTCAGTTTGGTCAAACTGTTTCTGTAGTTGTGTTTTTTCATGCTTCATATTGTTGAATTCCTTTTGCATTATTTCCCACTTTTCCTGCCAGAAGACTTCCATCTTTTTTTTTTATCATTTCCCATTTAAATTCTTCAAGAGTTTGTGGAGAGTTTCCATTTCCTTTGGAGGGTTTCAGAGCATTTGCTTGTGTTTCCTCTTCTATCTCCTCTGTATTTTCTATTTTTGCTCCATGAAATGTGTCCAAAGTCACCCCATTCTTCTTGTTTTTCTTGGTGTTTGGAGGTTTTTGTACTTCTGTACTGTTTGCCATTTCCATCTGAGTGAGGAGGACTGGCTCTTAGTGTAGCTGGCTGATGGTCCGAGGCTTTAGCACCAGGCAAATTGTCCATTCTCCACAGCTGCTCTGTCTTCCTGGGGAAGCCCAGGGTCTGTCCTCCGCTGCCTGCCAGCATTTCAGGTGTTATTGCTCTCAGTTCCCTCCAGTTGCTTCTCCGCTGCCTTACTTCCATGCTCTGAGCCTGGCACAGCACTGTCTGCAAATGAACATCCTACCCAAACTTATTTATTTATTTAGTGCCATACCCATTGAACTTCCAAACAATTTCTTTACTGATTTAGAAAAAAAAAACATAATAAAGTTCATTTGGAAGAACAAAGGATCAAGGATATCCAGGGAAATAATGAAAAGAAAATACAAAGGGAGGGGTCTTTCAGTCCCAGATCTCAAACTATATTACAAAGCAGCAGTCATCAAAACAATTTGGTACTGGCTAAGAGACAGAAAAGAGAATCAGTGGAATAGACTTGGGGCAAATGACCTCAGCAAGACAGTATATGATAAGCCCAAAGATCCCAGCTTTTGGGACAAAAATCCACTATTCCATAAAACTGCTGGGAAAATTGGAAGGCAGTATGGGAGAGATTAGGTTTGGTTCAACACCTCACACCCTACACCAGGATAAATTCAAAATAGGTGAATGACTTGAACATAAAGAAGGAAACTATAAGTAAATTAGACAAATACAAAATAGTATACATGTCAGACCTTTGGGAAGGGAAAGACTTTAAAACCAAGCAAGACTTAGAAAGAGTCACAAAATGTAAAATAAATAATTTTGACTATATCAAATTAAAAAGATTTTGTACAAACAAAACCAATGTAACTAAAATCAGAAGGGAAGCAACAAATTGGGAAACAATCTTCATAAAAACCTCTGACAAAGGTTTAATTACTCAAATTAACAAAGAGCTAAATCAATTATACAAAAAATCAAGCCATTCTCCAATTGATAAATGGGCAAAGGACATGAATAGGCAGTTTTCAGATAAAGAAATCAAAATTATTAATAAGCACATGAAAAAGTGTTCTAAATATCTTATAATCAGAGAGATGCAAATCAAAACAACTCTGAGGTATCACCTCACACCTAGCAGATTGGCTAACATTACAGCAAAGGAAATCATTGAATGCTGGAGGGGATGTGGCAAAGTAGGGAAATGAATTCATTGCTGGTGGGGCTGTGAATTGATCCAGCCATTCTGGAGGGCAATTTGGAACTATGTCCAAATGGCAATAAAAGACTGTCTGACCTTTGATCCAGCCATAGCACTGTTGGGTTTGTACCCCAAAGAGATAATAAGGAAAAAGACTTGTACAAGAATATTCATAGCTGCACTCTTTGTGGTGGCCAAAACTTGGAAAATGAGGGCATGCCCTTCAATTGGAGAATGGCTGAACAAATCGTGGTATATGTTTGTGATGGAATACTATTGTGCTAAATGGAATAATAAAGTGGAGGAATTCCATGGAGACTGGAACAACCTCCAAGAAGTGATTGAAAGTGAAAGGATCAGAACCAGGAAAAGATTGTACACAGAGACTGATACATTGTGGTACAATCTAACGTAATGGAATTCTCCATTAGTGTCAATGCAATGTCCCTGAACAATCTGCAGGGATCTAGGAGAAAAAAACACTATCCACAAGCAGAGGACAAACTTTGGGAGTAAAATCACCGAGGAAAAGCAACTTCTTGACTACAGGGATTGAGGGGAAATATCTGAGGAGAAACTCTAAATGAACACTCTAATGAAAATACCAACAACTTGGAAATGGGTTCAAATCAAGAACATATGTGAAACCCAGTGGAATCATGTGTTGCTTATGGGGGGAAAGGGGGAGAAGAAAATGATCTTTGTCTCCAATGATTAATGTTTTGAAATGACCAAATAAAATATTGTTTTAAAAAAATCTGCTTTTGACAGTATTATATTGTGAAATTAATCTATTGGAAGGTTGTTGTTAACTTACCTTCTCTGAAGAACTATTAAAATCAACAGAAAGATACAGGAAGTGGGGAAGGCGGAGGAGTGAAAATCCCAGTTCTCTTTCTAACCTTATTTTCTAGTGTAACCGTTCCAGAACTCCTCTTACCATAAATACTATAGTGAAAGAGCCTCTATTTCAATACTCTCATTTTCAAATTTTTTGCCCCCACAAATAGCAAGGCTATGAATATTCTTGTACAAGTCTTTTTTTCCTTATTATCTCTTTGAAGTACAAACGCAGCAGTGCTATGATGGATCAAAGGGCAGGCAGTCTTTTAGCACCCTTTGGGCATAGTTACAAATTGTCTTCTAGAATGGTTAGTTCAATTCACAACTCCACCAGCAATGCATTAATGTCCCAATTTTGACACATTCCCTCCAACATTCATTATTTTCCTTTGCTGTCATGTTAGCCAATATGCTAGGTGTGAGGTGGTACCTCAGAATTATTTTGATTTGCATCTCTCTGATTATAAGAGATTTAGAACATTTTTTTCATGTGCTTATTAATAGTTTTGATTTCTTTAAATAAAAATTGCCTATTCATGTCCCTTGCCCATTTATCAATTGGTGAATGGTTTGTTTATGTGCAATTGATTTAGTTCCTTATAAATTTGAGTGATTAGACCTTTATCAGAGGTTTTTGTTATAAAAATTATTTCCCAATTTTTGTTTCCCTTCCAATTTTGATTGCATTGGTTATGTTTGTACAAAACCTTTTTTAGTTTAATCTATTTCAAATTATTTATTTTGCATTTTGTAATTTTTTCTGTCTCTTGCATGGTCTTAAATTCTTTCCTTTCCCAAAGATCTGACAAGTATACTATTCTGTGTTCAGGTAATTTACTTATTGTTTCCTTCTTTATGTTCAAGTCATTCACCCATTCTGAGTTTATCTTGCTGTAGGGGGTGAGATGTTGACCAAACACATTACAGACCTAAGTCTTACTGATTATAAGTCAGGAAATGAATTAAAACAAGGCATTTTAATTGGTATGGTTTCAGTGTCAGGAACTACTGGGGAAATACAGCAGGTCCCAGAGCTCAAAAGCACAATGCTTAAACTAGGTCTTTTCATCATTGGCCATACTACCCTCTAATTGCTGGATGTCCGGATAACCTTTTAGGATGTGATTTTTATGTAAAATAGGGGCAACCCTGAAATGTGAACAATCTGGATGTATATATTTACATCTATCCAAACATTCACTAAAGCATTTTCCTTTGGTATATCTGGAACAATTAAAGTAAAAACCTGAACAACTACATGCATTAACATTAATGTATGAAATTCCTGAAGATATTCCGCAAGGAGGTTTTGCAAAATATCAGAATGATATGGGTAGAATGAAATCTGCAGCATGAGTAAAAATAGAAGTCAGGGATGGTGTACCTCCTAAGATACCTCAATAGAAGCTTAGTAAAGAAGCTATTCAGAGCATAAATCCAGTCATCAACAGTTTACTAGAGCAAGGCATTTTAAGACCAACAGTGTCTGAATTTAATAGTCCAATTTTAGCTATTAAGAAAAACAAGATGGCATTTTGCCTAGAGATTTGTGGAGCATCCTAGGGCAGTGAACAACTTTATAAATAAGACTCATACTATTACACCTTCAACAAATAATATTATTAACAAATTCCATTCAATGCCCAGTGGTACACTGTTATTGATCTGAGCAATGCATACTTCACAATACCATTGCACCCTGACTCCCAAAACATTTTTGCTTTCTTGAGGGGACAAAATCAGCTCTGCTAGAAGAGGCTTGGCCAGGGATGTGGTGAATCAATTTATATCTTCTGCCAATTGATTCAGAGAAACCTAGCAACTATCAGGTTCAAGCATGGCAAGTTGGTGCACTATGTTGACAATTTACTTCTAGAATAACCAGATCCTAAGACATGCTTAGAAGACTCGAAAAGACTACTGATAGAGCTTTATAAGAGAGGACACAAGGTCTCTAAGAAGAAGATTCAGTGTTGGCTGCCCAAAGTAGAATATCTAGCATTTATCCTGGAAGAGGGCTACAGGAAAATCTCAAGCAAAAGAATAGCAGATATTCAGAAGCTAGGAAACCCTAAGACTAAGAAAGAACTCAGAGAATTCCTAGGGGTTTCTGGTTTCTCACAACAGTGTATCATAGGGTATTCCCATATTTCAAAGTGCTTGACTGACTTGACAACAAATGAGATAAAAGAATCATTGCAAGAACAACTCCATGCTTTGTCAAAGTTAAAACAAGCAACTCTTACAGCTCCAGCATTAGGGATACCAAATTATGAGGAGTTACACTTGTATGTTCATGAAGCTCAGGGCATAGCTTCTAGAGTATTGGTACAATATTTTGGGTTAAATTTAAGACCTATAGCATTCTCCAGTATGCTCCTTGACACAGTGGCACAGGGAATGGTACATTGCCTGAGGAGCATTGATGCAACCACTCTCATGGTAAAGAAAGCAAACGGCACTGTACTGGGATACAAGCTGAATGTATATGCTGCTCACCAAATTGAAAAACTCTTAAGGTCACAGAATATGCATGCATTCACATCTGCCGGGCTGTCTCAGTACAAGATAATTTTATTTGGGGATGACAACATAACCATTCATAGGTCTGCAGCTTTAAATCCATTTACTTTGATTCCAGATTTGACTTTGGGTGGTGAACCACTACATGACTACATCCAAGTGGTAGAAATAATGTATAAGCCTAGGGAAGATCTTAAAGATATACTCCTTAATGACTCAGATATGGAGTTATGTACTGATGGATCCTTATATATCTATAGATGATGCAGAGTCACAAGTGTATCAGAGGTGAATAATGATAGGATGTTATGGCATGCCTCACTACCTAGTCTTGTCAGCATGTCAGTTGAAGGCTTTATTCTAAGTCCTTGAGTTGATAAAAGGCAAAAGAGTTAATATTTACACAGGCTCCAATTAGGTTTTTGTCATTGTTCACTCTAATGCTTTTACTTGGAAAAACAGAGGTTTTATTACAACAGCTGAAAACCTATTACATATAAAGATCTGATATCTCATCTGATACCTACTGTTGGCTTGCCAAGGGAAATTGCTGTAATTCATTGCAAAGCACACACCTATGGCAAGGACAAAATATGCCTGGGAAACCAAAGGGCAGATATAATAGCAAAATATGCAGCTATATTTGGTCCCTACAATGTTTTGAATCTTTCGCTGGTGGAAAAGCATGATCTTACCATAGGGATGAGGTTCAGTCATGGAAAAAAAAAAACATCTAGGAGTCAAATTAGTAAAAGGTATCTGGCTGGATGAAGGTGGGAAACTGATTCTCCCTAGGAAGCTATACCAACATCTGTGCAATAACATTCACTCCAAAGGTCATTACTGAATACAATCCATTCTTGATGTGGTACAGAGATTTTGGACTGCCCCAGCGATATCTACAAATGCTATTAGAGTTTGTCAGTCATGTGACATATTTCGGAAATTCAATCAGGGTCATTTTAAGAATGTAGCATTGGGAGGCAGATATTTAAGCTATATGTTGTTCTATTGTCTGCAGATAGACAACATTTCCATGCCAAATGAAAAGGGATTCAAATATGCACTGGTTATTTTGGATCATTTGATGAGATGGGTTGAGGCATATCTGGCTAGGAACAACAACACAGCCAAAGCAGAAAAATCATTACTGAATGAAATAATTCCTACTTATGCCATTTCTGATATTATAGACTCAGACAGGGGACTCATTTCACTTCTCAAATCCTAAAAGAAGTGTATAAGATCTTGGGAATAAAATGTAGGTTTACATGATGTATATAGACCTCAGAGATCAGGGCAAGTAGAGTGCATGAACAGGAACTTGAAAATAGCCATAGGGAAGCTCTGTGCACAAACACCCTTAAAGTGGACAGATGCTCTTCCTTTAGCTTTATTTTAACTGAGAATCAGACCCAGAGGTGACTTGCACATATCCCCGTTCAAAATGCTATATGGTAAACCTTTGTGGAATGGTATAATGGCAAAACCATCTTATGTTTCCTTGCTAAAAGGAGAATGCCAACTCCATACCTATTTGGTAGAAATACAAAAAAAAATTGGAAGAATTAAGAAAGCTAGGATTGTTAGTACAAAGAGTACCACTGGATTTCTCACTACATAATATCAAGCATGGAGATAAAGTATATGTGAAGAATTTTGATAGGGAAACATTGACAGAACGTAGATGGATTGGCCCTCTAGAAGTAGTTATGATTACTCCCACTTCCATCAAAGTTTTTGGAAATGATACGTGGTATCACACCTCACATGTAAAACAACATTATTCCCACAATATTGAAAGCAACACAGAATATGTAGAAGACAATCCTGAATAGAATGCAAAAGAGTATTAAAAAAAACTACAGAACAGATCTCTGCTAATAATGAAATGAATTTTAATTACCAAGAAAAATACATCTCTGCTAAAGCACACAATGTGAAAGATCTCTATACCAACAAGAGAGCATAAATCAAAGATAAAAGAAAGTTTCTATCTCCAGTAAGATTAAAATATCAAAATCTCCTGATATTTATATCTCCATGAAACCAGAACTCCATAAAACCAGACACCAAATCATAAAAGTCATTATCAAATTTCAAATTATAGGACACACTTATAAATCTAATTAGAAACATACATTACATACATCCACACATGAAGATATCATACCATAGAAAACATACATTCACACATGAAGATGTCAAACCATAGAAGACTGACATGCATGCATAAAGAGTTCACACTTACTTCCATGCATATGCACACATGAAGAAAAGTCAATCTTACACACATGTATATGAGAATCTCACACACATAAATAATTCTCTGTGTTAAAATCATCAGAGAATATGGGACTTCAATCAAGGTGAGACAACAGGCAAAAAGTGAATACTATACAGATGAAGGCTCAGGACCTGTGTATGTTGTTATGTAATCAACACCAAGGACACCAGAAGAATTTAAAATCAAGGACTGATAATGAGGGGTTTTGTCAGATTTATTACATGTCAACTTCACATATAGGTAAATGAATATACATTCACACAAATGCATAACATGAAGAGGATTCATGGAGGGGGTAAGTATGTAACAATTCACAATTAGGACACACACATATTTCATACTGACATATTAATTGAGCTTCTATAGGACTCAGGCAGACAGGAAGTTACAAAAGAAAATTCTTGTCTGAATGACTTCTGATCGGAACTCATGTACATATGTAAAGTTTGTACAGAAAATAACAATGTGCATTTGTAAAATACTAATGACAATATACTAATAGAAATTTTTAGGATACTAAAGTTTACTAACATCTAACACACAGAAACGTAGATGAGGGACAGAATGATATTATATTTTAGAAGTTAAGTTTGGAAGACATATAGTTACCTTAAGAGTTTAAATGAGTTAATAGAGGTTAAAAGAGTTCATATTTAAGAAAATGTTATAATTCATTGTGATAGGAAAGTTTACTTTGTTGAAAAACTTGTAACTGTTGAATTGGTCATTTTGTTCAAAAGCATATTTCTGTATATAAATTCTGTATATAAATCTGTATATAAGACTTTCACTATCTCTCCCACTTTCCTACAATCCATATCTTAGATTAGGATTTAGACAGATGTAGGATAGTGAAGATAGATTAAGATTTCTTATTTTTTTGGGGGGTATATTTAGAATAGTATATTCTCATAGAATAGACAGAATAAATTAGCATAGAATTCAGATGAGTATAAATAAAGGGCAAACAAAGTTGGTTGCCTTTGTTTGTAAACAGAAAATGTGGGACTGTAATCAAGGAGGAATGGCCAAAAAACAGAGTAAAATCTGAAATTTAATGAATATGGATCCAGGAAAGGCAGATGGAACATTCAATCAGCGGGGGAGAGGAGAATTTGAGAATTCTATTGGAAGATTCAAAGGAGGAGAAAACTGTTGGCTAGGCTTGAGTCTGGTCACTCACTGACTCACTATGTCACTCACTCATTGACTCTCTCATCAGAGACTCTGACAAGAGCTAAGGAAGAGAGTTGTTTTCCAATACCCTTTCTACCTGGATGAGCAGAAGAAGTTCTTGCCCACTGAAGACCTCTGCTGATTTAAATTTACTTTCTGTTGGGGAAAGTCAAACCATTTCTCTGAAGAGACTGTGATAAAAGCCTTCAACAGTTGATAGGGAAAAGACATTAAGGGACCTCTACCCTCTCTCTCTCTCTCCGTCTTTTCTTTTCCAAGAAATTAATTAGCCATTCAGTATATAGAAGACTGTCTCTAATTTTTGTAATAGGAGGGAGGATTTCAAAGTCAAAGAAGAAAGTTGAGAGGGTCCAGATTCCATTAAGATTGTCTAACCTTGATGGAGGAAACAGGAAGTGGCTACACAGTAATTAGTCCCCTCTGGCAGCTAGTTTCCTGTTCCTAGCATTTTTAAAGCCCCTCTGTCTATCCCACTATTACACTACCTAGCTCCCTAAAATAATAGACAGCCACTTATTCACTCACTCCTTCAGTTTTCTATAGCAACTCAACTGTCAGTAGACAACTGCCAGCAGATCCTTGCCTCAGAGACAGACCTGCTCTCTAGAGATTCCAGAGGCAAAAGACCTATAATTGTTAGCAGCTGCTTACTTTTTCTTTTCACTGACCAACTGTTTCCCCTAGCTTCCTGTCAGAAGGCAGACTACTTTCTCTCCTCAGTCTTGGTCTCTCTGCTAATGGAATCTTCAGCTTTGACTCACTGACTCCTGTCAGTTCTGATCTACTAAGAAACCCTGCTCTCTAGACTCTTAAGGAGACAGAGGGAGAGATTAAGAAAATCCCTTTAACAACTTCTGTATCCCTAAAGCCTATAGAACAGTGTTTTGCATATAGTATGTATTTAATAACTTTTGGTAGAAGTGTAGAATTCAGGGAAGAAATCAAAGCTTTCTAAATTAAAAAAGCAAAACAAAAACAATACAATTTGGTAGACTAAGATTCATCACGTATATAATAATCAAATAAGTAGTTTTCTTCTCAAAATCCTAATATATAAAAGTGGCAGATATGTTAAGAATTGAGAGGTAATACATTTAATATAAAATTTTGTATAAATATATTTTAGAACTCTCTTTAGGGGAGGTAGAAATATAATCCCAGCATTGACCAATGGAAAAAAAAAGAAGATAGGTAGCACAGTGAATAGAGAAGTCTTCTTGGAGAGAGGAAGAAATTAGTTCAAATCTAGACTCAGACATAAACTATGTAAAACTGGTCAAATTTGTCTCCTCAGTTTCCTTCTTTGTAAAGTGGAGATGATAAAAAAGCCTGCCTCCTAACATTTTTGTGTATATAAAATGATACTATATTTGAAAAATTATTTACAAACCTTAGAATGACATATGAATTCTAGTTATTATCATACATGTTGAAGAGGCAGGGGATATGAAGACATGTGCAATGTCTATAAAGATAAAAAGTAGCATTGTGTCAAATACAGAAGCCATAAATAGCTTGTTCTTAGTTATGGGACAGAAAAACACAGGTGACATAGACATTTAGAGAGACACATTATTTTTGAACCATGGTGTCAGGCAGCCCTAGAGACAGAGTTTAAATTGAAAATAGCAATTTCTGATCTAAGATCATTGGCTTACTTGTTAGCCAAGCAATGTATTTATCTCTTTTCTCCTAATATATCTCATTCTACTATTCATCTCATTCTACTAATCATGTCTGGAACAATCTCCCTCTTTACCTCAATCATTTAGTTTCCCTGCCTTCCTTAAATATTCAAACAAAATCTTACCTTCTGCAGGTCTTTCTTAATTCTCATAAGCTACCAATGTTTTCCTTATATGACATTACTTTCTATGTACTCTGAATGTATCTTGTATACAGCTAGTTACTTTCATGTTTGCTGCCACCATTAGAATATAACATCTTAAAGGCAAGATTTGCTTTTCATTTGTATATTTTTGTTTTTCTCTTGCTGTGTAACTCAGTATCTGGTATATAGAAACTGCTTAATAAATATTTGTTAATGAATGTTGCTTAAATGAAATTAAGTCCACAGTAAATAAGGGATGGAGAATACATGATTATTTTTGAGATTGGTATTAAGGGAAATCACCAAGTTCTTCTACAAAAGGCCCAAAATATTACTAAGAAAGATGGAATGCTCAATTGGATAAGCCATTGACATTAACTTGAACAACAATTCATGTCATCTTAAGTATCCTGGTTTGGAAAACACTAAGATGCACTAGAATAAGTACATTCAAAACATTAAAAATGAAGTAGGGGAAAATATTATACAAACCCACAGAGCTTTCTTTTTTCCCCTAGAGACTCACCTCTCTAAGCAAAGACTCTGAATCATGAATTATTATTATTTTCATTAATGAAATTATTTATTGTTTCTATGATTTCTTCTTTAACCCACTTATTCTTCATGATTAATTTATTAGTCAGTAATTATTTTTTACTTTGTGTTTCCATAGTCATTATATATAATTTTTATTACATTATGGTTTGAAAAGGATGCATTTAATATCTCCGCTTTTCTACATTTAAGTATAAAGTTTTTGTACCTTAATTTATAGTCAGTTTTTTGTAACTATATACCACTAAGAAGCTATACTTCTTTCTATTCTCTACAGAAAGCTATCATATCTAACATCTAAAATTCTATTCATCTCTTTTACTTATGTCTTATTTGCTTTTTTGTTTAGATTTTATTTAGTTTTGTGAGAAAAGCTGAAGTCTCCCACTATTACTATTATCTATTTCCACCTATAGTTCATCTAGTTTTTCTTTTCAAATTTTTGATCCTATAACACCGGGTACATCTAGGTTTAATATAACACATGCTTCATCATCTATGGTATGTTTAAACATAATATAGCTTTCCCTGTTTACCTCTTTTGAGTATATCTACTTTAGCTTTAACTTTCTCAGATCAGGTAGCAGATGATTGCTACCCCTTCTTTTTTTGTATTAGCTGGGGCATAGTGTGTTCTGTTCCAGCCTTTTATTTTTAGTTTATGTGTGTCTCTTATTTTAAATTGTTTCTGGTAAACAACATATTGTAGGGATTTTTTAAAAAGTCTATTTTTACTATGTGTTTCTGACTTATGGATATTCCATTCACATTCAAAGTTTTATTTACTATTTACATATTCCCTCCATCCTATTTTTCATCACTGTTTATCTTATTCTTCATCTCCTTTTTCCACATTCCTCCTCAGACCTCTAATTTCTTCTGTCTGCACCTCTCCAATTCATGTCCCTTCTTAAAACTCCTTCCTTATCTTTTCCCCTTGCTTTCCTACTTCTAAATCAATTCCCTTTTCTGAGTCCTTCTCATGTCCCTTGATCTGTATTGCCTAGTTATTATTCTATCAACCCTTTCTAATGTCCCCCCTTATCCATTATCCATGCCCTTTTATTTCCTAATAAGAAATCCCTTCTAAAAACTGTCCCTTATGCTACTCTGAGAGACCCTCCTTTATCCCCTCACTTTGTCCTACTTCTTGATAGGCACTCTATTCTAGCTTAATCCCTGAAGGGGACTCTCTCCCTTATCCTATTCCTTCAATGATTTAATTCTCTGTATGTTAAAAAGATATTTATCCTTCCAGATGTATATGTTGTTCCCTGCTTAACTCAGATACAATGAAAATAGGGTTCCAGTACTATCATCCCTCTACCTTTTCTTCCTTTTATGTCATGTTTATAATAAACAATTAATCCATTTTACTCATCCTACCATATTTTAAGGTTATTTTAGCTCATTCCATTATATTCAACTTGACCTCAAATCTTCTACATATATATGCTTTCACAGAAGTTATGATGTCATTCTTAAAAGTTATAGATAACATTTTCCCCCACAAAAAGTAGACAATTTTAACTTCTTGGGTCTTTTATAATTATTCTTTCATGTTTACTTTCTTGTGATTCTTGTATGTCAAGTTTTCTAAGTTCTGTTTTTCTATTCCCCAGAAATGATTGAAACTTCTTTAGTTAATTAAATATTTTTCTTTTCCCCTGTGTAATTATTCTTAGTATTCATGGGTATGTTTCTTTTGGTTTTAAATTCAGCTCCATTGCTTTTAAAAAAAATTGTGTCTCCTGCCCTTTATTCCTTTAAAGTCAGAGGTGCTAAGTCTTGTGTTATTTGGGCTATAGCTCCACAGAATTTAAATTTTATTTTTTGTTGTTCTTGTTGCCTATAGTTTTTCCTCCTTAACCTAGATGTTACAGAACAATGATGTTCCATTACATTTTCATTTTCAAGTTGCTTTGTGGTGGTGATCTATAGATTCTATTTCTATTTTATCTTCTAGTTATAGAACTTCTGAGCAATAGAGGATGGTATCTAAATTATTTTTTTAAATATAACTCCCCAGTAGTCCAACAATTCATATGTTGTCTCCCCTTGATTTATTTTCCATATCAGTTATTTTTATAATATGTTTCACATTCACTTCAATTATTTCATTCTTTTAATTTTGCTATGTTATTTCTTGTAACCTTAAGAAGTCATTACCTTCCCTTGTACAATTCTAATTCTTAATGAATTATTTTCTTCCATGATTTTTTAGATTTATTTTTTCCAGTTCAGTGATCTTTTTATCATGATTTTCTTATACTGTTCTCATTTCCCCCCTATTTTTTCCTCAATCTCTTTCATTTTGTTTTTGGATTTTTAAAAACTCTTCCAATAACTATTTTAAGACTTGTAACTATTTGGTGTTTTTCTTTGCTATTTAAGATGTAGGTGTTTTAATTTTGCTGTCCTCCAAATTTGAATAGAGTTCTACTCAGTAGGAGCTCTTTATATTTATGTTCTTTCTCTTTGACTTACTCATTTTCTTTCAAAATTTTAATAACCCAACCAATTGGCTTTACTCTTAGTTTTATGTTTGATGTGGGCTTTTTCCCAGCTTTTTGGGGTGATGTCTTAAGTTTCAGGATTTTTAAAAATTTTTTTATTTCCTGTGCCTTAGTACTTCCAAATTCTATAAACCAGAGCCAGGTGTAATCCCTGCTCCCTCCCCACACCCAAACTTTAGTGTGTAACTCACCTCAGGTGACACTCCTCCAATGTTCTGCCACTGAAAGAAGACAGCCCACATTCCACCTGGGAGGGCACCTAAGGCTTCTACTTTCTTGTGGTTGACCATAGCCAGACACACCCAAATCCCTCAGCAACTGCACTCAACTGTGTGCTCCTTCTTTGCTCTTCCTCCCCTGAAGCCATAGACTACAACAGAGCTAGTGTTTTGTTAGTGCACCTTGCCACTTGAAGTCCTTTCCTGTTCTTCAGTCAACCCCTAGGTGTTGGTTAGTGGGGATCTCCAGAGCTGAGCTTTAGTTGACACAAATACTCCCAGGACTCTCTGCCTTTTGACTCCACCAATATTGGCCACTGGTACATAGACTCCCAAGACTTGCATCTTATTGATTCTTCAGTTTTTACTCTAGGGTGCTTTTCATAGAGCCCTTTCTTGAGTTGTCCCTGGATACTCTGCTTCAAGACCAACTCTTTTTTCTGTTTCCCCCCCACATTTAGCATTGATTCTCTGCAGTTATTTCTAATTGTGGTTGATTTTGGAGAATGCCTGTTAATCATTTCTTATGGCACAATAGTATACTTTACAACCATTTACCACAATTTGTTAAACAGTTCCCCAATTGAAGGAAGCCCCCTTGGTTTCTAATTCTTTAACATTATAAAAAGAGCTAATAAAAATATTTTGTTTTTGCAGGTTCCTTTCTCCTATCTTTGATCTCCTTGGGATACAAATCTAGTAGTGATATTGTTGCACCAAGGTACATGAATAGTTTTATGGCCCATTGGGCATGGTTACATATTTTTCTCCAGAATGTTTGTATTAGTTTGTAGTTTTACCAGTAGAATGAGCGTTCCAATTTTCCTATATTTCCTTCAAAATTTGTCATTTCCCTTTTTGCTCATATTAGCCACTTAGATAGTGTGAGGTGGGATCTCATATTTGATTTAATTCATATTTCTTTGATCAATAGTAATTTGGGGCATTTTTATATGAATATAGATAGTTTAATTTCATCTGAGTACTTAGACTGATCATATCCTTTGACTAAATTGGGAAATGCTTTGTATTTTTATAAATTTCACTCACTTCACTATATTTGAAGAGGACTTTGTCAGAGATAATTGCTATAATTTTGTTCCCAGTTTTTTGTTTCCTTTCCAATCTTGGCTGCATTGGTTTTGTTTGTACAGAAACTTTTAAATTTGATGCAATCAAAACTATCAATTTCATTTTTTGTTCCATTGTCTATGTATTATTTGGTCTTATTGAAGTGGGGCACTTCACAAAGTGAGTCCAAACACCCAGAATTTCAAATATTGGAACCTAGATTTAATAATAAAGAACAAATGAAGAATCTACCAGCTGGGACAGACTTCCCTAGTGGAAGCTGTGCCAGGCTAACATTTTGGAACAGTTTTTATAGAGTCACAAGATACAAAGTTATTTCCTTTTACATATAGGTTCTTAATCAAACAAACCTTATCACCTACACAGGAATGTGGGCTCAGAGATGAGAAGACAATCCTCAGATTTATGTGGGGGCTGTTATTTAGGGCTTGTTTATTTTCACATCCATTTAGTCACCTAGCCCTAGTTAGCCATATGTTATCTTGCTTCCATCCTGTCCTCTTTGATAGTCCTGAAATTCCTTTTCATTTCCTGCCCTTTCTAATTCTCACCCCCAAGCTAAGTAGAGACTAGTCTGCTGTGTGCATAAACAGATTGACCTCCTGGGGGAGGGAAGCCAGTTCTGTTCCCTAAAAATTGCTGCCAGGGATTTATCTGCTTTATCTATTTCAATTTTACTATCCTCCCCATTTGGGACTACTTCAATATTTCTTCCCATCCATAAGTCTAACATGTAAACTTTTCCATGTTCCCCTAATTTCTTTATGATATGCTCCTTTAATTATAGATGAAGTATGTATTTTGAGTTTATCTTGTATGTTCTGAGGTGTTGGTTTATGCCTAGGTTCTGCTTTATAATTTTCCAGTTTTCCCAGCAGTTTTTGACAGATAGTTAGTTTTTCCCTATATACCTCTATCTTAAAGGTTCTCAAACACTAGGTTCCTATGGTTGTTAACTATTTTGTGCTGATTTCCTAAACTATTCCATTTTTTCACTAGGCTAGGTCTCCTCTTTCCTTAGTATTCTTTTTTTTTATCAATTCTATTGATATTCATGAACTTATGTTTTTCTAGATGACTTTTTACATTTTTGTTCTAGTTCTAGGAAATACTTTGGGTGTAATTTGATTAGCATGGCACTGAATAGGTAAATTAATTTATGTAAGGTTGCCATCTTTATTATATTGCTTCAGCCTTTCTAGAAGCAATTAATATAGTTCCCATTGCTTAGGTGTGATTATTTTTGTGAAAAGTGTTTTTTAATTGTGTTCATATACTTACTGGGCTTCTTTCAGTAAGTATACCCCTATATATTTTATGTTATCTACTATTATTTTAAATGGAATTTCTTTTTCTATATCTGGCTGCTGAAATTTATTGGTGGGAAATAGAAATGGTGATGACTTATGTGGATCCATTTTGTATTATTCAACTTTGCTAAAATTTTAATTATTTCTATTTGTGTTTTGGTTGATTCTCTGGGATTCTCTAAATATACTATCATATCATCTGCAAAAAGTGATAGTTAAGTTTCCTCATTGCCTATTCTAATTTCCTAAATTTCATTTTTCTTCTCTTATTGCTATAACTAGCATTTCTACTACACTATTAAAGAGTGGTAATAATAGACATCTTTGTATCACTCCTGTTCTTATTGGGAAGGGTTCTAGTTTATTCCCATTACAAAAAATTTTTGTTGATAATTTTTTTAAACCCTTACCTTCCGTCTTAGAGTCAACACTGTGTATTGGCTCCAAGGCAGAAGAGTGGTAAGGGCTAGGCAATGGAGGTCAAGTGACTTGCCCAGGGTCACACAGATAGAAAGTGGCTGAGGCCAGATTTGAACCTAGGATCTCCCATCTCTAGGCCTGGCTCTCAATCCACTGAGCTACCCAGCTGCCCCCTGTTGATAATTTTATATGGATGTCATTTATCATTTTTATAAAAAACATTTTATGCCAATGTTTTCTCATTTATTTTAAGGAAGGAATGTTGTCTTTTTAAGTTTTTTTTTCTGCATCTATTGAGATAATAATATGTTAGTCTTTGTTTTGTAACTGATATGGTCAATTATTCTGATTGTTTTCCTAATATTGAACCATCCTTGTATTCCTGGTATAAAACCCACCTGGTCATGATATATGATCCTTGTGATATGGTGCTGTAATCTCCTTCCCAATATTTAAAATTTGTACATCAATACTCATTGAACAGACTAGTCAATAGTTTTCTTCACCTATTTTAGTTCTTCCTATTTGGGTATTAGTACCATATTTATGTCATAAAAGGAATTTGGATGAATTCCTTGTTCTCCTATTTTTCCAAACACTTCTTATAGTATTGGAGTTCATTGCTATTTGAATATTTGGTTGAATTCACCTGTGAATCCATCTTGCCCTGAGCCCTTTCTTTTAAGAGAGAGGTTTTTCTCTTAAGAGAACTCTTTGATTGTATGTTTTATTTATTTTTCTGAGATAGGGTTGTTTAAATATGCTATTTCCTCTCTTTTTAATATAGGCAGTTTTGATACTATTAAATATTTATCTATTTGACTATATTATCATATTTATTAACATATATTTAGATAACATTGCTCCCAATAATTAATTGCTTTACTTTTTTTCTTAATTGGTTCTGATTTCACATTTTTCATCTTTAATACTGGTAATTAGCTTTTTAAATTTCTTTTTTAATCAAAATAACCACAGGTCTATCCATTTTATTGATTTTTCATAAAATCAGCTCCTTGTTTAATTCATTAGTTAAATAGTTTTCTTATATTCAATTTTATTTATCTCTCCTTTGAATTTCAGGATTTTCAATTTGATGTTTAAGTTGAGATTTTTAATATGCCCTTTCTTCTACCTTTTTTAGTTGTATGCCCAATTCATTAATCTACTTTTCCTTTACTTTATTGATGTAAACATTTAGAGATATAAATTGATCCCTAAGTATAGCTTTGTCTGCATTCAATACATTTTGTTGTGTTTTCATTCTCTTTAAAGAAATTATGAATTGTTCTTTTACCCATTCATTCTTTAGGGCAAGATTATTTAGTTTGGCTATTCTTTGTTGATTATAATATTATTGAGGTATGGTCTGAAAAAGATGTATTTAATATTTCTCCTTTTCTACATTTGGTTGTGAATTTTAATGCCCTATTACATGGTTAATTTTTGTGAAGATGCCATGCACTGCTGAGAAAGTGCATAATCCTTTCTATTCTCATTATATTTTCTCCAGATATCTATCATATTAAACTTTTCCAAATTTCTATTTACCTCCTGAACTGTATTTTATAATTTTTGTTGTTGGATTTATCTACTTCTGAAAGGGGAGGGTCTACTATTAATATAGTTTTACTATTTCCTCTTGTAACATATAACTTCAGCCCACATGGAAGTACATAGGCCTGGCATTAGACTGACATTGGGCTCCTCCACATCAGTTATTTCATTGCCTCAGACCATGTGGATGCACTTTTGACTGTTCTAAATTCTGTGAATTCTGATTACCCCATATGCCACACTTATTAGGACTACTCTTCAATCTCACATCAATATAATACATCTTTTCTGCCTTCTTTTTTGTTTTGAAGCATTTTTTTTTAATTTTTGTGTTTTTGGAGGGTTTGAGTGAGCCACACATCTCTTAACTCCAGCTCGACCATAGATTTTTCTAAGTAATCCCCTATGCACTACCCATTATGGAGAAACTGACAATATGCTTAAATACTTTCTAAGTGGTATCAAAATTTATATTCATCCAGTCTCTTAGAAAATCACTAATATCTATAATGTATACATAATTTACTAACCCTGTGGGACTGATATCTTTACTACATTATTAAATTTTGATAGCCCACTAATATTGACCTAATTCAGTTTATCAAAGGTCATATTTTTTAGCATACATCATTTTTTTTATAGTCACAACAGTACTAGATATAGGAAGAGTAGAACACAATATGGAAAAGTTTTAGTTGTTTAAGATTTTAAAACCATAAAAATAAGGGTCTTGTTATAGTTAAAGTCTTGTGATCTAAAACAACATATTTCAGTCTATAAATTAGTGTTTGGGAAACATGACTTGCTCTCTCAGAGTCTAAATTTCCAAAAATTGTCTGAGTTTTCTGATGATTTAAATTAAGTTGATCCTTTTGTTTTCATTATCTTTGGCAAAATGGGTTTACAATACTCAACACAGATAACCAGGAAAATAATCAAGGAAAACAGGGATTGTCCCAAATTCTGTATCAGAGAGATGATAATAGTGTGGTTGTAAAACAAATTAGTATCATTGACAAGAGTGCCAAATATGGAAGTAGTAACACATTTGGAAAATCTGTTAGAGTATAATTAAGAAATAGTTTATATTATACAGATTCTTCATAAGTGGACTAGATTGTTAGTGAATGCACTAGATTAATGTTGTTGTTCAGTTTTTTTCAATCTTATCTAATTCATCATGATCCTATTTTGGGTTCCCTTGGCAGAGATATTAAAGTAATTTGCCATTTCCTTCTCCAATTCATTTTATAGATGAGAAGCAAGCAAATAACGTTAAGTTATTTAAACAGGGTCATGTAGCTAGTAAGTAAATTTCTGAGACAAGATTTTAACTCCGTAAGATGAGGCTTCCTAGATTAAGAACCAGTTATATAACCACCATGCTGCCTAGATACCCATACTAGCTTATATGTCAATGCAAATATTAAGTCTTAATTTTCCCACCACAAAAAAATAAAAGGTATAATGCAAACTTGAAGAGTAGGAAAGAGGAAAATATCTTCCTTATTTCCCAAAAATAAGTGACTGACATCTCTATGTCAAAAGACATCTGTCTTTTGCTTTTGGACTTTGTTTTATATTTCTAAAATTTACTTCTATCAATATATTCCCCTCCACAAGTTCTTTTAAAGTAAAAGATACTATCTTTTACTCTTTTAAGCAAATTTTCTACCAAATAAAGAGCTCTGTACACAAAGCAGTGGTGGATTTACTAATAATTCTTCATTATATTAACATTCCCTGGGTTATTTCCATATTTACTATCTCCCACTAATATACATCTATTTGAAAATAAAAGTTTCTAGTCCCCAGATTATTCATTAACATTTTTTACTAATTAATTCTAATTAATTAAATCTTTTAAAACGACTAGGTTGGGGATGGGTTGTGGGGGCAGAGACAAGATGGCAGAGTAGGAGCAGGAAGAGACGAAACTACTATGAGAATCCTCTTCAACCACCCTTAAATAAGGCCTTAAAATTAATAGTAGAGGGAAAGAATCAGTGAAGAGACAGAGTGCAACAAAATTTCATGCAAAGAACAGCTTGAAAGGTAGGCAGAGGGGTCTGTTTCACAGAGGTAAGAGATTAGCCTACAGGAGTTTATACCATGGGGGACCTGCCTAAGTCAATAGGAAGCCCACACTTCCCACATTTACTCTTCCAGGTTTTAACCTGGGACAACTCAATGTTCATATCCTGAAACCCTGCCTAAGACAACAGCAGTGAAACCCTAAGCATATCCAATAAATTTCCAAGCTACAGCCCAAGTAGGTAGTAAGATCTGGAATCACAGTATGAGCCAGTCTGTGTGGTATGTCTGATCTTTGTAGGCCCAGTGCAAGGCTACAAGTCCCAACCTAAACTTGTGGTGAGAACTTGAGTCCCATTATGAAGCAGAATTAGGTACCTAGAAGCTAATGATTTCCTTAGACATCGAAGAAACAATAAAAGACAAGCAAAAGAATAAAAAAAATAAAATAAAGGATGAAATATCTTATTTTTTAAATGACTGGCATGAAAAATAGATCAATAGACAATTTAAAAAATTTTGGACTATCTAAAAATAATTATTTTTTTTTAAATCCTGGACATCAGAATAAAAGAAAATATAAAGAAAACTGCCCTGATATTCTTTAAAAAGAGAACAATATATAAATTGAAAGAATCCACAGATCACCTCCAGGAATAAATATCCAAATGACAACTCTGAAGAATATTATAGCTAAATTCAAGGGTCCTGAAGTAAAGGAGAAAACATTTCAAGGAACCAGAAACAATTCAAATACCATGGATCTACATCCAGTATTAATCAGGAATTTGGAGCCTCCATATTAAAATATCAGAACACTTAGAATATGATATTCTTGTGTATTAGAGGGTTGGTTTAGGTGTTATGGAAAAGGAGTTGATGATATATACCCACAAGGTAGAAGGAGGGTGAGATGGATTATTTCCCCCTTCAGTCTTCTTCAAATATATCTCCTCACTAACCCAGCCTTTACTTCCCTCTAATAACTGGTCTCATATATGACTTCCTCCTTTGGGGAAAGAGAGAGAAATCAGCTCTCTCCCTCTACCACTGTAACTATTCCCTTCACTCATAAGGAATCAATTTACAATAAATGACAAATCTTTATTCTAACAATAATGGTCAGAGGTAAAACAGGAAGATGTCTGAAGGGTTAGGGTCTAGAGGAAAGAGGATAAAGGAAGTCCCTGTCTGTCTAAATCTCCCTTTCTCTTCCTCCAAACTTTAGAGACTCAGGCTTGAGAGCCTGGACTTTGAGAGGTTCAGGTTTAATAATTCCTGGTCTTTGTCACAGCAGAGCAAATGTCCAGGCCCAGGGTGTTAAAGGAACTGTGTGAGACCTTGTTAGGCTGCTTCTTATTCTTCTCAGGTTTTCTGCTATACTTCCTGATATCTTGGGATATTTAAAGGGGGATGGTGATTCACATTCAAGGAGGGACTTTACATATTGCTCAGGATCCAGTCTCAGATCAGACCTTCTCTTTTGCTGTCACAAGATTTATAGAGTGACCAACAGCCTCTCTTCTCAAATCTCTTCTTCCCTCAAGAATCTAAGCCTTCTCAACCATCCCCTACTTTGAATGGAACCTTTTGTATTTCTTTCATTCTCTATCATTCAAAGTCCCTGGATTATTCCTCTCTCACACTTGAAGGTAAAAGATTTAGGTTTACAATCCAGAGTCACCTATCCAGCAAAACTGAGTAAATTCCTTCAGGGGAAAACAGAGCCAGTTAATAAAATAGAATATTTCCAAATATTCCTGATGAAAAGATTACACCTGTAAAAGGAAATATGATGTCCAAAAAAGATAAATAAATAAATAAAAAGGTAAATAAGTAAGAGAATATTGAAGGGATTTAATGAGGTCAAACTGTGTGTATTCTTATGTAGAAAGATGATTCCTGTTGTAATTCCTAATTTTTTATTAGCATTAGAGTAATTAGAAGGAGTATACATAGGTTGTCAGAGTAAGCTGATTAGGATGATATGATATACAAAGAAATCAAGGGTTGAGAAAGAGAATTGGTCTGAGCCAAAAGGGAAGGGAGATATGGAGTGCAGTAAATTATCTCACATAAAGAGATATTAGAACTTACACCAGTGGAGGGTAGGATGAGAGTGATGACAGTCAATGCTCAAACTTTACATTCATTATATTTGGCTTAGAGAGAGAAAACCAACCACGCACATTTGGGTAAAGTATTCTATCTTATCCTTTGGAGATGTAGGAGGGGAATAAGATAAAGAGGGATAGGTAGGGGGGTGGTGATTAAAAACAAAACATCTATGAGAAGGGACAGAGTGAAAAGAGGAAGATCAAATAGTGAAAAGAAGATGGAGGGAAATACACAGTTGGTAATCATAATTATGAACATGAATGGGATGAGCTCATCCATAAAAAGGAAGCAAATAGCAGAGTGGAACAAAAACTGGAATCCAACAATATGTTGTTTACAAGAAATACATTGGAAGCAGCAAGACACACACAGACTAAACATAAAGGGATGGGGCATGATCTGTTATTCTTCAGCTGAACAACAACAAAACTCAACCATCCTACATATAGTGTCACAGGTTCTGAACCTAAGTCCAAGCCAACATTCAGATCCTGAGATTCTGCCTGGGCAAATTGTGATCTAAACAAACCCAGACCCTTTGAAATTTCAAACTTGTGGAGAAGTACAGAATCCCAAGCCAGGCCAATCTGGGTTGAAGTGGGCTGATCCATGTGGGCCCAGAGCAATGTCAGGAATCCAAGTCTGGGCTTGGGATAAGGACATAGTACACAGTTTAGGGTGAGGACACAACTAACAGGGGGAGAGGGGAAACCCCAAATCTTTTTGCCAAAAGCTAATGGCAGAGTTCCAGGACAGGGAAATCAAGTGTGTGTCTGATTGGATCAAGTACCCAGTGAGACCAAAAACTTAATCCTAAGACTGGGGATAAAATTTGATCACCATTTGACCTGATTAAGTTCATAGTGAGATCAAAAGCTTAAACCCAAGCCTGAGGAATGTCTTTAAGCTATCAGCATTTAAAAGGTCAATTGAATCAGCAGGGGGTGGGGGCTTTCAGAGATCACAATCTTATGAATACCACATCATTGTGTATTGACAATTAGGATAAATACAATGAAAGGGACACTGTAATAGAAGATTTAAAAAAGAAATTGAGGGATACATAAAATAAAGCTAGGGACAGCAAAATAAAGACTGAGCAGCTCTAAGATCTGTAATATCTAAGATCTGTAATCTCTAAGATTTTGTAAGGGACTGTAGGTTTAGAGGGCAATTTTGCAGGCAATTAAATAGAAGTGGATGGTACAATAGACAGAATAATTGGAATAATAATAATGATAATAATAATAATAGGAATAATTATCAAAGGAGAAATAATGTTAACACTTGCCAAAATGCTTGTTGTCAGGGGGCTCAAACATGAGATTTAAACACTATGCAGGAGTGGGTTAAATTTGTAGCAAGGCCCAAATACAGTCAATTAATTAAGAGTGATCAGAAAAAAGGCATGTTCATTATGAAGGTGTACCTAGAGTTCTTTTGTATTTGAAATAGCAAAATTACAACCAAAAATGTTTACTTTAGGTGCATGATCTGTGAAACATGCATTTCTTTTTATGCCAGACTGTCAAATGAATCTTCTAGGTAGAGATTTATTATGTAAATTAAGAGCAACAATCCACTTTACTGATACTGGTGATATCACATTACATTTACCAGAAGAATCTCTGAAAGCTTTTTCATTGCTATTCTTAGATTCAGTCAGTACAGAGGGTGACTTAGATTCAATCTTTCCTATACCTAAGGATATTCCTGAAGATCTTTGGTCAGAGTCTTCCACAGATGTAGGTCTATTGAAATCATCTACTCCTGTAAGAGGGAGGACTAAAGAAGGGCCAGTTCCTTGTGTACCTCAGTATCCCTTAACTAAATAAGCAATTGAGGATATAAAACCAATCATTGAATCCCAATCCAACAAGGGATCATAATACCATGCTTCTCACCATTTAATACCCCTATTCTTCCAATCAAAAAGCCAAAGTTAGATCAGAATGGCAAAATTGTATATTGCTTTATACTGGATTTAAGAACAGTCAATTATTATGTAATCAAAACACATCCTGTTGTACCAAGTCCAGGTACTATAATTTCTTCCAAATCAACTCAGGCAAGATATTTCACCATGGTAGATTTATGCTCAGCTTTTTTCTCAATTCCAATTCATGAGGATTCTCAAAAGATCTTTTCTTTTACCTGGGAAAAAAAACTCAGTGGACCTGGATTCATTTGCCCCAGGGATTCACCAATTTGCCGAGCCAATTTTCATAAATTCTGAATAGAGATCTAAAAACTGTAACATTCAAAGAAAGTAAATTGGTACATTTTGTGGATGATATTCTCCTTGGATTCCCAAATGCTAAAGTGTGTCTGAGAGATAGCAAGATGTTTTTGGTTAGAATTATATAAGCTTGGGCATAAAATCTGCAAGGAAAAATTACAGTGGGTTTTGCTTTTTGAATGCAATATGTCAGTTTTGTATTATCAGAAGTATCACACAAAAAAGAAGAGCAGATATACAGAAACTGAGTGCTCCTAAAACCAAAAAGCAACTCAGAGCTATTCTTAGAACAACTGGTTTCTGTAGACAATGGATACCTGGATATAGTGAATTATAAAATGTCTAACAGATTTAACCAGGAATACAGAATCAGAAGCTCTGAAACTAAAGCATGAACATCTGCAAGCCTTAAGTAAGCTTAAAGAATCCATTTTATCTGCTCCAGTTTTGGGTATACCAGACTATACAAAACCATTCCAGCTACTTGTAAATGAAACTAAAGGTATTGGTTTTGGAGTATTAACACAGACTTTAGGAAAAAGTTATCATCCAATTGGATATTATAGTTGTCAATGATCCAATAGCTGCTGGTACAGTTTCTTGTCTATGGGGTGTAGCAGCTGCAGTTCTATTAGTCCAGAAGTCAGCAGATTTAGTTTTGAGATGTCCATTGACTGTACATTGTTCACATCAAATAGAAACACTAATGATGAAATTCCATACTCAAGCTTATTCAGATCAAAAAATTTCTAAGTATGAAATTATTCTCCTGGGTAGTGAGAACATCCAGTTGAAGAGGTGTAGAGTATTAAATAGAGCTACACTTCTTCTTGATTTGCCTAAGAATGGTGAACCATTACATGAGTGTGTAGAAATAGTAGATCTAGTGGATATGCCGAGGATGTATTTGAAAGACACTCCTATTGAAAATCCTGACTTGGTGTTATTCACAGATGGTTCTTTATACTTGGGTAATGGAATTCAATGTACAGGTACTGCAGTGGTCACAGAATTTGAGACACTGTGGTGTGGTTCATTTGGTACTCAAGTTGTAGTAGACTCAGTAAAAAGGAAATGGGTAACACCTGCAATAAGTACTATTACAAATAAAATCTGTAAAATTTGTTCTGTTTGCCAAAATATAATGGGCATCAACTGAGAAAAAGAAGGCAGGAGTCACAGTCATGATATCTGACAAAGCCAAAGTAAAAATAGATCTAGTTTAAAAAGATAGGGAAGGTAATTACACCTTAATAGAAGGCAGACATCCATTCGAAATCCATGGAATGCAGACAAAGCAGCACTCAGGGGGAAATTTATTTCCTAGAGTTCATGTATTAACAAATTAGGGATGGCAGAGGTCAATGAATTAGGCATGTAAATTAAAAAACTAGAAAGTGAACAAATAAAAAATCCTCAGATGAAAACTAAATTGAAGATCCTAAAATTTAAAGGAGAAATTAATAAAATTGAAAGTAAAAGAACTATTAAATTAACAAATAAGACTAGAAGCTGGTACTTTGAAAAAACAAATAAAATAGACAAAACACTGGTCAATCTAATTTAAAAAAGAAAAGAATAAAATCAAATTAATAGTATCAAAGTTGAAAAGGGAAATGTGATCTCCAAAGAAGAGGAAATTAAGGTAACTATTAAAAATTATTTTGCCCAATTATATGGCAATCAATATGGCAAGCTGGATAATATGGATGGATATTTACAAAATATAAATTATGTAGATTAACAGAAGAAGAAATAGAAAATTAAAAAATCCCATATCAGAAAAAGAAATTGAAAAAACTATCAAAGTACTCTCTAAGAAAAAATCTGATGGACTAGATGGATTCAAAAATGAATTCTATCAAACATTCAAATATCAACTAAACCCAAAACTATACAAACTATTTAACATAATAATCCAAGAAGGACATCAAGCTACAAGAAATTATCCAAGAAAACTTCCAGATGTTCTCAAACAATGAGGCAAAATAGACATTAAAATAGTTCATAGAACACCTTATACACTAAATCCTCAAAAGACAACTCCCAGGAATGTAATTGTCAAGTTTAAGAGCATTTAAGCTAAGGAGAAAATTCTACAAGAAGCCAAAAAGAGACAATTCAGATATCAAGGAGCAGCAATTAGGATAACACAAGATCTGGCAGCTACCACAGTAAAGGACCACAAGGCTTAGAATACAATATTTGGAAAGGCAAGAGAATTGGGTCTTCAACCAAGGATCACCTATCTATCAAAACTGACTATATATGTCCAGGGGGAAGAATGAGCATTCAACAAAATAGAAGATTTCCAAGTATTTGTAAAGAAAAGACCAGTACTAAGTGGAAAATTTCATATACAAACACAAAGATCAAGAGAAACATAAAAAGGTAAATAAGAAAGATAATAAAAAGGGGAAAAGGTTTTTTTTATTATTCAAACTTTCTTTTTTAAGAGCTACAAAAAGATAAAATTATTTAAATTAATATATGGGAAAATGTTATTTGTAACTCTCAAAAATTATATTCACTATTATGGTAATTAGAAGAATCATTCACAGGAAGAGATTGGGCTAATAAATGCTGTAAGGTGATATGTAAAAAAAGAAAAAGTGAGGGGGAGAATAGAAGATGGCACCAAGAGATACTTGAAGAAATAAAATAAATAGGATAATCTTTATCACACAAAGATACACATGGGGGGGGGGAAGAATACTCTTATTAGAAGGAGAGAAAGAGAGTACCAATAGGGAATACTTAAACCTTACTCTCAGTGAAATCAATTCTGAGATGGAAGAGCACCTAGATCCCCTGGGGTCTTGAATTCTAGCTTATCCTACAGGGAAAGTGAGAAGGAAAAACAAAGGGGGTGGGTGAGGAGAGAGTACAAAAAGGGAGGTGAAGAGAGGGGGGGATGGAACTTAACAAACTAAAAAAATAAGAAGGGAAAAAGGAGGGACCAGAAAGGGAAACATATTAATGGAGGGTATTAGGGGGATTGATTAAAAGCAAACCACTGCTTTAAAAGGATATAGCAAAAGAAGAAAGGACAAAACTAGGAAAGGATATCAAAATGCTAGGGAATAGACAAGTGACAATCATAACTTTTAATGTGAATGGGATGAACTCACCTATGAAATGAAAAAAAAATAGAAGAGTGGATTAGAATCCAAAATCCTACCATATGTTGTAGACAAGAAACACACCTGTAGAGGCTAGATACTCACCAGGTTAGAGTTAAAGGTTGGAGCAAAACCAATTGGGTCTCAACTGATAGAAAGAAGGCAGGAACTACAATCATGAAATCTGACAAAGCCAAAGTAAAAATAGATCTGATTAAAGGATAGGGAAGTTCTCAGCCAAAGAAATCAAAACTATTAATAAGCACATGAAAAAGTGCTCTACATCTCTTATAATCAGAGAGATGCAAATCAAAGCAACTTTGAGGTATCACCTCACACCTAGCAGATTGGCTAACATGACAGCTATGGAAAGTAATGAATGCTGGAGGGGATGCGGTAAAGTAGGGACACTAATTCATTGCTGGTGGAGTTGTGAATTGATCCAACCATTCTGGAGGGAAATTTGGAACTATGCACAAAGGGCGATAAAAGAATGTCTTCCCTTTGATCCTGCCATGGCACTGCTGGGTTTGTATCCCATAGAGATAATAAGGAAAAAGACTTGTACAAGAATATTCATAGCTGAACTCCAAAAATTGGAAAACAAGGGGATGCCCTTCAATTGGGGAATGGCTGAACAAATTGTGGTATATATTGGTGATGGAATACTACTGTGCTAAAGGGAATAATAAAGTGGAGGAATTCCATGGAGTCTGGAACAACCTCCAGGAAGTGATGCAGAGTGAAAGGAGCAGAACCAGGAAATCATTATACACAGAGACTGATACACTGTGGTACAATTGAACGTAATGGACTTCTCCATTAGAGACAATGCAATGTCCCTGAACAATCTGCAGGGATCTAGGAGAAAAACACTATCGACAAGCGGAGAATAAAATGTGAGAGTAAAAACACCAAAGAAAAGCAACTGCTTGACTACAGGGGTGGAGGGAGTATGACTGAGGAGAGACTCTAATTGAAAACTCTAGAGCAAATACCAACAATATGGAAATGGGTTTGAGTCAAGAACTCATGTGATACCCAGTGGAATCATGTGCCGGCTATGGGAGAGGTGGTTGGGGGGTGGGGGAGGAAAAGAAAATGATTTTTGTTTCCAAAGAATAATGCTTGGAAATGACCAAATAAAATAATGTTTAAAAAAAAAAAGGATAGGGAAGGTAAATACATCGTGATACAAGGGATTATAGATAATGTGGAAATATCAGTTATCAACATGTATGCACCAAATTGTGTAGTATCAAAATTTCTAAAGGAGAAACTAGTGGAACTGAAGGAGGAAATAGATATTAAAACTATACTAGTGGGAAATCTGAACCTACAACTATCAAATTTAGATAAATCAAATAAAAAAAATAAATAAGAAAGTGGTAAGAAATGGGAATGAAATCTTTGAAAAATTAGAGTTAATAGATTTATGGAGAAAAATAAATATGGACAAAAAGGAATACATCAAATTTTCCGCAGCAGCTGGTATATTCACAAAGATTGAACATGTACTAGGTCATAAAAATGTGGCAAACAAATACAGAAAAGCAGAAATAATAATTATTGCCTATTTATATCATAATGCAATAAAAATAATAATCAGTAAGAGTACATGGAGAGCCAAATAAAAAATTAATTGGAAATTATATAATATGATTCTTCAAAATTGGTTAAAGAACAAATCATAGAAACAATAAAATAAAAATAAACAACTTTAATAAAGTTTCTGGATACAAAATAACCCCACATAAATCATGACCATTTCTATATATCTCCAACACATCTCAGAAACAAGAATTAGAAAGAGAAATTCCATTTAAAATCACCCTAGACATGTAAAATACTTAGGAATTTTTTCTGCCAAGACAAACACAGGAACTATATGTTTTAAAGTGATTCCCTTGTAACAGAACACAACTACAAAACATTTTCCACATAAATAAAACTAGATGTAAACAATTGGAAAAACATTAACGGTTCATGAGTAGGATGAGCTAATATAATAAAAATGACCATACTACCCAAACTTATTTACTTATTTAGAACCATACATATTGAACTACCAAAAATCCATTTTGCTGAATTGGAAAAAAACATAGCAAATTTCAATTGGAAGAACAAAAGATCAAGGTTATCCAGGGTAATAATGGGGGGAAAAATGTGACGTAAGGTGGCCTTGCAGTACCAGATCTCAAATTATACTATAAAGCAGTGGTCATCAAAACAATGTGGTACTGACTAAAGACAGAAAGGAGGATCAGTGAAATAGACTTGGGGTTAAGTGACCTCAGCAAGTCAGTCTATGATAAGCCCAAAGATCCCAGTTTTGGGGACCAAAATCCAGTATTTGATAAAAACTCCTGGGAAATTTGGAAGACAGAATTGGAGAGATTAGATTTGGATCAACACCTTATACCATATACCAAGATAAACCCAGGATTGGTGATTGCCTTGAATATAAGGAAGGAAACTATAATTAAATTATATGAACACAGAATAGTATGCATGTCAGACCTTTGGGAAAGGAAAGATTTTAAAACAAATCAAGACTTAGAAAGAGTCACAAAAAGTAAAATAAATAATTTTATTTTCTCCGATTATCAGAGAGATGCAAGTAAAAACAACTCTAGGTACTACCTCACACCTACCAGATTGGCTCACATGACAGCAACAGAAAGTAATGAATGTTGGAGAGGATGTTGCAAAGTTGGGACACTAATGCATTGCGGGTGGAGTTGTGAATTGAACCAACCATTCTTGAGGGATATTTGGAACTATGCCCAAAGGGACCTAAAAGACTGTCTGCCCTTTGATCCAGCCATTACACTGCTGGGGTTATACCTCAAAGAGATAATGAAGAAAAAGACTTGTACAAGTATATTCATAGCTGCTCTCTTTGTGGTGGCCAAAAAATTGGAAAATGAGGGTATGCCCTTCAACTGGGGAATGGCTGAACAAATTGTGGTATCTGTTGGTGATGGGATACTATTGTGCTCAAAGGAATAATAAAGTGGAAGAACTGCATGGAAACTGGAACAACTTCCAGGAAGTGATTCAGAGTGAAAGGAGTAGAACCAGGAGAACACTGTACACAGAGACTGATACACTGTGGTACAATCGAATGTAATGGACTTCTCTGTTAGTGGCAATGAAGTGATCCTGAACAACTTGGGGAGATCTATGAGAAAGAGCACTATCCACATTCAGAGGAAAAACTGTGGGAGTAGAAACACCAAAGAAAACCAACTTCTTGATTACATGAATTGAGGTGGATATGATTGGGCATATAGACCCTTAATGAACATCCTAGAAGTGTTATGATTAAAATTGGCAAACTGTGGCAGGTAAAAATTGTTTCTTTCTGCTAGAAGTATTATATTTTTATGAGGTTTATTAAAGCTTAAGAATTTAAGAAAATACAAGTAAGAAAGCACATGCCTGGGAGGGCTAAGAGGCCCATTCAATTTCACTTACATCATGAGAGACCCATCTGCTTGCAAGCAGAGGTAGAAAGAGAGCGAGCCGTAGGCGGAGACCCTTTAAATAGTAATTTGTTCTCGGCCAAGGTGGGAACTCAGGTGAGGTTACAAAGCATCTTGGGAACTAGAACAAGGACTTCTGGGGATTGAAGTCCAGGGTTCAAATCTCCATTTTTACATTCCTCTGTTTGAGTGTTTGGGAAAAAGATTTTCCCCAAAGGGTCATGAAAACATAATCAATTTAAGGATTAAAATTATTTGAGTATAAGAAAAAAAAGAACAAAACCAATAACTGCTAGACACATTTACAAAAAGCCAGTTAGGGGGCAGTCCCCTTTGGCATGAAAGTATACATACAAATAAATAAATGTTCAATAAACCACACCCAAAGTTCATTTTTGATCTTATTGTGCAGCTTGTGGTCTGGAGGCTTCTTCATGGTGTCTTCTCCAACACTTCAGTTTCTATATTCACAGAGGTAGCATCTTTCTTTACCTAAAATTTTTCTTAAATGGAATTTCAACTTTGAAATTTAAAATAATAATATTTTTACATTTCCCCATGAAGAGGGTGATTGAAAAACACAAGGATCACTTAAGGATGCATGGCTGAGTTGTGAGGTATATGAATCAATTGGTAAGAGAAATTAAAAAAACATCAGAAAAATCCCAATAAAAAAGAAAATTTCTGGATGAAAATATAGACTATCAAAGTCTTATGTGTAGAAATTCTAAGTAAAGGAAAAATAAATCTATAACAGGTCCTTGAATCAGGGCCCAATTAAAATAATCTAAGCAATGATGCATTTACCCAGTCAGTAGCCAGGACTACAGAAAGGTACCATAATATGAAAGACAGAAAAGGGACCAGATTATAGAAGCCATGTAGGAGCCAAGTTTCGGGATACTTGTCTGTAAGTATTTTCAGAGTGAGTGTGGACACAAGGAAAGCCTATGTCGTAACAAATGTTAAACATAATAGCCATGAGTCTTCACACTAGGTTCAAGACCTTTGCATTGGCTTGCAAGTGCATCAATGTGTCCTGGATTGGTTTATCCTTGGCCCTGTGTAATGGCTCTTTTGTATATCTTGTCCTGGAATCAGACAGAATTATTAAGCAAAGTCCCATAATTTTTTTAAACAATTAGTGGCATCATTTTTATAGTCTCAAGCTTTTGGGGCATGCATTGATTGACATTGTAGCAAATATATTTTAAACTTATATTACTGCAAAATCAAAAAGTTAAAGAAAATCTTAATGCTGGTGACATGTGCTTCAAATATAAAAAAGGAGAGAAAAAATAAAAAAAACCCTGAAATTATATATTGCACATGCAAGAAAAATATAATAAAAAAGTTTTAAAAATTTCAAAACTGTAGCTTATAATCATTGACACACTGAGTCAGCCAAGAAAATATAGAATGCAAGGCTTTCTCACCAAAAATGAGATCCATTTCTTCTTCATATCTGGCCATGATCCACTGTGAGTGAAAGCAAAGAAATTAAGCAGTAGTACAAATATGTGATATCAAATAACCCCCAAATTCTCAATAGCCCAGTTAAGTACAATATCAAACAAACACCCTATCATATTTTACATAAGTTGCTGTATAGCATTTTTAAAAGCCTATGAACCAATGGATATTTGTCATAAGTTTTTACAAATGTAGCAAATCTTTCAACCTTGGTATTTAAACAAAGTAAAACTTATTTTGGTTTAAGAACATCATCAAGAAATCTAGATATCATTCTGGTGGAAGTAAAGTTGTGAGCTGAAGAGTATAAATTAGAGATGCTCCTTTTTTGGAGGTTTTTAGGGGTACAAATGCCCTGAGATTAACTGCCCAATTTCCATTCACATATTTAGAAATGTGGGAAGGTTGGGGGTTATAATTGTATTTCACTTCAGCTACTAGAATGGGCCTTACACCTCGTGTTAGGAGAAGGCAAAAATAACCAGACTTTGTTAAGAAAATTCTAAAAATCATGTTTAGAAAACCCTTTAAATCAATTGAGATATTTAGCACATTAAATATTCCAAAGGTTGTTATACAATTGTAACCACTTCTAATGAAGTCCATCTATCCTCTATGTGACAATATACAAAGTCAAAATTAGAAAGACTGTTTTCATATGTGGAATTAATTACAATGATATTTCTTCAATATGGTTATAGGGGAAAAGCAACAGAATATAACAGTAGTTAAAACCCAGTACATTAAACTGATTCTGTGTAACAGAATAGCATTGAATGCAGTAATATATGAATTTAAAATCACAAAGTTAAATCATAAACAAAACAACCAGTAAATGCAATAGAATACAGAGATTTTTATAAAACATTGGAGTCTGAAATGCCTTAAAAATATAACCTCCAGTTTTCTTAAAGTTCCTTGGGTTTTTGTTATCCATTTAGATGCCTATTGTTGGAAGGAAGATTGGTAATGGTTAGCCAAAGGGGTTTAAGTGACCCATCCAGGGCCACACAGCTGGGAAGTATCTGAGGCCAGATTGCAACTGAGGACCTCCTGTCTCTAGGCCTGACTCTTAGTTCACTGAGATATCCAGCTGCCCTCCAAAGTTAGCTAAAGAGTTGCAGAGAACTGAATTTTTTTCCTGAATCTCATGTGAGGTTAATGAAAGGACCAATATAGTTAAAAGGTATCCTTTTAAATCAGTCATGGTTATAAGTTCCTGTTTGGAAAAGTCTCTTTCCTCTTTCCCTTTTTTCATACCCTCCTGTGATTCCCCTGCCCCCAGTAGCAGCCTAAGCAAAAATTACCTCCCCATTTTTACCAGCTGATAGAAATGAGTCCTGGGCCTGGGGCAATGAGTCAGAATTGATGGGCCAGGTGGTTCATCTAGGTGGGGATTGCAGGCAGCAGGGGAGGCGGGCTGGGGCTGGGAAATTGCTAGGGCACAGAAGAAGTTTTCTGGGGCGGGGGATCAGGTCACCAGGTAAGCGAGATCTGGGTCAAACAGCAAACAGGTCTGGAGGGGATGGCTGAAGGCCAGCAGGCAGGGCCAGGCCAAGCCAGGCCAGGAGCCGGTTGGAAGGGAAGGGCTCAAGAAAGTCTGAAGAGGAGTTTTCTAAAAAAGCTTCTTGGAGAAATGTGGCTTAAAAAACAAACAAACTAGGCACTAGCTATTAAAGGCTGAACTAAAGATCAGTAAGGAAAAGAATCAGAAGATTGAGAGTTTTTCATTTTTCTGACGTGATAAGCCAAACTGTTAAGATTTAAATCTCCAAACTGTGGCAGGTAAAATTAGTTTCTCTCTGCTAGAAGTATTATATTTCTATGAGGTTTATTAAAGCTTAAGAATTTAAGAAAATACAAGTAAGGAAGCACATGCCTGGGAGGGCCAAGAGGCACATTCAATTTCACTTACATCATGAGAGACCCATCTGCTTGAAAGCAGAGGTAGGAAGAGAACGAGCCGTAGGTGGAGACCCTTTAAATAGTAATTTGGTCTCAGCTCAGGTAGGAACTCAGGTGAGGTTACAAAGCATCTTGGGAACTAGAGCAAGGACTTCTGGAGATTGAAGTCCAGGGTCCAAATCTCCATTTTTACAGGACAAACATCAACAACATAGAAATAGGTTCTGATCAAGGTCACATGTAATATCCAGTGGAACTGCATGGTTGCTATGGGTAGCATGATGGGAGAGGAGGGAATAATAGTGTATGATTTTTGTAACCAAGGAATGATGTTTGAAATTGACCACATAAATTAAAATATTAAAAACAAATCAAAGCAAAAGAAAAAAAATATGGTACTAGATAAGGGACATTAAGGAGGATCAGTGGAATAGCCTTGGGGTAAGTGGCCTCAGCAAGGCCATGTAGGGTAAACCCAAAGTTCACAGCTTTTGAAATAAAACTCTAGTATTTGACAAAAATTGCTGGGAAAATTGGAAAGCAATATGAGAGAGATTGGGTTTGGATCAACATCTCATACTCTTCATCAAAATAAACTCAGAATGGGTGAATGACTTGAATATAAAGAAGGAAACTATGAAAAAAATAAGTGAACACTGAATAGTATACTTCTCTGATCTTTGGGAAATTAAAGATTTTAAGACCAAGCAATAGCTAGGAAAAATTACAAAATAAAAACTTAATAATTTTGCTTACAGTAAATTAAAAATGTTTTTGTAGAAACAAAACCAATACAACCAAAATTAGAAGGGAAGCAACAAATTTGGGGAAAATCTTAATAACAAAAACCTCTGACAAAGGTCTAATTACTCAAACTTATAAAGACCTAAATTAATTGTACAAAAAATCAAATCATTCTCTAATTGATAAATTGGCAAGGGACTTGAATAGACAATTTTCAGATAAAGAAATCAAAACTATTTAATAGACATATGAAAAAGTGTGCTAAATCTCTAATAATTAGAGACAACTCTGAGGTACCACCTCACACCTTGCGGATTGGCTAAAATGACAGCAATGGAAAGTAATGTTGGAGGGGATATGGCAAAATTAGGACATTAATGCATTGCTGTTGCAGCTGTGATTTTATCCAACCATTCTGGAGGGCAATTTGGAACTATACCCAAAGGGCACTGAAAAACTGCCCTTTGATCCAGCCAATGCACTGCTGGGTTTATACCCCAAAGAGGAAAAAGGAAAAATATTTGTACAAGAATGTTCATAGCCTCACTCTTTGTGGTGGCACAAAAGTAGAAAATGATGGGATGTCCTCAGATTGGATAATGGCTAAACAAAATTTGGTATATGTTGGTGATGGAATACTATTATTCTTAAAGAAATAATGAACTGGAGGAATTCCATGTGAATGGGAATGACCTCCAGGAATTGATGCAGTATGAAAGGAGCAGAACCAGGAGAACAATGTATGGAGATACTCTTTCCCTGTGGTACAATCCAATATAATGGACTTCTCTACTAGCAACAATGCAGTGAACCTGAACAACTCAGAGGGATTTATGAGAAAAAACACTACCCTCATTCAGAGGAAATTTGTAGGTGTAGAAATACAGAAGAAAAACAATTGCTTGGTCACATGGACTGACGGGGATATGATTGGGAATGTAGACTCTAAATGATCACGAGAGTGCAAACATCATCCATATAGAAATAGGCTTTGATCAAGAACACATGTAAAACAGTGGAATTGTGCATCAGTTACAGGAAGGAGTGGGGGAGGGGAAGGAAAGAACATGATTCTTGTAACCAAAGAAAATGATTCTATGTTGACTAATTAAATAAAATTTTCTAAAAAAAAAAAGATTTAAACATTACCAGTATAAAGGAAGAGCAGAGGCCAACATATATTAGAAAAGCCAAAGCATTTATGTTTTTAACCAAGAATATCCTACCAAGAAAGGTTGCCTATTAATTTACAGGTAACATAATTATCATTTAATGAAATAGAAGACATTCAGGAATTCGTGATAAAAATGACCAGAGTTGAGTAGAAAACCTGACAAAAACCTTAAATCATGAGAAGCATTAAACGGTAAATAGAAGAGACAAATTATAAAGAACCAAAAAGTGCCATACTGTTTGTATTTTTATTGTGGAGGTGATATATGAAATGTCTCAGAGTTTTTATTTTATTTACTTTTTATCACTTGCAACTGTAGAAAATCAACTTAGACACTGTGCCTGCATGTGATTCCATTATATTTGGATTATCTTAAAAAAGAAGACTGGAAAGTGTAGAAAAGAAGAATATTATTGTGGAGAGGAAAAGGAAAGGAATAGGGAAAATTCCATTATATGTAAAATGGTTTCCAAGTAGTTGTTTATAATAAAAAGAACACATTTCAGGGGCATCACATATCACTTGAACCTCATTCTCATTTCAACTTGTTAAAGGAGGGAAGAAAACACAAACACTTACTGTTGGGTACAAAAATATATTATGTCACAAGAGATATGAAAGGAAAAAAATGGTTAAAGGGAAGGGCATAATAAAAAGGAGAATAAATTAAGAGGCATTTGTTAGAAAAGGGTATAGATGAAAAAGAGAAGAAAAAAGTGTGAAAAATAAGTTAGAAATGTGGAGAGCAATCATAACTGTGAATGTGAAAAGAATGATCTCATCCATAAAATGGAAAAGGATAGTAGAATGGATTAGACATCAGGATCCAACAATATGTTTTTTACAGTAGCACATTTGAAACAAAAAAGATATGTGGTGATCATAAAACCTGCTAAAACAGAAGTTATTATGCCTCAGCTGAAGTTGAAAAGACAAAGGTTGAAATCATGATATGAAAAAAATCTAAAGCAGAAATAGACCTATAATAAGCAAAGAAACTACACTTTTCAAGAAGGAGCAATCAACAAAGAATTAATATCAATGCTAAACATATATGCATCATATATTATAGCATCTAAATCCTTAAAGAAAATGTTAAATTATTTACTAGACAAAAGACAGTATAACTATTAAAAATATGATCTTAATCTATCCAATTCATACCTGAATTATTATAAATAAAAAATAAATAATAAATAAATTAGGGATTTGAACAGAATTTTAGAAAAGTTAGAAAGGATAGGTTTCTAGAAAATACTAAATGGGAATAAAAATGAATATACCTATTTTTCAGCTGTGTGTGTCACCTACATAAAAATTGAACATATGCAAGGATGTTAAAACATAACAAACTGATGCAAAATAAAGAGACTGAGCAAATGCATCTTTACATATCCATGATGCAATAAAAATACATGAAAAAGGACCTTTAAAGCAAAGATGCAGAATTAATTAGAAACCATAACTTAATCCTTAAGAATAGGTGAATAAAAGAAACAATCTTAGAGTCAATGAATTTCATCAAAGATAAAGACTATAAGGAGACAATTTATTATTACATGTGGGCTACTGCAAGAGCAAATTTTAGGGGAAATATTAAATCTATCAATGCTTACACTAACAACAATAGAAAAGATTAGTTCAATTAATGGGGCATTCAATTAAATAACTTAAAAGTTCAGCAAAGTGAAAAATTTCCAAATATAAACACACACACACACACACACACACACACACACACACACACACAGAAATCCTGAAAATCAAATTGGGATTAAGAAAATGGAAAGTATGTTTTCACCTTTCTTTCATAAGGTTTATAATAATTTGTGAAACTTCTATGTAGAGATTTTTATTCATAACTCTTGAACTACTACTATATTGGAATATAGCATTTAGTAAAAAATTATGTTTGCATAAAATGATATTTTTGTAAGCAAGTGTGCATATAATCACACATATATAAACTATACATCCATACATCTAAATATATATGTATATATATATACATTATACATCTATATATCTATGTATATATGTATATAATCCACAAAATTACATATTTTTACCCATTTAGCTCTTCTTTTCTCATTCTAAGTGCATTATTATGGTTTGTTCAAAAAGTTTCTGGGAGGACAAAGAATGATTCAGATGAATGATAGTTCTTTTCCTTTAACTATGGTATAACTCAAGCATCTTCCTGGTCCTAGGTCCCATTGACTTCTAGTCTTTAATTCTCTGTTTTTCTACCAGGTAGAGTACACACTTTGGTCTTCTTGTATCTCTTCTTCTGCAGTGGACAGAGTTGATATCTGCTTTTGGGTCAGGAAAAACATGAAGTGACTAAATAGCAGTAAAAAAATTTTTTATGGAGATACAGGAGTATAAGTAAGTGGTTTGGACTGTGTGCCCTGCCACAGTCTGGGAGCAAGTTGGGATTTGTATATTTCATAGAACTAACTACAAAAAAATTGAATTAGTCTTAGAAAAAATTCATTATGTTATTTGTTAAAGTGAGAGCAAGTTAGAAAACAAAGTATGATTCCCTCTTGTCCAGGTTCTGGAATATTTACCTTAAATAATATTTAGGAAAAATAGTCTGCATAATGACCATAAGCATGAAATCAAGAAATTTTTCTGAGAGGACAACTTGAAAGAAAGGTAATTTGAAATAGTAAATATAATTATTCAATAAAATTTTGGCCAAAGTGAAAACCTAAGAGATTACAAAATATAATTTTGGGTGGTACTATTGGTTGTGGGGACCCAAAACAAGAAGGTTTTCAGTAGATCCAGTACCTGGTAGTACTAATTATTCTTTGTAGCAATCTTTACCATTCCTGGTGAGGCAGTGAACTCAGTTTTTTTAAAGTTATGTTTCAATAATAATAATAATAAGGACTAAATAATAATTGATAATGTGCTGAGTGGGAGAAAAGGGATTAGCTTTCTTTGTTCTTAATTCATAAAGCTGTTACATTGGAAGATATTTAGTTTCCTCATTTGCAGAGAAAACTAACATTTTTCCCACTAGTATAAAAGGTCTGTTTTATGGGAACTTTTGAAATCTCTGCAACCAAGAAAAATGTTTAATCTTTCATTTTGTTTGATTGTCTTAATATTGCCATGAACCAATAAAACATGATGAATATCTCTAAGATATATATTCCTTTATTTGTGCAAAGAAGATTTTGCAGCTATATTTAAACGTTATAAGTCTTTGGTAAACATCTAGATAGTTATTAGTTTTGGAGTAGGGTTTAGGCTCCCCATTGCCCCTCCATCTATCAAATGACTTCTTATACCAATAAGAAGTACTTCCTAGTTGTTCTAACTAATGAACATTGCTTCTATGTGCCACCAGTTTTATATGGGTATAACTATTGTCTTGTGTTCTGGTATAAAAGTTGTGATACACCTTGGGTATAAAAGAATGTCTCTCACAGTGTTCAGGGTCTTTTGGTCTTGACCAGAAGTCTGGCTTCATTGTGAGACTCTTAAAAGAAACCTAATTATTTTTGGCTTGGAGCCTCAGTTTAACTTATTTGACTTTTTGTTGAGAGAATTTTTCCTATATTCAACTCAACCAATCTCAGGAGTGATATGCCTGAACAGAATATGGTCTCATATCAAGGCCTCATGAATGTATTGCTTCTCCATTCATTATATTTACTTTATTTCACTGATTCTTTAAGAACCATATGGGCTTATACTCAGAGGTTTATGCTCTCTTTTCTTGCCTATTTTGTATCTATATTATAAAACATATTTCCCTTTTATAAAAAAAAGTTATTTGTACTGAATTATCAGTGAGTGTTTGATATAAATGAGTGGACTATACTACAAAGAAGTTAAAATCACCCTAGACATAAACTTGAACTAATAGTTATACTTTCTTTTCTCTCTTATCTTTCTCATTGTTTTATATGTTATTTATAGATTATAGATATTAATCATCTTTATAAAGTTATTCTTTGATCTCCATCATCTTCTATTCTTTGTTCCAAAGAAATACCTGACCTTGTTATAATAATTCTTAGGTTACTATAGGGTCTAGGCTGAAGTTTCAATCACTCAACCTGAGTGGCTGAATCAATACTGACCTCTGTGATATGGCCCTGAACAAAACAATACTTCTTAGTCTTTAGGGAGACATGACTTAACTCCTAACATTTAGGCATATTTAAATTGTGACATGTGTCTTTTGGTTAAAGGTATATTTGATGTGTTTTACAAATACTTAGTGACATTTCTACCAACTACGCATATGTTAAATTTATGAGAACCTAATATGGAAATACAATTTAATAAAATATTAAATTGTCATATAACTGTAATCTTTGTGTAGATGTTTAAATAATGTGTGAACAATTGGTATTACTATAAACAGTCAAAAACATAGTTAGGACACAATCTCTAAATGGCCATAACCCAAGGCAAAGAAAGGACACGAAAATATTCTTAATTTTCTGAGTCATCCTTTCCTTCACCCTAGATAAAGATGCTCTCTCTCCTCCTATTACACCCTACATCCCACCCATTACACCCCACATACACAAGCACTTATGAAAAATTTCTGCTTTCTTTTATATACTTCAAGAAACTTGTTTTCAGGAAATAAAAGCCAATTATCCTTCCCAGTGGACCTTTTGGTAAATTTATGGAAAGAGTAAAATCCCAGAAGAAAAAATAATGGCTTCTTCTCTTAATCCCTGGGAAAATGTAGGTTTGCTAAGGTAAAGGGATAAAAAAAGAAAAAAAATTAAATATTTAACATCAATATAAAAATGAATTTTAACAATTATTTCAAAGCTTAATTTTCCAGTACTAAAGTAACTGAGATTATTTAATGCTGATATACTTCAATGTTCTATGTGACAAGACAATGTAGTAGTTCATTTTTAATAATTGTTCCTTTATATTATTCCTAGAAATTAGAGTTGAGAGTCATTGAAGATAAACATTAAGAACCAATTTGTTGTTATTGTTTTCTTCTACATGATAATACAGAAAAAATGAAGAATAACAGAGAAAGATAGCAAATTAATCTGATCTAATCTAGTCTAATCTAATCATGTTGGCATCCTCATTGCATTTAATAAGCACCTTTCCTCAGTCTTGTGATTGTTAGAAACTCTGTGGTCTCCTATCAATTAAATGCTCAATTGAAGCCATGCTTCTAGTATGATTCAATCATAACACTTGATTAAGTAGACTACAAGAAACTCCAAATAGTTGAGCAATTAGGCAAAAAGGTCGTATTTTTCACATATCTTATGAAATATGTCCACACAACTATTGAGAATGATTCCATGCAATGCTTGAATTCTTATTTTGTTCACTAGAGATTTTATTACTCCATATGCAAGGAAGTACTTAATATTAGCCCAATAGTTCTTAATACTTCAAAGTATTCCTTTATGTTCCAGAGGAATATGATGATACTTTCTGTAGGAATTGTGGGAAACAAAGTGAGAGAATATATTTTCCTTGGGCAAACATTATTTCTCCTTGTAAAATCTTGAGCCCTGTTCTGATGTCTCAGCACTACCCTTTCTAGTTTTGTGAGATGGCAAATTAGATAATCACTCAGAATCTCAATACGCTTATTCATAAAGTTGTAAAGATACACATGCTTTGCCCACCTAATATGTTGTCTATTATAATGGAATATATCAAGATAATTTTTATAACTGACAAAAAGCTGCAGGTTTTGAAAATGTTATTGGTTTTCCATTAATTTATGTTAATGAAACAATCCAGCAATGATAATTTACTAAAAGTCCACTATGTTCGAACAATTAAGATATTGTGGTAGGTACTATATATATAAATGAAATAGATCATATTATTAAAAATCCTTTTTCTAGAGATATAGATATACCTATGTGAATATTCACACCCATAGAAATATGTTATGTATATATGCATACATGTGTGTATATTCACATATATAAATTCATGTCTCCTATGGCTTTATACATAAGCATCTTCTATTTTATTTAATTATTTATATGTATACATATACAAATATATATATATGTGTACACATATACATACATACATACATACATACATACATACATACATACAAAAATTGTGGTGATTACTTAGAGAAAAATAGTTCCACTAGCAGAAACAAAGGCTTTGGGGGTAAAATACAATTCATTTTATTTTGAATACTGAGTTTCAGATTTATAAAAGTGGAGATAACAAAAAAGCATTAAGAGATGAATGATTGGTGCTCAAGGAAAAATAAATATTAATATTTGTAAGTAATCTTCAGGGATAACTATATAGCGGTTAACAAGATTTCCAAAACTATGTGAGAAAGTAAAGAAGATGGCCCAGGCAGTCTAGAAATAGTCAATGGAGGGATATGCATGTGAATTTGCAAGAGAACAAGAAGAATTTGCACCAGAGCAAGAGGAGAATCATGAAAAGAAATGACACACAAAATTAAAGAATAGAAATTATCCAGAAAGAGGGTATTGGGACTTCTGGTCAAGATGGTGGCTTAGAAGCAGCAAAAGTTCAGACCTCTGAAAACCCTTCCTTACCAATCACAAACTGAATGCTCCCAGGGGACTGAAATTCAAACTTAACAACAAGACAGAGGCGGGGATCCCTCCTTCTGGACTCAAATCAAAAGGTATGCCCCCCAAAAGCCAGAATCCTAGAATTCTCGAGTCTAAGGGGAAGGCAGAAGGAAGGTCCCAGGACCCCTACCTTCACAACTCAGAGCACTGAGCTTCCAGCCCAGTGGAAACCTCAGGGCCAGCAAAAATGCTGTTCTGAAGGGAGCACCTTGAAAGCAACCTGGGCCAGTCTTGGAGCATCCAATATAGATGGCAGGAAGCACCCTGAGAGAGGAGGAAGCCTATAGCACATTGGTTGGATCCTTCCATCAGAATCTCACCAGAGTTTTTTTTTTCCCTCAGGGCACATCCAGACCAACCCAGCTGAACATAATCCCATCAGGCTTCCTCAGAGCTCAGGGAGGCCAGGACCCCTCCCCCTTAGAGTGCAGGGCCTTCTAAAAGAACAGGAACCTCAAGGCCAGCAAAGGAGCTGTTTTGAAGTATGCACTTTGAAAGCAACCTTGGACAGTCTCAGGGCTTCCAAAACAGACAACATGAAAACAGCCTGAGAGAGACAGGGGGAGCCTGTAGCCCTGTGGCTCAATTCAATTCAATTCCACTGCATTCAGAACCACTCTCTGGCTCTAAAGGAGAAACTAGTGGATTTGAAGGAGGAATGGATAGTAAAACTATACTAGTTGGAGACCTGAACCTACCACTATCATATTTAGATAAATCAAATAAAAAATAAATAAGAAAGAGGTAAGGGATATGAATGAAATCTTAGAAAAATTAGAGTTAATAGATATATGGAGAAAAATAAATAGGGACAAAAAGGAATACACCTTTTCAGTAGCACATGGTACATTCAAAAAGATTGACCATGTACTAGGTTCTAAAAACATGGCAAACAAATGCAGAAAAGCAGAAATAATAAATGCAAACTTTTCATAACATAAGGCAATAAAAATAATTATCAGTAAGGGTACATGGAGAGCCAAATAAAAAATTAATTGGAAATTAAATAATAGGATACTCCAAAATTGGTTAGAGAACAAATCATAGAAACAATTAATAATTTCATTGAGAAAAAAGACAATGGTAAG